>NC_050102.1:172744548-173373631 GCF_902167145.1 Zea mays
TGCTTGAGGATTTGGCGGAAGCTCTTGATGACGAGCGCCATTTCCTCATTGTCGAGCTTGGAGGCGTCTATTGGTTGTCGACTTGGTGTAGACTCCTCCTTCTTTTCCTCCGTTGCCTTGAATGCAACGGGTTGAGCTTCGGATGTGGTGGCATCATCAAGCTCGTTGATCTTCCTCGAGCCTTCGATCATGCACTCAAAACTCACAAAATTCCCGATAACTTCCTCGGGGGTCATTTTAGTATATCTAGGATTACCACGGATTAATTGAACTTGAGTAGGGTTAAGGAAAATAAGAGATCTTAGAATAACCTTAACCATTTCGTGGTCATCCCACTTTACGCTCCCGAGGTTGCGCACTTGATTCACCAAGGTCTTGAGCCGGTTGTACATGTGTTGTGGCTCCTCCCCTTTGCGAAGCCGGAACCGACCGAGCTCCCCCTCGATCGTTTCCCGCTTGGTGATCTTGGTGAGCTCGTCTCCCTCGTGCGCGGTTTTGAGCACATCCCAAATCTCCTTGGCGCTCTTCAACCCTTGTACTTTGTTATACTCCTCTCTACTTAGAGAGGCGAGGAGTATTGTTGTTGCTTGAGAGTTGAAGTGCTCGATTTGGGCCACCTCATCCTCATCATAGTTCTCATCCCCTACCGACGGTACCTGTGCACCAAACTCAACAACATCCCATATACTTTTGTGGAGCGAGGTTAGATGAAATCGCATTAAATCGCTCCACCTAGCGTAATTTTCACCATCAAAAGTTGGTGGTTTGCCTAATGGGACGGAAAGTAAAGGTGTATGTTTGAAAATGCGAGGGTAGCATAGGGGGATCTTACTATACTTCTTGCGCTCTTGGCGCTTAGAAGTGACGGAGGGCGCATCGGAGTCGGAGGTCGATGTTGATGAAGTGTCGGTCTCGTAGTAGACCACTTTCCTCATCCTTTTGTGCTTGTCGCCTTTCCGATGCGGCTTGTGGGAAGAAGATTTTTCCTTCTTCTCTTTGTGGTGAGAAGAGGAAGACTTTTTCTCCTTCCGTTTGGAGGAGTCCTTCTTCTTCTCCTTCCTCTTGGTGCGGGACTCTTCCGATGAAGTGCTCCCGTGGCTTGTAGTGGGCTTTTCGCCGGTCTCCATCTCCTTCTCGGCGTGATCTCCCGACATCACTTCGAGCGGTTAGGCTCTAATGAAGCACCGGGCTCCGATACCAATTGATAGTCGCCTAGAGGGGGGGGGGGTGAATAGGGCGAAACTGAAATTTACAAATATAAACACAACTACAAGCCGGGCTAGCGTTAGAAATATAAACGAGTCCGCGAGAGAGGGCGCAAAACAAATCGCAAGCGAATAATGAAGTGAGACACATAGATTTGTTTTACCGAGGTTCGGTTCTCGCAAACCTACTCCCCGTTGAGGAGGCCACAAAGGCCGGGTCTCTTTCAACCCTTCCCTCTCTCAAACGGTCCCTCGGACCGAGTGAGCTTCTCTTCTCAAATCAAAGCCGGGAACAAAACTTCCCCGCAAGGGCCACCACACAATTGGTGCCTCTTGCCTTGATTACAATGGAGTTTTGATCACAAGAACAAGTGAGAAAGAAAAGAAGCAATCCAAGCGCAAGAGCTCAAAAGAACACGGCAAATCTCTCTCGCTAATCACTAAAGCCTTGTGTGGAATTGGAGAGGATTTGATCTCTTTGTATGTGTCTAGAATTGAATGCCTGGCTCTTGTAAGTGGTTGAGAAGTGGGAAAACTTGGATGCAATGAATGGTGGGGTGGTTGGGGTATTTATAGCCCCAACCACCAAACATGACCGTTGGCTGGGCTGTCTGTTCGATGGCGCACCGGACAGTCCGGTGCACACCGGACAGTCCGGTGCCCCCTGCCACGTCATCACTGCCGTTGGATTCTGACCGTTGGAGCTTCTGACTTGTGGGCCCGCCTGGGTGTCCGGTGCACACCGGACAGGTACTGTTTGCTGTCCGGTGTGCCAGTATGGGCGCGCCTAACCTCTGCGCGCGCAGAGCGCGCATTAAATGCGCGGCAGAGAGCCGTTGGCGCGGAGATAGCCGTTGCTCCAGAGTCGCACCGGACAGTCCGGTGCACACCGGACAGTCCGGTGAATTATAGTGGACTAGCCGTTGGAGTTTCCCGAAGCTGGCGAGTTCCTGAGGCCGACCTCCCTTGGCGCACCGGACACTGTCCGGTGTACACCGGACAGTCCGGTGAATTATAGCCGAGTCGCCTCTGGAAATTCCCGAAGGTGGCGAGTTTGAGTCTGAGTCCCCCTGGTGCACCGGACATGTCCGGTGGCACACCGGACAGTCCGGTGCGCCAGACCAGGGGTGCCTTCGGTTGCCCCTTTGCTCCTTTGTTGAATCCAAAACTTGGTCTTTTTATTGGCTGAGTGTGAACCTTTTACACCTGTATACTCTATACACTTGGGCAAACTAGTTAGTCCAAAGATTTGTGTTGGGCAATTCAACCACCAAAATTATATAGGAACTAGGTGTAAGCCTAATTCCCTTTCAATCTCCCCCTTTTTGGTGATTGATGCCAACACAAACCAAAGCAAATATAGAAGTGCTTAATTGAACTAGTTTGCATAACATGAGTGTAAAGGTTGCTTGGAATTGAGCCAATATTAATACTTACAAGGTATGCATGGATTGTTTCTTTCTTATTTATCATTTTGGACCACGTTTGCACCACATGTTTTGTTTTTGCAAAATCTTTTATAAATCTTTTCAAAGTTCTTTTTGCAAATAGTCAAAGGTAAATGAATAAGAGTTTGCAAAGTTGCCCTCGGGCGAGTCAGAAATGCGCTAGTTGTCCGAGGTTGATCTCGGGCGAGTCGTGACTTCGTCTCCCGTCCGGGGAGTGTGGGACGAAGGATCCAGTCAGAGCACGTGAGGCGGGCCCAGAGTGTCAGCGCGGAGGGGTGTAGTCGTGTTAGCACCAGGCGTCCAAATTAGGTTCTTAATAGATAGTAGCAAGTTGTCCGTGCTTTGCTATGGTTTTTATAAATCATATAAATAGATATTGAGATGTTTATTCAAATATAATTATTGTTTATTTCTAAACACTATGGTAAGTGTGGTCTAATGGTTAGCCCAAAATTTCTGGAGCAGGGATGTGGGTTCGAGTGCTCGATTTGCACTATTTTTTGATGTAATTATTGTTTATTGCTAAACATTAAAGTATATGCGGTCTGGTGTTAGCTACGTGGGGGAGAGGGGAGGGGGGAGGGGGAGGGTGTTGGGCAGGTGCAGGAGCTGGCTGCGCGGGCGCTGGGGTTCGTAGGGTAGTAGTTGAGAGTGTCGCGCGCCGAGGCGGAGCGCGTGGGACGAGCCAGAGCGTCAGCGTGGAGGGTGAAGTGGTGGTAGCATCAGGTGCCCGTGCCCACATTAGGTTCTTAATGGAATTGGTATAGATGTGTTGTACGTTGCGACGGGAGTAGAAAATTTGTATAAAACATAGATACAGAGCGTTAAACGTCACTATGATTTACAAAATCTGCGTGGCAAACATTATCAATATCGCACAAATTATTCCTATTATTGTCGACGCATCGCCCGAGATGCCCTCGGGCGAGTAGGAAATGTGCTACTTGTCCGTGGTTGGCCTAAGGCGAGTCATGACTACGTCTCCCGTCCAGGCTTGGCCTCAAGCGAGTCGTGACTTCCTCTCCCACTTGAGGTTTGCCTCGGGCGAGACATGACTACGCCTCCAGCCCAGGCTTGCTTTGGGCAAGTCGTGACTGTCTCTCCCGCATGAGGTTGGCCTCAGACAAGTCGTGACGAAGTTTCGATGGAGAGGGGAAAACTCGAACCTTCTCGACGGGGAGAGTGGAGAGAGGGACAACGACGAGCCGACGACAATGGCGAGGCGGACAAGCGAGGGCCACGAGTAGCCTCCTGCGTCAAATCTGAGCATGTCGCAGTTAGAGATGGTAATGGGGACCCGATCCCCGATTCCCTGCGGGGAATTCCCCTATTAGGGGACGGGTATGAGACTAATTTAGTCCCCATGGGGATCTAAATGGGGGAAATTTAATCCCCGTCTGGTTCGTGGGGACGGGGACAGGGAACCAACCCCTGTCCCCGTTCCCCGTGTACCTGCCCCACGAAACTATTTTATCCAAGTTAGTTAATTTACTTGTTAAAATTATAGTAAAAACTCAGTGCATGGCATGTTATAAAATAGAAAACTAAACTCTAAAGTAGATGTCTCTTGTAATTTTCAATCTTGTTTGTTAAATTTGTATTAATTTAATACAGTTAATTTAAATTTATCTTTAAATATTGTACTTCTAGCGGGGACACATTCCCCGCGGGGTTCCCCACGGGGATAAATTCCCTGACGGGGATGGAGACGGGAGATAAAGCTCCCGTGAGCGTTCGCGGGGACGGGGAATTTTTGTCCCCGTGGGGACGGGGATGGGAAGCCATTCCCCGACGGGGAAATCCCCGTTGCCATCCCTAGTCGCAGTCCTCCCTTCCTCCCTGCCTTTCGTGTCGTCCGCTAGATGGTTTCCATGCAATGCCCTGCTTCCATATCCAGTGGAGACGGCAGAGGCATGATCATGGTGGTGGTATATATTGGGGGCGGGGATGGCTGGCGTATTTGGCATGCAAATATGTCAGTGTGATTTGGAAGGTGCGCTTGACATTGTCAAATCGGTGACGATCTCGAATTGCCAAATCGCGCCAATCTCCAATTTCAAATTTGCGGGTAACAAAGGAGTTGTCAATCGTGGAACGAGAAAGCCGACGTTTCCAAAACAGAGAACAGAGCCGTGAGGCGCGGGGCGGGCGGATTCTCGGCGCGGCCAGGCGACTCGGCGCTAGGGTAGCAACGCGTAGGACAGGAGCTCCATTAGAGAACGGGGCCGTGGGGCTGGGTCGCACAGATTATCGGCGTTGGTAGGCGGCTTAGCGTCGAGGCCGAGGGCGGTAGTCGCGGTGAGACGAGCGGGCGAGAGCACGATGAGGCCGGATGTGTGGTGTGGGCAGGATCTACGCCCAGGCGTTGGCGTGGGTCGATCGTACGGTGAGGGAGAGGGCGAGACAAAGCCATGGTATCGTCAGGGTGTCCATATTATATTCTTAATAGAGTAGTATAAAAATATGGATTATTTTTAAATTTATTGATATTTTTAACTGGCGTCAAACATTTGAGCACTCACTCTCCATTGAGAGAATAATTTCTTCAATATTTTGAACCTTGCTTGAATGTCTTCTAAATATAACTGTTAAGATCAATCAAGATCTAGTTTGATTCTCTTTCTTTTGCAAAAGAACCGCGCCTCAATATATTAAGAATAAGAAATAAGTCCATGTCAAAGAGACCTGAAAAAAGAGGGAGACCAAAAACACTGGAAATTGAAAAAAAAATCCATCAAAGTCACCCTGCAACTCCCTAGTTTGATTCTCATAGAAGCATATATGGACTGATAGTAATATGGTCAAGCCAATTCACGATTCCTCATATCTTATTCACTTTGGTTTGACCATTCCTCTTAATCACTTCAACCTCTATTCTTATCATATGTATGTAGTGATTTCTCAGGTCTTGTCCATATATATATATTCAAACCAATACAAAGACCATATTATATTCTTTTGTATTGTCTCATTGGTTATTTAACCTTATGTTGAATTTTTGTTCACTGATCATTATACATTATTCACGTATGTTCATCATACTAAATTTCCTATTCAACACTTATCAAACTCGTTAGACCTTTAAATGTGTTGTTATCTAAATCACCAAAACTCACAAAAGGGATGAATGCACTTTCACAGCCGCCAGCGCTTCCGAATCCTGATCCCGCAGTCTAGGTAAGCGACTTCCATCTCCACGCCGCTCAAACATCGTCGCCTGCCACCCCCCTGCCCCACCTCCCTCCCTCTCCTCAAACGTTATCGCCCATACGGGGGGATTTACGGGGACCACGTGCGATGTCCTCAACACCATTCTGCCCATCGCGTACCTCTCCATGTGTCGCCTTCACCCATCCTCCCACGCGGGGGCAACAAACGTGGAGTCCCGCGACAACCGCCACGAGGAATGCTAGCCACCAGGCAGGTTGGTACACTATGACGCTAAAATACCTACACCCCCCTTGGCAACGCATGACCAGACCAGAGCCCTGGTTTATTCCCCACTCGTTCCATGCTACCGATGTGTGGGCAAGGAGCCAAGCAATGTTGTTAGCTGTGTTTCCCTCTCCATCTGCCCCATAATGTTTTCCAAGATATCTACAGATTCAAAATGAGGACAATAGATACTTGAGCTTTACAAGTACATATCCTTTGGCTCTTCATCTTCTAAAGCGTTTAATGGCTTTTGATCCAAAAAGATTGGCCTACCGCAGACACAGTAAACTCAATCAGAACACACTAGTATGTACAAAATGGCAAGAACATGTGGAATGTATCGAACGTCCAGAGGACCAATGTCTAAATGCTCAAATCGGCTACATAATCGATTGATGACGGTTGTTGCTAGACGCAGCTGGTTGGACAAATGGGCTGCAGTGGCAAACGAGTAGGTATGCAAGACAAGCCAAAAAACAAAAATGGTGGTCTACCAGAAAGAGCGCCTTGGCCTAGGTGGGCCTGGAGTGTAGTGGCACGTTATCCTTCCACCGTTGGAAGCGGACGGTATTCGTTGCTCTGTGAAACCAGCCTCACGCATTGCCCGCCGCTCTAGAGGCTGGGACGCCATGGCCTTCGCCAAATCAGCCACAACCCAACTACCAACTTGGAACGGGCAGGCCACAAATTACATTACCAGGCCTAGGTCCAAGCGCCACAATTAGCATCCACACCACCCTGTTGCCCCCGCTCGGGTTACAAGCAGTCGCTAGCTGCTCGGCGAGTGTGGCACTGAGGACTAGATTTTTAAGCTGGTGTCGTCTCGTGTGAGCAAGCGGTGTGGTCCTAAATAGCACAAATGTCATGCAGGTGCTAGAGTTTGTTGTTGATATGTGGGCCGGAGAGAATGGGGCCTTTCCTTTTAATCCTGTGTTGCGTGACAGCGTGAACAGCCAAAAGTGGCAGCACGCAACAGCGAAAGAGCCGGTACATCCTAATATGACTCTCTGAAAATTCAATTCACTCTATAAGCGAATATATTATGATCTAACGGTTTTTACGCTTATAGTGATAAACGGTGCTTTTATCGACAGTGAGACGCCTATAATAACTTCATTAATTCCATCTTAAAAAAATATCGACTAAGTTTTCGAAGATGTTGACCCTGCATGCACATGTTCATAGAAGTTTATAAATTATACAGGTGAGTATGCGTGGATTGAAGCATCTGAGAATAAGCATTTAACTGGAATTACTTCTGACATCCAAAGGGGTCAAGGCTGCCTTGCCTATAAGCTGGCGAACTCAAATTCGTATCTGTTCTGTAAGACTCGATACATATTGAGCTCGAAGAAGTGCTTCGAAAGCTGACATGCAAAAAATCCTAGCAAAGAAATCCCAAATTGCGTAGTTCATCAGCTCGTGGCTCTAGCTAAGCAGAAATCATTGCGCCTGAGCGATAGATTTATTTGTTACTTGGTGATGCAGAACCTTACAAAGGTCAGCTTTGTAATAGTAAAATTTCCATGTAATCTCTTTTCATTGTTCCAAAATAATTATTCAGGACCCCTTAAACATATATATAATTAGGTGTGTTACTCATGCGCTGATGGAAAGCAAGGAACAAGCACATAGTGTCGGCCAAAGTATTTAGTATGCAGAGTGTTCTTACGCATTTGCGGAGCAAAGAGATCAGGAAGTGACACGTTTCACGAAAATAGAAGAATGGTAACATGTATATATCGGACAATTCAATCCTACAATACATGCAGATAAGAAACTTGGAGCCTATTCTAACTAAGGCCTAGTTTGGATACTCTTGGATTGGAGTGTTTTGGAGGGATTGGAGAGTGTTTAAATCCTCAATAGATCAAAAACTCTCACAATACATCTCAATCCACTCTAATACCTCTAATTCCTAGAATATCCAAACTAGACCTAAGACTGTATTCCCAACCTACCCAAGAACCCAACGTGGTGCAAACTTTTGGCATGCAAAACAAAAGCGTCCGGCCCAATGTGTCTCACGCCCACTTTAATAAAATATAAAAAACTCAAAAAATATGTATTTATCAAGTTCCTTTGCCTTCTACGGTATGGGGATGCCAATTGAGAATTTTCCGTCGGATTTTTGCTCCTCATTTCTGTCCCCGCGACAAAAAATTACCCACATGGATCAACACGAACATTTGCGGGAGACATTTCTTCTCTATTCCTGTTCCCCACAAGGATAATTCATGTCGAAGATTTCCGCCTGACTTAAATTATAATTAGGACGTATTTTATATGTTATTATTGCAAAACATTGTCAATTATACACATTATCAGATGTAAAAAATTATTATGTGTACATTAAAATAAACATATTTGTACAATAAGTGGTCTTTTGACAAGATAATTATTTATTTTTATCATTAAATATTACATGAAAACATCATCGCATGTAAGTTTAATTGGTCCCCACGAAAAATAGATTAGAATGTTTTCCGTCCCCGTTTACCCACCGAGGAAGTTTTTTTTCGGTTTACTTCCACGTGGGTAAATAAACTTCTCATCTTCATCCTCTAATAATGGCTAGTTTAGAAACTTCATTTTTCCAATAGATTCCTAACTAATTATAATTTTCCCATCATTGCCAAACTAGTTTAAAAATGAGTTTCCAAACTAGCCTAATTTTTTTCCCCATGAGTAGTAATCGGGGATCGAGTCCCCCATTATGGTCGTACTCGCACTATACATGTCCAAACGGGTGGGCTGTGTCGGCCCGGCACGCCTGAGCCTGTTAGGTTGACGGGCCGTGTCGGGCTGGGCCACCATGCCACATCCGAGGCCTAAGCATGGCAAGCACATAGCCAAGTCGTGCCGGGCCGGCCCGCAGCCCGTTAAGACCCGTCGTGCTTTTGACCAGGGTGAGAAAAAAATAAGTAAAAAAGACTAAAAAACATGGTAGGATTCAAACCCTGGTTGGAGGCTTTAAAATGCCTAGCTACAACACTCTAGCCAACTAAACCAAACTTATTTTGTATCTAAACTGTTAAAGTTGTTTTTAATATACAAAGAAATGCACTGGGAAATAAAAAAATAACCGGATCGTGCTCGGACCGGCACGACGTGCCACGGCAGCGGCCTAAACCCGGCCTGAATAACGAGCCGTGCCATGTTCATGACGGGCTAAAAACGTATGGTGCCACATACCGCCGGACGGGCACGGCCCATTTGGATATCTCTAACTCGCACCAACCGCGGAGGCGGCTCCCGTCATTGCGAGTTGCCATGCCCCTTGCAGCTCGGATTCGGAAAGCTCGCGAGCGCAGGAACAGACAGGGGAGGCCGACGGATTTCATCAGGCGGAAAGAACGCCACGCCAGGATTCCGCGACCAGCTCCACGTCGGCAGGCAGCGTGGCCTTGGCTCGCGTGTTGTCCATGCAGCGTTCACACGCCCAGAACCAGAAATCGGCACTCCCCAGCCCACACACACCCTGGCACCCTGTAGTCCAGCACGGCTCCGTCCCAGTGATTCGCACCGAAACGATCGGTGGGCCGCGGGTGAAGCAAAAGCTATTGGCCTATTGCTAGCGTGCTAGTACGAACGAACGAGGTGCACGGGTATCCCCGGATGGAATCCATCGCATCGCTCTAGAAAAATGCCCAACGTCTGTTGCCGCGTGTCCGTGTGGACATGGCGCAATGATTCGAAGCCCACTGATCGGCAGCACCAACAGCGGCACTGCCACCAACCAATCAATCCGTCTGATGCACGATTGGAGTTGGAGAATGAATCAAAGGGGGGTCAACCACGACGAGCTGCCTGCCCTGCTGCCTGCTGCAGATGGTGCGTGGGTCGACCTGAGCACCTGGCCACGCTTGTTTTTTTTTTCCATCGTGTTGCTGCCGGGCTCCGGAGACTGGAGCGATCAGATCGGACGATATGACTGACGAATGCCGACTGCGAGCGAGCGGATGTTGTTCCGGCCCGCCAAGCGGCAATCAGCAGCTCAGGTAGTGTCTAGCCAGTGACGCGGGGCGCGCTACTGTATGTGTCTCGCCGCCTCGCTGGGGGCACTTCGTGTCGGTAGTACAGGAAAAAGGGAAGGAGTCGAGATCGTTCGCTTCACTGTCTGTGTTTCGTGTCGGTAGGTACCGTATAGTGGGGGAGAAGAGATCGTTCGCATCAGTGCTTGTGTTTCACTTAGTTGAACGTATACGGTATATCGTATTTGGCCCATTGCAAAGCAAGGTGCCGGACCAAGACACCATCCATCCATTTGTTGTAGTAGCAAAACAACAGATTCATCTGTTTGGAAGTCCTATTTTGAGCCATACGTTCTCAGTCCCGTTGTTGGGACGTGGGAGAATCCTAATCCCAAAAATCTGCAACCAAGTCGGGGGGCTAGTGAAGGAGGAGAAATTTACTATTTTGCCACTCTCAATTTTGGCTGTCTTTTATTATGCCATCCCGTGTCTATGACTGGTGGGACCGTCTGTGTCTATGATTTGTGGGTCCGATGGCATATTGGCGAAGCCCACAAATAATAATGGCAAAATTGCCAATGGCTCAGTGAAAGAGAGGCCGAGCACAGCTGACCGCTGCTGCGCTGCACAAGGAGGCTGTGTGCCTGCACGTTTTTTTTTTTTGCCTCAGGGCTCAGGCTCTCGCAATTTGGGCCCTAACCAATGGACGCTAAATCATCGGAAACCGCTGACCGCATAGCACCAGTACTGCTGCTGTTGCTGTCTGATGAAGCGCCCTCCAGTTCTCCACTACGGCCCCTACCCCACACCCCTGACAATGCGACCGTTTGCTTTTATCACCACACAAGTATACTGAAACACACACACACACACACAAAAAGGGGTTCGCTGCTGACTTTTCACCTGGCACTGAGAGCCGTAATAGCACTTCCTGCTCCTGCAGCGTGCAATAATCCGCGTTCAAGGGATGGGTAAATTGGTCGGATAGATCGCAAATCTTATCAGATCGATCTCGTGCCAAGGCAGCCATGCCCCACCCCCACCGCGTTTGGTGCGACACGGTCCCCAGCCGCGCATATGATATGCGTGTACGAGTAGTCCGCAGGTTTTCTCTCGCCAGCAACGCCATCTCAGGACCTGCGGAGCAAGTATATAAAAGCACTAGCGATTGTTGTTTCACCCACAAGATTCCACCATCACCACCTCATTTGTTAGCGGTAATACCTCGCCTCCGTTACCCCGTGCTTTTAATTCCACGGGAAACCGAAAAAGAAGAGAGAGGGAAATGCCAGCGAAATTGCATGGTGGCCTCGAAACGCCGTCCAGACTCCAGAGAGAACCAGGCATGGCTTCAGAGAGAGAGAGAAAGCGGCGACAAAGAACCAAACGAAACCAAAACAAAAAAAGGCTTTCTTTGCAAAGTCGGACGCACAAAGCGGGGAGGGCGAATTCCGCACGAAACACGCAGACCATATATGCCCATGGCATTTATTTTTTTCCCGCTCAGTCTAAGAGAGAGGTCGTAACCGTCGCCGATGCAAGCAGCAAAATACTCACCCGAGCAGAAAGAAAGAAGCACGCGCATCTCTCACCCGCGAGCAGAAGGAAGCACGCACTCTCCCACACTTGCCAGCCCGCTGCACTGCACTGCACACACGCCCTCTCACTCGCTCCCCGCTCTAGCCTCGTCCCAACTCCCAGTCCCGCATCGTCTCCGAAATCTCTTCATCTACCGGCGGCGCAAGCCCGACCGCGCTGCCTCTCTCTCTCTCTCTCTCCCTCTTCCCACTCTCCGTGCGGAGTTCTCTTCTCTCGCGTGCTCGCATATAGTCGCATCGTTAGGGCGCGTCCTGGGAGAGGGAGGCCTTCGCTACCTCCGTGGCAGCGACAGACGACCATGAAGGCGCTGCTGGTGACGGTGCTTCTCCTCCTCTCTTCCACCCTCGCCGCGTCACGTGAGGAGCCTTCTCTCTCTCTCTCTCTCTTTCTCTGTCTCTCTCTCTTCCTAACCTTTCTTCCCTTCGTCCTCGTCCCCCACGCTCTGCTCTTGTGGAATTTTCTATTAGCGTCTGCCGCCATTTGTTTCGGCTACTTTGTGCGCGCGCAAGCGCAAACCACGGGGGTCTCTCTCGTGTTCGCCATTCTGCCGAATCGCCACTGCAAGCTCTTCTACCGCTTTCTGTGTGCTCTGACATCTGGACTCCGGAGTCCGGACGTCCGCGGCTCTGTTTGCTGCGCTTGTTTTCTTTTTTCCAGCTATGCTTCGTTTCTTCTCGAATTCCATTTTTTTATCTCTCTTTTTTCCCTCGTGGACGAAGCAAAGCAAGCAAGACGACCTTGCATCTGAGACTCTGAGACTGTACTGTTTCTTTTGCCATTGGGTTTTTCCCTAAGATTCCTTTTTGGCTGCCAATGTTCAGTCCGACAGCAGCACCCGCTGCAACCATTTCAGCACTTCTTCCGCCTCTGTTTCCATAATATTTCTTCTTTTTTTTTTCCATCTCTTTTTTTTTGTGTGTGCTATAGCTTTTGCTTGACTGAAACGCAGCACACACCTTACACAACCAAACATTTTTTTTTGGCGCAGAGTGGTGCGTGTGCAGGCAGGACGCGTCTCAGGCCGCGCTGCAGAAGACGATCGACTACGCGTGCGGGTCGGGGGCGGACTGCAACTCCATCCACGAGACGGGGGCGTGCTACAACCCCAACACCGTCGCGGCGCACTGCTCCTGGGCGGCCAACAGCTACTACCAGAACAACAAGGCCAAGGGCGCCACCTGCGACTTCACCGGCACCGCCGCCCTCACCACCAGCGACCCAAGTAAACGCGCCCCCTCCACACCCCTCCTTGCCTAGAGAGCATTACGTTATCTACACGCTGGCTGGGTTAGAATTGCCAAGAGAAGATGAAGAGTAGAGAGGTTTAGGGCTTGTAGGTAATGGAGAGGATTGATGGGACTAGAATCTCTCACTATTCAATTTTCAATTTTAAATAGCGAGAGATTTTAGCCTAAAGGTCTGCCATTGCCATTGCCAATTGCTAAAGTTTTTTTTTGTGTGTGTGCTTGGGGCACCTGAACTCGGCTTTTGACATGGAACAATGCGGATCTGATCATTTTTGGCACATTTCATTTTGCTATCAGTTACCATAAGGGCACCAGCTTAAAAAACCCTAAGTTAAAGCTATCTAGGTGTACTGCTGGTCAAGCAAGCTTTAGGGAATCGAGTTCTGTACAGGCACACTGCATTAAGGCTAGTGGTGTGGCCTCGCCTAAAACTAGTAAAACACATTAGAAAAAGGAACATTTTGATTCCGGTGTCTTGTATATGGTGTCTGTGTTCATTTCCTTCCACGTTCTTCTGTGCTGGTGTGACACTGTCCGTTTCATCACTCCATCAGTGTCCTACCTGTATCTTACATGGTCTTTGTGCTACTATAAACTTTCAGGTTCTTCAGGCTGCTCTTACCCTACCGGTGCAAGGTACGTCGTGAACGTAAATTAACACGCACTGAGGCCTGGCCCCGATGGCTGTATTAAGGATCGCATGACATTCAGCATGTGTCTTAATCAACAGCGTTGCTTTCTTAAGGATCGCACAATTCTAACAGCGTTGCTTTCTTTATACAGCGCCGTTGGAACCATGACCCCGACCACTGCAGGCACCATGGGAGGAGGAACCGCAGGGACCTCCACAGGCACAGGCACAGGCACAGCCGGCGCTGGCATGGGGACAGGCACTGCCGCCGGAACTGCGGGTACCGGGTTCGGCGGCCTAGGACCAGGCACGGACGCTAGCATGGACACCGCGGCGGCGGCGGGCTTGCTCCTTCCCCCAAGAGCTGGTGGGCTGGCCGCCGCCCTCGCCGCGCTTCTCCTCTCCGCCATGGTGCTCGCGTGACGCTTTTAGTATGGCCTCGGAAACATGGCCTGCCTGTTGCTAGTAGAAAGCTAGCACTGCCCTTTTGGTAAGGGCGTTTCAGGAGCACTGTGCTGGACTATATAGAGAGATGCTCCTCTGTGACTGTGACCACCTCACGTTCTGCGTACTCTGTAATCTGGTAGGATGCCTGTCTCTATCATGATTCATGAAGGACGATTGGTCTGTCTTTTTTTTATCGTGCTATTTATTAATCGTGTAAATGTACTAGCGAAGGGAAGGCACTGGTAGCTAGGTTAGCTCGAGTCCGGATGGAATGATAATGCTACTAATACAAACAATGCCGTAGTGTGTGTGTGTATTTATCAACTCGCGTGTCATCACGTCCGTTAAGTTGCCGCTGGTATCTCCCTCCCTGTCGGTGGCGCGTATTCTCGGCGCACTCCTCTGAACCAGCATGAATTCAGAGCAAGGTAGAGGGGCCTGTAAACCGTCCACCATCTGTCTAGCTGTTCTTGGTAGAACACTTGCAGAGATTCTCAGCTCTCTCTCTCTCTCTCTCTCTCTCTCTCTCTCTCTCTCGTCCCGTCCTAGCGGACAAGCGGAGTGGGGCTCCCTCGCTCTGTGTCACTGCTTGCTGCATCGCTGAAAGCGGTAGATGCGGCGGTAGCAAGCACACGAACACTTGCAAAGTTGCAAACCCGTAGGGCCCCCCGCGGCCCCGATCGAGCAGTGGTCGTCGTACGACGGCGCCCTGGATCCAGCCGAGAGCTGCGTGACGAGCGACGAATGATGCGCTCAGGCTGCCCGGGTGTACGAAGCGCGCGGCACGCGATCATGGAAGATGGAACGAGCGCGGCGCGGCGCGGGGGGCGCTGGATCCGTGCGGACGCACATGGTTGCCGCGCAGCGAGCAGCATGATTGGCGTACCCGACGGGTCGGCCGAGTTACGGCGGGGCGCGGGGTGGTAGGTACACCGTACAACTGAGCACGAGCCGTTCGATCTGACCCGTCCAAAAAAAGTCAGCCCCATCAATACCACGGGCCCGACACAGACCATAAATTTTAACGCAAAGGTCCATCTAAACCCAAAAAAATCGATCTAACTCGAAAAAACTTATCCGACGCTAGTCACGGACCGTATTAAACGACATATGATCCAACCTTAACCCTATCAACACGACGTTTAAATAGATCTAGTGGTAGACACGCACGCAGACGTGCGGCAGGCCGGGCGCTGTTGTGCTGGTGTGGAGCCAATGCAAGTTGTTGTCTGCCCCTTCCACACCAAGACACCAAGTGAACTCAGTAGAGCTACTACGTGTTGGCCTCGCACAGTCACAAAAACCCTGGTATGGATCTGCTTAATCATCACCCATATTGTCGTCATCGTTCTCCTCTCTCACACTACACCAAAATCATACACTTCCTACGGTTTTTTTAACTTCTTACGACTTTCATAACAAACCGTAGGAAATAAATAACTTTCGAGAGGCAGCTGGTAGCTCTAGGAAATAAACCTAACTTTCTACGTTATTTTATAAAAGCTCTAGAAAGTTAGCTTTCACATACTAACTCATGCATGCGGTCAAACACCTACCAACATGTCGGGCGACACAAAGCGCAGGCCGTTCGTGGTGATATACGATCTTATCGCCTCCAGCTGGCTTAACGGTGCACCACCATTATGTTGCCTCCAAGTTCACTTGCATCAACATCACATAACAATGGTAGTCGTGCACACGAGTATGGGGATCCGAGTTCCTACGGTGGATGTCTCTGTGATGGTGCATTGGATCATGACCTCACAGCACGTACCCTCTATGTAGTGCCGGCATCAACAAGACATGACGACCTCGTCATCCTCCACGACCACCGTTCGATGTAGTAAAGTGACGAACCATCACTAGCTCCTACGACTCAAATACGATATATTCAGACAACACTTCTCTAACAACAATCGAAGCTTCGACGAGGACGAATCGATCATCATGAACTCTCAAGAACACGATGAATACTTTGAATTTTTGGTATTATGCATATATAGGTTACTTTATCTTTGTATTAAATATCTATTTATATACCTCTTGGTGCTAAAAAAGAAAATAAAAATAAATTAAAACACGCTCGAGAGAATATCTTTCTAAAGCGAATTTAAACTATATATATATAGCAAAATTCAAGATTATATGGCTTATTTGCAGGAATAGTATAGATAGTAGCGTGACCATTGATTGCAGGATGGAGCGTGGTGAAAGCGAAGTACCCCGTCCATTTTTAACGTTTTTTAATGTAAAGTTGTATTAGCCCGTGTCAAATAAAAAAATGGAGGTAGTAGTTGGAAGGATGGGGAGGACGACTGCTCACACTCGAGGATTCAAGTGACTCTAGCATGACACATTAAGTTGGCATCCACTTTCAGCAGACCTGATTTTAGATGTGTCATCATGTCTAGCATCCGTTTTTCTGTTTTTAAGGCTTTAGAGGCCCAAGTAATACAACATGTTAAGTTTGATGACCGTTGATGTATTTTACTGTTTTTATTTTATGATCACGGGAAACAGATGGGAATATGGAACAGTTCAAACTCTGGTGGGATGAATCGACCCAATATACACACGTATTAACATGATACCACCATACTTACTCGTATCACAGTCGCTGAATTCCAATGCTGCGCATGCATGTGTAGCATGCATCTAGAGCTCTCCCAGCCTCTTGGCGCACTCGACGCTGCAGTCCAGCGTCTCCTCCACTCCGTACTTGAATCTGAACCCCAAGTCCTCCAGCTTGCTGGTGTTGGGCTGAATCCTGACACCTTCTCCGGTCACCCTATATATATCACAGGATCACCGGTCACCACCACCACACAAGGTTCATGCAACCATAATCACCAGAACTAGCTAATAACAACCGAGAAACACACACATGCTTGCATGCACGCGTGAACACCGAACATTCCGATCGGCCACTGAACAGAACGTGTATACGTACTGAGTCAGCTGTATCTTGAGGTCGGGGTGCTTTGCGGCAAAGTGGTCGACCATGTCACGCATGTTGGGGTACCCGGCGGCGCAGAGGAAGCGGCCGGCCATGGACTCCTGCTCCATGCAGAAGACGTGGGCCTCGCAGACGTCCTCCACGTGCACCAGCGGCACGGAGCCCAGCAGCGCCTGCAAGAAGAGGAGGGCGTTGTGACTGACCGCCTGCCCCGTCAGCGGCGCGACGATCGCGGCGTAGCTGCCCCACAGGTACGTCTGGATGCTGTCGCCGCCGACGAGCCCGCACGCTAGGGTGACCACCTCCAACGCCTGGGGCCGGTCGTCTTCCTTGGAGGAGGAGGAGGAGGAGGAGGAGGATGAGAAAGAGGAGTAGCTCAGTAGCTCCTTCTCCGACAGCGTCTTGGACCGCACGTAGTCCTGCGCGCGCGTGCATGCATGAGTAGTCAATAGATTAGATTATTACTCATTCGCTCGCTTGCTTATACACTCCTATATAGCACTGTATTACGTACGTCCAGGTAAGCGTTGGTGAATTCGTAGGAGAGGTTGAGCGGCGTCCAATTGGACTCGTCGGCGAAGTCCTTGTACCCGCTGCCGTCCTCCTTGAGCGGCGACGCGGCCGTGACCGAGGCCGTGTGGATGACGCGCTTCACCGTGCCGGACAGCGCGCACTGCCGGAGGATGATGCGCGCCGCGTCCACCGCCGCCTCCGTCGTGTTCTTGTACTGCAGTATATAGACGCGCGCGGCTGATCGTCGTGTTCTCGTCGTCCCAGGAGCAGCGCCAGCGCCGGCACCCATCTAGTATTAGAGATTTAGATCCGTACCTTGGTGCTGGTGGGGTCGTGCGTCAGGGGCGTGGCGACGAGGAAGACGAAGTGGCAGCCGGCGATGGCGGGCTCGAAGGTGTCGGCGTCGTACATGTCCGCCTCGAACAGCCGCAGCCGCTCCGCCGCGCCGGGGAGCGCCCGGAGCAGCCCCGTCTTCTTCTCGTCCGCTGCACGTACGCCAACGAAACGAAGCAGGCCCATGAAGGTCGATCGTCAGACGATATGCATGGGCGAAAGGGTTCTCGGAGGTGCGGCGTGGATGATAGGAATAAGATATACCGAGGCTCCGCAGGGTGGCGTGGACGACGCAGCCTCTGCCGAGGAGCTTCCTGACGAGCCAGCTCCCGAGGTAGCCGCTGCCGCCGGTGACACACACCACCGTGCCGCCACCCATCCCCTCTAGCTCTTCTCCCCTTCCTTTTTTAAAAAAACTTCTATTCGATTGCCTGTGTTTTTATTGGCCTAGCCGTCTCCCCGCTGTAGCAAAACTGCCACACATTTTAGAAGCGCCGAGCAGCCTTTGTTTTGTACCAACAGTTTTCTATCTCGTGCGAGGAAAAAAAGGAGTAAGTTACGTGAACTCCAAGGCCAATCGTACCGCGCGGGAGACATAGACAGTGCATTGCAAGGTCAAGGAGCGCGCCCGTCGATCCATCGATTTGAGCGAGACGTCTCGCATTTATAACCAGATCCATATCGATCTGGATTATTCGGCGTTCGTTGGCAGGATGGTATGATGGGCGTTTTTTTTTTGAGAATACGAAGAATCTAAGTATCGTGTGAATTACGTGTGGACGAAGATGAAATGGTCAAAGAGTTCAAGATCTAGAAAGCGACGTATTCGTACTATTGCGACGACTTAATCGATTTTATGTTTACGTTAATTTTAGACGTTTTTTACTAAAACGATTCTTATATAAGCTAGCCGAAAAGTTGGACGTTTTGTGGTATAGAGCAATTTTTGGTGGCCATAAATATGTACCCGTGGGCCGTGGGCGGGGCGTGCCACCATACAGATCTTTGTCAGTACACATCACAGCACTGGAGTATTAATTCTGGACTGGTGTGCAGTAGTTGCTAGGCGATACGCTTGGTCGTCTTGGGTCAAGATGGTCTGTTTAGGCTGACACAGAACCTTCTTGTTTGGATATTGATTTTCTATACGATCTGCTTTTATATCGATGCTGCGCTATAAGACTATTTTTAGTGGACGTTTCATGATATTTTCATTCTCATTAGATAACATGTGTCAACTAAAGGCTTATTTGGTTGCTCGGCAACCAGTCTACGTGAGCTAGGCCTGCTGGAGTCTAGCTCTGGAGATACGACTAATCTACTTGTATCCGTAGAGCCTGGTTCAAAGTGTTTTGAGTATCGTGTGAGACTTGCTCTGCATTTGCATCCAAGCAACCAAATATACATCTCGCATACGTAGAGCCTGGTCTACAACAACCAAACAACATCTGACTACATTCGGTGATGCAAGCACGAGTAGATGCAGACCACCAAACATGTCCTAAATAAACGGGATAACATGACATGTGATTTAATGAAGAGAGAGATGCGAGTTTTTTTGTGAGAGCTGAAAAAGTTTTATGGGGATAAAACTTTGAATATACCGTTATCTAGATAAATATTGATACCACAACCTTGGAAACATTACGTTGAAACCCTAAGAATGACCTAAGAAATCTGAAAATAAAAATAAAAATATATTTTATATAGCAAGTGAGAATTGTTTTTTGTTTAAAATATCATGACACAAAAGTGAAATCATTTTATTAGTTAGACCTATCTATTAAAAGATATAAAAAACAAAATAAAAAACGATTTATGTGCTCATTGCCTTTTAGGGCACGTACAATCTTATTTAATATAGAGTTACTTGAGAGATCTCTAGGGGCTATTTAAAAAAATACAAGAGACTTGTTTTTCATCAACAACCCGTTTTTACACGATTTCCTATACATATTGTATTTTAACTATATTTATGCATAGTTTCTATTGACACATTGTGGCTTTTAACAAAGCTTAGGATTACTACGCCCTCATTATTCTTTTGGGATATATGCCAATACTTAGGGCTAGTTTGGGAGTCCAAATACCGGAGGGGATTGGAGGGGCTAAAATCTCCTCCTTATTTAAAATTGAATAAGGAGGGGATTTTAGCCACTCCAATCCCCTCTAGTTTTGTGGCTCTTAAACTAGCCCTTAAGGAATAAATTGGTTTCTAGTGTTTCCGTCAATATAGTACCGGGAGGGCGGTCTTTCCCTCCCTGGCCGAGTTTTTTTAGAGTTCCTGTCAATATAGTCCTCCTTGGTGTTTTTTTATCTTATATAAGCAGTATGCTTTAAGAGATAAATTTGCTATTCCTTTTGATCTGGGGTAGGCTGAGGCCTGAGGGTACGAGTATACCATGCTGCGGATCTTGTGACGCAAGCTCACCAAAAGGAACCATGTGGAAGACTGTACCTCACAACCCTGAGATAAACTACAACGAGAAGTCTTTTGTCTGCATGTACAAAATAACGTATGTATGTTACATTGACATGTAAGATCTTACAATTCAGGCAGGGTGGCATGTTGTCATTCTGCTAATACCTGGCATCTCATCTAATTTGCCTGTCTTCAACAGGTTGGAGCAGTTCAATGACATCTTGTTTCAGGAGAACTGGTTAGTGCTGGAGGATGGCAAAGACAGGAAACGTTGTGTATCCTGACTCTCCTTTGATTGGTTCATCTGAAATCAAGTTTATATCTACAAACAAGGCTATTCATATTGAACTTGTTAAGGTTTTATTTGCAATCTTTCAAAAAAAAGGTTTTATTTGCTTGACCATCTTCTACAATTATACCCTTCCCTTTGAACAGAATTTGTACACGCTAATTATTGAGATTAATTAACACCGTGCTATTGTGCTGTTGGGAACATCGCTCCTAAACATATGATAGGCTGACTGCCGTTCCTAGAGCTTATTGAGAGATGACAAGTCCTTTTCCCATAACAAGATATATATATATATATATATATATATATATATATATATATATATATATATATATATATATATATATATATATATATATATATATATATATACTGTATTTATATATTACACCTGGGTGCATTCAATATAGAGAATGCACCCAGGCCGAACCTATGTGCCAGGTCCGAGCCAACCGTCCCACCCAGGCCGGTTTCGTCCCTCCCGCACGCTCCGGACAGAACCTTTTCATTTTCCCGTCCCCGCCCCTCTTTCTCCGTGAACGGCTCCTCCGCGAACGGCTCAACCTCTTCACATAAGTTGCAATCACACCAGACTTACAGTTGCAATTATGCCAGACAGCAGTTGCAATCATTGTTTTGTTTAACAGATTTTTGGACATAGTTATATAGAAGTTGCAATCACACCAGACCAGCAGTTGCAATTACACCAGACACAGTTGCAATCATTGTTTTGTTTAACAGATTTTTGGACATAGTTATATAGGAGTTGCAATCACACCAGACCAGCAGTTGCAATTACACCAGACAGCAGTTGCAATCATTGTTTGTTTAACAGATTTTTGGACATAGTTATATAGAAGTTGCAATCACACCAGATCAGAAGTTGCAATTACACCAGACAGCAGTTGCAATTATTGTTTGTTTAACATATTTTTGGACATAGTTATATAGAAGTTGCAATCACAACAAACCCACCGTTGTAATTACACCAGACCAGTAGTTGCAATCTTGTTTGTTTAACAGATTTTTTGACATAGTTATATAGAAGTTGCAATCACACCAGACCAGCAGTTGCAATTACACCAGACCAGCAGTTGCAATCATATTTTTTAACAAAATTTCTCAGAGTTATTCAGTACTTGCAATCACATAGAGTATTATACAACAGTTGCAATCACACATAATGCGGGCTTGCAATCCCACGTAATGCGGGGGACAGGGAGGCACGCAGACAGAGAGGCGCGCGGCGGCGCGAGGACAGGGAGGCGCTCGATGGCGGTGGGATCTAGGTTTAGAGGATCGGAGGAAGAAAGAGGAGACGACGGCGGCGTGGGGATAGGGATGCGCGCGGCGGCGGCGGCGGCGGGGAGGCGCGCGAAACAGGACTTACGCCTGGGTGCATTCAATATAGAGAATGCACTATATATATATATATATATATATATATATATATATATATATATATATATATATATATATATATACACCACTTTTACCTTGAATCTTTCCTTTAAATTTGTAGTTTTGATCCCTGTAGGAACTGTTAATATTGATCTGTTTAGCAAGGAGCCAGAACCAGCCTCTTTGAGTGTATTCAACTCATCTTAGTCTTAGAAATGCTAGTATGACCAGGTCGCCAGGGAACCAAAATCTTGTTGAGACTTGAGACAGATTTGGTATCATTTTTTTATTCGAATCTGTGTTGACGTTGTAAGCACAACATTGAAATGAAAGTCTGATTTGTAGTAAAGCTAAGGAAAACCCAAAAATAACAGTTTCATGCCATCAATGGATGAATTTGAAAGCCATCCTTATCAGCACAATTATGAACGATGTTTAATTTTTGTTCTATTATCTTAGTGACACACTGAGTTTCAAAAGTTATGGAATATATCTAATGTCTGACGGATGAATTTCTTGCAGGATAGCTGGTACTCCAATGTTCTCTGTCTCGGGAATGAGGATGAGCTTCCAATCCTAACTATGACGTGAGTTTCATTGTATTTTTTTAACCCCCACCCCACCCCACCCCACCCAAAAAAATGCACTTCCAAACAGAAGTTGAATGCAAGTTTTTGTGGAGGCCGGTCAAAAATGTGTTACCCCTGCAATGTGATTCTTAACTAATTCTTCCTCTGGTCTGCGCAGGTGCCCCGCATCAGATATTGAGTCTGGTGAGTTGCCTCTAGCGCCTTATGCAGCCACTCTGATAAGGGGTCTAGTGGAAGGGAAGCAGCTGGATGCGGACGGAGCTGCCAACTACATCAATGCTGCTGCTGCTGCAAGAGGCTTGTGAAGGCTGCTTCAGCATGTGCTTTTTGTACAGCCAGTAGGTAGTAGTAGTAAGGACACAATATTTGTTAGTGTGACGACACCAGGAGAGTTGCACAAGATTCATTGTCCGCAAATGGAGAAGTTGGATGAAATTTGAGTTGGGCAGGGTGATTCGAACTTGCCGTAGCTTGATCACTGGTAAATTTTGTGATCTCCCCTGGTAGGTTGATTCTGGGAGGAACGTTATCTGTGTCGGAGTGGAAGTGGAGTAACACTAGTTGCAGCAGGTGCTCACTGCTCTCTCTCTCTGCACTGGTATGGTATGCAGTATGCTTCATTGTCTCATATGCCTGCACTTGATCATATGACGAAATGTTATCAATCATGTGACGCTAATATTTTCCCTTTATCCGCAACATATATTGCAAATGCACCCCCACCCACACATACGGTATGATCAAAACGTAGCCATTTCCGTTGCCAATGTTTGTTGCATGCACAACCGTTTCACGCCCTTCCCAGCTTTAGCCACGTCAAATTTTGCCATCTAAATTTTATCCATGCCTGTTAATCTTTCACAGTGCTTTAAGCGGCTTTGATTTATTTTTTCTTGAAAAATAATAAACTTTTGGCAACCTCATCTTTTGTGGTGCTGGACGTTTTTTCAGCGGCTCGGCTTGTCGGTTGTCGCACCGACACTCGCAAGCCTAACTGGATTGACATGGGTGGTTGAGGTCCGTCCAACCAAGGCTGCCCCACGTCTCCACCGGCAGGCAGCAGTCCACCTTTATT
This sequence comes from Zea mays, assembly GCF_902167145.1. Classification (NCBI taxonomy): domain Eukaryota; kingdom Viridiplantae; phylum Streptophyta; class Magnoliopsida; order Poales; family Poaceae; genus Zea; species Zea mays. Next base: position 172,768,117 of record NC_050102.1, read on the forward strand.
TTTAGGCGTGATTGAAGCTGGCATGTTTATCCAGCTATCCGCCCCTCCTGCAAGTCTGCAAGATATTTACGCGTACGACTGTGGGGCCGAGTACTCCTCCTTAGCTTGCATTTCAAACTTCAAACCGGACCAAACGCCCTGCTCCAACCCAAAACCATCATCCCTTTTTTCGCAGCAGACGCATTTATTAAGCGCGCCTCCGCCAACCGCACTCTGCCCGCCGAAAGCGTCGTCGGGCCACCTCGCACTCGCGCGCGCCTCAAAGATGCACAGGCAGCTCAGCCTCTCCGCCAGCCCGAAGCAGCAGCAGCCGCCTCCTGACGGCACCAGCACCGGCGGCGGCGACGCGGCGAAGGCGATGGCGGCGGCGGAGGACGAGTCGTCGGCCTCGCACTCCAGCTCCAAGGCCAGCAGGGGGTGGTCGGCGAGGGACGAGAGGGCCATCCACCTCGTCCCGCTGCTCACCTTCCTCTGCTTCCTCCTGCTCTTCCTCTGCTCCCACGACCCGTCCCCCGCCGGTACGCACGTCCCTCTCGTCCTCTCAACCGAAAGACCACCGCCTTCCATTCATTCCCCCTCGTGATGGCGTCAGCGTCAACGTGTGGACTGTTTGTCATTTTGCTTCTTCCTCTCTTTTTTTCAAGATATGTCGAGCTTCGCTGGAGGCGGCGGCGGAGGAGGAGGAGCGAGATCTGGGAACCGGAGGTTAAGGATGCTTTAGTGTGCGTATTACCTACCCATTGGAGTATTATTATCCGCGATGCGGATGTTGTACTTGTCCAGCAGTAACCAAGTATGGGACCAAAGTATGTCACCATACAAAACACTCTTGCTGTGGTAATACTACCAACCTACATCAGCATGTTCCTGATTACCATTTGAGCTGGATTCGAAATACCTGGCACGTCCAACAGGCAGCAGTACATGGCAATGGCATTCCAAAATTCAGAAACAAAGCGTTCCGGCTGATCTTCAAAATTCAGAAACAAAATGTTACAATCATGTAAAGTTTATAACTTACTAAATTAAAGATATTAAACAATATTAGCATTATTTGACTACATAAAGTTTAAATATCGCAACACTATAAAGTCTATAACTTAATAAATTAAAGAAATTAAATAATATAAGCTTCGTTGAGCCCTACCGGTCCAAACCCGGCCCATCTGTGTAAGCTGTGCCGGGGCTCGACGAACTGAAATTTGAGGCTCGGTCTAAGCCCGCATTCGTACTATGCTAGTTCGCCCATATTTTTCATGTTAGACCATACTTTCGTCTCCTATTTTCGGGCCGTGCTCAGTAACCAAAAGGTTAGACCCATATTTTCAGCACTAATGTAAGGGCAGCCGTTCGGATACTGAGACTCTGAGACAAATTGTCACAAGGAAACATGGTACAACAGATTGTATTCACCCTTAACCCACATGCATTGAGCTGAATTCGGATGTAAATTATAGTAGATTAGGTTGAATACTAAAGTACCCAAACAAAACCTACGGAGGCACAGAGCAATCGACCAAACAGCACAAGCATAAGGGCCCTTTTGTTTCCCTTTCCTGATTATTATCTGAGCTGGATTCTCAACAAAATACTCATACCCGAGTAGCAGCATCACGGAAACCACATCTGAAGAAAAAAAACACTGTTACTACAGTCATACCATCTGGCTGATATAATGCTGTCGTTAGTACGGCCAACTCACTGGAATTTGGAACCGCAGCTCTGAGAAGACGCAGTGCAAAGTTCATCAACTGCCAGGAAATGTCTACCATCAATCATTGCCCAAAAAATCAATACGGTCAATTGAGAGGTGGCAGGGTTAGGGTTTAGACAATACACATAAGACTATGGGCCTATTTGTTTAAGCTTTTCTCCTAACAAACTTTTTTAAAAATCTGGTTGTGAAGAGAATCTAAGTATCATGAGAATTAAATGCATAGGAAGATGAAGAGGTCTATATGGTTTAGTTTAGGATCTAGAAAGTGACGGATTTCTACTATCGCAACGGCTCGTCCGATTATATATTCACATTGATTTTAGATAGTTTACCAAAGTGCTTATATAAGCTAACTGAAAAGTTAAGTTTTATAGTCCGCACTGGCAGCCGGAATTAGCAACAAAAAAAAACTGAAACAAACGGGCCTATATCCACCCAATATGGTTTTTTTTGATAGTCCGCAGTATCTTCTGGCGTCCAGAATTAGGAAGAAAACTGAAACAAACGGGGCATGTGTCCACCCAATACAGAATGACTGGCGAAACGGCATGAGCATAAGTTTTAATCGCTGTGTAAAACTAAGCAGTAGATAAATACACTGTGAAAACCGGGACACAACAAGTGTCCCAAGTTCCATTTGCTTCTTCCGAATTGGTCATCATAAAATAGATTTATTTTCTTCATTCCCTTTAATTACATCTTTGAACTATCATTGCCATCTCTTGACCTTGTTACCCAGAAGAGTATGATCAAAAGAGGATATAGAGAAACAACTGTTAGCATATTTTGCAGCCACAGGGGCAATTTTGCTGAGATAAACCATTGGATCCTTGGGTCGTGGTTGATGGAGAAAATATGTGCCAGTCCAGAATCTAATCAATCCAATCAAGGTTTTGTCTCTCGTTGACCTCTTTTCAGTGATGCATCAGAAATGCAAAGCAACCATGCCCCACATGACACAGGTTTCAGACTATCTCTCTGTACACATTTCATTACTAAATTATATCTACAAATGGAATTTAGAAATGGCGTATTCGAGCGGAAGATGCCAACCTAAAGTGAAGGGGACGCAGCTTAAAAAGTTCCTCTGCTATTATAAACAGAATATTATAACCAAACGAAAGAGTCTGCTCGTACAAATTTGCTTTCCAACACAAGTCAATATGCCTGAAGGTTAGAGCTGAACTCTACAAAAGGTGGGCAGTCACTAAATTTGTTCAAAGTTTCACACCATAAAAGCCAATGTGGCCATGCAGGTGGCAATAACCAGAATCCAACATCTCCTGTGCCGTCTCAATCACAAAACATGGGAAAAAGCTCAAGTCAAATGTCAAATCCATCAGTATAGTTCAAATTTTTTCCCAGATCACTTCCAGATCAGTTCGCATAAATAAATGAGTTCATATTACGCACAGATAGAGCAATAGCCCGTGAATTCACATCATATGAGACCTATCATCGTAGTATAGCAAAAACACACAGCAGAAAATAGCAACCGAAGTGGTAAAATCCTTTCGAGAAATTATGCCGAATCTGTAGAGCAGTTCGAATTTAAAAACATCTCAAAACTAACCATGAAATGAAATTAAAATGTATACCATGTCAGGCTCGGTTCTGCATACATACAATACATGAAGATGCATACATACAATACATGAAGAGGCGATTTGCCATCTGAAGCAAACTCATCGCTTAGAAATGGACAGGAGCATGAATAGTGAGACAATTATGTGACACCATGTGAAAGCTACGAGCTAAAGTTGTTCGGACTGCTACAACATAAAGACAAAACAATGTAGAAGCAGTAAAAACATTAAAGGCAAGCGAATAGACTGCAAGCTTCTATACAAGACACATGGAATCAGGCACAGACAGGAGCATGCTAAATTAGCGAGCTCTCAAACATATAGGCACTGCAGGCAGCAGCATAGTGTACCAAACAGTCCAGCAAACCATAATTGCAACTAATAAAACATAAAATCAAGAATGGATTCTGAGCGAGTTACGACCATCTGCAAAGAGATTACTTATCAAATTATGATCGAACTAGTTAGGTTGGCGTGGCATATTTGAAACAAAGATGATGCAAGAAATATCAAAGTCTAGACATCAGTGCATCAGTCACAGATTATGATGTAATATTGCAAGCAGAACACCTTCAAAACCACGCATGACGCATCCCCTAACTCAAACTAAAGAAGACCAGCAACAACTTTTCAATGACTCAAGTTGCAGTTCATTCATACATAAAACTTCTTTCTTTTAATTAGCAAGTGTACAGTATATTGATAGTAGCTTATACTAGAACAGATCAATTTAGCCATTCATCGGCACGCACCAGAACCAAATCTTACAGATAGATTCCTCGTTCCTCTCTACGGGAGGCGGCCACGGTTGAGCAGCCCAAGCGTGTGTCGCGCAGCCTCGACGAGGTCACGGATGTTGTGGAGCGACCTCTCCTCGGCGCCGAAGATGAAGATGGCCCGGCACTCGGCCTTCTTGGCCAGCCGCGCCGCGTGCCCAAGCGGCAGCTCCGGCGAGTTGAGGGCCCGCAGAATCTGCCTGTACAGCGACAGCACCACCGGCCTATTCCGCGCCAGATCCTCCGCCGTCGCCCAGATCAGCCCGCTGCCTTTCGCCATTCTTCCGCCGCCGTGGTCACCTCGCCGCACACCGCCAACGGGAGCGAGAGGGTTTGGATCGAGCGGGGAGCCCAATCAGCAGAATTTTGTGGGCCTTAATTAGCAGGCCGCCAGGCCCTATTTAGATCCATGTTGGTAACAGTAATAGGAAAACTGTTTATTAATTAGCTTTTTCGTGCAATCAAAACTACCAGAATTCTTATATATTTTTAAAAACAATTATAGATACAATTTATTATTTACTCTAAAAGGTATAAAATTTACAGTTCTACAAATATTTTTTAAAAAAAATGAATGAACATTATGGAAATGTTTTATTATTTACTCTATTAATATATAAAAATTTAAGCTCTACCGATACGTATTTTTTTAAATGTTTAAATGATTTAAGATATTAACTGAGGGCCAAAAAGGTGAAACTACAAAAATATGAACAATATATAATTTTTTTAAAATACATATGTGATTTAAGGTTATAGATGAATTGAGTAAAAAAGAAAAATATCGCTAGAAGGAGGGCTTGAACCTCCGACCTTGTGGTTAACAGCCACACGCTCTAACCAACTGAGCTATTCCAGCATATGCTAAAGATTCAATTTATTCCTATTATTAGGTATGTCATTGAACTTTTGTACGTAAGAATATACACACTAAGAAAATTAGCACCTGAACTATCATCATTTATTGTTGAGAAGTTATAACCACCATTTCCTCTCACAATATATAACCACCTTTTCTTCTCATAATATAATTGTAGTAAAGCTACGCTAGCTGGCCATGTATACCGTGTTCTCAATACCTATTTATAATATACTTCCTCCGTCTCCAAAAATATCACAAATTATGAGCTATTCCAGCAATATAAGACGTGTTCTCTCTATGTATATGTACATCGATGCAATGGTATAAAGATAATTTAGTACATTTCTTGGTTTTTAAACCAAAGTTGGTGTATACCGTGTCAGACTCAGTTCTGCATACATACAATACATGAAGAGACGATTTGCCAACTTAAGCAAATCCATCGCTTAGAAATGAACAGGAGCATGACTAGTGAGATAACTATGGGAGCTGGCTGGGACTAAGAACCTTAGCCCTCCTTACGGTCCATATTCCTGGACTTCAGTAATTGATAGCCTTTTCAGTTTTGTTATGGACTTCTATGTGTATTTTTGTTTTTTTTTTGTCTCTGCCTTCTTTTGATCCTGTATTGGTCTATTTTGGTCCTTTCGTACCTTCTTAATATAATGATGTGCACGTCAATCTCTCGGGCGTTCGAGAAAAAAAATGTGACACCAGGTGAAGCTACGAGCTAACCTTCTTCTGGAAACATGGAATCAGGCTTAGACAGGCACATGTTAAATTAGCGAGCTGTCAAACATGTAGGCACTGCAGTAGTCCAGTGTATCATACAGTCCAGCAAACAATAATTGCAACTGATAAAAGATAAAATCAAGGATTAGAATGGATTACAAGCCGGTTATGACCTTCTGCAAAGAGATTACTTATCAAATTATGATCCAAACTAGCTATGTTGGCGTGGCATATTTGAAATACAGATGATGGCAGAAATATCAGTCTAGACATTAGTGCATCAGTCACAAATTATGATGCGTATTTATAATATACTCCCTCCGTCCCACAATATCACAAATTATGAGCTATTCCAGCATATGCTAGAGTTTTATTTTTATTTTTATTATTGGGAACGACATTGGACTTTGGACATTTCTATCTAGTACGTAAGAATACAAAGGCTAAGAAAATTAGCACCTGAACTATCATCATTTCTTGTTGAGAAGATATAACCACTCTTTCTTCTCACAATATAGTTGATATAACAACTTTTTCTTCTCACAATATAGTTGTAGTAAAGCTACGCTAGCTGAGTGGATAAAATAACATACGTGCCTTGTCTGAAACAGAATAAAAAAGAACAAAGGATTATGTTCTATATCCTAATGAGCTCAGGCAAAGTTCTATTTGCTCCATTTAGCACGACCGATCTGATGCAGTTTGGGGGAAAAAAATGATCCGCAGCACCGTGCGAGAGGTGCGAGTACGCCGCTCCCTCATTTACTCTGCCACTTCCTTGTCGAAGAAACCTTCGCCCAGCAGGTCGTCGTCGCCATTGTATTGCGGCTTGTTAGCTCCATAGCTTGCCCCACCGCCAGAAAACCCCCCGGTAACATTTCCAGCAAAGTTGTTGCCACCAAAACCTCCACCACCAAACTCTCCTAAGGTTCCACCACTGGAACTCGAACCTCCAGTATTGTAGTTGCCTACACCATACGGGTTGGGAGACGAATTGTACCCACCAGTGTTTCCATCAGAACTGCCAATGGTATTGTACCTTCCATTGCTGTTGTATCCGCTGCTCAAGTTGTTAGCATAACCACCACTGGCAGCTCCATTGCCGTAACCATCACTGCCTGAATATCCACCACCTGATGCATTGCTGTAGGTGCCACCATAGCCACTGCCAGATCCAACACCGTAACCATTGGCAGCATAACCCCCAGAACTATATCCTCCTCCACCACCAGAACTATATCCTCCACCACCACCAGAACTATATCCACCACCGCCATACCCACCAGTAGGATATCCACCTCCACCACCATAACCACCACCAGCTCCGAATCCACCACCCCCGCGTATCCCACCAGCGCGTTCATTGGCATGGTTCACCCTTATATTTCGTCCTTGAAGTTCCTGTATCAGATGAAATTGTTTCAATGATTTGCAAACAAGCAAATTATTTATGTTTCATGAAACAACATGCTCATTAGAGACAAGTATCTACAACTTCAAAGTAAAAAATAACTTTAAATCACTTGCGATATGAAAAAGAGAAATAGCATTTTCCTTTTGCAAATTCCAGGCCAAGGGTCCGATCCGGGAGGCTACTTGTAAGGCTAAAACAAATTGGTATAAAGCTTTTTTAGTCTAATTAACAAATTGGGAACAACGCAACATAGCACATCGACAAATCCCTACCTCCAGCTCCAAGAATTCCTGGAAAGCAGCAGCTCTCCAAACAGGCCCAATCATTTTAAGTCAAACTAAAGATCATAGGCACATATTAACTCTGTACAAGCAATTCAAGTATTTGGAAAATGATTTCTCTCACTTGCTGCTCTGTTCTGTAATCCTTCTAGTGCTTACAGATTACCAACTGGATTGTTGCATCAAACACTAAGGACAAATAACCTAGCATTCACTGCAATAATACATTTTAATTCATACCCAAATGGCAGCAAAAAAAAAAGACTCTGTGGCTGTCATACAGGAACCCTGGAAAATTTTGGTCGAGGCCATTATTTGTATATATGTCAGTATGTCACCATATCAATCAGTGCTTTCAACCAAGGAACAATAAATATTCCAATATTGTGCCTGGCTGAAAAAACAATTGTTAGCAGTTGATTATTCCTTTGAGTTATAGCGTAGATTATTTCTCTAGGAATTTCAGTCTGCATGAAGTGGAGATAAATTGAACAAATAGTTTGGACTCTGAAATTTTTCCTGTGTAACAAGGGATGTGAGCATTGGAATTCAGATGGTCAGTTTAGAAGAATTACCTTTGGAAGTGAGACAATTCAACGATGGTATAGAACAAAACAATGGACATGAATGACCTACCTTGCCATCCATGGAAGTCATTGCAGCTGAGGCTTCTTCAGTGGATGTAAAAGTTATAAAACCAAAACCCCTTGACCTCCCTGATTCCCGATCAATGATGATCCGAGCTGAATGCAAACAGATAATAGAGAAGTGTTAGACACCGATAAAAAAAAGTCCAAGAAAAAAAATACAAGTCGAAATAAATCGGACAAACAACCTTCAAGTACATTCCCAAACTCAGAAAATGCATCCTTCAGAGTGGTTTCGTCGGTGGCAAAAGAAAGTCCTACATGCAGGCTCATTCAGAGCGGAATTAGATACTCAGACACCACGGCGGAGAACAAAATCGATCTCAACATACCTCCAACAAAGAGCTTGGAAGAGGACATGCATCTTACTGGCTGAAGCAGTGGGGAGCAAGTGGGCGCTAAAGTTCTCCTGAGCGCATTTCCAATTCTACTAGCGAAAGCCATCCCTCGAACTCCTCACTAGAAGTTAGCCACGGGCATAGAAAGAAAAAACGATCTGTTTAGTGGTCAGAGACAAAACTACGATCATCCCAAGAAAAAAAACAGATTATTGTGCCTACTCTAACTCTATGCATCGGTGTCAGGGAAAATTGAAGGAGCGCACGCCTCGAATGAACGCAGGCACGCAGCTCTGAGGCAGGTAAATAAGTAGGGTGATAACAATCGCCGCCGTATCCCGAAGATTGGGGCAAGGAATTCGTTACCGGTGTGAGTCGGGCTGCGATCAAGCGTCGTCGCCGCCTCAGGCTTTGCCGAGCGGAGCGTCGGCTTCCCAGTTCTCAGTCCCCTCCCTTGTCTGCTAAACCCTATACTACACCGCAATGTCCGGTTAAAGTCCGGTCGCGGAAACTGAACTCAAGGCATATCGGTCCGGGCCACACGTCGATGGATCTTCATCAGGCCCACAAATACGAAAGACCTGCTGGATAGGCCCATTAAGAAGTAACATATGTGGCCCAGCTCATTCTTCAACTGTCTGTAGAAAAGAAAAAGAAGCAGATCCAAAAGGCGTGCGAGGGCGAGAGGTGAGCGGGATGCTGAGACCGGATAAAAAAAGTATTGTTGTCTGTATTAAAGGCATGTTTGGTTGGTTACCTCAATTATCACACTTTGCCTAACTTTTCTGCCTAAGGTTAGTTATTCAATTTGGACGACTAACCTTAAGTAAAGTGTGGCACATTTAGCTACAAACCAAACATGTCCTAAATTTTTTGTCAAACAGCTTGCTACACGAGACGGAGGTGCGAAGACTCCATCAATGAGCCAACTCATTTGTTCTGATTGATGAAGAATTATACAAAAAGATACACATTGGAATAAAGCGACGATGCATCTCGATCGAGTAAGGGAGGCGGCTCCTAGAGGACATCCATAGCAGAATCTGTAGACACCACACCGCCCCACGAAGCCTCGTGGGGAGCGCCTTCAAGCAGGGTTTCTATTGGCCTAATGTGGTGTCCGATGCACATCAGGTGGTGCGAACATGCGAAGGATGCCAATACTACAAAAGGCATACCCACCTGCTCGCACAGGCGCTCCAGACAATCCCCGTCACCTCGGTGTTCATGGTCTCAGGACTTGATCTGGCCGAACCCCTCAAAAAGGCACTTAGGGGCTACACACACGTTCTAATCGCTGTCAAAAAGTTAACCAAGTGGATCGAGGTGTGGCCCATCGTGAAGATCACCTCCAACCAGGCCGTCAGGTTCGTCACCAGCATCATCCATCGCTTCAGGGGACCTACACAGTTTACTGGGAACACATTCCTAGAATTTTGCGACGAATACCACATCCATGTAGACTGGGCCGCTATGGAACACATTCCTGTACTTCCATGGACGTTCACGCAGGATCTCCTCCACACTCTGGCTGCATGGTGGTATCCCAAACTTTGGGTCAGGAGGTCGCTTTAGAGGGCAGCGTCCCTGCCGACCGAGTGCTGGGCTCTGTTGAAGGCGCTGAGCTGATTTCTGTTGGTTCATTGCAAACTGCTCCGGGTGGCGGTCTTACATCTGCCTATCAGCTGATTTCTCCTGACTTGGGAATACCTTCGTTCTTTTCCAACCTCCAGGTACTGTGATGTGTTTTAGCTTGATTTTTACGTTGTATGAACTTCTGTCATTATACTCACTTGTTCTCCTTATCAGGCTTTGGTGGATGGAATGGCTAGCCAGCTAAGATTGCAGGGTGCTTCCGTCCCAAAAGTGGCCTCGTCTCTTGCGTGCTGGAGCCCAGTGTCACTCCAGCGCCGTGTATCCGAATTGGAGACAACCAACGCTGGTTAGTGCCCTTTTTTTCTTTGCCTTGGTTGTGGACTATTTTACCTTTTGACCTCGTTTTGTTTGATTACCTTTTGCTAGGAATGACTCGGCAAATTGCAACTCTTAAGGAAAAACATTCCCGAGATCAGGCTGAAATGGCTCGACGGTGCGCTGACTTCGAGGAGAAGTACTTTCAGAGTCAAACTGAGTTGAATCAGGTCTCTGCTGCCTTGGATGACGCCAATGCCCTGAGTTCTTCTCTCCATGCTCGGCTCGACTCTGAAAAGGTGACTTACAAGGCTGTGCCTTGCCTTGCTGTGTTCCTATCACTTGTTTAGTTTCTGAAGGGGTTGATTAGCTGTCGGTGTTTTGGGTCCGACCGCACACCCGGGGTTGCCCCTCAAGGTGTTTTTAGGAGTAGGACGGTGTCAACGACTGTAGCAAAATGGTTCGTGCCGATCGCACGAGGAACAATGGACAAGATTTGCAGGTTCGGGCCGCTTAGAAGTGCGTAACACCCTACGTCCTGGTGAGTATATGAGCGTGGTTACAAGAGGGCTCTCTGGATTAAAGGCACAGAGAGTTTTCGTGGGTGGCTAAGTGAAGTAGGGATCCTCTTTAGAAGGGGTGCCCCCTGGGCCTTATATACTCGACCGTGGGGCAGTACACGTGAATATGATAACAACAAGTAGCTGAAAGATAGTAAACCTCTTGAGTTTATCCCTACGTAACCCTTGCCGACTTATCCTCGCATGGCTCTGTTGCATGGGGGCTTCAGCGCGGGAAAGTCGGGTCTCTGTTGCGAGTTGTGGGCCGTCCGGGTTTGCTCTAATCCAGTCTTACGTCTTCTCTGCTTCGTTGATTGTCTTTCCCCAGGCCCACGAAAGAACGACCTTACGATTTATTGGGCCCTTGGGCCTTTCGTGAGGTCTTTTATCTCTTTAGTGGACCCGGGGGATATCTATCCCCCACAAGCCCCCGATCTTTGGGTTGATTTAGAGGTAATCAACTCAAAGATCCAAGGTCCAAGAAATGGCTTCCTGCTGTCTTCTCTTGCTCCGATCACTCGTTCGACCAAAGTTTAGTTTTGTGCTTGTGCCTTAGAGGTCGGCATTCTGATTTGTAGGATTCTGAACTTCATTGGGTGCACCGGAGGTGCACCCAATGGGTGTAGCCCCCGACCTTTGAGTAGATTTTAGAAGATAATCTACTCGAAGGTCTTCCCCAGAAATTATCTCCATGCGCGCTCCTGTACCTTGGTTGAGGATTGGTCTTTTCAATCTTGTCCCGTGCCTTAGAAGTCGGCACTATATCGGTTTAGAGTGATAATCCATGGGGTGCACCGGAGGTGCCCCCAATGGGTGTAGCCCCCGACCTTCAAATGGATTTTTTAAGGATAATCCATTCGAAGGTCTTCCTTTTGCTTGTAAAAATTGGCATGAAGCTATTTGCATTATGCTTTGGAGGTCAGCATTATGTCATCAATATTTTGCTGCAGAGGTCAGCATATATTTTGTCTTTAGCAGCCGAGTTTGCAATCCATCTTACTAGGTGATGCAATTTATTTGCTTCTGCGACTTGATTGGACGTTTGATGGACGTTCTCTGTCTAGTCATTGCGTCGCTTCTGTCGGCCACATCTTGTACTTTGCTGGCTATATTTGGCTTTCCTCTGATCCTTACTGGTATCTCATTTTTGTCTTGAGGTATTCACTGCGTGCCCTGCACGGATGTGACCGTTTTGAAAAATATACTGATAATTCCTGGGCGTCCCCCCCAATGGGTGTGGGCAAGGGACGGCTTGGTACGCTGAGTGTTTTAGCCGGCTGCTTCTGAGAAGTAATGTGATGGGACGGCTAGTGTAATCATATCTTTTGCGCTGTTGACTGGAGTCCCAATGGGTGTAGTGTTGCATGGAACGGCGTCAGCCGTCTGATGTGTCTTCAGATGGGTGGGAGTGCTTATTGAATGCTTTGCGACTGTTCAGTGACCGTGGTTGGAAGTGAGCGGTTGCCTTTCCTTTCTATAAATAACGCCCTTGCTCCTCTGGTTTTTTCACATCCTTTGCTGTTCTCTGTTTCTTCCCTTTCTTCTCTCCCGTCTGCTTCCACCATGGGCAAGAACAACAAGCGCAAGCGTGAGCCGACTCCTCCACCGGAGGAGTTTGGTGACTCGGAATACTCAGAGGAGGAGTTCTCCTCTGAGTCCGAGGGGTCTCCGGTTCCCATTCCCCTGTGTGAGTCGTCTGATGACTCAGACGACTCCCAGGGGCTTGCGGCGGAGGTCTGGACGTACATCCGGGCCGTCGAGCGCTCCGGGCTCGAGGGCTCGGATGAGTCCGAGTTCTCCTCGGACGAGGAGGACTCGGACGGCGGCGAGGACGAAGATGACGACGACGACGACGGCGACGACGACGATGGTGGTGACGGCGACGGTGACGGCGGCGGAGGCAGCGGCGGCAAGGGCAGCACCAGAGGCGGCAGCAGCACGGGCAGCACTAGAGGCGGCGGCGGCAAGGGCAGCAGCAGCAAGGCCAGTGGCTAAACGCCACTGGTCTTTAGATATTAGTATATAGCAGTAATGTAGAGTAGTATAGTGTAGTTTAGTAGTAGTAGTAATGTAGAGTAGAAGTAAGGAAGCACCAACTCGCGAAGAGTTGGTTTATAAACTTATCAACTTCCCCTTAATGAAGAACTGTCGTTGGCCCCTTATTGATGACTCGCTTTTTCTGATATTTGAACTGATTCTTTTGATATAGTAGATGAATAACTTGCGCATCGCATTGACGCTTCCAGAAGTAGCCGCCGAGTAATATTATAGTCGGTATCGACGTTTTAGAAGCAACGCCAAGTGATTTGAAGGTCGGCGGCGGCATTTTAGAGGTAATGCCGAGCGGTTAAATACGAGGTCAGCGTTTTAGAAGCAACGCCAAGTGATTTGAAGGTCGGCGTCGGCATTTTAGAGGTAATGCCGAGCGGTTAAATACGAGGTCAGCGTTTTAGAGACAACGCCGAGTGATTTGAAGGTCGGCGTCGGCATTTTAGAGGTAATGCCGAGCAGTTAAATACGAGGTCAGCGTTTTAGAAGCAACGCCAAGTGATTTGAAGGTCGGCGTCGGCATTTTAGAGGTAATGCCGAGCGGTAGGATATAAGTTCAGCGTTTTTAGAGACAACGCCGAGTGATAGCCGACCGCGCGAGTTATCTTGAGGATAATAACCGAGTGATGAAGTGGCACGTCGGCTTTTTCAGAAACAACTGCTGGATGTCCACGTGGCATGCTGAGGTTTCAGAAATAGCTGCCGGGTGATGACTGGACACTTTTTTGAAACGGTATCTGGCTCAAGAATATCCCATAAGAGTTGCGCTTTTAGCCGCCTTTGCTTTCCGTGCCCTAGTTCTTGCATTTCCGCATCTGAATCTTCTCTGCCACCCACCTCCTACTCTGTTTGCCAGTGAAAAGCAAGATGGCGCCCAAAAGGAAAACTGCGAACTCGTCTGCTGCGGTGATCCCCGCAATCGACCCCAACAGTCAGTTACCCTTCGCAGGTAACCATATGTCCGTAATTTCTGAAGTTGAACTTCTCCGCCTCGTTTCCATCGGGGTTCTTCCTCCGCGGGAACTCTGTTCTTGGTGGATTTGCCACGGGACTACTGTTCCAACCGAAGATACCCACGAGTCAGTAGTTTATGCCCCTTTTCTTCTCCGCGGCCTCGGCCTTCCCATCTCTCCTTTTTTCCGCGGCCTCCTTGATTTTTATCATATCAACCTGACTCATCTGAACCCTAACTCCATTCTGCAAATCTCAATTTTCGTCCACCTATGCGAAGCCTATCTCGGTGTGCTGCCGCATTTCGGTTTGTGGAAATATCTGTATCATTGTCGCCCTGGGATGGCCGGAGGACAACATCAGCTGGTCGGAGGTGCTAGTTTGGAGATGCGCCGTGGGCGGAAGACCGAGTATCTTGAGATTCCCCTCAAAGATAGTATTAAGGGGTGGCGCCTGGAGTGGTTTATAGTTGACAATTATGGAAATTCTCTCCCCTCCCGGTCGGGAAGACAGCCAGACGTTCACACTCCGAGTTGGACTGAGTCCCCTACAGATCAGGAAGTGGCCGAGGCAGGCGTGTTGCTAACTGAAGTCGGATTGCTGAAAGAGAGAGGTCTCACTGCCGAAGCTGTGGTCACTGATTTTGTTTTCAAGAACATTCAGCCATTGAAAGACAGGGCCTATCCGGCGTATCTGTACCGAGGGCTGGCCGACTCAACTCAGGTTACCAACAGGAGAATTCCTTCTGTTGACTTGGTAAGCCGACTTGAAATGATCCTTAGGGGTAAAGTTTCAAATGTTGGTGCTCCAGTGGCATACTCGGCCTGGAACCTGCCTCCTCCCAAAGCCTTCACCCTATTTGCATCAAATCCGCCTGTTACTGATGGCAGTCTGGGCCTTAGAGTGCGACCCTCTGCTGAAGAAGTCAATGTTTTGGTTGCTTCGCTTGGGGAGATTCCTGCTGACGAACGAGAGGTCCATTTCGAGGTGCCCTTGAACCCAAGTGATGCAGATATAAATGCCATGCTTGATCTGCTAGCTGAGGATTCTTCCGACGCTGCTCCTGCTGGTATACTGGCAGTGGTGCCCCTTCCGGAGGTTGATACAACTTTGGATGTCCCGAAACCTATCAGCACTCGCCCGAGGCGCCCTAGCCGAACCAGTCAGCCCGAGCCTTCTGCTGATGAGCAAAAGAAAAAGAGAAGACGCCTCCGGCGAGTATCCAGTTTTGATGAGGACGCTGGTACCTTAGCTCCTGCTGCTGAAGAAGTGCCTGCAATTGGTCTTTCTGACACTGATCCCAATGGGTGTGCCCAAACTGTTGCTGATCCCAATGGGAGTGCTGCTTGCGTTGCTGCTGTGGAGGATGAAGAGGAAGAAGATGAAGCTCCTTTGTCTCGGAAAAACAGTCGGCAGCTCATCGCCGGCGGTGAGAGTAGTGGAGTTCCTTCTCCTGCTCTGTCTGCCCTCATTGGTCTGCAAGAACTGTCTCTGGCCAATTTCGATCAAACTCTTGAGGATATGGTCCCAGAAGACTTGCTATCAGAGCCAGTGGGTGATGATGCAACAGAGGCTTGTGCTGCCGTGTCTGATGCTGGGTTGAGGTCATCCCGCGCCTCGTCGACCTTAGAGCGCGATCTCGAGGGTCGGGAGACTGACTTGGATCGTCCTGGTCCCATGGAAGTAGTTGAGGGCTCGTCAACCTTAGAAGTGGTTACTGCAGAGAGCCTGGACCTCAAGAACGTTGCTAACGCATGCCCAACCCCCGAGGATGTCGCCGGGGATGACTTAGCTCGGGTGAAAAGTATAAGCCACTGCCCAGCCCCCGAGGGTGCTGCCGGGGATGATCCGGCTCAAGTGGGCGGCGCCAACTATGACCCAGCCCCCGAGGGTGCCCGAGCAGGGTCTCCTTCCTGTACTTCCATGGACGTTCACGCAGGATCTCCTCCACACTCTGGCTGCATGGTGGTAGCCCAAACTTTGGGTCAGGAGGTCGCTTTAGAGGGCAGCGTCCCTGCCGACCGAGTGCTGGGCTCTGTTGAAGGCGCTGAGCTGATTTCTGTTGGTTCATTGCAAACTGCTCCGGGTGGCGGTCTTACATCTGCCTATCAGCTGATTTCTCCTGACTTGGGAATACCTTCGTTCTTTTCCAACCTCCAGGTACTGTGATGTGTTTTAGCTTGATTTTTACGTTGTATGAACTTCTATCATTATACTCACTTGTTCTCCTTATCAGGCTTTGGTGGATGGAATGGCTAGCCAGCTAAGATTGCAGGGTGCTTCCGTCCCAAAAGTGGCCTCGTCTCTTGCGTGCTGGAGCCCAGTGTCACTCCAGCGCCGTGTATCCGAATTAGAGACAACCAACGCTGGTTAGTGCCCTTTTTTCTTTGCCTTGGTTGTGGACTATTTTACCTTTTGACCTCGTTTTGTTTGATTACCTTTTGCTAGGAATGACTCGGGAAATTGCAACTCTTAAGGAAAAACATTCCCGAGATCAGGCTGAAATGGCTCGACGGTGCGCTGACTTCGAGGAGAAGTACTTTCAGAGTCAAACTGAGTTGAATCAGGTCTCTGCTGCCTTGGATGACGCCAATGCCCTGAGTTCTTCTCTCCATGCTCGGCTCGACTCTGAAAAGGTGACTTACAAGGCTGTGCCTTGCCTTGTTGTGTTCCTATCACTTGTTTAGTTTCTGAAGGGGTTGATTTTTGTTTGCAGGAAGAAAAGCGTATCCTTGCTGCTTCTCGTGACAATCTTGACAAATTGTATCGTGATTCCAGTAACTCGCTAACCATCTTGGAGAGGAGTCATCGCTTCACAATGGAGGAGTTGGACAATCAGCGTGGTAAGCTGCAGGAATCTTCAGATGAGGTGACTCGCCTCAAGCAGTTGATATCAGCAAAGGATGGTACTATCAAAGAACTCCGAGCTTCCAAGAAGTCCATCGCCCAGGAGTTAGAGACCGCTCGACTGGCTGCTAAAGTTGCCGAGGAGACTGCTGTTACTCTCAAAGCCCAGCGCGACAAAGCCATGGACAAGGCTATTCGGGCGGGACGAATCTTGATGAGGAGACCCGGCGTGGTTGTTCCTGAGGACATAAGGGCTGACGTGATCGCTGCCCCTGATTCCTCGAGTCGCCCTTCTTCGTCGGTCGCTCCTGAGAAAGACATTGCCAAATAGAAAACATTTTGCGTGCTTTGAGCGCGCAGTTAGTATGATCAAGTTGGAGGGCCTCAGTTTAGTGTTCGGATGATATAACTGCCCTTTTATTGTATCAGAATTCATTAGTTCGTAATTTTGTAGTAATGAAACGACGCACGATGATTATGAGATTTGTTTGCGGGATATAGAAGTCATCCCCTTAATTGCATGGGCATGAGCATGTTGCACCGGCTTTTAGTCGCCACTGACTTTAGCCGATTGATCCGCTAGCAGGGTATAGTGGTCACCCCAAGTTAAGTAAGCATGAGCATGTTGCACCGCCTTAAGTCGTCGCCGACTTAAGTCGATTGCTCCGTTAGCAGGGCATAGTGGTCACCCTGAGTTAAGTAAGCGTGAGCATGTTGCACCGCCTTAAGTCGTCGCCGACTTAAGTCGATTGCTCCGTTAGCAGGGCATAGTGGTCACCCCGAGTTAAGTAAGCGTGAGCATGTTGCGCCGGCTTAAGTCATTGCCGACTTAAGTCGATTGCTCCGTTAGCAGGGCATAGTGGTCACCCTGAGTTAAGTAAGCGTGAGCATGTTGCACCGCCTTAAGTCGTCGCCGACTTAAGTCGATTGCTCCGTTAGCAGGGCATAGTGGTCACCCCGAGTTAAGTAAGAATGCAAGTCAATCGTAAATGAGCCGAGTATCTTTGAAATCTCTCTTTATTGATGACGTATTTCCATCTTACAGAATACATGGTCGCCCCAGCTGTTTTGAAATACAGCTAGGGGTAAAACTTTCTGAGGTGCTCTATGTTCCAGGAGTTCCCAACTTCTGTGCCATCCATCTGGGTGAGGCGATACGATCCGGGCCGAGTGACTTCTGCTACTATGAAAGGTCCTTTCCATAAGGGTGATAATTTGTGCCGTCCCTCCCCCGTTAGAATTCGGCGGAGGACGAGATCCCCTACTGAGAAGAATCGTTGCCGCACGGCCTTGTCGTGATAGCGTCTTAGAGTCTGCTGGTACCGTGCTGATTGGATCACTGCATTTAGTCGTTCCTCCTCGAGTACATCAATATCCTCTAGTCGGGTGGCCTCAGCTTCTGCTATACTGTCGAAGATCAACCTTGGCGCCCCAAACTTGAGATCAGCAGGTAGCACTGCCTCCAACCCATAGACCATGAAGAAAGGGGTGTTCCCATGCAGGGCCCGGCTAGGTTGGGTTCTTAGGCTCCAAACAACATAAGGCAATTCCCTTATCCATTTTCCTGCGAATTTTTCATTCTTATCGAAGACTTTTTTCCTGAGTGCTTCCAATATCATTCCGTTGGCTCGCTCAACCTGCCCGTTGGCTCTTGGATGTGCTACAGATGCGTATTTGATCTGAATGCTCTTTTGCTCGCAGAAGTCAAAGAATTCTGAACTGGTGAAGTTGGATCCCAAGTCAGTGATGATACTGTTTGGTATCCCGAATCTGAATATTATGCTTTGTATGAATTCCACGGCTTTAGCAGAGGTTAAAGAAGCAATGGGCTGGAACTCTATCCATTTAGTGAATTTGTCGATCGCCACCAATACATGGGTATATCCTCCTTGAGCTTTCTTGAAAGGTCCAATCATATCCAGTCCCCAGCATGCGAAAGGCCAAGTTACTGGTATTGTCTGCAGTTGCTGTGCTGGCATGTGCTGTTGCTTTGACAGGTATTGGCAAGCTTCGCATCTCTGAACTAACTCGGCTGCATCGTTCTTCGCCGTCGGCCAATAGAATCCTGACCTGAAAATTTTCCCGACTAGTGTTCTGGATGCTGCATGTACTCCACATTGCCCTGCATGGACTTCCTCCAGAAGTTGCTTCCCGGTTGACGGGAGAACGCACTTCATGAGGACGCCTGACGCGCCCCTCCTGTATAATACCTCCCCAATGAGTGTATAGTGAGCCGATTGTCTGGCAATACGCTCTGCCGAGTTCTTGTCATCTGGTTCTTCTTCATTCTTTATATATTTAATAATCGGCTGTCTCTAGTCATCAGAGTCTGACTCGGGTTGATCTATGATGTTGCACTCGTCTGTTTGATCCATCGAGATACTGGCTGCAGGATTTCTTGTACGAAGACTCCGGGTGGGACCTGAGTTCGACCGGATCCGAGCTTGGACAGTACATCGGCTGCCGTGTTTCGATCTCTTTCTATATGATGAAACTCCAGACCATCGAATTTATCTTCCAGCTTTCGGACGGCAGCACAGTATTTTCCCATTGAATCACTTGAACAATCTCATTCTTTGTTTATCTGGCTGATAACTACCAGAGAATCTCCATATACCATCAATCTTTTGACGCCCAGGGATATGGCGATGTTTAACCCGTGTATCAAGGCTTCATACTCGGCTGCATTGTTAGAGGCCGGGAATAACAATTGGAGAGCGTACTTGAGGTGCTCACCTCCAGGTGCAGTGAATAGAATCCCTGCTCCCGCTCCCTGCAGCTTCAGCGAGCCATCGAAATACATTCGCCATACTTCTGCAGTTTCTGGATTGTCTGGTATTTGCTGTTCTGTCCACTCTGATACAAAGTCAACCAGTGCTTGAGTTTTGATGGCAGTGCGAGGTCAGAACTCGATATCATGGGATCCCAGCTCGCAAGCCCACTTGGCTATTCGGCCAATGGCCTCCTTGTTGTGAAGAATGTCCCCTATTGGAAAACCAGTGACCACTATGACTTTGTGGTCGTCAAAGTAGTGACGCAGCTTGCGGGCAGTTAGAAGTACTGCATATAATAGTTTCTGAACCTGAGGATATTTTTTCTTCGAGGGGCCTAGAACTTCACTGATGAAGTAAACAGGATGTTGTACCGGATAGGCATGTCCTTCTTCTACTCGCTCGACTACCAACGCGGTGCTTACCACGTGAGTCGTGCAAGAGATATACAACAACAAATCTTCAGCCGGTTGAGTCGGCGTAGCTCGCCGGGGTGGTTTCAATACCGGTGGTGTTGTTAAGAATTTTTTCAGTGCGTCTAGAGCTTCTTGTGCTTCTGAAGTCCACTGAAACTTATCCACCTTCTTGAGTAGCTTGTAAAATGGCAAACCTTTCTCTCCCAGCCTGGATATAAATCCGCTTAGAGCTGCCATACATCCAGTGAGTTGCTGAACCTTCTTTTGTGACCGAGGAGCTTCCATCTTCATGATAGCTTCAATCTTATCCGGATTAGCCTCGACTCCCCGGTGGCTGACGATAAATCCAAGCAACTTTCCTGCTGGTACCCCGAAAACACATTTTTCAGGATTGAGTTTCCATCTATATCTTCTCAGGCTGTTGAAAACCAGCTGCAAATCTTCGATGAAGTTTTCCGAATTCTCTGTTTTGATCACCACGTCATCTACGTAAGCCTCCACACGCTTGCCCCAGTGATCGGCTAAGCATGTTTGAATGGCTCTCTGATAAGTCGCTCCAGCGTTTTTGAGGCCGAACGGCATGGAGGTATAACAGAAAGCACCAAACGGAGTGATGAACGCCGTTTTTTCCTCGTCTTCTTTTGCCAAACTAATCTGATGATACCCGGAATAGCAATCTAAGAAAGATAGCACAGAACATCCAGCGGTGGAATCCACCACCTGATCTATCCTCGGGAGCCCGAAGGGATCCTTCAGACAGTGTTTGTTGAGATCAGTATAGTCGACGCACATGCGCCAATCCACTTTATTCTTTTTGAGTACAAGAACAGGGTTGGCCAACCACTCGGGGTGTAATACTTCTCTAATAAACCCAGCCACGACCAAGCGAGCTAACTCGGCACGAATGGCCTCTCTCTTGTCGGGCGTGAAACGACGTAGCTTTTGCCGAATCGGCCTCGCCTGGGGATAGACCTTCAATTTGTGCTCGGCCAGTTCTCTTGGGACTCCCGGCATATCCGCAGGTTGCCATGCGAATACGTCTCGGTTATCTTGCAAGAACTGGACGAGCGCGCTTTCCTATTTGTCATTCAAACTGGAG
Source organism: Zea mays (assembly GCF_902167145.1). Classification (NCBI taxonomy): domain Eukaryota; kingdom Viridiplantae; phylum Streptophyta; class Magnoliopsida; order Poales; family Poaceae; genus Zea; species Zea mays. Next base: position 172,789,074 of record NC_050102.1, read on the forward strand.
CTGATGATGGCCGTTTTGCGCTCATCAGCGAATCCCAGGTTGATTCGCTTGGTTTCTTCAGTCGGCCGCATAGAGGTCACGGCCTGAGCTTCGTTTGCCGGTACGGCGAGGTCTTCCTCAGGCTTAGAGTTCGCCGGTGTAGGAGGAACCGTCGACGGCTTGGTGGTGAGGGCTGCTTGAATGGCCACTCGGAAACACTCTGCGGCGCCTTGGAAGTCGGCGCGTACAGTTATGATTCCTTGTGGTCCTGGCATCTTCAATATCATGTATGTATAGTGCGGAATGGCCATGAATTTAGCCAGCCCCGGCCTCCCGATGATGGCGTTGTACCCGCAGTCGAAGTTCGCCACCTCGAACCTCAGGAACTCGGTTCTGTAGTTCTCCGGAGTTCCGAAGGTGACCGGCATGTAGATGTGGCCCAGCGGGTATTCCCCCTCCGTCGGCACGATGCCGAAGAAAGGGGTGTCCGACTCGCGGAGCTCTTTGAGGTGAACTCCCAAGCCTTGGAGTGTCCGGGGGAAAGTGACGTTGATGCTGCTCCCCCCGTCCACTAGCACCTTCTTTACCCGGCTTTCTCGGATCACCGGATCGACGAGAGGCGGGTATTTGCCTGGATGGTCGAAGTTGAGCCATTGATCCTCCCGAGTGAAAGTGATCGGGTGCTCCGACCACCGGTATGGGGCGGGAGGACCGGTGGTCGCCACCAGTATCTGGCGGTCGTTGAGCTTTTGTTGTCTTCTGTTCTCCTGCGACCCATGTCCGCCGAAGATGACGTTGACCTCCCTGTCAACGCGCGGGAAAGCTCCTCCTCCCCCTTCCTCCTGCTGATGGGGCTGTCGTGGTTCATCTGGTCCTCCCCTCGGCGGAGGAGGCGGTAGAGGTTGGAAGGGTCGGCCGTGCCCGACGGAGTGCTTGAAGTCCCGGCAGTTACGAAGAGTGTGGCGCATGTCCTTGTGGTACGGGCACTGGGCGTCGAGGATGTCGTCCAACGTGCGTTCGCCTCCACGAGGTCCTCCTCGGGCGCGAGAGGCGGGTGGTCCGGCGGCGTGTACTTCTTCTCGAGGCCTCTTCTCCTAGCGTTTGTCGGGTGGTTGGTTTGCGTCACGTCGTGGTGCTGTCGGTGCAGGCTTCGCTCCTCCAATGAGATCCTGGGCCCGCTTGTCGGCGGTGATGTAGAGGTCGGCTTCCCGGAACAGCTCCTCGGAGGTAGTCGGTGCCTTTTGTAGTATGGCTCGGACGAAAGCCGAGTCATTGGATCCTCTGTAGAAGTCCTCAATCACGGCCGCCTCCGTGACCTCGGGGATACGGTTTCTCATGGTCTGGAACCTTTTGAGGTACGACCGAAGAGTCTCGTCCCCCCGGCGCTTGATGGATTTGAGGTCCCATGGTTGTGCTGGTTTGTCGGAGAGGGACTAGAAGTTGGCGGTGAAACGTCGACTGAAGTCTCCCCAGTCGTCGATGCAGTGTCGGGGTAGATGTCGTAGCCACTGCAGCGCATCTTGCCCAAGGACAATGGGCAGGTACGCGGTCATGACGTCTTCAGATGCCCCGGCAGCCCGAGCAGCGGTGGTGTAGACGGCTAACCAACCCCCTGGATCCTGCTTAGGTTCATATTTGTCAACGTTGGATACCTTGAAGTTTGGAGGCCACTGAATGGCCCTAAGGCGCGGAGTAAGGGCGGACACTCCGCACGTGTCCTCCTGTCGTCGGGGACGATGTCTGTCCCGGGGAGGGGAGTGGTGGTTGTGGTTCCTCGACCGTCCCCGGGTGGTACCGCCAGTTGAAGCTGTTGCCGACTCAGTCCTGGTGGCCTGGCTTTGAGTCGGGATGCCATGATCCCTGTCATACTCCTCCCGACGGCGAATTTCGTTCTCATGCCGCCGTTCGCGCGAAGCATTGATGGAGCTTCGCGCGTCCCGGCGGCTGTTGATGGCGTGTCGCAGATCGTTCGGCGGATGAGCAAGCGGTAGAAGATGGTTGGCTGCTTGGGTGAACAAGCGTCGGTAGCCCTCAGCGTCGGGAGTCCGAGGAAGTCCATCTGCTATCCGAGCTAGTACCCCTCCGACTTCGCTTGGCGTGTTCATAGCTCGGGCAAAGTCGGGGTTCAGGTTGCGCCCAAAGAGCGGATTCTCCCGGCGTTGCCTTGCATCTTGCTCGGCTTGCTCCTGGGTCCGTCGGCGATCACGTCATCGGGAGTTCCTTCGTTCCCTGAAGACGCGTTCCTCCGGAGTTTCTCCTATCTCCGAGACCTCGTCTCGTGAGACAGGCTGCTCCGGATCCCGTTCTCTGGCCGCGTGATGTCGTCGAACGTTCCTGCGTCGGTTCCTCCGTCGGCGGGATTCTCGTTGAGGTGGTTCTTCTCCAGGCGCGGTCGGTTCGTCGTCAGAGATGGCGGGCGACTCTACTCTCCCGATGAAGAGGACGTCGGGGTAGAATGGTGCTGCTGTCGTGGCGACTTTCTTTCCGTTTTCCTTTGAGGCCGGAGGAACGGAAAGAACGACTTGCCTTTCCCTGGTCTCTTTTTTCCTCGCGATCCGTGTCCATTCTTTCGTCGGGGAAGTAGACAGCGGAGTCTTCCGGGTCAGCGAGCCTCCAGCTCCAGCCTTCCCGGAGATAATCTTTTTCCGAAGAGCCGGAGGTAGCGTTTTTCCAGCATTTTCGGGGTTTGTTGGAGGAGACTTTTTTCCCGACAGATCTGCAAAGCGGTGTAGAATTCCCTCTTCATCCGCTATAGATGAGATTGTCCCGAAGCAGAATACAGATCCGGGACGCACGGTGATCTTGCTGTGGAAGGTGACGGCCATTGAGCTAGCTTGGATCGTCGACACACCCCCTACCTGGCGCGCCAGCTGTCGGTGTTTTGGGTCCGACCGCACACCCGGGGTTGCCCCTCAAGGTGTTTTTAGGAGTAGGACGGTGTCAACGACTGTAGCAAAATGGTTCGTGCAGATCGCACGAGGAACAATGGACAAGATTTGCAGGTTCGGGCCGCTTAGAAGTGCGTAACACCCTACGTCCTGGTGAGTATATGAGCGTGGTTACAAGAGGGCTCTCTGGATTAAAGGCACAGAGAGTTTTCGTGGGTGGCTAAGTGAAGTAGGGATCCTCTTTAGAAGGGGTGCCCCCTGGGCCTTATATACTCGACCGTGGGGCAGTACACGTGAATATGATAACAACAAGTAGCTGAAAGATAGTAAACCTCTTGAGTTTATCCCTACGTAACCCTTGCCGACTTATCCTCGCATGGCTCTGTTGCATGGGGGCTTCAGCGCGGGAAAGTCGGGTCTCTGTTGCGAGTTGTGGGCCGTCCGGGTTTGCTCTAATCCAGTCTTACGTCTTCTCTGCTTCGTTGATTGTCTTTCCCCAGGCCCACGAAAGAACGACCTTACGATTTATTGGGCCCTTGGGCCTTTCGTGAGGTCTTTTATCTCTTTAGTGGACCCGGGGGATATCTATCCCCCACACCACCCCCGTGCGAACGGACAGGTCGAACAAGCTAACAACATGATCCTGCAAGGCCTCAAGCCTCGGGTATTTTCTCGCCTCAGGCAACTCGGCCGACAGTGGCCTTAGGAATAGACCGCAGTTCTCTAGAGCATGAAGACAACCCCAAACCAGTCGACTAGGTATACACCATACTTCATGGCTTACGGAGCTGAGGCAGTCCTCCCCCATGGACCTAGAGTACAGCTAGGGATGAAAACAGTTTCGGAATTTTTCGATATTCCGGAAACTGATTTCGAAATTTTTCGATCGGATTCACCGGTAACTGTATTTTTCGAAAACAGAATCGGTTTTCCGAATTTTCTATCAGAATCGGCGTGGTGTTTTACCGATCGTTTCCTTCGGTTACCGGTTTTTGTCGGAAATTAGCGGATTTGTGTCTCGGAATTTTTTCCGGAATTTTCCAGCATGTGATTTTTTCGGATCACCTGTACGTCTCTGGATAAGGATTTCTTTTTTGTATTTTTTGGACACCTTAAGATTTTTTTTGGGTAGATGGTGTTGGAAGGCAGTTGAGATTAACGATTTGGTCTCTCGAACGAATCCACCCTTTTCTATGCACATGTTATGTATTAGTAATATATAATGATAGAGAGCCGACAATCTGTTTTTCCCACACACTAGATTTTAGGATTTTCCTATGAGGCTGTGAAAAAACTCTTTATGTGAGGAAAAAATATTTCATGAGTAAGCATGCCATGTCAGCTAAATCGAGTGGATATTGTGAATTGTGAACTTTGAGTCTGTGAACTTGTGATCTTAATGAACTTGTTATATTGTGAACTTGTTATATTGTGAACTTGTGATATTTGTAAACTTTTTATATTATAAATTTGTGATCCTTATGAACTTGTTATATTGTGAACTTGTTATATCATGAATTGTGAACTTGTGGTCTTTGTGATCTTTTGTCAACTTTGTTGTATTGTGAAGTTTGATATGTTTACCGATCGTATTTTAGATTTCGACCATTACCGGTGTATTTTCCGCACCGAACTTTCGTTTTTGATGTTTCCGAAATACCGATATCGTTTTCGTTTCTAGAGTTACCGTTTTCAATTTTGTTTTCGATAAAAAAATATGAAAACGGTAATAGTTTTAGTGTTTACCGACCGTTCCCGACCGTTTTCATCCCTAAGTACAGCGCCCCAAGAGTAAGGTTGTATGCAAACGAAGAAAACGAATCAAACCTCGAAGACGCATTGGACCAACTCGACGAAGCCCGTGACGTAGCGCTCCTGCGGTAGGCAAGGTATCAACATACACTGCGAAGGTACCATAGCCTCCACGTACGAAGGAGGACTCTAGAAGTGGGGGACCTTGTGCTTTGGCGAGTCCAAACTAACAAGGACCAACACCAAGTTGTCCCCACCCTAGTAGGGGTCGTTTATAATCAGAGAGATACTTCAGCCAGACACCTATAAGGTGAAAGACGAGAAAGGAAGGACGCTAGCCAACATGTGTGCCATCGAGCAGCTACTGTGATTTTACCCCTAACAAAGCCTCGACGTCTAGGGACATACCTTAGGGCTGCCACCACCCTAGGACGATCGTCTAGAGGTTGGGGCCAGCGGATCCAGCAGATACTGGGAAGGGAAAGCACCAAACGACTAGCCTTTCATCATAAACTTTTACGTCCTTCCAACAAACATGGTCGTGCTAATATCTCTCCTCTTTTGTTTACTCGACTAATGCAGGATCTCGAAAAAGTCGAAGCGAACAAAAACCGACTAGGCCACCCTTCGGAGCACCCTTGCCTAGGAAATAGGGATGGCAACGCGCACATTTTACCAGCGTGCCCGCGAGTAAAAACCATATAGGGTGGGGGTTTTGGTGTGAGTTTATATTCGCGGGTATGGATGTGGATTTGATTCTCAACCCGACAGGTTTTTTTCTCGCGGGTATGAAAACATTATACTCGTGCCCGCAAACCTGCATACCCACAATGGGATATATATATGTAATTATATGTGTGTGTATAATATATATATACATATTTCTATATACATATATTTATATATGTGTATAAATATCTATATATATAGACGAGATATATATATAAACTCTATCCATCACCTAGGGTGACCTGGCGCGTGTGCCCGCACGACCGCGCACCCCCTCCCGCGTGGCTCAACCCCTGCACGGCTCCACACACGCGGCTCATTTCCTGGCCACATTAAGTCATTACAATCAACATTAAGTCATTCTAGTAAATATTAAGTCATTTTTTCAGAAACATCAAGTTATTTATTATTTTCATCCATTTTTATGGGTTTTCTCAGACATTTCTTATATTATTGGTTCAGTCATTCCAGACAATATTAAGTCATTCTAGCATCGAGATAACATTTAAGTCATTCTAGGTAATTTTTAAGTCATTCCAAAGTCCATGTAACATAAATATTAAGTCATTTTTCAGAAAAAAACATTAAGTTTTTATTATTTCAGCCATTTTAATGGTTTTCTCAGACATTTCTTATGTTATCGGTTGAGTCATTCTAGAAAATATTAAGTCATTCTAGCGTACAAACAACATTCAAATCATCATGTGTAACTTTAAGTCGTTTTAAATTCTAGGTAACATTTAAGTCATTTAAGGATACATTAACTCATTTAGAAACATTAAGTCATTTTAGGCGAGATGGCTCGGCTCGACTCCTGGGCAGGGACGGCTCGGTCGGTCGGTTGGGCGGGCGCGGGGGAGCCACGTGGGTGGGTGGGGCGCGCTAGGGTGGTTCAGGGGAATGGATCGTTGGGTCCATCACCTGGGTGGATGAATAGATCTGCCTTATATATAATTATGTATCTGTGGGTTTGTGAAACACGCGGGTCGTGGGTTTGGGTAGCATATTATACTTGACGCGGGTAATTGGTAAGGGTGTGGGTTTGAAAACCCTCTACCCACGGGTTTCAAACCTGTTGCCATCTCTACTAGGAAACCAAGTGAACGACGAGGTCTCCCTTCCCGATAAGATCCCGAACCCGTTCAATTCCTTTGGCAGGGATAGAAAACCTCAGGATGAACCAGTCGTGAATTCTAGAGTTTGAAGGTTGGTCCACAGAGGGCTCACGACTGCTCCAGCAAAAATCATAGCGAGGGGCAGTAGGTGACGGGCACACTAGCAGCTAGGACCGTGATGTGTGAAATGTTGAGGGTGTCACCAGCCGTCAGTTCTGGTCGAACAGAATCAACAACTATGAGTTGGTGCTCGGGAGTTTGAGGACCGTCCCTAGTAGACCCCAAGCTTGGATCCCGTGAAAAGAACCAAGGCCTCACTCAGATTAGTCCTTTGTAACTCACCAAGCACCATTGCTAGCACATCAAGGAAAACGTGGTACGACACATCCCCTCATTCCCACGAAGGGGATGCACGGTGGAGAGTAAGATTAAAAAGATGGGACAACCCCCTAGACGAATCTCTGCATCGAGCAGAGGCTCGAGGGCTTGCCCCGCACGATTATGGTGGACAGGGCGCCCCAAACTAAGAAAAATTCTAAGACAAGCCAGAATCTAGGAGACCCAAAACCCATGCACATTGCAATACCAAGACGGTCATGGGAGGTCATGGATTATTTCCTCTACTGACACTACCCCGAGTACAACGTTCGCGGCGCTGTCGAAATCACCTGTTAAAAGGCCTAGATCCGCCATCATCGATCCATCAAGCAGGTCGATGGCATAACAAAGGTTACCATTGAAGTGTAGTTGTGCAATGAAAAGAGCCACTGCTGCACCCCGATGAACCCTGAACTCCACGACCTCACAAACACGGTTCAGGATGTCAAGGAGGCGCAAATCGTGATTCCCCCCACGAGCGCGAATGAACCTTGTGGCCTGATCCACGCACAGGTTAAGGCTTAGACCCTCGAGTTCCAACTCTACAAGGAGTCCGCAAACGATCAGAAACCTAGAAGATCAGGAGCCCAGAAACCAAACCACGGAGGCTTACCCCGCCCCTAAGTTGTTAAGAGCCACCAGGCGTGCCCCAAGACATCGAACTTTAGCGTTAGCCACCTCCAAAGTTGCGCAAGCCGCGCCTAGGTCCCTTTGGAGGTTGTTCAGCGACCATCCCACAGAGGTCGGTAGAGTGGGCGGCCGGGACACAGAATCTCGACACTCTCAAGCCCCGGGAGGGCAAACCGCCACCCTAAGGGCTGATTTGGTGACCAGGTATCACGAGGGATTGGAGGGGATTGAGGGGGAAATTTTACCCCCTCAAACCCCTCCAATTCCTCTGTGATCCCCTTGTCACCAAATCAACCCTAAGGGAAATTGAGAATGAGCGGGGAAGGTAAGAGGGGTGGCAACAACCTTGAGAGGAGAGCAAAACAATCGTACCCTCTTCCTGAGTGACCTAGCCTAGGAAGTATACCACGATCCCATGGACAGAGGGCAGTTAAGGAAGGCTCAGGGTAATTAAGAAGCCCACGAGGTATGAAGAGCAAACATCCCCTTTTTGAAGGGGTAGCACTCGATAAAGTTTACGAAGAAAAAACCTTAGGACCCCCGACACAACCACGAAAAGTCGAAAAAATAAAAAAATGTAAAACAAGGACTACTTTTTTATTAATTCCCTTAGGAAGTAGCACCAAGGCACGTTACACTATGAGGTCAGCGAGCGCTGCGCACGACGTTGTCCACAGACAACATATGCACAACATGACTGACCGCCTCCTCGAAGCCCTCCAGTATGTCCTCCATCCCTTCATCCAAAAGGACGAAGGAGGGCCAACAATGTCCCAAAGACTACAATCTAACCTAAGCTCTCCGACGAGCAGTACCATTGTGGCTCCACGGTGAATGCCAAAGTCAACGAATACGACACGGGACATTGTCCAGATGTTCTACCAAAAAAGAACCATGGGCCCTGACGTAGTCTAAGATCTGACGCAAGAAGTAACGCAATTTCTCTAGCTCTGCTTTCAAAGCCGTCAAGGGAAACGAGCAAGGTAAGAGAAGGGCGAGAAAGCTAGGAAATGAACAAGAGATAATTGCCTTACTAGTTACACGACTGTTGGGGACCTTCGGCATCCGAAGGTCCTCAAAAACAGGATTTAACAGTATTTCTGGAGTATAATGTGTGAACAGGTATCTTCGGACTCAAGTCGGCATCACAGTAGACCAGAATAATACGAAGGTTGGTACAGCGCCGAAGGTGTGAGCAGGAAAGCTTCGGCGTGACAGCAAAAAGTGAAACCGACTTAAAGATGAAAAGGCTATTTAGACCTCGACAGATTACTATAGAGTTATTATCAACTGTAAAGGGCATGAATGTAATTTTGTATGGGTTGTGTCCCGCGCCTATAAATAGGTGAACAGTACTCCCGTACTGTTCACGCTGTCTGGGCATTCGCTTTTTGTGTCACGCTTGTACTATCATCTCCTTCCAGTTGAAGGTACACTTGTAATTCAATGATATTCCTGTTTATGCCTAATAATAATAGATAATTGTTTATGTTGTCTTTTATATTCCTTACATTTCATCCTTCGTCATTGTATGATGAATTTATGGAAATACGTCCCTCATAACCTTCGTCCAGAAACCATTATATCCTAAAGGAAATAATGCTTCGAAGGACGAAGGGCTTTAACAATTAGCATTTTCTATGTTGCCTTGTTCTTAACTCATAGCATTTGAGAACAAGTCCCCAACATTGGCGCCCACCTCCGGTGAACCCACTTCCACTCTTCGAGTTTTTTGAACACCTTCGGCGATCATAAACCTTCGTTATGGCGCCGAAGAAAGCTTCAGCGACTGGGGCTGCAGCTCTGCAACCACTGGATCACAATCAGGAGACAATCTCCCTTCGGGAGGCCCGAAGCCAGAAAAGGAAGGCTGTCAGCCCGACACCACCAGAGGACGAGATAGATCAAGAAATCAGAGATATGGAAATGCTTCATCAACAAGTACAGAGGAAGAAAGAAAAGATGGCCAGGCTAGCTGAACTGCAGAGGCAGATAGACGAAGCCTCTGAAGAAGTTCGTCATCTTGCTCAGGATGAACAACACCGAAGGCCTCAGCACCAAGACCTTCATCAGGAGGGTTTTCCCAATGAAGATGACTGGTATGACAATTTCCATCATGGGAATTTTGTTTTTGATGATGCTTCTCCTCTGTCCGCTGAGCTGCAGGCTACACCTTGGCCTCCGTCCTACAAGCCGCCTCAGCTTCCCGTATTTGATGGCCACTCAGACCTGAAGCAGTTTTTAATGAGCTATGAAGCAACAGTATCTTCGTATGGTGGCAATGTTGTAGTCATGGCCAAATCTTTCGTTATGGCTGTCAGGAGTGTTGCTCAAACCTGGTATTCCTCCCTTCGACCAGGAACGATCACTTCATGGCAGAAGCTGAAGGACTTGTTGTTAACTAGCTTTCAAGGGTTTCAGACGAAGCCGGTCACTGCTCAAGCTCTGTTCCAGTGCACCCAGGATCACGAAGAATACCTTCAGGCGTATGTCCGAAGGTTCTTGCATTTGAGGGCACAAGCACCAACGGTGCCTAACGAAATTGTCATTGAGGCCATGATCAAGGGGCTTCGGCCAGGACCATCAGCTCAGTACTTCGCTAGGAAGCCCCCCTCAAACTTTGGAGAAGCTGCTCCAGAAGATGGACGAGTACATTCGGGCCGATAATGATTTTCGCCAAAGGAGAGAGGAGGCTTTCAGGTTTTCTGAAATGACCAGGGGCTTCGGAGGGAGGTTCTACCCGAGGCACGTTAGATCAATTCATAACTCTACACAAAATGATGATAGAGGGAGCCAACAGCAAAGGCCACAATGTTCCTCACAGGCTTCGGGGCAACAACAAGGCTCCTTCCGACCACCAGCCCCAAGAGGCAGAGGCGCCAGGGGCTTCGGAGGAAGATTTGGCGATCAACCGAGAAGAATCTTCTGCTTATTCTGTGGTGAGAACAAAGGTCATACCACCAGGATGTGCCATGTTACCATCCAGAAGCAAAAAGAAATAGCCGAAGCGACAGCACAGCAGGTTCAGCCGAAGCAGGTCATGCACACTGCTTCGTATCATTCGCCTTACATCCCAGAGTATGTAGGCAATCACCCTGCAGTTTCTGTTGCTTCGGCGAGTCAACCTCAGGCTTCCTGGCAACAACCGCCGCCTCCACCACCGCTACAACAAGGCCAGCAGCCAGAAGGGAGCCAATATGCTCCACACCAAAGGGACTTCAGAGAGCAGTCCGAAGCTCGCACAGTCAACAGCACTGTGCCAGAGTCAAAGCATATCTATTGACAAATATCCTACCTTAATAGCAATCTTTTTCATTCAGTTTTATTTTCTGTAATAAAGGACATTGTTCAGGTTTCATGTAAATAGTTTCGTTGATTCACACAAGGAAAATATATCTTCTTCACAGGCTTAAATTGTTGAAAGACATGTGACAACAAAAAGGACCTTCGAACTATTGAAAATTCTTCGGAGTAACAAAAAGTCGTTCTAAGGAACGCAGAGTAAGTTTGCCGAAGTCACAAAAAGCCGCTCCAGAGGGAGCGCAGTGTAAGTTTTCTGCTCCAAAGTCGTTCCAAAGGGAATGCAGAGCATACAGCGAAAAGTCAACGCTGATACCGCCTAATTAAAAGGCGAAGCGCGAAAAGTCAACGCGAATACCGCTGAAAGTAAAAGGCGAAGAAGCTCCTAAGGGAGGCTTACAGCGAAAAATAAACGCTGATTCCGCTGAAGTAAAAGGCGAAGAAGCTCCTAAGGGAGGCTTGTAAAAGATTATGTGTTTTATTGCAGGGATGCGTGTGCATCTTCGGAATAAGCATCGCCTCACATAACATAACATCATCGCATCATGTCGCATAGCATAAGCATCATACATCATGTTGCATATGGCACAAGAGGTGGACACAATATTAATCTACAGAAGAATGTTTTGAAAAAAAAGGGGAAAATCATACTGTCACAAGGAGATACATTATTGATCTTCGGAGGTGTAGCTTCGGAAAATATTTTCATGAAGCCTGGATATTATTCATCAAGAACACTGGATATTGCTGAAAAATTCTTCTTCACGAAGCATGACAAGAAGGGAAGGTGTTTTTTCGTCAAAGACTCAAAAGCGGTACGTGTAAAGTTTCATGCATCGTAAAGAATTAAGCAAGAAAAAACAGGTATATTACATTCAGGGTTACAAAATGTTACAATATATTACATCTAAGTTTTTACAATAATACTTAATCCTCTCTCAAAACGACTTCTGCAGCTTCGTTTAGGAGCCGATTGACGACTTCGTCCATAATAGCTTCAGCCATCTTTTTTATTTCATCGTCTCCTTTCGGCTGAGGGTCCGAAGGGGCTTTAGCAGAATCTGAAGTAGAACAGGATATGGCTACATTGCTATGATAAATTACAAACGAATCTTAAAACCTAAAATTACAGCACAATAAAAACTATTAGATAATACCTAATTGACCTTCGGGCTCTGCGCTCTTCTTAGCAGCCTCAGCTACTTCTCTAGCATCGTGAATGCCCTTTTCGCTTCTTTGAATAATCTCTCGGGCCATTTCTCGGCCACCATTATCCCAGATATCGGTGAAAAATTTTCCACCAACCATGCTAGCTTCGGCCGATGGATCCCTTGCATCTTCGAAGGGCAAAGCACCTTCGGATTGCGCTATAATCTTTACATGTTCGCAGCCTTTTTTCTCTAAAATAGTGGCAATTCCTCTGGCACCCGAGAAGGCACATATATCTCCACGACTATTTAAAATTTCTTCGAAGGCTTCAGCTTCGTGGTCGATCCATTCGATGGGACCTTCGGGATTGCCTCTCGTAAAGTTTTCCTCACTTGAGAATGCGCCGACCTTGGCGAAACTAGCCCTTAACTTCTTGACACATTCTATAGATTTGTTATAGCATCTCTTCTTGGACGACCGAAGCTCTTCAACAGTTCCTTCTAAGTGATCTGCCCATTGGTCGCTGAGTTCTCGCTTTGTTTCTTCAAGTATACGTTCTTCCTTGGCTCTAGCCAGTTGTTTCCGAAGATCTTCAAGTTCGTGTTTATGAGCTTCAGCTTGACCTTTAAAAGCAGCTTCGTCTTCCTTTATTTTATTTATCAATGAGTGTAATATTTTATCTTTCTCGAGACCTTCGTTCCTCAGTTCAAGTACTTCGGAACGAAGGTTGCTCAGGGCTATAGTACACCCTTCGTCTTCAGCATCTTTTTGTGCCCTGAGGGCATTGCTAAGTATCAGGCCCTGCAAAGAGAAATATGTGTGTGTCAATAGGTTCAAACAAACGAAAAATTTTGGTCTCAACAAAAAATGCAAAGATTCCATTTGTTGCACCTTCAAGCTATTATACGCCAGGCTGTCGGCCAAATCATTTTTCGACAGCACTGAGAGCCCGTCTTCCAGTGTTGGGAATCCGAAGCTCTTGCTCATCTCCCGACAGACAGAAATCTCTTTGTTGTCAGGGAGACAATACAAAAAGTCTTCTTCTCCACTGCCATTGAATATTAATGCCCCCTTTGGATACTTCAGTTTTTGGGCGTAAAGTTGGGCCTCTTGTTTTTCTTTTTCTGATAGTTGTTTCCCCGAAGCATGGCGAATAATATAATCAAGGACTTTGGGAGATGCTTCGGGGACAGCAGCACTGATTTCTTCAACAAAAGTTGGCTCTGCAATTTTTTCTTCTTCGAATTCCAGGGATTTTATTTTCGTGGGTTCTGAGGACCCAGCTTCGGCTTCAGTTTCTTGTTCTGGAGCCTTAGTATCAGAGATTTCAGTTTTTCCTTCGGGGATGACAGCAGTCTCCTTCGGAGGTGTGCTTGAAGATTTAATTGTATCCAGAACATCTAGCACGTTGACCATTCTCTTCCTTTTCGGAGTCACTGCTGGCACCTTTTGGTTTTTTACTGCCTCAATATTTGCTGCAGGACTCAAAACTTCTGATGTTTTTGATCTCTCCGTTGCTTCTTTTACTTCTTCCATTTTTTCTGTGGACGGCGCTTCGGCCTTCTCTTTCGTTTCTGATAACAAAGTCTTTGATTGTTCCAATTCTATTTTTGTTGGCATTTCGGCTGTTTTTGTGACTTCTGGCAGCAAGGTTGGCTCGGTTGGTTTTTCAGCTTCGGTGGCCGAAGAGGTTTATCCGGTAAACTCAGGCACCGAAGCCGGTTCAATATAGCGCGGCCGATGTGTGAGGACCTTTATCTTCTTTCTTTTCGGTTCTGGCTCGCTAAGAGCAGTTGCAGCTTCTTCTTTTGCAGAGGTTGTGTTTTTCTCTTCTGCCTTCGAATGGGATAGCAATAGTCAGAGTAGAGAAACCCGATTGCATCAAATACCCGATTTAGCCTCTTCTTTTTTCGGCCTCCGAAGGCTGCTGACATTGCAGTGTCTTCGGCCTTCGAATAAGCCCCAAGCAGTTCATCACTTAAATTTTCAATGCTTTTTAACCAGTCATCATCTGGCTCAACGAATTTATCTCCAAATTTAAAAGTGTATTTCAACCTGATAAGTCCACCTTCGTCGGCCTCTTTTATGGTTTCTTGTGGCATTTCCCATTTCTCCGCGAGCGGCCATACCCTGAAGGCGATATGCTCTTGTACTAAGTCCCTCGTTCCAATAAAAGAACAGATAACACCGAAGGCCCTCTGGCATTCTTCGGCAGCTTCATTCATTTCAACCTTCGGCCTCCGAAGGCCGAAGCTTTGCCAAATATGGCGCATAATTATACCTTTGATATCTTCTCGTACTGTCAGATCATTCTTCACATAAAACCATTCTGTCATCCAGTCGCCGGGCCATCTCTTCCAAAAGGTTGGCACGGGGCAGCTTGACCCGGACCGAGAAACGAAACTGTAGCAGCCAAAATTATTGTGATACTGTTCCTTACCCCAAGGTTTTGTTTCGTATGATAATTCGTGTATATTGCAGAAGCTTTTTGCATCAGGCTTCAGACCTTGGCTTTTCACGGCCCACACGAAGATATTCAGCCTTATGATTGCTTCGGGGGTAAGTTGGTGAAGATAGACTTCGAAGATTTTCAACACCTCCACGACGAAGCTGCTCAAGGGAAATCGCAGTCCAGCTTTCAAAAAGCTTCGGTACACTACGACTTCATTCTCTTCAGGGTGTGGGCACGTTTTTTCCCCTTCGTCGGCCCTCACAATGGATAAATCCCGGAAATACCTTCCTCTCATGTTGACAAGATGATTCTCTTTGATAGTTGATTTACCATAAACTGAATGGCTTGGTCGCCAGGGACGATCTTCGGAGTCTTCACCACCACTGTCCACATCATAGCTGTCACTGTCACCAGTATCTTCAGACAAACCTTCCAGAATCTCCTTGGTGATTTTTTCTGTATTGGTCTTTGACATCGCTATAAGAAACCCTAAGTTTTTCTCTTCGTCCAGGCTCAGCTTCATCTCAGCAGCAGTCTTCTTATCCTCAGACATCTTCGGATACACTAAAAACTATCTTCAAAACCGAAGCTTCAAAACTAAAGGCTTAACAAATCTTAGTGCATAAGAGCTAAAAATTGAGTGAGCAGGAGCAGTTGGCCAGAGAGCGTGTCAAATGAGTTTGCGGTATGACCATATTTATACGCCAAGTGCGTTGAAAATTGAAAGACCCCGCTTGTCAGTGAATGTTGCTATTCTAGCAAAGGGAAGGTGTTTTTTCGGACCTTCGGCGTAAAGCCTTCGTCCATGTCGCAATCTAAATTTATTATTTTAAACAAATTAATATTGCGAGGGGCTACTGTTGGGGACCTTCGGCATCCGAAGGTCCTCAAAAACAGGATTTAACAGTATTTCTGGAGTATAATGTGTGAACAGGTATCTTCGGACTCAAGTCGGCATCACAGTAGACCAGAATAATACGAAGGTTGGTACAACGCCGAAGGTGTGAGCAGGAAAGCTTCGGCGTGACAGCAGAAAGTGAAACCGACTTAAAGATGAAAAGGCTATTTAGACCTCGACAGATTACTATAGAGTTATTATCAACTGTAAAGGGCATGAATGTAATTTTGTATGGGTTGTGTCCCGCGCCTATAAATAGGTGAACAGTACTCCCGTACTGTTCACGCTGACTGGGCATTCGCTTTTTGTGTCACGCTTGTACTATCATCTCCTTCCAGTTGAAGGTACACTTGTAATTCAATGATATTCCTGTTTATGCCTAATAATAATAGATAATTGTTTATGTTGTCTTTTATATTCCTTACATTTCATCCTTCGTCATTGTATGATGAATTTATGGAAATACGTCCCTCATAACCTTCGTCCAGAAACCATTATATCCTAAAGGAAATAATGCTTCGAAGGACGAAGGGCTTTAACGATTAGCATTTTCTATGTTGCCTTGTTCTTAACTCATAGCATTTGAGAACAAGTCCCCAACAACGACCGTTAGACTCGACGATCTAGGCACGAAATAGCTCGACCTCAGCATCGACAGCCTCATGCGCCACACAAAAAATGTCGTAGCTCTCCCGAGTCTCCCAAGGGAGAGGGAGGGGAATAGAAGGTCCGGCCATGATGACCCAACCGAGGGGAGACACCTCTCGATCGAAGCAAGGGCCACCCTATGATGAGAGGGGAAAGCATTGGATTCACTCTAGAGAAGGGAGGGAGGCACTCGGGTAAGAAGAAGCCTTACCCCAGTACTAGACCAGCACGACGTGGCATCATCCCGACCTGTGATCCATCAATCAACCCAGTGGTGGAATCCATTTGAGGAAAGAACCAAAGGGCGAAAGACTCGGGGGTAACTGTGAGAAGACGCTCACCCAAATTTATAAGGAAGAAAAGTGCCCAATCCTACCCCGAGTCGGAGCGAGCTACGTCGGAGATGGTTCGACTCAATGACAGGGCAAATGCCGCTCGACCCGGAAATAGCCCCCAAGCGGAGACACTCTCACCTCGGGGGCAGAGGGGCTATTGTCGGGAAAATGATCTCTGGGCCCCTGAGGTCCACCAGTCAGAGAGAGCGCACATGATAAGGATCTTCATACTACCGAGGACCACCGATCAGCGCGGGAATAAGGGAACTGTCTACCCTAGAAGCGCCTGCCCCCGGATAAACCCTGAGTCACTGAGCTCAGGGTCGCACGTGGTGGAACTAGAGAGGGGGGAGGTGAATCAAAGGAAGCCACTCGAGTGGATTCCTTGCCTGGCTCAAGACTGACCCGCCATAAGTGGTCCGCCGCATTAACTATGCCTAGCATCGAGCCACGGTAGGTGACCAATCCATCTCCCGCTCATGACCTATGAGCCCCTCGGCCTGCAGCGCACTCATGACCCATGATCCCCTCGGGCAACAATGCATTCATGACCTATTGAGGCTAGGCCTGAGTGTGTAGGCCATCTACAGGGCCCGCAACACTACGAGCCTTGCCGAGACCTAGGTTACGAAGGCTAGGGGTCGATGTGGCATAGAGGCAGTAATGATGGCACCAGGGTCCCGCGCCTCCCATGTCGTTAGGGTTGGGCATTCAGGTTACCCGAAAATTTTCGGCCCGGGTAATTTGGTTAATATAACGGGGAGATCAACGTTGGCATGGCGGATGCAACATTAGCTGGAAGAACGACCACGACGGACGAAGGGGCCGCTCCGCCCAACGGTAGAGACACGAGGATCGAGGGAGTTGTGAGCCCCCTCACCACAGAATTCGCGTCCTTCACCGACTTGGCAGAACACACATGCTAACCAAGAAAATCAGAGAAAAGAAAATGGAATGAAGATCGAAACCAAAGACAAGAAGAGCAAGATAACCAAACATAGTGCGAGGAGCGCTTCCGGGTGGTAACCTTTTTTCGGGTGACCACCGGAGGTGCCGGAGGCGGCGGCGCCGCTAGAAGCGCCGCCATTCCCACCACGGAGGAGGAAGCTCCCACGAGCACTTTCCCCGTGCAGTGTCTTGGCAACACCAAGGACAAAGGAGGGTGCGACGCCGCCTGCGTCGCTTCCCTTCATCGCCACCACGACCAGCGGACTCCACACGACGCTCTAAGGACACCACAAGCGCATTAGCATGATGGGCCAACCTGACCCCTAGGCAAGGACATTGGAGCTAGCATGAGCATCATGACAGTGAGATGGGCTACCCACGACAGCCACGACCTCCATCCCCCCTGAGGCAGTGGAGGCCACGTCCTCTGAATCAGAGGAAAGAGGCACGCTCCCTCTTGTCTTCGCATTAGCAGGGCAGGAGGCCTCTTATTTTTCTTCGCTTGACGACACTTTGAATGCGCCACCAAGGTTTCCTTCCCCGCGTTCCGACAAAACGTCATGAAGAAGGAACTCACCACGGTGCTCACGACATCCTTAAAAAGGGGGAGGGCGAGTCCCCATCTATAAAGGATCCAGACGATAGCGTCGTGACAACCTTGACCCTAGCCTCGATCTCGATCGACGCAAGCAGTGCAGGGGAATGGCAATTAGGGTTGTCGATGCTGGAATACTGATGTATCGACCTCTAACAGGCCATCAGAGGCTTAACCCGGCGATGCATAAAGGTGTGCACCAGCCGTGCGATGGTGAGACCTTGTTGCTTCAATGTGGACCACCATAAGAAGATTCCCCACCTCGCTCATAGGGTTCGCTTCCGCCCCGTGGTGACACTCCTCTATCGACACTAGTTCCCGATCGAAAAACGACGGGGCTCTTTCCAGCCACATTCTTGACAAAAAACCCACTCCCCTTCATACCACACAGAGGAAGGAAGAGGGATCTTGAAGTACTCCGTCTTCCAGTCGGATCAAAGTTGAATGTTGGCCAAGCCGACATACAACTGACCACCACGCCCTGGGGTTACTCGCACACTGAAGAAGTACTGCCACAACTTCCAGTGAGGATCGATCCCCAAGGACACCTCACATAGTGTGATAAAGCATGCTATGTGAAGAATAATGTTGGGATGCAGGTTGTGGACCTCCACCTGGTAGAAGTGGAGGAGCCTGTGCACGAAGGGATGAAGGGCAGGCCAAACCCGTTGTGAATTCTCTAGGCCCCTAAGTGGTGTTTTGGTAATTAATGACAACCGATTGCGGACTAATAGTTCCTCGAGTGATAAGATTGCAAGACTGAATCACAAGGTACAACAAAGTTCTTGAGGAATCATAACCATTGATTGTGGATCAAGTGAAGGCAAAGGTAAAACATAGGTTTTTGCTTTTGCCGGTCAGCAGGTGTTTAGAGAAGAAACTGACTGGATTAGTAGGATAGACAGTCGTACTATTAAGAGGGGTCAATGAACTTGAATGGTGTATGACTTAGTGCCTCATAGAGTATAAACAATAATATGTGTATGAGGGGGTAACAGCGCTACGGATTTCAAAATTAAGTTTTTCTTGAGATAGCGCAAAAACTTGCTTCCCTAAGGACAGCGGACCGTACGGGCCAGATGGCCGGACCGTCCGCGACTCCGCTAGAGAGGTCTGTCCCTGCCTCGTTGTGGCGGACCGTTCGCATAAGGAAAATCAAGTTTGGGCAGCGACGATGTATTTTTGGGACTTTGTACTACGGACCGTCCGGGGTTTTTAGTCGGACGGTAAGTGGTCCATGTGCGGACCATCCGGTCATGATTGGCGGACCGTTCACTCGTTTTACTGATACGTTTCAAGTTGACTGTTACTCAAGTGTGTCAGGTTCCGGACCGTCCAGCCCCAGTGGGCGGACCGTCCGACCTTGACTTTTCTAATAGCTCTAACAGGGTTCAAACAATCGATATAGTCATTACTGGTATGGCGGACCATCCAGCCCTAGGGCGCGGACCGTCCGCGTGTACGCAGAAACTGTGTAAGTTGCCCATAACAGCTACATATGAGTAGAGGGGTTATAAATAGAAGGGTAGCTCGTGTGTGGAGCCTCTCTTGCCATTTCTAGCAGACATCGAACTCATTTGTGAGCATCCCACTCAAACACTCACACTAGTTGATTGAGATCACATTCCAATGAGTGATTGAGACACCATAGAGCATTCACATTCGTTGAAATCTTTGAGGCACTAGGTGATACACCGAGCAAGCGTCATCGACTTGTTACTCTTGGAGGTTGCCACCTCCTAGACGACTTGGGTGTTGTCTTCGTCGAGCTCTCCGTGAAGACTGTGGAGGAGCCGCGAAATTGATTGTGAGAGGTTTGTGCCTGCCTCGCCGGAGCGGCAAAGGTGACACTAGTGAAATCGAGGTATTGAGTGAGTTCTTGTCCACTTGGCTCAAAGATCAAGCCGTGTCTTGGTAGAGGAGCAAGTGAGAGCTTGAATTCCACCTTAACGTGGACTAGGGGTGAACGACAAATTACCGATACCATGGGATAAATCTCGGTGTCTTTCTCGCAACTATTTTACATTGTTTACAAGTAGTTGGTAACTTATATATTGTTTATCTTTGTGGCATTAGATTAGATTGCTCGTTACATTTAGTTGGTTCATCAAGGCTAGAAATATTTTCATCCATTGTTGTTTTAATTAAATTTGTCTAGTGTATTTCATTTTAGTCAAAACCGTCTATTCACCCCCCTCTAGCCGGTGTTCTAGATCCTACAAGTGGTATCAGAGGCAAGGACTCCATTGATTGTGGATTTCATCATCCCAGAGTTGGACAAAATGGCTAATAACAACAGTGTGCACATTGGGAAGTCGCCGCATTTTGATGGGAACAATTATGACTATTGGAAAATAAGAATGTCAATGCATCTTAAAGCTATGGGGGAAGATTTGGCCTATTGTGAGAGATGGATTTCTTGTATTGAAGGAAGATGAACCGTCTCCCAATGATCATGAGAATATTCTAACCAATGATCAAGCCATGAATGTATTCTATGATGCATTAGACATAATGAGTTCAACCGCATCAAAAATCTCACAACCGCTCATGAGATTTGGACAAAGCTAATGGAAATTCATGAAGGAACCACAATTGTGAAGAGTGCAAAGTTATATGTATGCAAAGGAAAGTTTGAACAATTTCTCATGAAGGAAGATGAAAGTGTATCTGACATGTTTAATCGCTTAAATGAAATAGTGAACAAGCTTGTTGGGGGCCTTCGGCTTCCGAAGGTCCTCAAAAACATGATTTAACAATGTTTCTGGAGTAAAATACATTAACAGGTATCTTCGGACTTGGATCAGAGCCACAGTATGAAGAAGCACAAGGAACACGAAGGTTGGCGCAGAGCCGAAGCTGTGTGTAGAAGAGCTTCGGGAGAACGACGGAAAAGGAAACCGACTTAAAGATGAAAAACCAGATTAGACCTCGAAGAATTATTATAGAGTTATTGATAAACGTAAAGGGCATTAATGTAATTTTGCATGGGCTGCGACCCGTGCCTATAAATAGGCGAACAGTATCCCCGTACTGTTCACGCTGATTTTGACATTGGCTTTTGCGTCACACTTATACTTTTACCTTCTCACGAGCTGAAGGTACATTTGTAATTTGATATCATTTCTGTTTTTCCATCATAATAAAATAGAAATGATTTGTCAATAATACATAACCGTTTATGTTATCTTATATGTTTCATATGATTCCTTCTTCATTATTATATTTTATGCTGATAAAGGTATGTCCTTCATAACCTTCGTCCGAAAATCATTATATCCTTAGGGAAATAATGCTTCGAAGGACGAAGGATATTAACATTTAACATTTTGTGTTGCCTTGTTCTTAATTCATAGCATTTGAGAACAAGTCCCCAACATTGGCGCCCACCTCCGGTGAACTCACTTCCATTTCTTGAGTTTTGAACACCTTCGGCAAGCATCACCTTCGTCATGCCGCCGAAAAAAGCTTCAGCGACAGGGGCTGGTACTTTATAGCCGCTGGATCCCAATCAGGATGTCCTTTCTCTTAGAGAGGCCCGAAGCCAGAAGAGGAAGGCTGTTAGTCCAACACCTCCGGAGGATGACCTGGATCAGGAGATCCAAAACCTGGAGATCCTTCAGCAACAGGTGCAACGCAAGAAGGAGAAGATGGCTCGTCTAGCTGATCTTCAGAGACAGATAGACGAAGCCTCTGAAGAGGTTCGTCATCTTGTTCAAGATGATCAAAGCCGAAGGCCTCCACGCAGAGAGCTTCATCAGGAAGGCTTCCACAATGAGGATGACTGGTATGAAGATTTCCATTATGGAAACTTTGCTTTTGATGATGCTTCTCCTCTCTCAACAGAATTGCAGGCTACACCATGGCCACAGTCTTACAAGCCACCCCAGCTCCCCATGTATGACGGTCACACAGACCCGAAGCAATTCCTAATGAGCTATGAAGCAACCATATCTTCGTATGGTGGCAATACGGCAGTCATGGCAAAATCTTTTGTCATGGCTGTCAGGAGCGTTGCTCAGACTTGGTACTCTTCTCTTCGGCCAGGGACAATCACTTCTTGGCAGAAATTGAAGGATATGCTGATAACTAGCTTCCAAGGGTTTCAGACGAAGCCAGTCACCGCTCAGGCTCTCTTCCAGTGTACCCAGGACCATGAAGAGTACCTTCAGGCGTATGTCCGGAGGTTTCTGCGCCTGAGGGCACAAGCGCCAACAGTGCCCAATGAAATTGTCATTGAGGCCATGATTAAGGGGCTTCGGCCGGGACCATCAGCACAGTACTTTGCCAGGAAGCCACCACAAACGTTGGAGAAGCTGCTCCAGAAGATGGATGAATACATTCGAGCTGACAATGACTTCCGCCAAAGAAGGGAGGAAGCATTCAGGTTCTCTGAAATGACCAGGGGCTTCGGAGGAAGATTTCACCCGAGGCATGTTAGGTCAATCCATAACTCTGCTCAAACTGATGATCGAGGGGGCCAGCAGCAAAGGCCACAACACTCTTCACAAGCTTTGGCCCAACAGCAGAGTTCTTTTCGGCCGCCAGCGCCAAGGGGCAGAGGCGCTAGGGGCTTCGGGGGAAGGTTTGGAGACCAGCCAAGAAAAATATATTGCCTATTCTGTGGTGAAGACAAGGGCCATACTACCAGGATGTGCCATGTTACCATCCAGAAGCAGAAGGAAATAGCGGAAGCAGCAGCGCAACAGAGTCAGCCGAAGCAGGTCATGCATACTGCTTCGTATCACTCACCTTATATTCCAGAATATGTAGGCAACCACCCTGCAGCTTCTGTTGCTTCGGCAAGCCAACCCCAAGCATCTTGGCAGCAACCTCCACCGCCACCGCCGACCCAGCGAGGACAACAGCCAGAAGGGAGTCAGCACAATCATCTTCAGAGGGATTTCAGAGAGGAGTCCGAAGCTCGCACAGTCAACAACACTGTGCCAGAGTCGAAGCACATTTATTGACAAATATCCTACCTCAACAGCAGTTCTTTTGCATTTTCTACATTCACTATTACCCTTTTGTCAATAAGGAACAATTATGAAGAGTTTAAATGTCTTTTATTGAATTTCAATTCCTTGTAATACTTTCGTCTTTTACCATAATAAAAATATGTTTTTTCCATAGGCTTGAGTTGCCGAAGCATACGAACTTATACTGATTTGGAGGACCTTTGTATTATCAAAAGTTTGATCTAACGGACACAATGCAAATTGTTCGAAACAGTAAAAAGTCGTTCCTAAGGGAGCGCAGTGTAAGTTTTCTAAACTTACAACGAAAAATAAACGCTGATTCCGCTGAAAGTAAAAGGCGAAGAAGCTCCTAAGGGAGGCTTACAGCGAAAAATAAACGCTGGTTCCGCTGAAAGTAAAAGGAGAAGAAGCTCCTAAGGGAGGCTTACAGCGAAAAATAAACGCTGATTCCGCTGAAAGTAAAAGGCGAAGAAGCTCCTAAGGGAGGCTTACAGCGAAAAGTCAGCGCTGATATAAAAAGTGTGTGTGCTTTATTACAGGGACATGTATCTGCGGCACAAAAATCATTTTGCATAACATAACATCATCACATCATTTTTGCGTAACATAAGCATCATACAGCATAGTGCATCTGGAACAAGAAGGGGATACAGTGTTAATCTTCGGAACATATTTTGGAAAAGAGAAAATCGTGCTAAGGCACAAGACGAATCGAGATGAAGAGTAGCCTCATTGGAGAGGCAACACAAAACTTTTTTATAGCTTTGGAGAATAGTTCACGAAGCTTGGATGTTTTTATCAGAGAAGTAAACAAATTCTTGTGATATAGAAAAGATTTTCTTCACGAAGCATGAAAAGAAGGGAAGATGTTTTTTCGCCGAAGGCTCAAAAAAATGGTATGTATGCAAAGTTTCATGCATCGTAAAGAATTAAACTATAAATAGATTATATATTACACGTAAAATTACAACATATTACACATTTTATGTTTCAAATGTTTCTATAATAGCATTCAATCCTCCTTAAGCACTATCTCTGCAGCCTCATTCAATAGTTGGTTGACAACCTTGTCCATAATGGCTTCGGCCATTTTTCTAATTTCATCGTCCCCCTTCGGGTGGGGGCCCGGAGATGCCTCAGCAGGTTCTGAGGGAAGAAAAGATACGACTATATTACTATTACAAACCGAGAATAGAGTCTGGAATTAAAAATTACAGCATGATAAGAACCACTAATTAATACCTATTTGCCCTTCGGGCTCTGTACTTTTCTCGGCAGCTTCCGCTACTTTTCTAGCATCGTGGATGCCTTTTTCACTCCTTTGAATAATTTCTTGTGCCAATTCTCGGCCGCCGTTATCCCAGATATCGGTGAAGAATTTCCCACCAACCATGCTTGCTTCGGGTGAGGGGTCTTTAATGTCTTCAGAGGACAAGGTAGCTTCGGACTGCGCTAAGGATTTTACATGCTCGCAGCCTTTCCTCTCCAAAACAGCAGCAATCCCCCTAGCACCCAAAAAAGCGCAGATGTCACCACGGCTATTCAGAATTTCCTCGAAGGCCTCTGCTTCGTGACTGATCCATTCCATTGGACCTTCAGGATTGCCTCTTGAAAAATTCTCTTCACTAGAGAATGCGCCAATGCTGGCGAAGCTAGATTTTATCTTTTTGACGCACTCTATGGATTTAACATAACGTTTCCTCTGGGATGCACGAAGCTCTTTAACACTCATCTCTAAATGATTGGCCAGTTGATCACTAAGCTCGCGTTTTGTTTCTTCAAGTAGACGCTCTTCTTTAGCTCTAGCTAGCTGTTTCTGAAGATCTTTAATTTCGCGTCTTTGGGCTTCGGCCTGGGCCTTTGAGGCAGCTTCGTCCTTTTTTACCTTGTCCACCAATGTAAGCAGAATTTTATCCTTTTCCAGAGCTTCATTCCTCAGTTTAATAACTTCTGATCGCATGTTGTTGAATGCAATTTCATAGCTCTCGTCTTCGGCATTCTTTTGTGCTCTCAATGCGTTGCTTAAAATTAAACCCTATTTGTAAAAAAAGGGGGTTGGTATAAGAATAAAAGACTGAGTTACGAATTGTAAAATTTGTAAACATCCAATTCCCATACCTTCAGGCTATTGTACGCAAGACTATCCGCAAGATCCTCCTTCGTCATAGCACATAATCCAGCTTCGAGCTTCGGAAACCCCATACTTCTAGACATCTCCCGACAGACGTATAATTCTTTATTGTCTGGGAGGCAGTATAGGAAATCTTCTTCGTTCGTCCCATTGAACACTAGTGCCCCCTTCGGATATTTCAATTCTTTGGCATAGTGATTAGCTTCAAAAACTTCTTCTTCAGATAACTTTTTCCCCGAAGCATGACGCACAATATAATCGTATATTTTGGAAGATGTTTCGGGGACAGCAGTATCAATTTCTTCGACCAAAGTAGGCTTTGACATTTTCATTTCTTCAGTTGCCCTTGCAGTTTTTGCTTCTTCTACTGCCAAAGGTATTACCTTGGTTGGTTCTGAAGGCCCGGTTTCAACTTCAGTCTGTTGCTTCGGAGCCTTAGCAACGGATACTTCAGCAAGCACCTCAGAAGTTTCAGCAGTCTTCTTTGGGGTTGTGCTTGGAAGTTTAATTGTTTCCAAAACATCTAACACATTAACCATTCTTTTTCTTTTTGGGGTCACTGTTGGCCCCTTTTTAATTTTTGCTGCTTTAATTTCTTCTGAAGGACTTAAAATTTCTGATATTTTCGCTCCCTCAGTTGATGCTTTTGCTTCTTCCATCTTTTCTGTCGATGGCGCTTCGGCCAGCTCTTTGGTTTCTGGTAACAGAGTCTTTGGTTCCTCCAATTCTTTTGTTGTTGGCACTTCGGCCAGCTCTTTGGATCCCGGCAGCGGAGTTGATTCCTTAGCTTCGGGGGCCGAAGATGTTTCACTGCCGAATTCAGGCACTGTGGCTAGTTCAATATAACGTGGCCGGTGTGTGAGAACTTTCACCCTTTTTCTCTTCGGCGCTGGCTCGCTAGGAGCAGCTGAAGCAGTTTCTTTCGCAGAAACCGTACCTTTCCTTTTCTGCCCCTGCACTGGATAATGGTAGTCGGGGTACACGAACCCAATTGCATCAAAAACTCGGTTCAGTCTTTTCTTTCTTCGGCCTCCGAAGGCTGCTGACATTGCAGTATCTTCGGCCTTCGAATATGCCCCAAGCAATTCATCACTTACAGTTTTAATGCTCTTTAACCAATCATCATCTGGTTCAACGAATTTGTCTCCATACTTGAATGTATACTTCAGCCTGACTAGCCCACCTTCGTCAGTTTCTTTAACAGTTTCTTTCAGCATTTCCCAATTATCTGCAAGAGGCCATACTCTGAAGGCAATATGTTCTTGTGTCAAATCCCTTGTCCCAATAAAAGAGCAGACTACGCCGAAGGCCCGTTGGCATTCTTCGGCTGCTTCATCCATTTCTACCTTCGGTTTCCGGAGTCCGAAGCGCTGCCAGATGGGGCACATGATGACATCCTTAATATCCTCTCGAACCTTCAAATCATTTTTTACATAGAACCATTTTTTCATCCATTCTCCGGGCCATCTCTTACGAAAGGTGGGCACGGGGCAGCTTGACCCAGAGCGAGCGCCGAAGCTGTAGCAACCAAAGTTGTTATGATATTGCTCTTTACCCTAGGGTTTCGTTTCGTATAACAACTCATGAATATTGCAAAAACTTTTTGCACTTGGCTCTAGGCCCTGACTCTTCACAGCCCAGACGAAGATTCCCATTCTTATTATTGCTTCAGGGGTAAGTTGATGAAGGTAAACTTGATACATTTTCAGAACTTCCACCACAAATCTGCTTATAGGGAATCGTAGCCCAGCTTTTAAAAAGCTTCGGAAGATAACGACTTCATCATCTCCGGGAGTCGGCACAGTTTTTTCTCCGGCATCTGCTCTTACAATAGACATATCCCAAAAATACCTCCCCCTCATGTTTTCAAGGTGACTTTGCCCGATAGTTGATTTCCCGAAGACTGAATGGCTTGGTCGCCATGGCCGATCTTCGGAATCTTCACCCCCACTATCTGCGTCATAACTGTCACTATCACCAGTATCTTCAGATAAGCCTTCTAAAATCTCCCTTGTAATCTTCTCTGTGTTCGTCTTCTCTATTGACTCAAGAAAACCCAGATGCATCTCTTCAGAAAGGCTCAGCTTCATCTCGGCAGCAACCTTCTTCTCCTCAGACATCTCTTCGGAATTCTTGCCTCTCGTTTCCGAAGCTTAAAACTAAGGAGAAAACCAAATATTTGTGGGCAGAAAGCTTTTTGAGCAGGCAAAACAGATGGCAGGAGAGCGTGCCAAATAAATTGTGGCGAGCCCCTATTTATAAACCCATTATGTCGGATACTGGAGGGTCCCATTTGCCAATGATTGTTGCTATTCTAGCAAGAGGAAGGTGTTTTTTCGGACCTTCGGCTCATAGCCTTCGTCCATTTCGCAATCTGAATTTATTATTCTAACAAATTAATATTGCGAGGGGCTACTGTTGGGGGCCTTCGGCTTCCGAAGGTCCTCAAAAACATGATTTAACAATGTTTCTGGAGTAAAATACATTAACAGGTATCTTCGGACTTGGATCAGAGCCACAGTATGAAGAAGCACAAGGAACACGAAGGTTGGCGCAGAGCCGAAGCTGTGTGTAGAAGAGCTTCGGGAGAACGACGGAAAAGGAAACCGACTTAAAGATGAAAAACCAGATTAGACCTCGAAGAATTATTATAGAGTTATTGATAAACGTAAAGGGCATTAATGTAATTTTGCATGGGCTGCGACCCGTGCCTATAAATAGGCGAACAGTATCCCCGTACTGTTCACGCTGATTTTGACATTGGCTTTTGCGTCACACTTATACTTTTACCTTCTCACGAGCTGAAGGTACATTTGTAATTTGATATCATTTCTGTTTTTCCATCATAATAAAATAGAAATGATTTGTCAATAATACATAACCGTTTATGTTATCTTATATGTTTCATATGATTCCTTCTTCATTATTATATTTTATGCTGATAAAGGTATGTCCTTCATAACCTTCGTCCGAAAATCATTATATCCTTAGGGAAATAATGCTTCGAAGGACGAAGGATATTAACATTTAACATTTTGTGTTGCCTTGTTCTTAATTCATAGCATTTGAGAACAAGTCCCCAACAGAGCTCAAGGGACTTGGTTTTAATGTACCGGATGTGGATTTCACTCACAAGTTCCTTAGATCTCTTCCGAAAAATATGACACTATTGTGACCATGTTAGTAAGGAGTGATTTCACCACTACCTCTCCAACCGAAGTATTGGGAGAAATTCTTACTCAAGACATATTCAAGAAATCTCAAGCTGAAGCTATGAGTTTGGCTAAAAAGGTGAAAGGGGAATCAATAGCTCTAAAAGATAAAGTTTCAAAGGCAATTGAAAAAGAAGAAAGTGAAGATGAAGGAAATGGAAGTGAAAGCGATGAGGAATTTGCTCTCTTTGTGAATAAATTCAACAAATTCATGAGGAAAAAGAAGGGTCAACCTAGAAAGGAACAAACATTAAGAAGAAATGTCTTCAATGATAGAAAATGTTTTGAATGTGGGGAACCCGGTCACATTGCCATGAATTTTCCTAACAAGAAGAACAAAGGTAAGGATGGAGATGATAAGAAGAAAAAGAAGTTCTACCACAAGAAGAGGGATGGTAAAGCCTATCTAGTTGAGTGGGATTTGGATGCAAGTTTGGATGAAGATGATGATGATTCTTCTTCTAAATTAAATGTTGGAATTGCAATCAAGGGGGCTCCCTCACTTTTCTCATCTCCTCATTGTCTTATGGCGAAAGGAGATGCTAAGGTAAAAATCATAACCGACTTAAATGACATTGATGATGATGATGACATTGATGATATTGATGATGACGGATATTCTTATGATGATCTTGTTAGAATGTTGGGTGAGGCCGATGACTACATGCACAAAGAAAAAGAAAATTTTAAGACCTTGAAGGGACTATTTAAAAATCTTCAAGTGTCTTTTGAGGAGCTCAAGACTTCTCACAACAATCTAAAAGAAAGTTGTGAGAGCCTTGTGAAATCTCAAAACTCACCTCTTGTGCATGAAGTTGTGGTGGTCCCCAAAGATGTTGGAGTCACTTGTAACTTATTTGATAGCTCTACAAGTGATTCACAACCTACTAATTTCATTTGTGACAAATGTAAAGTCTCTCTTGAAAATGATGATATTAGTTGTGATAAATCTAACATTATTGTGGAAAAAGAGATTTTGATAGAAAAAGTACATACTCTAACTCATGACTTAGAAAAAGCATATGGTGGAAAAGCTAAACTTGATTTTATCTTGGGAAGTCAACATTGCTCGCTTAACTGTGAAGGTCTTGGATATCTTCCTAAGAAAGGAAAAATGCTTTTGTTAAGCAAAAGACCATGTTTGTGAAAGAATGTGACAAAGTGTGTCATAAATGCCACAAGAAGGGTCATGTCAAAAAAATTGTCCTAAATTCAAAAATGTATCCTTGCCATGTTTTGAGCATTTTTATGTCCTTTCACATAATGCAAAAGGTGTACATGCAAAATTTGTTGGCACTTCAATTGTTGGTACCAAAAAGAAAGAAATTTGGGTGCCAAAATCCTTGGTCACTAACATCCGAGGACCCAAACAAATTTGGGTACCTAAAAGAGATTGATTTCATTTTGTAGGTAAATTACAAGGCGGGAGGAAATCATTGGGTATTGGATAGTGGGTGTACTCAACATATGACCAGTGATATGAGAATGTTCACCGAAATGAATGAGGAAGGTTGCTCATCCTATGATAGCATCACTTTTGGAGACAATCGCAAAGGAAAGGTTAAAGGTTTGGGTAAAATAGCTATTTCAAATGATCACTCCATTTCAAATGTACTATTAGTTGATTCTCTTAACTTTAATTTGCTATCCGTAGCTCAACTATGTGATTTAGGTTTTACTTGTAATTTTACCATTGATGATGTCCTCATCTCAAATGTTGATGGTAGCAATCTAATATTCAAAGGTTTTAGTCATGAGAATATTTATCTTGTTGATTTTTCATCTAATAAGGCAAAACTTACAACTTGTCTATTCTCTAAGGCTTCACTAGGTTGGCTATGGCATAGGAGACTTGGTCATGTTGGTATGAGACAATTGAATCAACTATCCAAACATGATTTAGTTCGAGGGTTGAAGGATGTGAAATTTGAAAAGAACAAATTATGTAGTTCATGTCAAGCTGGGAAACAAGTGGCAAATACTCATCCCTACAAGAGTCAAATGTCTACTCATAGACCATTGGAATTACTTCACATGGACCTTTTTGGACGAACATCTTTCATAAGTATTGGTGGTAATTCCTATTGTCTTGTAATTGTGGATGATTATTCTAGATTTACTTGGGTCTATTTTCTTCGAGATATATCAAATGTATTTGAAACCTTTAAGTCATTTGCTATACTGGCCCAAAATCAATTTGATTTTGACATCAAGAAAGTTAGAAGTGATAATGGGTCGGAATTCAAAAATGCTAGAATTGATGAATATTGTGATGACAAGGGCATTAAACATGAATTCTCTTCCAAATACACATCGGAACAAAATGGAATTGTTGAGAGGAAAAATAGAACTCTTATTGATATGGCTAGGTCTATGTTAGCCGAATATAATGTGCCAGACTTCTATTGGGCCGAAGCCATTAATACCGCTTGTCATGCATCAAATAGATTATATTGTCACAAGCTCTTGAAAAAGACTCCCTATGAATTGCTTATCGGAAGAAAGCCAAACATTTCTTATTTTAGGGTGTTCGGTTGCAAATGCTATGTTTTGAGAAATGGTAGTCGACTCTCTAAATTTGAGAAAAAATGTGATGACGATTTTCTTCTTAGACATTCGTCTAATAGCAAGGCATATAGAGTTTTCAACAAAACTCATGGAATCATTGAAGAAGCATATGATGTAGAGTTCGATGAAACAAATGGTCCTCAAGATGAAAATGAAAACCTTAATGACGTTGGTGGAGTTCATTTGAGAAATGCTATGAAAACTATGGCTATCGGTGAAATAAAGCCAATAGAAGATGATGATGATAGTATGGTTGTGATTCCATCCTCTTCAACTATGAATGAGGAAATTCAACAAAGTCAACATAATGATAAAATTGAGGATGATCATGTTCAAGACATCTCGGGTCATGGAATTTCTCCTCAAAATACAACCAGTGATTTTCAAATTACGTCAAGAATTCATCATTTAATCATAAAAGATCACCCACCAAATCAAATTGTGGGTGATATAAGTAAGGGTGTTCAAACTTGATCACGTATAGCTTCATTTTGTGAGCACTTCTCTTTTGTTTCTTGTATTGAACCTAACCGTGTAGATGAAGCTCTACTTGATGTTGATTGGGTGAATGCAATGCATGAGGAATTAAACAATTTTACCCGTAATGAAGTTTGGGAGCTTGTCGAAAGACCAAAGGATCACAATGTTATTGGAACCAAATGGATATTTCAAAACAAGCATAATGAAGATGGTTTGGTGATAAGAAACAAAGCAAGACTAGTGGCACAAGGTTATACACAAGTAGAAGGATTGGATTTTGGTGAGACATTCGCACCCGTGGCAAGATTGAAAGCCATTCGAATTATTCTCGCCTATGCCTGTGCTCATAATATCAAGCTCTACCAAATGGATGTTAAGAGCGCCTTCTTGAATGGTAAGATTAGTGAATTGGTGTATGTGGAACAACCTCCCGGTTTTGAGGATCCCAAAAGACCTAACCACGTGTACAAGCTCTCTAAGGCTCTCTATGGGCTTAAGCAAGCTCCACGCGCTTACTATGAAAGGCTTAGGGATTTCTTGCTTTCCAAAGACTTCAAAATTGGGAAAGTTGACACTACTCTATTTACTAAAAGAATTGGTGAAGATTTATTTGTTTGTCAAGTTTATGTTGATGATATTATTTTTGGATGAACTAATGAGCTATTCTATGATGAATTTGGTAAAATGATGTCAAATGAGTTTGAAATGTACATGATAGGAGAATTGAGCTTCTTTCTCGGTCTTCAATTCAAACAATTGAAAGATGGAATCTTTGTAAGTCAATCTAGATATTTGAAGGATATGCTCAAAAAGTTTGGATTGGAAAATGCAAAGTCTATTAAGACTCCTATGGCAACTAATGGTCATCTTGATTTAGATGAGGGAGGTACCATTGTTGATCAAAAACATTTTCGTTCAATTATTGGTAGTTTGCTTTACATTACCGCATCTAGGCCTGATGTTATGTTTAGTGTTTGCATGTGTGCTCGTTTTCAAGCATCACCTAGAGAGGTTCACTTGAAGGCTGCCAAAAGAATTCTCAGATATTTGAAGCATACCCCCAATATTGGTATTTGGTATCCTAAGGGTGCTCAATTTGAATTGATTGGTTATTCGGATTCGGACTATGCGGGGTGTAAAGTTGATAGAAAAAGCACATCAGAATGTTGTCAATTTCTTGGAAGGTCTCTTGTTTCATGGTCATCCAAGAAACAAAATTCAGTTGCTCTATCCACCGCTGAGGCAGAATATATATCGGCCGGTAGTTGTTGTGCTCAACTACTATGGATGAAACAAACCCTATTGGATTGCGGGATTTCATTCAAAAATGTTTCTCTCTTGTGCGACGATGAAAGTGCTGTAAAATTGGCTACAAATCCGGTTCAACACTCAAGAACGAAGCATATTGATATTCGACATCATTTCTTAAGAGATCATGTTGGCAAGGGAGATATCTCTATTTATTCTATTGGCACAGATGATCAACTGGCTGATATTTTTACAAAGCCGCTAGATGAAGCAAGGTTTTGCAAGTTGCGGAGTGAAATGAATATAATTGATCTCTCGAATGTTGCTTGAACATGAGTACATACTTTTTGTCATTTTTATGATATTTATCTTCTATTTTTGATCACTTACTTTTATTGCATGAGAATAATTTTATGTGTGCAAAAGACTATTCACTCAGGTGTATTATATATAAGCTCCTCTATACAAATCATAGGATTAATAACATTGTCTATCATTTGTAAAAATCTATGTCAACTACACAAGATATGGCAGTCATTCTGTCATGCCGCAAACCGTCCGCCCCTGACAGCAGACCGTCCGGCGCTTCGGCTGCAGGACTTTTCGGATAGCTGTGCAGACAGTCTGCCTCAGCCAGGTCGCGGACCGTCCGGTCGTGTCGCGCGGACCATCCGCGCAGGTTTTTTTAATATAACCCGACATCGCTTGACCTCTTCTACTTCTTTTGCCTCACTCGCACTCACCTACTTCCGCTTTTGAAACATTTTTCTGTGATTGCTGTCACTTTAGATTCCAAAGCGCGGACTGTCCGAGAATCCCTGTGGTGATCCCCTACGATGTCTTCCTCTCGGTATTAGTTTTTTTTCTTTCTCTTATGCAACTTCTAAAATTATTGCAATTTTTAGGGTTTGCACAAATCGGTCCCTAATCTGTTCTTGGATAAATCTTTCTTCAAATTGATTCGTGGAATTTGATAGGATTGTCCTAGTGAACGCTCTATAAAAATTTGGTTTCACTCTTTTGAATATTTTCGCCTAAATGTTGGGATTATTGTTTGGAGCTCATTTGGAATCCAAAATCGCCTCTGACCAGTCGCGGACCGCCCGGCTGTGTAGTGCGGACCGTCCGATCCTTGCGCGCGGACCGTCCGGTGCACTTGCGTGGACTGTCCGCCCCCTGACAGATCACCCCATTACTCATGTTGTTCTTCTTTTTCATCTGTTATTCTCTTAGTATTTGGATTATTTATATTGTGTTTTTCAGTGGACTCGGTGGTATCAAGAAGAAGCTGGCAGGGCGATTTCTGTCTAAGCGTCGTCGTGCAGACGATTCTGACTACAATCCTGCCACAGATTCTAAAGCCCAACCCTCAGCTGGGGGCAGTGTTTCTTTGGATACCGAAGATGCTCCTCATTCTCACCCAGACTACCCAATTGATATTACAGGATGGACCTATCCCAAGATGCGCTTCTCAATGGCTGAGTATTCATCCAGAAGGACTATAGATCAATTCTCTCTGCCCAGTGACACCAACATTCAATACTTCCATACTCAGTTGCAGTTTGATGTGTTTTGGGGCACTCTGATGGATATCAAATTTCATAAACATCAAGTTATTGACTGGGACTATGAAAGGATCACGATGCCCAAGAGGGGGGTGAATTGGGCTTTTCTAAAAATCAACACTAATTAAAAGCTAAGCAAGAGTTAAACAAGAGCCCAACTTCACCCCAACAACTAGCACTAATATAATAATACTAGAAACACAATAATGCTAAGACAATACTTCAAATACTTGCTAAACAAATACACAATGTAAAGTGCTTGAATGAAGTGTGGAATGTAAAGCAAGGTTTAGAAGACTCCTCCAATTTTTCCCGAGGTATCGAAGAGTCGGCACTCTCCACTAGTCCTCGTTGGAGCACCCGCGCAAGGGTATCGCTCCCCCTTGGTCCTCGCAAGAACCAAGTGCTCACTACGAGATGATCCTTTGCCACTCCGGCGTGGTGGATCCCTCGAGACCGCTTACAAACTTGAGTCAGGTCACCAACAAGATCTTCACGGTGATCACCGAGCTCCCAACGCCACCAAGCCGTCTAGGTGATGCCGATCACCAAGAGTAACAAGCCGTAGACTTTCGCTTGACCAAGAGAAGCCTAATGCAAGTGGTGTGTGCTCTAGGTGGCTCTCGCTAGCGCTAATGAGGAACAAACGCGGATTTAAGATTCTCTAATCTCCTCACTAGGCTTCTGGTGCTTGCAATGCTCTAGCAATGTGCTGGAATAAATGTGGGGTGCAAGACATTGAATATGGTGGGTGGAAGGGGTATAAATAGCCCTCACCCACCAACTAGCCGTTACAGGCATTTTCCTGCGCACTGGCGCACCGGACAGTCCGGTGCGCCATCGGTGCGCCAACGGTGTGCCAACGGCCGTTTCCAACGGCTAGTTCTGACAGTTAGCCGTTGGACTCATGGCACACCGGACAATGAACAGTCATTGTCCGGTGCACACCGGACAGTCTGGTGCACTGTCCGGTGCACTGTCCGGTGCGCCACTATAATTCAACTCTGAAATCTGCGCTCTCGGGTTTCTGAGATCAAGAATATTTAGTTCATTTCTCAACATGCAAAAGCGGGTCTTATCAAGTGGCTTAGTGAAAATATCCGCTAATTGATCTTCCGACCTCACTCCTTCTAAAATGATATCTCCTTTAGCAACATGATCTCTAAGGAAGTGATGACGGATATCAATGTGCTTGGTGCGAGAGTGTTGTACAGGGTTATTAGCAATTTTAACAACACTCTCATTATCACACAACAAAGGTACCTTTTCTAGAACTACGCCATAGGCTAGAAGAGTTTGTTTCATATATAAAATTTGTGTGCAACAAGCACCTGCGGCAATGTATTCCGCTTCGGCAGTTGACAAGGCAACACTATTTTGCTTTTTGGATGTCCATGAAACTAGTGATCTACCAAGCAGATGGCATCCCCCAGAAGTACTTTTCCTATCAATTTTGCAACCGACATAATCCGAATCGGAATAGCCAATTAAATCAAAAGTAGCTCCTTTGGGATACCACAGACCAACGCTTGTGGTGTGTCTGAGATACCTAAGAATCCTCTTAACAGCGCGAAGATGAGCTTTCTTAGGATTAGATTGAAATCTAGCTCACATGCAGACACTAAACATAATATTGGGCCTAGATGCGGTAAGGTACAATAAACTACCAATCATAGAACGGTAGAGAGTTTGATTAACCGAGTTACCTCCCTCATCTAAGTCGAGATGTCCATTTGTAGGCATGGGGGTCTTGATTGGTTTGCACTTCTCCATGTTGAACCTTTTCAACAAGTATTTGGTATACTTCTCTTGTGAGAGAAAGTTACCATCTTTCATTTGCTTGACTTGAAAGCCGAGGAAGTACGTTAGCTCACCAATCATTGACATCTCGAACTCCTTCGACATCAACTCACCAAATTCATTGCAATGATAGTCATTTGTCGAGCCAAAGATTATGTTATCAACATATACTTGACAAATGAAAATATCACCGTTATGTTTCTTTGTGAATAGAGTTGTGTCGACGGTCCCGATCTTGAAGCCCTTTTCGATGAGGAAGTCGCGAAGGCGCTCATACCAAGCCCTTGGAGCTTGCTTTAGCCCATATAGCGCCTTGGACAACCTGTAAGCATGGTTAGGATATCTAGGGTCTTCAAATCCAGGCGGTTGCTCAACATATACAAGTTCATTTATGAAGCCATTTAAAAATGCACTTTTTACATCCATTTGATAAAGTTTTATATCATAACATGATGCATATGCAAGTAGGATACGAATGGCTTCCAGTCGAGCAACCAGTGCAAAGGTCTCTCCAAAATCTAAGCCTTCAACTTGAGAGAATCCCTTTGCAACAAGTCTTGCCTTGTTTCTTACAATCACACCTTGATCATCTTGTTTGTTTCTGAACACCCACTTTGTTCCAATGATTCTTGCATCTTGTGGGGGCTTCTCCAGGGTCCAAACTTCGTTACGGGTGAAGTTGTTAAGTTCTTCATGCATGGCATTCACCCAGTCCGGATCCTGTAGCGCCTCATCTATACAAGTAGGCTCAACACAAGAAACAAAGGAGTGATGTTCAATAAAAGAAGCATGTCTATGTGATCGAGTAATAACCCCTTGTGAAGGACTCCCGATGATTTGATTTGGAGGATGAGCTTGAAGTAGTGATGAGTTTCTCCTGTCAACCACTTGGGAAGAAGATCCTGGAGCATCAACATCTTCGGCTTGTACCCTTGCTTGTTCATGAGAGACAAATGTATCTTCATTTGCATGCCTCTCATCTTTTTCATCATCTTGTGGTACATTTGATGAAGAAGGCCTGTCAATGTTTTGCACCTCTTCTTCATCTTCTTTTGGTTTGATAGCTCCAATAGGCATGTTCTTCATTACTTCCCTAAGTGGCTCATCACCTACATCATCAAGATTTTCAAGTGCTCCTTGGGAGCCATTAGTCTCATCAAATTCCACATCATATGTTTCTTCTACCACGCCAGTGGCATGGTTGAATACTCGATATGCTTTGGACTTTAATGAATAACCCAAAAGAAAACCAATATCACAACGTCTTTGAAACTTCCCTAGGTGATGGCGTTTCTTGTAGATGTAGCATTTGCACCCAAACACCCAGAAGAAGGAGACGTCTGGCTTTTTCCCATTTAGCAGTTCATAGGGAGTCTTCGCAAGTAGCCGGTGAGGAAATGGCCTCTTTGATGCATAACAAGCAGTGTTGACAGCTTCGGCCCAAAACCTCTCCGGTGTATTATACTCATCAATCATTGCTCTCGCAAGAGTGATCAAGGTCCTGTTTTTCCTTTCAACAACTCCATTTTGTTGAGGTGTATATGTTGCAGATACTTCATGCTTGATCCCAATTTCATCACAGTACTCATGAATGTTGGTGTTGTCAAATTCTTTGCCATTATCACTTCTAATCTTCTTGATCTTGCAATCAAATTCATTTTGTGCTTTCTTGGCAAACTTCTTGAATATAGATGCAACTTATGATTTGTCATGAAGAAAGAACACCCAAGTGTATCTTGAGAAGTCATCAACAATCACTAGACAGTAGAGGTTGCCACCGACACTTACATAATTTGTAGGTCCAAATAAATCCATATGAAGTAGTTCCAGTGGCCTTGATGTTGACATGAAAGCTTTAGTAGGATGTGTATTAGCAACTTGCTTTCCAGCTTGACATGCACTGCATGGCTTGTCTTTTTCAAACGCCACATCCTTTAATCCTCTAACCATGTCTTTCTTTAATACTTTCTTGAGTGTGCTCATCCCAACATGTGCAAGCCTCCTATGCCAAAGCCATCCAAGTGAAGCTTTGGTGAAGAGGCAAGTTCTTAAGTCTGCATCTTCTGAAGTGAAATCCACTAAGTAGAGGTTGTTGTATCTAAATCCCTTGAACACCATTGATTCATCATCCATCTTTGTTACAATAACCTCTGTTGGAGTGAATAATCATTGAAGTCCAAGATCACAGAGTTGGCCCACTGATAATAAATTGAAGCTCAAAGGTGCAACCAAGAGAACATTTGATATTGATAAATCATTTGAAATTGCCACCTTGCCTAGTCCTTGCACTTTTCCTTTTGAATTGTCTCCAAATGTGATTTTATCTTGTCCATCAACATTCTCATCAAGTGAGGTGAACATCCGTGGGTTGCCTGTCATATGTTGTATGCATCCACTGTCAATAACCCAATGGCTCCCACCGGTCTTGTAGTTCACCTACATCCAGAGACAAATCAAGCTTGAGTTTTGAGGGCCCTATATTGCATAGGACCAGTGACTCTCTCAATCAAGGACTTTGCAACCCAGATTTGTCTAGGTCTACTCTTGTTTGGTGGACCTAGAAATGTAACTTTGACCTTTCCATTTGCAACCTTTCTTAGAACATAGTGAGCATTGAAAGCAAATGGTCTTGAGTGCTTAGGCAAGGGAGTTGGTGGTTTGGCTTTATAGTTGTGGGCAAAATGACCTTCATTTCCACACTCAAAGCATTTGATGGGCTTGTGAGTCTGCTTTGGCTTGTATTGAGTGGTAGATTTCTTTTGCACAAAAGCATTGTATCCAATACCACTCTTGTTGTTTTTCATGACATTGTTCATAAGCAGCTCATTTTGGAGGTATTGACCCTTGTTGAACTTTTGCACACTTGTTGCAAGATGTTCATTTTCACTTTTTAGTTTCTTGACCTCATTTTTAAGCCTTTGATTATCCACTGCCAACTCATTGTTGAAATCATTGTTCTCAATAGCAACCTTTCCTCTAGTAGTTGCATCAGTCAAGTATTTCTTCAATTTTTGGTTGTCTAAAGTCAGGACTTAAACTTTTTCAGTCAATTCAGCATGTAGACTAGTTTGCTCTTCTTGACTCAAATCATCACATGAGGTTGCTACATCAATCTTAACAACAGGGTCAATAGCCTCATGTGTTTTGCAAGATAAAAGTTCATTTTCAACAAGAAGATTGTCATGATCAAATTTAATTTGAGTATAGTCTTCCTTGATTTTTACTAGTCTATTTTGCAACTCCCTATTAGCTTCATTTAGCTTGTCACATTTATCCTTAGCATCTTTTAGGGAGTTTGAGAGCTCATTTTCAGTTGATGACATAGTTTTATTTTCTTCTTTCATTTCTTCACTAACTTTCATAACTATGTCATATTTGGCATTTAAAGATTCATTTTCATTTTTCAACCTATCACATTTAGCTTTTGACTTTCTAATGATTTGAGTATATTCTTTAAGCAAGTCAGCTAGCTCATCATATGAAGGTGAAGCAAATTCCTCATCACTATCACTATCACTATCATCAGTAATATTAATATCATTTTGTACCTTCCGTTCACCCCTAGACATGAGGCATAGGTGAGAAGTCGATGATGGCGATGGTGGTGGTGAAGAGAAGTCCCCGGCGATGGCGACAACTTTTTCATCATTCTCTTCTTCACTTGAAGAAGATCCACTTGATGACTCAATGTCAGTGAGCCAGTCACCAACAATATATGCCTTTCCATTCTTCTTCTTGTGGAACCTCTTTTGCTTCCCATCTTTCCTCTTGAAGAATTTCTTTTCCTTCTTTTCATCATCGCTGTCATCTTCTTTCTTGCCCTTGAATTTGTTCTTCTTGGGCTTGTTACATTGATGAGCAAGATGACCGAGCTCACCACAGTTGTAGCAATCCATCTCAGAAATGGGCTTTCTTTTGTTGGAAAAGAACTTCTTCTTTCTTGAATCAAATTTGATGCCTTCTCTATTGAGCTTCTTCAACATCTTGGTGGTCTTCCTTACCATCAAGGCAATGTTAGCATCAAGGTCATCATCACTTGAGGATTCTTCCTCAACTTGTATTTTTGCTTTTCCTTTTCTTTCATGATTTGCTTTGAGAGCCAAATCCTTTCTTTTGGAAGATGATTCTTCTTTGTCGTTGATGTGCATGTACATCTCGTGAGCATTGATCTTTCCCAAAATCTGTGTAGGTGTGGTAACTGAAAGATCCATTTGATGTAGCACAGTGACAATGTGTCCATATTTGTCTATTGGGAGGACACTGAGAATCTTCCTCACAACATCCGGTTGTGAGATTTGAGTAAGCCCCAATCCATTAACTTCCTCTACAAGAATATTGAGACGTGAGTACATAGCATTTGCATTTTCATTAGCAAGCATTTCAAAAGAATTTAACTTTCTCATGGCTATGTGATATCTCTCCTCACGCTCACTTCTAGTTCCTTCATGTAGAGCACAAATGTCCATCCACAAATCATGAGCATTTTTATGATTTCTTACTCTATTGAACACATCTTTGCAAAGGCCTCTAAAAAGGGTGTTTTTGGCCTTAGCATTCCATTTCTCATAATTGAATTCATCACCTACAAGATTTGTGGGATCTCTAGGTTCGGGGAATCCTTGTGTGGCGGCTTTATAGACACCAATGTCTATAGCATCTAAATATGCTTCCATACGAATTTTCCAATATGGAAAATCGTCACCATAAAAAATGGGAGGAGGTCCATCCCCACCGGACATCGTAACTCTAGCGGTTAAGCTAATCTATGAGCAACAAGGCTCTGATACCAATTGAAAGGATCACGATGCCCAAGAGGGGGGGTGAATTGGGCTTTTCTAAAAATCAACACTAATTAAAAGCTAAGCAAGAGCTAAACAAGAGCCCAACTTCACCCCAACAACTAGCGATAAGATAATAATACTAGAAACACAATAATGCTAAGACAATACTTCAAATACTTGCTAAACAAATACACAATGTAAAGTGCTTGAATGAAGTGCGAAATGTAAAGCAAGGTTTAGAAGACTCCTCCAATTTTTCCCGAGGTATCGAAGAGTCGGCACTCTCCACTAGTCCTTGTTGGAGCACCCGCGCAAGGGTATCGCTCTGTAGCATCCCAAAAATTCAAATCTTGAAATTTTCTCAAACTCGCTCTAAATTCAAAATGAATCTCAAGTTTCATTTCAAAATGTTTGTTTGCGAGTTGATATTGACAAATAAAATATAGTGGTCTATATTATCTCCAAAATCCTCCTCAAAATATCCTACAAATATTTCCCGAGTGATCCCCCTCAAATTCTTTCCAGAAATAGTGCCCAGATATTTCTCTAGTGATCCCCTTCAAGTTCTTTCCAGAAATACTGCTCAACTATTCCACCGATATATCTTCGGATATTTTCCTCTTGAGAAATACCTTCAGAATCATTTTTCAAGACCCTACAAATATTTTCTTCATAACTTTCTTCATGCCCATACGTATACGTATGCCTCCAGTGTCATACAGTGAGCTCTACAAGCTAACCTCACTTATACAAGACAAATACATGCTAATCTCCCACTAATCCTCCCATCCTCCCACTAATCCTCTCATCCCTCCCCCTAATCCCCCCACCATGGCTATAAATAGAGGGGCAAGGGCCTCCTCTCATCCCACCCCAAGCCATTTCATGGCAACTCTCCCCCCCCCACACACACCCACTCCATGTTCCACACAAGCACACACTAGCACAAGGATCGTTCGATCGTTCTTCGATCGTTCGTCCTCTGTTCTTAGGTTGTTCGTTCGTTCGTCCGTTCGTTCGATCGTTCGTCCGATCGTTCATGGTTCGTTCGTCCGTTCGTCCGATCGTTCGATCGTTCGTCCGTTCGTTCGTCCAAATAATCTTTTTCCTACCGTTATGCTGCCAAATTCCGATCGT
Source organism: Zea mays (assembly GCF_902167145.1). Lineage (NCBI taxonomy): Eukaryota > Viridiplantae > Streptophyta > Magnoliopsida > Poales > Poaceae > Zea > Zea mays. Next base: position 172,830,771 of record NC_050102.1, read on the forward strand.
TCGTTCGTTCGATCATTTGATCGTTCATCGTTCATTCATAGTTCCTATTCATCGTTCATCGTTCGTTCATAGTCCCTATTCATCGTTCTTCCAGATAATCTTTGTCCTGCCGTTATGCTGCCGAAATTCTGATCGTTTGTTCGTCCGATTATTCGATCGTTCGTCCGTTCGTTCATCCAAATAATCTTTGTCCTGCCGTTATGCTGCCGAAATTCCGATCGTTCGATCATTCGATCGTTCATAGTACCTATTCATCGTTCATCGTTCGTTCATGGTCCCTATTCATCGTTCTTCCATATAATCTTTGTCCGGCCGTTATGCTGCCGAAATTCCGATCGTTCGTTCGTCCGATCATTCGATCGTTCGTCCGTTCGTTCATAGTTCTTATTCACCGTTCATCGTTCGTTCATAGTTCCTATTCATCGTTCATCGTTCGTTCATACGACTATTCACCATCACTATTCACCGTTACTATTCATCATTACTATTCACTGACACTATTTACCATCGTTACTATTCAGTGTTACTATTCATCATCCGTGGTTGGGCGCATGGTTGGGCGTTGGGCGAAGTATGCCCTCGCCGGATGCCTTTCCGTGGTGGAGAGATGGTGCGAAGTCCCGCCTTCGCGCTTAATCTGCGAAACCGTGATCCGGCCGCCTTCGTGCGTGAAGCTGAGGATGAGGGGGTGCGGCTTGTTGGGCGTTATGTGCCGAGGACCGAGGGTCAGCGCAGCTGGGAGATCCGCGGGTCGAATGACCGTTTAAATAGGGTCTTCGAATTGAACCAACTGTCGTATGGCGGCTATCCTGGTCAAGACGACGCGGACCGTCGGGGGAAGAAACCGGTGGTGGAGGCGAAAGACGACCCTGCGCCGGCGGTCGCCCCGTCCTCTAAGAAGAGGAGACTAGGTACTGCCATGGGAGGACTCGGGGTTTCCGATGGGTTTGCTAGAGAGTTGATGAGGACATGCGCGGCCCCGGGGGAAAGGATGTCTTCGCCCGAGCTCCGGGAGTCTTCGGCTCGGATGCTGAAGGTTACCGGGGGTTGCTGGCCTAGGAATCTTCCTATCCCCCGCGTGGCCAGCGGGGACGTTTTTACATCTCGCATGGTTCGTAAATGGAGAGTGTTTCCTTACGGGCGAAATATTGCTGCTGTTGTGTCGGCAGTGATGGACAAGGATCGCCAGGGGGCTGCCCAAAAACGACAGGCGGCTATCAGGATTGTTGATGCTAGGCCAAAGAGGCAAAAGCGGGGGTCGGCGACGGCTGCGGCCCCCGGCGGAGGGAGGCCGCCGCTGGCGGCGAAGTCAGGCGTCCCTGCATCTAGCAAGGCGCCAGAGGCAGCGGCGGGCGCCGGAGGCTCCAAGCCGGCGAAGGCTGTGCCGCCGCTCAGCGGGGTGGCGGAGGCCGCGAAGGCGTCCCGAGCGTTGCCGCCGGCAAGCAAGCGTGTCGCCGACTTCGCCACCGACATTTGTGTGGGTGACTATCTTGGTGGTAAGTCGCTGGCTTTCTCCCTCTCTTTTTTTTTTAATTTCGTTGGTGCATTGCAGGGTCGGACGAGGGCCAGCTTGCTACAGTTGCGCCTGACGCGGCGGTCGCGACGGCTGCCATAATGCCGAAGGCAAGGGGCGAGGCTCTTGGCTCCGGAGGCGAGGCGGCGGCCCTCGCGGTTGTCAGGGACGAGGCGGACGCAGCGATCCGCCGGCTGAAGGAGGTGTCGGAGGCGCTGAGTCAGGTCTGCTGAGCTATACTCCCCCCCTTTTTCTTTTGGGGCGAAGGCCTTACGTGTGCTCTGCAGGTGGCGGACTTCGCCAGCCGTACTGCGTCGGGGGCCCTCACGGCAGCGGTGTCTGCCGAAGTCGAGAGACTTCGGACGCAACATGCTGACGTTGTCCGTGAGAAATCAGCCTCCGACAGCAAGTGCCGTAAACTGGCGGACAAGGTGGCCGCGTTGGAGAGGGAGAAGGCTGAACTCCGGCGCCAACTGGCGGCGGAGAGGAGGGAAGCCAACGAGGCCGTCGCCAAGGAGCAGGCTGCGCAGGCGGAGGCCAAGCTGGCACGGGCAGAGGGCAATCTTGCCAAGGAGCTCGCCGAACATCTGCAAGAGCGGCTCACCGTCCTGGAGAGCCGCGCGAAGGGGGCCGAGGCCGCGATGCGTGCGGAGGCCGAACGGACGCGCACGCAGCTTATGGATACATATCGTGAGCTGGGTGCGCGGACCGGTGACTTCGAGGTGCCGGACCGAGAGCCCGGGCTTCGATGTCTGCAATGGGTGCAGGAGGAGCTGCTGGAACTCCCAGCCGTCGCGGGGGGGTTGATGTCGTACGCCTCCCTGGTCACCTGCGAGGGGGCGATGAACGCGCTCTCCCGCGAAGGGTGCCGGCACTTCGAGGCCTTCGACCAGGCGGATGAAGATTTTGATCGAGATATCTATAAGGTCGACGACCCCGTAGTGAAGGAATCCGCCGGGGCCCTTTATGACCGGATGTGGGGTCTGTACGGTCGTGAGGTGGTCAGGGAGCGGGCGGAGGCGGCAATGGCTCAGGTAACATTTTCGTTTGCTTGGCGTTTGTTTGATGTGGGGCGCGCGTGTGGTTGCTGAATTTTGCGTGCTTTGGCTTAGGCGTTGCGTGGCGAGCGGGTGGACGACCTCGGGGCGCTGAACAGTGCGCTGCCTGACCCGGAGCCGACCCCTGCGGAGGCCGCGTCCGGGGTCGCCCTGGAGCCAACCCCGGAGACCGCCCCCACACCTGCTGCGGCCGGCGAAGACCTGCCCCCAAAGGTGGACGAAGGCGCCCCTGATGCCCCCGCAGCTGCTGTGCCGAGTGCTGGAGATCCCGCGGCGGAGGCGGTGGAAACAACAGCAGGAACGACGGCGGAGCCAGCGGCGGAGGCTCCCGCAGCGTCAGGGCCTTCGTAGGTGGCATAGCGGGTGTAATAGGGTTGGGGAATTTTGGATATGTTACTGAATTTTGGTTGCTGCGCAGGTTCAAGATTTTGGGCCTGCGCACGCAACCGCTACTGCTAAATTTTTGGCGGCTTCGACCGCGGAAGGTGGTAATGAATGTGGTGGATCTGGATCTGAATTTTCTGAGTTTTCTGATGTTGCTTATTCTGGGAGCTCGGTTGAGTGGACTGAGTCATCGGAGGAGGATTTGGACTATTTCACGGCTTTGGATGTGGCTGCGGCGGAGACCTCGCCGCATGCTGCGGGCGGGCAAGATGTGCTGGGTCCCAGCACCGGGCGCCGACGGCGAAGGGCGGTTGCAAAGCGTAGAGTTAGTACGGAGGAGGGGTCTCGGCTTCGTGTGAATAGGGCTGGTCGGCAGGAACTGTTGTCTTTGTCGGCCGCCGCGAGTATAGGGGAAGGGGAACTGCGGAGTCTTTTTGCGGGTGAGGAGCTTAGGATAATGTTATTTAATTATAGGGAGATGGGAATTATTTCTAAGGTTGAGCTGATGTAGAGTGTGGCGCCCTCGCGTGTATATATGTAAAGGTTTGTACGATGAAGTTGTGTGCCCTCGCTTGCCTGTGCCTGCGGGGGCGTTGTATACTTTGTCTGGTATGTTTTGTTATGCTGTGCTGGTGTGGTTATAGTCGGTGAAAGTCGCCTAGAGGGGGGGTGAATAGGGCGAAACTGAAATTTACAAATATAATCACAACTACAAGCCGGGTTAGCGTTAGAAATATAAATGAGTCCGCGAGAGAGGGCGCAAAACAAATCGCAAGCAAATGAAGAGTGTGACACGCGGATTTGTTTTACCGAGGTTCGGTTCTCGCAAACCTACTCCCCGTTGAGGAGGCCACAAAGGTCGGGTCTCTTTCAACCCTTCCCTCTCTCAAACGGTCCCTCGGACCGAGTGAGCTTCTCTTCTCAAATCACTTGGGAATCAAACTTCTCGCAAGGGCCACCACACAATTGGTGCCTCTTGCCTCAATTACAAGTGAGTGTTTGATCACAAGAAAGAATCAAGAAAGAAGAAAGCAATCCAAGCGCAAGAGCTCAAAAGAACACAAGCAAATCACTCTCTCTAATCACTAGGGCGTTGTGTGGAATTTGGAGAGGATTTGATCTCTTTGGTGTGTCTAGAATTGAATACTAGAGCTCTTGTAGTAGTTGGGAAGTAGAGAACTTGGATGCAATGAATGGTGGGGTGGTTGGGGTATTTATAGCCCCAACCACCAACTTGACTGTTGGTGGAGGCCGTCTGTTCGATGGCGCACCGGACAGTCCGGTGCACACCGGACATGTCCGGTGCCCCAGCCACGTCACCAGTTCCGTTGGATTCCGACCGTTGGAGCTTCTGACTTGTGGACCCGCCTGGATGTCCGGTGCACACCGGACATGTACTGTTCCTTGTCGGGTGCGCCAGAAAGGCCAAACTTAGGAGTATAAGCCAAATATCTCAAGATTCGTTTTACGGCCGTAAGGTGGGATTCCTTAGGGTCGGATTGGAATCTTGCACACATGCAAACGGAAAGCATAATATCCGGTCGAGATGCACATAAATAGAGTAAAGAACCTATCATCGACCGGTATACCTTTTGATCCACGGACTTACCTCCCGTGTCGAGGTCGAGATGCTTGTCCCCTCTCCGATGTGGCTTGTGAGAAGAAGATTTCTCCTTCTTCTCTTTGTGGTGAGAAGAAGATTTCTTCTCCTTCCCTTTGTTGGAGGAGCTCTTCTTCTTCTCCTTCCTCTTGGTGCGAGACTCTTCCGATGAAGTGCTCCCGTGGCTTGTAGTGGGCTTTTCGCCGGTCTCCATCTCCTTCTTGGCGTGATCTCCCGACATCACTTCGAGCGGTTAGGCTCTAGTGAAGAACCGGGCTCTGATACCAATTGAAAGTCGCCTAGAGGGGGGGTGAATAGGGCGAAACTGAAATTTACAAATATAATCACAACTACAAGCCGGGTTAGCGTTAGAAATATAAATGAGTCCGCGAGAGAGGGCGCAAAACAAATCGCAAGCAAATGAAGAGTGTGACACGCGGATTTGTTTTACCGAGGTTCGGTTCTCGCAAACCTACTCCCCGTTGAGGAGGCCACAAAGGCCGGGTCTCTTTCAACCCTTCCCTCTCTCAAACGGTCCCTCGGACCGAGTGAGCTTCTCTTCTCAAATCACTTGGGAATCAAACTTCTCGCAAGGGCCACCACACAATTGGTGCCTCTTGCCTCAATTACAAGTGAGTGTTTGATCACAAGAAAGAATCAAGAAAGAAGAAAGCAATCCAAGCGCAAGAGCTCAAAAGAACACAAGCAAATCACTCTCTCTAATCACTAGGGCGTTGTGTGGAATTTGGAGAGGATTTGATCTCTTTGGTGTGTCTAGAATTGAATACTAGAGCTCTTGTAGTAGTTGGGAAGTAGAGAACTTGGATGCAATGAATGGTGGGGTGGTTGGGGTATTTATAGCCCCAACCACCAACTTGACCGTTGGTGGAGGCCGTCTGTTCGATGGCGCACCGGACAGTCCGGTGCACACCGGACATGTCCGGTGCCCCAGCCACGTCACCAGTTCCGTTGGATTCCGACCGTTGGAGCTTCTGACTTGTGGACCCGCCTGGATGTCCGGTGCACACCGGACATGTACTGTTCCTTGTCTGGTGCGCCAGAATGGGCGCGCCTGCCTTCTGCGCGCGCAGAGCGCGCATTAAATGCGCTGCAGGTAGCCGTTGGCGCCGAAGTAGCCGTTGCTCCGTGGTTCACCGGACAGTCCGGTGCACACCGGACATGTCCGGTGAATTATAGCGGAGCGGCCGCGATGCGTTCCCGAGGCTGGCGAGTTCCGAAGGCCGCGCTTCCTTGGAGCACCGGACACTGTCCGGTGTACACCGGACAGTCCGGTGAATTATAGCGCGCGGGCCTGCAGAATTCCCGAAGGTGGCGAGTTCAAGTTGGAGTCCTCTGGTGCACCGGACACTGTCCGGTGGCGCACCGGACACTGTCCGGTGTACACCGGACAGTCCGGTGCCTCCAGACCAGAGGTGCCTTCGGATGCCTCTTTGCTCCTTTGTTGAATCCAAAACTTGATCTTTTTATTGGCTGAGTGTGAACCTTTTACACTGTATAATCTATACACTTGAGCAAACTAGTTAGTCCAATAATTTGTGTTGGGCAATTCAACCACCAAAATAATTTAGGAACTAGGTGTAAGCCTAATTCCCTTTCAGTCGGTCTTAACGCGGACGGTTTGGTGCTGTCGTTTCTGCTTTTGTTGTACTAGTTCGGCTGCGCCTCTTAGGCGGCTTCTGCGTGGATGGTCTTCGCGGTAGGCTTCGGGGTTTTTCGCACTTGTTGTGCTATTCCGGCTGCACCCTTAGGCGACTTCTGCGCGGATGGTCTTCGCGATAGACTTCGTGTTTTTTCGCACTTGTTGTGCTAGTCCGGCTGCACCCTTAGGTGACTTCTGCGCGGATAGTCTTCGCGATAGACTTCGTGTTTTTTCGCACTTGTTGTGCTAGTCCGGCTGCACCCTTAGGTGACTTCTGCGCGGATAGTCTTCGCGATAGACTTCGTGTTTTTTCGCACTTGTTGTGCTAGTCCGGCTGCACCCTTAGGCGACTTCTGCGCGGATAGTCTTCGCGATAGACTTCGTGCTTTTTCGCACTTGTTGTGCTAGTCCGGCCGCACCCTTAGGCGACTTCTGAGCGGATAGTCTTCGCGATAGACTTCGTGTTTTTTCGCACTTGTTGTGCTAGTCCGGCTGCACCCTTAGGTGACTTCTGCGCGGATAGTCTTCGCGATAGACTTCGTGTTTTTTCGCACTTGTTGTGCTAGTCCGGCTGCACCCTTAGGCGACTTCTGCGCGGATAGTCTTCGCGATAGACTTCGTGCTTTTTCGCACTTGTTGTGCTAGTCCGGCCGCACCCTTAGGCGACTTCTGCGCGGATAGTCTTCGCGATAGACTTCGTGTTTTTTCGCACTTGTTGTGCTGGTCCGGCTGCACCCTTAGGCGACTTCTGCGCGGATTCGTCGCACGCGAGGGTGGCTAGCGCTTAGCCTCGCGGTGACCTCGAATTGGTCGAATGTCGAAGGCCGTCGTCGCGGTCTTTTTTCGACGCATGTTTTTGCGGGGGATTTTTCACACATATATTACATGGCTCCGCCTCGTTAAAAACCTCACCCCCCGGGAGGAAAAGAGTGCGGGCCGGTACAAGATTGTTTTTGGCGAATTACAAGGGCGAAATCAGCCCTAATGAGTCAAACAAAAAATTTGCGAAGGTTGTCGATGTTCCAGGAGTGCTCCAGGTCCTCACTGTTTGGCGTTGTGAGCCTGTAAGCGCTGGGGGAAGCTTTTGTATTGACTATAAAGGGGCCCTCCCACTTGGGCTCCAGCTTGCCCCTGGACTCCGTCCGAGCTGTTCGGATGAGTACGAGGTCCCCCTCGCTGAACTCCCTCGGGATGACTGCGTGGTCGCGCCATGCTTTGGTCTGGGCTTGGTATTTGTTTAGGGCCTGTAGGGCGAAGACCCGGTCTCCGTCAATGAGATCTTTTGAAGTTGGCTCGTCCACGTCGGGGACGGCTGACGGAACTGTACGCGGGGATCCATGTTTTATTTCTTGCGGGGTCATGGCCTCCGATCCGTATAGAAGGCGGAAAGGAGTGAACCCGGTCGCTCTGCACTCAGTTGTGTTTAGCGCCCAGACTGCCTCCGGTAACAATTCGGTCCATCTGCCTTTTTTTCATCGAGGAGCATCTTCTTGATAGCTGTGAAGATTTTCCCATTAGCGCACTCTACGACCCCGTTGGACTGCGGATGATAGACTGAAGCGAAGGCGAGCTTGGTGCCGATGGAGAAACAGAAATCCTTGAAATCTTGGCTGTCAAACTGCTTGCCGTTGTCGACTATTAGCTCGGACGGTACTCCGAAGCGGCAAACAATGTTTTGCCAGAAGAATTTCTGGGCAGTCTTTGATGTTATTGTAGAAACAGCCCTCGCTTCGATCCATTTGGTGAAGTATTCGACGGCTACGAAGGCGAACTTGAGGTTCCCCTGAGCGGTGGGCAGGGGCCCGACGATGTCCAGGCCCCAGCGCTGGAGAGGCCATGTATGGGCAATCAACTTTGTATACTGCGAGGGGCTGCCTGACCGAGGAGAAAACTTCTGGCAGGCTTCACAGGACCTTGTGACCCGATTTGCGGCGCAGATCATTGCGGGCCAGTAAAACCCTTGGCGGATCACCTTGGCAGCTAGGGCCCTTGGCCCTGCGTGCGAACCGCACATGCCGCTGTGGACTTCACGTAGGATCTGCATGCCTTCGGTCTCGGTGACGCACTTAAGCATTGGCTGACTGACCCCTTTCTTGTAGAGTTGGCCCTCAATCAGTGCGAAGTCCCGGCTTCGATGTCTGAGGCGCTTGGCCTCACTGACGTCGGTTGGATGATAGTACCCCTGTAGGAACAGGGTTATTGGTGCCCGCCAGTCTTCGGTCATGATTAGGTTGACTATGCGGTGGCCCTCGCTGTCATTAGTTATTTGGAGCCCTTCGGGGCTCCGGACGGCTGGCGTGTCGATGGTGTGAAAGAACACGTCGGAGGGCAAGGGCTCGCCCCTGGCGACAGCCTTGGCCAGTGCATCGGCCTCCTCGTTCTTGGCCCTATCCACGTGTTGCAAGGTGAATCCCTTGAACTGTCTCTCGAGACTTCGGATGGCCGCGAGGTATTGCATGAGCGCGGGGTCTTTTGCTGCATAGTCCTTCTCGACCTGGCCGGCAACTATCTTGGAGTCTGTTTTGATGATACATGTGGTGGCTCCGAGGGCCCTTAGCTTGCGAAGGCCCAGGATAACCGCTTCATACTCTGCTATATTGTTTGTGCATTTGTCGGATTCCAGAGCAAAACTGAGGCGGGCTGCATATCTGTGTTTGACTCCGGCTGGTGAGGTGACGACTGCAGCGACGCTTGCCCCCGCATGGCACCATGCGCCGTCGCAATGGATGGTCCAAACCTTCTCTGTGGACGGGTCCGGCTGTGTTATTGGCCCAGTCCAGTCGACGACGAAGTCTGCCAGGACTTGTGACTTGATGGCTGTCCTGGGCTCGAAGCTGATGTGGTAGTCGGAGAGTTCGGCTGCCCACTTGGCGATCCTCACCGATGCCTCCGGGTTTCTGAATAGTTCGCCGAGCCCCCTGTCTGAGGTGACTCGGACCTTGAATGCTTCAAAGTAATGGCGCAGTTTGCGCGAAGACATGACAACTGCGTAGGCGATCTTCTCCAGCTCTGTCATGTTGCATTTGGACGGTGTCAGGACCTCGGAGACATAGTAAACAGGGCACTGTCTGATCGCGCCCTCAACTGTCTGCTCCTGCACTAGTGTCGCGCTGACCGCGTGCGGCGAAGCCGCGACATAGAGCAATAGGGGGAGCAAGGAGTCGGGGCTCGTGAGGATGGCCAGCTCCGACAGGTACTGTTTTAGTGAGGCGAAGGCCGCTGCTTGCTCCGGTCCCCAGGCGAAGTCTTTTGCACCGCGGAGTGTTTTGAGGAAGGGGAGGCTTCGCTCGGTGGACCTGGAGATGAATCTGTTGAGAGCGGCCAATCTGCCTGTCAGACGCTGGACGTCCCTGGCGGACTGCAGAGGCGACATGTCGACGATGGCCTGGATCTTGGTTGGGTTGGCCTCGATGCCGCGGTGTGACACCAGGTAGCCCAATATCTTGCCCTGGCGAACACCGAAGACGCACTTTTCCGGGTTTAGGCAGAGTTGTGCATCTCGCATGTTCGCGAATGTCTCGGCGAGGTCGGCGAGATGGTCCTCCTTATTCTTGCTAGCGACGACGATGTCGTCCACATATGTAAATATGTTTCTGCCAACCTGCCCTTCGAGTACTGTCTTGGTGAGTCTGGAGAATGTGGACCCGGCATTCTTGAGTCCCTCCGGCATTCTGATGAAGCAATAAGTGCCGAAGGGTGTGATAAAGCTGGTGCTAGCCTTGTCTTCCTCCTTCATGTATATCTGGTGATAGCCGGAGAAGCAGTCGAGGAGTGACATGACCTCGCATCCGGTCGCGCTATCGACTATTTTGTCGATCCGCGGCAACAGGAAATTGTCCTTTGGGCAGGCCTTATTGAGACTGGTGAAGTCTATGCACATTCGCCATTTCCCGCTTTTTTTCTGCACCATTACGAAATTGGAGAGCCACGTGGGGTAAGCCACTGGCTCGATGAATTTAGCTTCTAGGAGGCGGTGTACCTCCGCCTTGGCGGCCTCTGTCTTTTCGTCAGACATTTTGCGAAGCCTTTGCTTTTTTGGTCGCACCGAAGGGTCAATTCCCAAGCTGTGCTCGATTATGGATCGGCTGACTCCGACCAGGTCGAGGGCGGACCAGGCGAAGACATCTTTATTCTTGGCCAGGCAGCAGAGAAGCTTCTCTTCTTCATGTGAGGTAAGGTCTTCGCTGACAGTGACTGTCTGCTTGGGCGTGGCCTGATCGAGGGGGACAGTCTTGGTCCCGTCTTGGCTCTGCAACTGTGCCTTGTCATGCAACTTATCGGTTGGGCTGGCGGGCGCAGGGACCTCGCGCTGGGTCGTGAGACAGTGCACGTTCCTCTGACCAGGCACGAAGTCCCGCTCTATGTTGCGCGCCGTCTGCTGGTTGCCGTAGATCGTAATAGCGCCTAGCGGACCTGGTATCTTCATACATAAGTACAGCCCGTGGATGGCAGCTTCGAACTTATTGATGGAGCCCCGGCCCATTATGGCGTTGTATGGATATACCATGTCGACAATGTCGAAGGTTACCTGCTCACTTCGGGCATTGGGTGCTACACCGAAGGAGAGGGGCAACTCTATTTTGCCAACGGGAAAGGTGCCCTTACCGCCGAAGCCATACAACGGGTTGTCCGAAGGCTTGAGCAGGCTGTGGCTTATGCCCATGCGGTCGAAGGTGTGGAGGAAGATGATGTCCGCTTGACTGCCGTTGTCGACTAGGACTTTGTGTAAGTCCCAGCCTGCCACGCTGCAATTGATGACCATGGCGTCGTTGTGGGGGGCGCTGCGCAGGTCGACGTCTCGTGCGTCGAAGGTTAGCGGTATGTGGGACCACTTTGTCTGCACGACTGGGCCAGTGACGGCGACATGGTTGATGCTGCGGTAGTGGTCCCGCTTCTGCCGTTTGGTATCGAAGTCAGTGCTTGACCCCCCCGTTATCATGTGAATGACTCTGCGATACGGTTGATCGGCGAAGTCTTCCTGCTTCGAGGCATGGGGGATGTTTTGGTGTTGCTGGTGTGGAGGTGGGGGTGGAGGAGGTACGATTTGTACTTCCTGATGGTGTTGGTAAGCGTGGTGCGGTGGATGCGGAGCGGGGGCGTGGATATATGGTGGAGGGGGTTGCTGGTAGTTGTGCGCGACAATTCTGGGGTTGTCGGCTGGCTGCGCCCGTGCCATTCTGTCTCTGGTGGCCTTCGTTTCAGGGCAATCTTTGGTTTGGTGGGCGCAGTCTTCGCCGTGAAAAAGGCAGTAGAATCGGCGCGGCGGCTGCGCGCGCCCTCGGCCCCTGCCACGAGTTCCATTTCCGCGGCCTTGGGGGGGATACTCCTGGCGGCGAGGGGGGTCGGCAGCGGGATGCTGGTTGGCGATGTTGTGCACTTGCTGCTGACTGCGGCCGTCTCGACCGGAGTCTGGCTGCGGAGTCCTCGTCCATGTGCGGCTGGACTGCGGGGCATCTTTGGGCTTCCGCTGTGACTCAACCTTGCGCTGGTGGAGCTCTTCGGATTTGGCATATTTTTCAAAGAGCTGATATAGCTCCTGGAGGTTTTTGGGTGGATCTCTGATACAATGACTGTAGAGGACGCCGGCGCGAAGGCCACTGATGGCGTAGTGGATAGCGATCTGATCATCGACGGAGGGCAGCTGTGACTTGAGTGTTAGGAATTTGCGGTAATACTCCCGCAGGGTCTCCTTTTCCAGCTGCTTGCAAAGCGAGAGCTCGGCCAGGGCGTCGGTGTCTGGGCGGTACCCTTGGAAGTTGAGCAGGAACTTGTCCCTGAGACTTCTCCATGAATCAATGGACAGCGGAGGCAATCTGGTGAACCAGGTGAGTGTTGGGCCCTCTAGGGCGATGATGAAAGACTTCGCCATTGTGGCGTCGTCCCCTCCGGCGGATGCAACGGCGACCTGATAACTCATTATGTATTGCGCCGGGTCGGTGCTGCCGTTGTACTTGGGATAAGTCCCTGCTCGGAAGTTTGCTGGCCAAGGTGTCACTTGCAGGTGTGGCGCCAGGGGACTTCGCTCGTCGAGGTAGTTGACCCCTTGGAATGGCGCGCCGTGCTGGAAGGTGTAGTCATGCTGGGGGAAACGCGGGTTCTCCGGCTGCGCTCGGTGTTGCAGGGGTGGGCCATGCTGGAGGCCGAGGTGGCCTTCGCGGGTGTCTTCCGGTTGTGCGCGCTGCTGGAAGGGTGGCTCTTGCTGTAGACCGAGGTGGCCTTCACGCTGCATCAGCGCGATCTCGCGCTCAAGGTCTTGGGCCTTCTGCTCCTCGTCGCGTATCATTTGCCGCACCTTGGCTAGTGCGGACACACGCTGGCGCTTGGCCTCCAGTATCTCTTTCTGCCTCTGGAGATTGCGGTTCTTGAGGCGCAGGGCGCGCAGCTGTAGCTGTTCTTCTGTTGAGACGCCGAGGACCTCGTCGTCTTCGGTGAGATCCGCGCCTTCCAGTGGGGCGAAGCCTGGGGGCGGCTGCGATTGTCCTTCGGGCCCGCAGGTGCGGAAGGTGTCGTCTTCGCAGGTGCGGGGAACATTGTCTTCGGTGGGCTCTTGGTGGGTGGATTGGGTGAGGGCGAGGGCCTTGCCCTTTCTTGCGGCAAGCAGTGCTGCCTTCGCAGCCTCGTCAGCCTTCGGGTTAGCTCTCTTGGGTGCCATCGCGGGTGGTTTTGTCGTAGCACGAACGGTGGGCGCCAAATGTTGGATCTCGATGTCTGCTGCAAGAAAGCCAACAGGGATGAACAGTGTAGACAGTAGGGTTACGCGTGGATGGCAAATAGCTCTATCGACCAGGCCTCTCACGGGCACTGTGTGGGGGTATTTATAGGTACCCGAGCGCCCAGCGCCTTGTGTTAAGGACGCATGTGCCCTCAGCTACCTAGGTTATCCCCAGAATATTCCCATAAAGCAGGGTTACAGACTGTAATTACAGGGATACCTTTACAAATTAGGCCCGTAACACGCGGCGGCCACGCAGGGCCCGTTACAATGGGCCGGATCGCACGTGGGCCTCTGAGCTGGAGGAGGCCGCATTGTGGGATGCCTTCGTTCGCCGGTCTTCGTCTGGTGCCGATCGAAGCGAAGGGTGTCCCTGCTTGCTTTGTCTCTGTCAGAGCAGCGGCTAAGCAGCGGAGACTTCGAGCGAAGGGTGGCGTTTCTGCCTTCGCTCCAACAAGGAGCTGAGCAGTAGTAGTTATGTTTAGCCCCCGAATCTGAGTAGTCTGTGCTTTGGAAAAACTCTATTCTTCCCTTATTCAAAACATTTGATTTGTTTGTGCTTATCATTGCTGAGCTTGTGTGTTTTCTTTTCGTTTTTCTTAAAAAGGTTTTCTCTAAAAACATAGATCACAAATTAGATCTAATCCTCACCTTATGCTTCCATTCTCATCTTAACCCATCTCAAGAGAAAAGTGCCTTGCCCAAGAAGATACCGGGAAGCTTACCCTTGAAGCCTAGAATAAGCTACAGAAGGAACCAGTCCAGCCGCTCAGTCAAAAGGACCGACCGTGAGAATCAAAGCACTGCCCCTGAGTCAAAGTAAACAGGAAAAGAGGACAGAAGAAGTTATTACCATACAGAGAGGCAAAGATTCTTGGAACCAGAGACCACAAACATCAGGGTCATTGACCCCACCACTCACCCGTGCCCCTCGCACGCCTGTCCGCCTCCATGCGCACTACCACTGCCCCACACCCCCTTTGCAGCGCACTACCACCGCCCCACGCCCCCTTTGCAGCGCACTACCGCCACCCACGCCCCCTTTTGCAGCGCACCCACCGCCATCGTCGCCGGCAACAGGCCCCCCCTCCCCTTGTCGTGTTGCTGCCGCGTGGCACCTACTCCATCACCGCCACTCCGCACCCGAGCACCCGCTCGCCTATAAAACCCCCCAGCCCCCTCAACTCCCAACTCGCTCAAAACACACTCCAGATAAATCCCCTCTGCCAAATCGCAAGCAACTCCATTTTTCCACTCCCTTGCTCCTAAGATCACAATGCTTGGTGATTCTTGGGTTGAAGACTGTTGCACATGGTTCATAGTCTTTGGTTTCCTCCAGTGTATGATAGTAATACTCTTTGATAGACTCCTCCAGTGGGAAGAGCAAAGAGAAAGAAAGAGGCAGTGAAAAGTGAAAAGTGAGAAGAGAAAAGAAGATAGTGAAAAGAAGATAAGAATAAGGTTCTCCCAGAATCAACCCTGTGCCAGTCATCCCTCCGCAGCCTGCTCAAGCAGCAACAGCAGAAGAAGGCCCCGTAACACCCTTGTTATGAGGTACTTCAAGGAGTTCAAATCCCCAAGATTCAAGAGTTCTACCCTCATTCTTTTTTAATGGGGTAGTGTTCCAGTAAGGTTCCTGCTATGGAGAAAAAGAAGAAGGCCTGTAGCAAGTTTGTGGAAGACCAGATCATCAAAGCATATAAGTTTCTGGATGAGAAGTGGTCACCCAAGTTCCATTAATGAAGCACCAAAAGACCAATCAAGTAAGGAATCCATGTGGGAGTTTGCAAGAGAAAGGTTTGTGTGTTGGCATTGATGCTTCTTCAATAAGCTAGTTGCCAAGCGAAAGCTAGAAGCCTGAAGATGATCTTGAGTAGCCAGAATCAGCGTTTGCAATCAGCAGCCGGATGCTCCGCAAGGGCCAGATTTTGTTGAAGTTCCATCTCCTCGAAGAGTTGCAAAGTGAAGATATGTAGCTGAAGTAAAGCTATACCCATAACCCTTCTAAGCCGAATCTCGAGGACGAGATTCCTTTTAAGTGGGGTAGATTTGTAGCATCCCAAAAATTCAAATCTTGAAATTTTCTCAAACTCGCTCTAAATTCAAAATGAATCTCAAGTTTCATTTCAAAATGTTTGTTTGCGAGTTGATATTGACAAATAAAATATAGTGGTCTATATTATCTCCAAAATCCTCCTCAAAATATCCTACAAATATTTCCCGAGTGATCCCCCTCAAATTCTTTCCAGAAATAGTGCCCAGATATTTCTCTAGTGATCCCCTTCAAGTTCTTTCCAGAAATACTGCTCAACTATTCCACCGATATATCTTCGGATATTTTCCTCTTGAGAAATACCTTCAGAATCATTTTTCAAGACCCTACAAATATTTTCTTCATAACTTTCCTCATGCCCATACGTATACGTATGCCTCCAGTGTCATACAGTGAGCTCTACAAGCTAACCTCACTTATACAAGACAAATACATGCTAATCTCCCACTAATCCTTTCATGGCAACTCTCCCCCCCCACACACACCCACTCCATGTTCCACACAAGCACACACTAGCACAAGGATCGTTCGATCGTTCTTCGATCGTTCGTCCTCTGTTCTTAGGTTGTTCGTTCGTTCGTCCGTTCGTTCGATCGTTCGTCTGATCGTTCATGGTTCGTTCGTCCGTTCGTCCGATCGTTCGATCGTTCGTCCGTTCGTTCGTCCAAATAATCTTTTTCCTACCGTTATGCTGCCAAAATTCCGATCGTTCGTTCGTTCGATCATTTGATCGTTCATCGTTCGTTCATAGTTCCTATTCATCGTTCATCGTTCGTTCATAGTCCCTATTCATCATTCTTCCAGATAATCTTTGTCCTGCCATTATGCTGCCGAAATTCCGATCGTTCGTTCGTCCGATTATTCGATCGTTCGTCCGTTCGTTCATCCAAATAATCTTTGTCCTGTCGTTATGCTGCCGAAATTCCGATCGTTCGATCATTCGATCGTTCATAGTACCTATTCATCGTTCATCGTTCGTTCATGGTCCCTATTCATCGTTCTTCCATATAATCTTTGTCCTGCTGTTATGCTGCCGAAATTCCGATCGTTCATTCGTCCGATCATTCGATCGTTCGTCCGTTCGTTCATAGTTCTTACCGTTCATCGTTCGTTCATAGTTCCTATTCATCGTTCGTTCATACGCTATTCACCATCACTATTCACCGTTACTATTCATCATTACTATTCACTGACACTATTTACCATCGTTACTATTCAGTGTTACTATTCATCATCATTACTATTCATCATCATTACTATTCATCATCGTTACTACTCATCGATGATATCTAGTAATTTTTTCGTCGTCACTATTCATTGTTACTATTCATCGTTACTATTCATCGATTAGCCGATCACCCCAAATTTCAACTACTCATACATCATGCTGTCCAGTCCACCTAAGACCAGCCAGACCCATATTCCAGTCATACGAACTCCAGTGACTGTGATTTTCCTTCCAGTAGGGAACTTCCCATCTAGTCACCCATCCCAGGTTTCTCCAAGTTGAGCACGCTTAACTTTGAGATTCCTTTGAACCAGGCTTCCAAACTCAGATTCCAATAATTCTTGTTTCTAAATTTTTATCAAACTATTCCCTATCCAACCATGTCATCCCTTAAGCATGGTCCATATTCCAAAAAAAACTCCCAAAATACTCTTGTCCCATATTCTGCCTATAACTCTCCTGTTCATACTAAGTCAGACGATTCATTCGTCACTATTCTCACCAACAGTGAACTTCACTGTGCTACACCACATACACCCAGCTATAAATACACCCAGCTACCCTCTTCCTCTTCACACACACTCAACACCCTCAGCCAAGGCAAACACCCCACCCACTCAGTTACTCTGCTCTGCCGGCTACACGCATAGTGTTGCTTCGCCTCCAGTCCACCCTCCTGGTAAGCACCTCCGCTCCACCACTAGTAGTATCTCAACACCACATGACATAGATTCTACTCAAGACTTTACCCATCCATATATCTCTATTCTGACCACTATACTAAATATTTGTTGGTATACTTGCTGGTTTGTATGTTTGCTTGTTCATGTTGCATAGTTATCGGAGCGTTCGTGCCGTCTCGTGGAGGCCAGATCCGCAAGTCTACGCTAGGCGGTGGAGCCAGAAGCCAGTTCCGCGAGCTCCCCTTCCCCCTTCGCCGAATAAGCACGGCAAGCTCACTGGATCCCTTTGATGCATAAATTACCTATGATTTTTCAACCACAACCCTCAACCTGTTATTTTATGCATGATATGATTTTGAGACAAGTTATTATGGTCACCCAGCCGCTTGCCGCAATCAATCCCTGATATATATGTTCCAAATGATTTGAGAACAGGTGTGAGTTTTCAAAAGAAAATGCTTTTCAAAATGTGTGTGATGAAGGGTTTTCACCCTTATCACCTTGTGAGTGGGATAATCAGGGACTCCCTGGTTTAGGGGAGGGCCTAAGGTGTTGGCTCAGCTGGTTTAGGCGTGAGCAGAAGGATTGTCCCCTCATATAAGGACCGGTTTGTCATCTTCACTACCTGTACTCTTTAATAGTACAACCACTCGAGACTGTGTGGGCAGTCACTCAATCTGAACTCATACGGTCCAACCCCAGGGTTATGAAGGCTGGGGAGCACCGGGAGGATAAGGAGGGGGAATGTTTTGTCCGGTTTGGACATGGCGGTGGCCTGACTCCTTCCGGTATAACCATTAAGGTTAGGACGTGCGAGGAAAGAAAGAGATTCGGAGTCGGATCTCATTGGCCATGAGATCGCAGAGCCGGACTAGTGGGTAAAGTGTACACCTCTGCGCAGAGTTTGAAAACCTATTCGAATAGTCTGTGTCCACAGGAATGGACGAGTCTGGTATGGTATGGCAATTAATGTTTTGTTTTCCAAAAAAAAGATGCTTTTGAAAAGTGGTTTTTAAAAGGTTCGGTGGTTGAGCCGTGAGCTATGGTGGACGGGAAGTCCAGTAGTTGTTTTTGAAAAGGAAAACCAGTGGGAAACTACTGAGATACCTGGATGGTTTAGTCCAGGGGATTTTGTTATAATACTGAAAAACTTCATGCTCCTTTTGGAGAGGATGCGCTTTGCAAAAATACAAAAATGTTTTTCAAAACAACTATGCATAAAATATTGTTGTTTCGGCAAAATATCCTGAGCTCCACATATTCCATACATTATATCTGATTTCCCCATTCCGCGAGTGAAGGTGGGCTGCTGAGTACGTTTGTACTTACCCTTGCTTATTTGTTGTTTTTCAGAAAAAGGAGATCGGGTAAGAGTTACGACTGTTCCCAACCTTGCCTGTGGCTGTTGGACCGCTGAATTGCTTCACTGCGTATATCGGGCTGCTTCAGCCCCACTCTGATGATATGTCCCGAGTTGTGGACCAACTCTTAAAGTTGTTCGCCACCTTTATAGGTTTGTCTCGTTTAAGCAGATCTAGAATCATCTGATGTATAAATGTGTTTACTAGCCTCCTGGGACTAGTAATTGTATCACATTTGAGTCCCAGAGGATCGGGACGCTTCACGCTCCCCCTTGGTCCTCGCAAGAACCAAGTGCTCACTACGAGATGATCCTTTGCCACTCCGGCGCGGTGGATCCCTCGAGACCGCTTACAAACTTGAGTCGGGTCACCAACAAGATCTTCACGGTGATCACCGAGCTCCCAACGCCACCAAGCCGTCTAGGTGATGCCGATCACCAAGAGTAACAAGTTGTAGACTTTTGCTTGACCAAGAGAAGCCTAATGCAAGTGGTGTGTGCTCTAGGTGGCTCTCGCTAGCGCTAATGAGGAACAAACGCGGATTTAAGATTCTCTAATCTCCTCACTAGGCTTCTGGTGCTTGCAATGCTCTAGCAATGTGCTGGAATAAATGTGGGGTGCAAGACATTGAATATGGTGGGTGGAAGGGGTATAAATAGCCCTCACCCACCAACTAGCCGTTACAGGCATTTTCCTGCGCACTGGCGCACCGGACAGTCCGGTGCGCCAACGGTGCGCCACCGGTGCGCCAACGGTCGTTTCCAACGGCTAGTTCTGACAGTTAGCCGTTGGACTCATGGCACACCGGACAATGAACAGTCACTGTCCGGTGCACACCGGACAGTCCGGTGCACTGTCCGGTGCGCCACTATAATTCAACTCTGAAACCTGCGCTCTCGGGTTTCTGCGTGGAAAAGACTCTTCCCAGGGCCAGCCTAGCCCCACCTGGCAGAGGGTGCACCGGACAGTCCGGTGCACACCGGACAGTCCGGTGCCCCAGGGCCAGAAACCCTACCTCTTGTTTTTCAGCTGATTTTCAAATCGGGTTTCGTTCTAACTTGTGAGTGAGTTCTAGAGTGACACCTAGCACTGTATGTGAGTGTGATTGTGCACCAACACTACACTAGAACTCTCTTGGTCAAACTACTCATCGACAACCCCTCTTTATAGTACGGCTAAAATAGAATAAAAGACCTATCTAAATCACGAGTGTCCACATCTCCTTGACACTCAGACTCCGTAGTCCTTCACCTTTTGTTTCGTCGTTTTAGCCGTCGCTTCGAGTTCTTATCTCCGGGATTGTTTTCACGGTTGTAGTACTTCTACCTGTCATGCGACCTAACTTACCATTTGTCTCTGCAAAACACACGTTAGTCACATATAACATTACGTTGTCATTAATCACTAAAACCAACCAGGGGCCTAGATGCTTTCAGACTACATGCAGGGCCAAACTGTTATCGAAGGCTTACTAGCAAAATTTCAGGCATGTGGCTTATATGAGTTCATGGGTCAAAGAACTGACTTTAATGAATTAACTGTCAAGCAGTTTCTTGCCACTGCTGAAATCAACATTGATGAACAGCTCATTGTTTGGACGACTGGTTTTAAACGATATATTGCTACATTTGCTGAATTTGCAGCGACAAATAACCTGGATTATGCACTTATATCTCAGGGAGTTGATCTTTATACTGAGGATCAGTTTGAAGATATTGCTCAATATTATGAACATGCCAGGCTAGGTATACCTAGGCGGTTCGGTGAGACTCTAGGACTGCGCCATCATTCAGCTGTCATTAACAATATTGCAAGAGTCACCATTCTTTCAAAGAGTGGAGAGAAAAGCAGAATCCGTGACAAATTCTGAAACATTATTGATCATGTCATGAAAGGGGAAATCATGGATGTTGTTCTTTTCATGATGCACCAGTTAAATGATTTGAAAATGGATAAGAACCAGAATCTGACCTATGCACCATATATTATGGCCTTAATTAAAGCCAAAACCAGATTCGATGGGCGGTGTGAAACTGCGTACACCCCGTTCAGGCCATTCAAGAATGAAATTGGTTTTCTTACCAGGCCTCTCACACCGTTCCTTGATCATGAGGAAGCTTAGGGACATGATTTCAATGATCAGCCTGCAGAGCAGCACAAGCCACCACCTCCACCTCCACCTCCACAACAGCAAGGTCAGTACTGGCAGCCTGTCTATGGTTACTTTGATCCTTATTTTAACCAGATGCATCAAGGGCTCCAGACACATATTGGTGGTCAGTTTCAAGGCATGATGTCACATGTAGATGACCGGTTCAATCATTTGCACTCCACATATGATGGTCAGTTCTCTAACTTACATGAGAGATTTACAGTTGTCGACACTCGACTGGATGGGGTCCATACACAGTTTAATGATCTTCGTTCACATATTCACACTATTGTGCATGATCCTATTATGAACAGAATGAACAATATGCAACAAAGCTTTCAGGACAATATGGGTGCCTTGTCTTGTCAGTTTGAAAATCTCTCTACGAGTGACAGTGTCCATGCTCTGGGTGACAGACAACAGCAACTTCAAAATGATTTTAGTCAGTTCACTTCCATATTTGACAGCTTTAGCTCTCATTTTTACTCCATGTATCCTCGTCCTCCACCGGGTGCACAGTGATGTTCCCTTTGTGGAAATTGATGCCAAAGGGGGAGAGAGAAGTGATGACTCAAGGAAGAGCCTGCTGATCCTGCCGCATATTTATGCTACTTATGCTACATTTATGTTTAAAGCTACTCAGTAATTATGTCGCTACTCAGTTATTATGTCGCTTTAAACCTTGTTTACATTGTTGTGTTTAAATTTCTATCCGGATGAATTTTTTATGGTTAATCGAGGTAGTTTTTATTTGTCGCTTCCATTCTTCATACTACTATGTACCTCGACAACCAAGATTATAGGAAGGTCTTCGCCAAAAACTCTGACATGCAATGTGTGTAAATTTGTGATCGGGATATTCTCTATGCACACATTTAGGGGGAGTTATTCCTATTCTCTGAGTTTCCTGTGATGGCTTATCGATATTTCGGATGAACTTCAAAATCCAGCTAAGTCACTCAAAACTCATCTCAAACCTTTCTTATACCCAGAAGGTAAGAAAGGTTGGGAAACAAAAATTTCTTTACACAAAAATATGCAGTGTTGTCATCAATTACCAAAAAGGGGGAGATTGTGAATTCTCTAGGCCCCTAAGTGGTGTTTTGGTAATTAATGACAACCGATTACGGACTAACAGTTCCTCAAGTGATAAGATTGCAGGACTGAATCACAAAGTACAACAAAGTTTTTGAGGAATCATAACCATTGATTGTGGATCAAGTGAAGGCAAAGGTAAAACATAGGTTTTTGCTTTTGCCGGTCAGCAGGTGTTCAGAAAAGAAACTGGCTGGATTAGTAGGATAGACAGTCGTACTATTAAGAGGGGTCAATGAACTTGAATGGTGTATGACTTAGTGCCTCGTAGAGTATAAACGACAATATGTGTATGAGGGGGTAACAGCGCTACGGATTTCAAAATTAAGTTTTTCTTGAGATAGCGCAAAAACTTGCTTCCCTGAGGATGGCGGACCGTCCGGGCCAGATGGCCGGACCATCCGCGACTCCGCCAGAGAGGTTTGTCCCTGCCTCGTTGTGGCGAACCGTCCGGACCCGGCAGGCGGACCGTCCGCATAAGGAAAATCGAGTTTGGGCAGGGACGGTGTATTTTTGGGACTTTGTACTACAGACCGTCCGAGGGTTTTAGTCGGTCGGTAAGTGGTCCATGTGCGGACTGTCCGGCCATGATTGGCGGACCGTCCGCTCGTTTTACTGAGACGTTTCAAGCTATCTGTTACTCAAGTGTGTCAGGTTCCGGACCGTTCGGCCCCAGTGGGCGGACCGTCTGACCTTGACTTTTTTGACAGCTCTGACAGGGTTCAAACGGTCGATATAGCCGTTACTGGTACGGCGGACCATCCGGCCCTAGGGCGCGGACCGTCCGCGTGTACGCAAAAACTGTGTAAGTTGCCCATAATGGCTACATATGAGTAGAGGGGTTATAAATAGAAGGGTAGCTCGTGTGTGGAGCCTCTCTTGGCCATTTCTAGCAGACACTGGACTCATTTGTGAGCATCCCACTCAAACACTCACACTAGTTGATTGAGATCACATTCCAGTGAGTGATTGAGACACCATAGAGCATTCACATTCTTTGAAATCTTTGAGGTACTAGGTGATACACCGAGCAAGCGGCATCGACTTGTTACTCTTGGAGGTTGCCACCTCCTAGACGACTTGGGTGTTGTCTTTGTCGAGCTCTCCGTGATGACTGTGGAGGAGTCGTGAAATTGATTGTGAGAGGTTTGCGCCTACCTCACCGGAGCGACAAAGGTGACACTAGTGAAATCGAGGTATTGAGTGAGTTCTTGTCCACTTGGCTCAAAGATCAAGCCGTGTCTTGGTAGAGGAGCAAGTGAGAGCTTGAATTCCACCTCAACGTGGATTAGGGGTGAACGGCAAATCACCGATACCACGGGATAAATCTCGGTGTCTTTCTCGCAACTATTTTACATTGTTTACAAGTAGTTGGTAACTTATATATTGTTTATCTTTGTGGCATTAGATTAGAGTGCTCGTTACATTTAGTTGGTTCATCAAGGCTAGAAATATTTTCATCCATTGTTGTTTTAATTAAATTTGTCCAGTGTATTTCATTGTAGTCAAAATAGTCTATTCAACCCCTCTAGCCGGTGTCCTAGATCCTACACCCGCACTCATAGAAGGACACGAACACGACCACCTCGTCATCCTCGGGACGAGGCACCTCACCTTCACTTTCCAACCTCCACCCTGATGCCTCTCGAGGGGATGAACCCTTTCTTCTCAAGACCAAGGAGATGACTCTCCTGGATTAGGGAAAAAGGGAACGACACCATGCGTGCAGTGGGCAAACTAGACGGGCACAAGGAGGCACAACGAGAAAGAACAAGTAGCTAGATGGCTTCTAGGGGAGAAAGGAAGCAAGGGCTCGAGCGCAAGAATATGGTAAGCGAAACCAACCTCGAGCACTCCCCCTCTCTATTTATGCAGGGGACAGGGGTGACACTTGAAAAGTGGGGCCACCCCAAACATCATCGGAAGATCTGCCCCCTTCAACCAAGGCCACATTGGATATCGGGCAGAAACGATCGTATGCCTTACAGGTTCCCACCACCTAGGATAAAGTTCTAACAGGGTACACTGCAAAGGATGCCCCAACAATGGGCAGGGTGGTTAACCAAGCCACTATGTCATCCCAGTGTTATAGGGCAGGCAGACCGTTTCGCGTCCCACCAAGCCACCCGCTCCCGACTGTGTCATGATGGCCATCCCCTTTTACCATGCTGAGCCAGTGACCACATCATACCAACCAGGTAAAAAACTTGAACTCACCTTAATTTATTAGGCAGAGTGAGGGGTGGACCAAGTAAGCTCCCAATGAGTCGCAAGCTAGCTGACCGGCCCATAGGTCATTTGCTCGCATCCACATCCAAGGTCGAACCTCACATTCCCTTGTGGAAACTCGACTGATGGGGTGGCCAAAAGGCACCTCTTTAGTCGGCCAGACTGACCAAGCGACCGGAACGAGGTCGAATAAGGAAGGACTAAATGAGATGCCCCACCGGGTCGAGCCCCCCCAATGGGACCACTAGTCAAAACCAAACCCCACCAAAGGGTGACCAGATCAAACTTGGATAACTCGTTTGGAGCTCGACGATCACTTCCCACACGCCGACTAGGTCGATGGAGGGCAACCCTCCCCTCGCAAAGAACCTCGTGAAAGCTTTGTCGATCAAGGATCAAATACTTAGGGAATGATCGACCCAAAGGGACATCCCCCAAAGACTACACCCGATTACGACGCCCATCGAAAATAACCAAGCAAAAATTGATCCACGCTCAGTGCGTGTTGACCACTGCATGTCGGCAGGGTTCGCCCCTATACTGCGCAATAAACATGTGAATTGCTCGGGGGCTCAGGGGCTACATTTAGAAGATGCGCTTGTGGCGCACTCGAGATTTCGGTCATCAATAAGAGCCGAACAAACATGGACTCACGCTCGGCGTGTGATGACCATCGCAGGCAGGGTCCGTCCCTATACTGCACAATAAACCCCAAGCAATTCACATGAATTGCTCGGGGGGCTCGGGTGCTACATCTAGCAGATGTGTTCGCGTGCACCCAAAATTCCAACCGACGGTAATAACCGAGCAAAATTGGATCAACGCTCAGTGCGTGACGACCATCGCAGACAGGGTCTGTCTCTAAAATGCGCAATAAACCCCAAGCAATTCAGATGAATTGCTTGGGGGCTCGAAGGCTATCGTCTGGTACCTAGAAATATGGTACCCATAATAAGGTCCATAAAACCTTCTTGCATACCAAAGTCTACGTGTCAAGCAAGTCCACGAGGCAGAGCAACCGATCAGGTCCCCACCGAGCAAGTCCACAAGGCGGAGCGACCGACCGACCAGGTCCCTGCTGAGCAAGTCCGCAAGGCGGAGAGACCGATCGAGTCCTCACCGAGCAAGTCCACGAGGCGAAGCGACCGATAAGGTCCTTGTCGAACAAGACCACGAGGCAGAGGCGCTGACCAAGTCCCTGTCGAGCGAGACTATGAGGCAAAGTGGCCGACCATGTCCTTTCTGAGCAAGTCCGCGAGGCGGAGCGACTGACCAGGTCCATGCTGAGCAAGATCGCGAGGAGGAACGACCGACCAGGTCCCTACCGAGCAAGATCGCAAGGCGGAGCGGCCGAACAGGACCGTACCAATCAAGTCTGTGAGGCAGAACGACCACCCAGGTCCCAACCAAGGAAAATAAGCAAGGTGGAAACCCAAGTCAAACGTCACAAAGTCCACGCCAACTAGGACAATACATGACATCACGAGCCATGGTCAGTCATCCAAACGGTAGGCCACAGGCATGCCGAGTGGCCGCTATCGACACGACCACACCTCCCTAAGTATGGCCCCATACGCGCTCTCACAGCCTCAAGGGATCGGATGACCCTATTCATAAAAGTACCTCAGCATAGGAGCTTCTACAGTGATCCAAATACCTGGCAGTGAAACAGATACATCATACCGTGTGTATGCCTACACACACCAACGAGGGACGTAGGCTCGTGACAACAGGTAAGACCACACGACACATGACTATTCCGTGTGACTGACCTGTATGACCCTTCGCGCACTACCGTGAGGATGTCAGTGGAAGACCGGCAAAAGGAACCCGTACGATGAGCGGACGAGACATCACGTCATGATGAGAGTACAGTTACACACGATCCTATGGACAACATCAGAGGAACCACGCTGCCCAAGGGCCACCGATCGAGCTCTTTCTAGCAGAATACAAGTCCCCATTGTAGAGTCTAGCCCTTGAACTATAGAAGGGAAGGACCCCTCTTTCTAAGAGCACAAGCACATTTCTAAGAACACAAACACATCGTTAATACGCCAAGAACAATATCACGATCAGCACTACACTAGACTAGAGCGCAAGACTGAATCAGTATAAACCTATCGTCTCAAACACACGTTCGAGTCTCTATGATTCATTATTTAGAGTGAGTCTGTGCTAATCCTCCACCGAACATAAATTTTATTATCTCTGGTTTCTAAACCACAACAAGTCCGTAAATTACAAAATACGAAAACTATTTTAGATTTTGTATTTTATAATTTAGGGACTAAAATAAAATAAAATTGAGTTACTAATTAGTCACCCACCTTATGCAAAGTTTTCCTTCGTCGCCACACTATTCTTCTTCTTCACGTATTCTGATCTCTCCCTTTCCTCTCTACACCGACGAGACCCTAACAAGGCCCCCGCCGCCGCCGCCGCCTCCGCACATGGCCGCTCGAACCTTGCTGCTCGTGCTGCTCTTGCTTCTGCTCGGTGACGCCACCTCGGCTTCCGTCAGCGGCCAGCGCGAAGCGTTGATGAAGTTCAAAGCGGCCGTGACGGCCGACCCGGGCGGCCTGCTGCGCGGCTGGTCCCCGGCGTCCGGGGACCACTGCCGCTGGCCGGGCGTGTCGTGCGGCGCTTCCGGGGAGGTGGTCGCGCTCAACGTCACCTCCTCGCCCGGGCGCGCGCTCGCGGGCGCGCTGTCTCCGGCCGTCGCGGCGCTGCGGGAGCTCCGCGTGCTCGCTCTCCCGTCCCACGCGCTCTCGGGCCCGCTCCCGCCCGCGATCTGGACGCTGCGCCGCCTCCGCGTCCTCGACCTCTCCGGCAATCGCCTCCAGGGCGGGATCCCCGCAGTGCTCGTTTGCGTCTCCCTCCAGACGCTGGACCTTGCCTACAACCAGCTCAACGGCTCCGTGCCCGCGGCCCTCGGTGCGCTCCCTGTGCTACGGCGGCTGTCACTTGCCTGCAACCGCTTCGGTGGCGCCATCCCTGACGAGCTCGGTGGCGCCGGTTGCCGCAACCTGCAGTTCCTCGATGTCTCTGGGAACATGCTCGTCGGTGGCATACCCCGGAGCCTGGGGAATTGTACTGAGCTGCAGGCGCTGTTATTGTCCTCGAACAATCTGGATGACATCATCCCGCCGGAGATTGGTCGGCTCAAGAACCTGCGTGCATTAGATGTGTCCAGGAACAGTTTGAGTGGGCCTGTGCCAGCGGAGCTTGGTGGTTGCATTCAGCTGTCAGTGCTTGTTCTGTCCAATCCTTATGCACCCACTGCTGGTTCTGATTCTTCTGATTATGGTGAGCTCGATGACTTCAACTACTTCCAAGGAGGGATTCCGGATACTATCGCTACACTGCCAAAGCTGAGGATGTTGTGGGCGCCAAGAGCCACATTGGAGGGAGAGTTGCCGGGTAATTGGAGTTCTTGCCAGAGCTTGGAGATGATAAATTTGGGGGAGAATCTGTTCTCTGGTGGGATTCCTAAGGGGCTGGTGGAATGTGAGAATTTGAAGTTCCTGAATTTGAGCATGAACAAGTTTACAGGTTCAGTTGATTCTTCGCTGCCAGTACCTTGCATGGACGTGTTTGATGTCAGTGGAAATCAGCTGTCTGGCTCGTTGCCAGTATTTATGTCAAAAAAGAATTGTCTTTCATCCCAGGCCCCACGGGATGACTTGGTGTCGGAGTATTCTTCCTTCTTCACATATCAAGCGCTTGCTGGCTTTATGTCATCCCCATCACCCTTGGATGCACATTTGACAAGCTATCATAGTTTTTCCAGGAACAATTTTACTGGTCCAGTTACATCCTTACCTCTTGCTACTGAAAAGTTGGGGATGCAGGGGTCCTATGCATTCTTGGCTGATGGGAATCATCTTGGTGGTCAGCTTCAACCTAGTCTATTTGACAAGTGCAACAGCTCAAGGGGCCTCGTCGTGGAAATCAGTAACAACTTGATAAGTGGAGCTATTCCCACAGACATTGGCTCGCTTTGCAGTTCTCTTCTTGTTCTTGGTGTTGCTGGTAATCAGCTTTCAGGTATGATACCATCAAGTATCGGGGAGTTAAGTTACCTTATCAGCTTGGATTTGAGTAGGAATCGCCTTGGTGGTGTAATTCCTACTTCTGTGAAGAACTTGCTGCATTTACAGCGCCTCTCTTTGGCTCAGAACCTTCTGAATGGCACAATTCCACCTGATATTAATCAGTTGCATGCTCTCAAGGTTTTGGACCTGTCATCAAACCTCCTCATGGGGATGATCCCTGATGCCCTTGCTGACTTGAGAAATCTCACTGCTCTCCTCCTTGATAACAATAAACTTACTGGGAAGATTCCTTCAGGATTTGCTAACTCGGCATCCCTTACCACGTTTAATGTGTCATTCAACAATTTGTCTGGTCCAGTGCCAACGAATGGTAATACGGTTAGATGTGACAGTGTTATTGGGAATCCTTTGCTGCAATCTTGTCATGTGTACACTCTGGCTGTGCCATCAGCTGCTCAGCAGGGTCGAGGTTTGAATTCGAATGACAGCAATGATACAACACCTTCAAACTCACAAAACGAAGGAGCGAACAATTCATTTAATGCAATTGAAATTGCTTCAATAACTTCTGCAACAGCCATCGTTTCCATCCTCCTTGCACTGATTGCACTCTTCATATACACAAGGAAGTGCGCGCCCCGGATGTCAGCTCGGTCTTCTGGAAGGAGAGAAGTTACACTCTTCCAAGATATTGGTGTCCCAATCACTTATGAGACTGTTGTTCGAGCCACTGGAAGTTTCAATGCAAGCAATTGCATCGGAAGTGGAGGCTTTGGAGCCACTTACAAGGCTGAAATTGCACCTGGAGTGTTGGTAGCTATTAAGAGACTCTCTGTCGGGAGATTTCAGGGAGCCCAACAGTTTGACGCTGAGATAAAAACTCTAGGGAGATTAAGACATCCAAATCTTGTTACCTTGGTAGGTTACCATCTAGGCGAGTCTGAAATGTTTCTCATATATAACTACTTGTCTGGAGGAAACCTTGAGAGGTTTATACAGGAGAGATCGAAGAGACCGGTAGACTGGAAAATGCTGCACAAGATTGCATTGGACGTTGCCAAAGCACTTGCTTATCTGCATGATACCTGTGTTCCTCGCATCCTTCACCGGGACGTGAAGCCGAGCAATATTTTGTTGGACACCAACTATACTGCTTACCTCTCGGACTTTGGACTGGCGAGACTCTTGGGAAATTCAGAAACACATGCAACCACTGGTGTAGCTGGAACATTTGGATATGTTGCTCCAGAATATGCTATGACTTGTCGTGTTTCAGATAAAGCTGATGTGTATAGCTATGGTGTTGTCCTGATGGAGCTAATCTCAGACAAGAAGGCTTTGGACCCGTCCTTTTCCCCATATGGTAATGGGTTCAACATAGTTGCTTGGGCTTGCATGCTGCTTCGTCAAGGCCGTGCTCGGGAATTCTTTATTGATGGTCTGTGGGATGTTGGCCCGCATGATGACTTGGTAGAAACATTGCATTTAGCAGTGATATGCACTGCTGATTCACTCTCTATACGGCCAACTATGAAGCAGGTCGTTCAGAGATTAAAGCAGCTACAGCCTCCAATTCGTGAACATCGATAGAGATGAATAGGTTTACAATTTCCACATGTAGAAGGTAAAGATAGCTGTGACCTGTGCTCTTGATGATTTTTTTTTCCTAATCATCTGTTTGACTAGGTTTTATCTTGTAGATGGCAGCTTTGTGTAATATAGTTTTCTCCTGAATCTCTCACTAGTCACTAATGTATCTGCTGATAAGAAGTGCAGGTGTAAATTAACAGTTTAATGCCAAAGATTTCAGTTAAGATTGGCTGACGGTATTGTTCTCTTATGTACTTTAGCATTTAGTGTAATACAATGTATACGTCCCATAGGCCATAGCAGTATGTTGCCAGCATGGAACTAGGGTAGTCGATGGTTGTCTTAAGAAAAGGTCCTGGCCTTCCACATGCTGCCATATTGCCACAGTATCCCTTGAGAGGTCTTCTATAGCTCTATGGTTTATGTTTCCGAAATCTGAATTATTTACCCGTTGTCTAGGTTCTATTTTGATTTTTATGTGAAGATCCAAGTTCTCATATGAGTAAAAATCTTGCAAGGAGAGAGCATGAATATAGCCAAATGGAGAATCCTGGAAACCTCATTGTTTTTGGCATTGACATAATCTTATTGCCTGTACTTATTCGCATGGTCATACAAAAGAGTTCTTGTTGAATCTGCTGAACCATCAAATGAAAAGAAAAACCCAGCATTTACCATGTATGATTTATTTCTGAAGAAGCTGAAGGGTTCTTGCTTCTCAAATTGTCAATGCTTGTATGCATTGCATCTCTTATAGTCTCTACTTAAAACTGCTCATTCAATCTTATGTTAATCCAGGCTTTCGGTTTGTACTAACTACGTAGTACTTTGTAAATGCCAAAGTATAAGCTGTTTTTACGCCTACTCATCTAAAACGTTTATATACATGGGGGGCAGTGCTTTGTTATGTGTTGTACATTTAACCCCTTTATTGGCACACACCCAAACTGCACAGCACAACAGTCAATAGGCGGACGAGGAGGGTATGCACGCCAATCGTGTGAAGATGAGATCACATTACTGGTCTGTTATGATGAACAACCGGTAAGAACTGTGTTACTGATCCAATCAAGAAAATATATGGCTATTTAAAACAAGGAACACCAAAGAATTGTCTCTACACTCTGAAAACATCTCCAGAGCTACGATCTGAATGACTGAATCAAAGAAGCCCGCTACCAAGACAGTAACCTCACAATCAGTCTTTGTTCTTGGCGGTCCACTCCTGGAACCGGCGGAGGCTCGCCGGGAAGTCGGTGAAGAGGCCATCGATGCCGACATCGTTGATCCAGTAGTCGTACTCGGCGTAGGGGTCCTGCCGGAAGTCGAAGTGCAGGAACTTGTTCTCGTTGCGGTACGTGTAGGGGTGCACCTGCAGCCCCCTCGCGTGCGCCATTGCGACGAGGTCCGACGGCGTGGCCAGCCGGTTGTCCTTGGTCGGCGGCACCACCGTGTCCTTCCAGGGCCCGATGCCCACCACGTACCTCTTCATGTAGTCCAGGTGCTCGCCTGAGGTGATCTCGTCGTACGGCTGGTTGGTGTCCTCGGTCCGCACGGTCACGTCGTCGACGAGGAAGACGAGCGGCGAGTCCGTGAGGCCGGCCGCGCGGACCAGCGACGTCGGCGCGAAAGACTGGACGAAGACCGGCCTGGCGCGCCACGCCGGCGACATGTACTTGCCGCCGTAGCCGTACTTCTTCAGCGTCGCGATGAACTTGTCCTCGTACTTCTTCCCGTCAGCCCACTGCACGTGCTTGTTCATGAACACAGGGTTCTTCATCTCCGGGTAGATCCCGACCACCCTCTTGGCGTTCAGCGCGACGTCGATGAACTCGTCGAACGTGATGATCGGCGAGACGCCTGCGGAAAAAAACGAGGCCAGCTTGTCTGTGAACGCCGTTGTTCGTACTTCGTACAGTTCAGAGGGAACAGAAAGCAGCTAATAATGGTGCTCCGCCCATGGGGTCTCGCCGGCCGGGAGACCGGATCGACTTGCTCACCGTTGTGGGACTTGTCACGGAAGTCCCATCGCTGCTTCGCCCGCAGCGTCTTGAGCTCCACCAGCGTGAAATCAGCTGCGACAGTTGGCTTCGTGTTAACCACAAGATGGATCGACAATGAGACGGAAGTGAAACAAACTACCGATCGACAGGATGCATGCAACGGGCGGCGTACTGTCCACGTACTGACGAAGTATCCGGTGACGTTGGCCCACTGCACCTCGAGGGTGCGCCGGCGGCCGGCGAACTCCGGGTGGTCGGCGACGTCGGTGGTGCCGTCGAGCGTGGTGTCGTGGAAGCAGACGAGGTGGCCGTCCTTGGTGGCCTCGATGTCCGCCTCGATGAAGTCCGCGCCCTCGTCGATGGCGCGCGCGTAGGCCGCCGCCGTCTCCTCGGGGAGCTCCCCGTTGGAGCCCCGGTGCGCGATGTTGAAGGGGCGCGACGTCTGCAGCGGCGCCCTGTTCTCCCACGCCCCGCCTCCCCCGACCAGAGGCCGCGCCGCGACGCCGCCCGCGCTCGCCGCCATTGCCACCAACACTAGCACCGACACCACACGGAGGGACGCCATATCCGCCGCGGCGATGGCCGGCGGCGACCGCCGGATTCGGAGGAGGTGGACTGGACTGCCGCTATATGAGGAGACTGTTAGGAGTGGCTGACTTGTGAGGCTATTGTCAGGGGGCAAGTGGATTTCTACATCTATAAAAGGACAGTTGTATGGGTTAATAGGGATATCAATTACCAATTATCAGAATACAGACACTATTATCACATATCCTCTTGTCTTCTCCTTTCCTTCTCCTTTCCTGGACCCTCTCTGCACGTTACTGCTACCTTCTCTCTACCTGCTACCTCTCTAGAAGCTTCTGTGTCGCTAACATTTGGTATCAGAGGAGGATTCCATGGAGGCGGCGATGCAGGGTATTCTCGACGCGCTGGCGTGCACAGAGGCACGCTTGACCGAGGCGCTGGCTGGTCGCTGCGGCGAGCAGTCCGCATGCGAGCGCAATTCCTCCTTCGACGGATTCGCGCCTCCTTCTTCCGTCGTCAACGCACAGTACCGCGACGAGCAGACCGCCACAGTGCTCGCGTTCCTGGGGTCCGACGAGATGTCTTCGTCGACCACGCTCCTCGCCGGCTCGGTATCCGACCGCTACATCCCGCCGCTCTACGACGACGACCGCTACACCACGCCACAGCCGTTTGTCGATACTCTCGCCAACCCCGACGACGACCTCCTCCAGGAGCTCGCGGCGTGCGAGAAGCGTCTCATTGCTTGCATCGAAGGTGTGCCTGCCAAGTGTTCGGTGAACTGCCAGAACGCCTTCGGCGGCTTCACAGCACCGGCTACGGAGCATATCATCGTCGACAAAATGTCCAGCACCAAGCCTAGCCTCACCACATCCACGACCATCTATGGCGCTCCCGTCTTCGACCAATACTGCGATGCGGATCTCGGTGACAACGCCATGGAGCTCGTCGACATCGAGCGCATCGACCTCCTCAGCGGTACGCTGGCTGGCTGCTATGGCGAGCAGTCCGCACGCGGACACACTCCTTCCTCCTTCAACGACGATTTGGGTGCCTCGCTCGCCTCGGTCGCCAACAGCTCCATCCATGGCGGCCACGGATCCGTGCTGCCCCACCTCACGCCCATCTGCGCGGGCACTAGCAGGATCTCTGTGCCCGAAGACCGGAGGCTGGACTGCGCCGAGGATTTCGACACCAATCACTTGGACAAGGGGTGCATACTCTTCGGTGGCGTGCGCGCGTCCAGGGAGGAGGTAGCGCAGGCGCGATGCGACAACACCAAGCTCGTCATCAAGCAGGCCTTGGCTGAGGCCAGCACCGCCAAGGACTCGCTGGAGCTCACCGGTGGTGACAACACGCACTTCAACGGCGTGCATCGCGGCCAACCGTTTGAGACGCTGAGCAACCCGTCCGCCGACCACCGCCTTCTCCACGCGAGCGTCGACAACGTGTGCCTCAATGACGCTGTCGCCGACAGGGAGAGCGCGCTCCAGAATCTCCGCCTGGAGTACGAGTGCGTCAGGGTCAGCGAGGTCACAGCACAGGGCCGCCTCAAGGAACTCAACAGCATCCTCGCCGCCACAACGACGGCGACGGCGTGCAGCACACCCACGTCCACCAAGTGTTCGATGCAAGTCCTCAACCACGACGCATACTCAGTTCCCAACCTCCCCGTGGTCTGCATCGTGGGCGGGTCCAACTTCCCCAACCTGCGGGGCTTCGAGGCGATCTGCACCAGCACGGCACGGCCGCGGAGCTCCCGGCGCTCCACGAGCAGCTCCTCCATCGCGCAACAGCATCCGCAAGCTGGGGCGGTGGGGTCGTCCGAGTCGGAGCTTGCGGCGCCTTCCTCCGTCCCCGACGACTCTGTCGCGCTGATCGCCTTCTCCGGCAGATGCGACTACGCGCGCGCCAACGAGATGACCAGCGCCCAGATCGACGCCATGGCACAGGACGAGACGGACGAGATTGCCAATGCCAACATCGTGGAGCAGCTGACGGGCCTGGGCGTGGAGAAGGTGGTTGCTGCGTACAAATTCAGGGACCCAAAGACCTCCGACCAGGAGATGCTCGAGAGCATCTGTGGCGTGCTCATGCCCTTGAAGCTCCAAGCTAAGATCGCCAAAGCCAAGTTCGAGGCGGCGTGCTCGGGCAAGATCTCGTGCGCGGACATCGTCGCTTTCACCGCCAGCGACGCGTCCTACTTCCTCAGCAACGACGGCATCAACTTCAACCGTGCACTCAACTTATTCAAGGAAATGAAGGCAACCGGTGTGAAGCCAAACCTGGTCATGTGCAATACAATGTTGTATGTCATGGGCCACGCATTGCAACCTTGGGTGGTGAAGAGCATCCACAGGGAGATGATTGACAAGCAGGTGCAGCACAGCAAGGTGACCTACTGTTGTCTCCTGCATGCATACACCAGGGCACACTACGATGAGGATGCCATGGCTGTGTACCGGCTGATGAAGGATGAAGCAATGGACGTGATGCTCTACAACATGCTTCTATCCAGGTACGTCGACATTGACTATGTGGACGAGGCTGAGGAGATCTTCGGAGACATGAAGGCGTCCATGGATGATCGTTCCAAGCCTGATAAGTGGAGCTACTCATCGATGCTGAGGCAGTATTCATCAACTGCCAACATCCTTGGTGTAGAGGGCATACTGAATGAAATGGTGGAAGAACTGGGCAAGGTGCTCAGCTGCGTTGAGACGGACAATCACCAGCTTGGTTCCATGGTAAAGCCCCTGGTTCATGACTTAGCAGGAATTGCTCACAGTGGAGGATTCAAGCAACCGTGGCCTCCACCTATGGAGTTTGCGTGCTTGGACTGTGCATGGTCTCCGGCAACTTGACGATCATGGTTCGCGGCTTGGGGGCAAGCCGCATTTTAAGCGGTGGGGAATGTTAGGAGTGGCTGCCTTGTGGGGCTATTGTCAGGGGGCAAGTGGATTTCTACATCTATAAAAGGACAGTTGTATGGTTAATAGGGATATCAATTACCAATTATCAGAATACAGACACTATTATCACATATCCTCTTGTCTTCTCCTTCCCTGGACCCTCTCTGCACGTTACTGCTACCTTCTCTCTACCTGCTACCTCTCTAGAAGCTTCTGTGTCGCTAACAGAGACTTGACTACTTGAGTGATGTATTGTTAGTCTGGTGTTTGTTGGAGATGCTACAGCCTCTTCGAAGAGATTAGCATTGCAGAACCGAGATTCTTACAGCGAAAAACACGACGGTACCAGATGTGTGTTGCGGCGCCCGGATTGCCTTCACCGTTGGCTGGGTCGCAAAGGTAGATTGGGCTGGGCCGAGAGTCGTCGAAATAGTTATGGGCTGTGACCAGTGAAATGGCCAGCTGCATTTGGAAAATGCCCTCTTGCCCCCTCAACTATCGCCCACTTAACTCGCAATATCATTTAAACTAATTTCCATTTTTATTTAGGGTTTTTAAATTGGTGTCCTTAGAGCAACTCCAATAGTTATGTAAATTTTAGCTCTCTAAATCACAGATTTAAGAAGTTGCTAAATAGCTTTTGGAGTAAAAAATGTGAGTTCTCCAATAGTTCTCTAAATATAGGTTGTAATTTTGTTTTGTATTTATCCACATAAAAAATAAGTCACAAAAACTATATAATGCAGTCAACATTTTTGTTTAGGGAGTTGTTAAATGGTTGCCAAATGTAGAGAGAAAACGAGGTTAGATGACAAGTTGTTAAATTTAGAAAGTTCATTTAGAGAACTGTTGGAGAATAGTTTTCATGTTAACTACCTAAATTATTGATTTAGGAAGTCTTTTAGAGAACCACTGGAGTTGCTCTGCTTTGGTGTTTTTAGTTTTGGTGGTGTGCTCACCTATTCGTGTTTTTTGCTCAGCTGTGTCCTTCCATGTCTTAATCGTGTTTTTTTTGTCAGCGTCATAGTAGATTAGATATTTATCTTTAATTATTATTTTAAAGTAGCTATAGAGTTTCGTGGCGTAAAAGTTAGGTTATTAGATCCACTATACAAAAATACTTTGATTATATAAATTCATGTCTGTATACATCGCAACCACGGAGGCAACTGGGCGAGGCCGCGGGGGCGAACCACGCGTCCGCCCTTCGCGTCTGTTCCGTTCGGTCCGAAAAATATCATCGCTGGGGCTGGACGCTGGACCTGGATGCCGAAAGCAGTGATGCCGGCTGAGCCTGTGCGTCCAAAGAATCAACGTGCCGGAGATGGACTGTGTGATGCCCACCTTCGCACCCGATGTGCTGTCCAACCTTTTCCACGATCGCGTCGTCCCACGGCAAACCACGGAGGGCTGCCACCTTTCGCACACAATTCACAGGGACATCCCCAGTGGCCAGTCCTCGTCAGGCCACTCTTCAACGACGACGGCGAGATAGTGGAAGAACGCAGGGAATCGATAGCATAATTAATTACTACTGTTGCTGTTAATAATAATTGTAATAATAATAGCAACCACATGACTACATGAGTACCAAAACAAACAGAAAAGAAACAAAGCAAAATAAAAAAAAAAGAGAGAGAAGGTTTCCAGCTTCTGCAGCTCCGACGGTACAGCCACCACCTCCATCTCCATCGCGAGGCCGAGGCGGCCGGGCGCTACAAGAACACCGACTGCTGCGGGTTGACGACGATGTGGCGCAGCGGGTTGGGGACCTCGCCGCCGCCGGCGTGCTCCACGAACTCGGCCGGCGTGAGGAAGCTGCCGTGGCAGACGCACACGATCCGCACCTCCTCCCCCTTCCTGTACTTGTACAGGAACCCGTCCGTCTTGCGCCCGCCGGGGCCCTCCGCCTTGTACGACACCATGGGCATGTCCTCCGCCATGGCGCTCCGGAGGTCGCCCGTGCTCGCCGTCCGCATCGTCAGCGACCGCAGCGTGCGCAGGCGCAGCGGCAGCGGCTGCGGCTCGTCGTGGCAGGCCGCGCCGTCCGGTCCGGTCGCCTCCGCCGCACGGCGGTCCGCGGGCCCTGCGTCGACGACAGAGGCACGACGGCGTTTCAGAGTCCAGTGGCTGCGTTGCGTTGAGCACTGGCTATTGGCATGCAATGTCATGATGATGTTCCATCGCACAACTGAACTTTTTTTTTTGGCTGATGGACAGTGCGTGATAAAGTATACACACCAGCCCAGACAGTGATTAGTCCCACAATCACACGTAATGCTACCTAATGACTCTACTGCCTATCATTGTAGTACTGATCTAACATCCAGATCCAGCCCTGGCGCAAGCATCACTGCGAACGAGTAGTACGGTGGTGGTGCTGCGTGCACATCAATGATACAAATGTTACGATGCATCATGATGCAGGACCAGGACCTGATGTTTCGATGCATCATCATCATACATGCATGCATGACATGCATCTTTTCTTTGTCACAAAGATAGCTGGGCGTCGCGACAGCACAAGCAAGCCAACGTTTCCTCAAACTGGTGGAAGGAGACCGACTGACTAGGACCCTGCAATGCCAAATCAGGCCTATGCGAGTCTGCGTCGCGAATCCAGAAATCAGAAACGACCGTCATGAACACAGGCAGCAGCCGAACCCACAAACCCACAGCTATAGCCAAGATCCATGTGTCGACGAGATCTAGATCTCTCTGCTGCCCATGCATCTCCTACCCAAACAGCCCAGCAAAATCTGCTCTGGCAAAACCGTCAATAGCAAGCAAGCAACCAGCACAAAGAAGCGAACGAAACGGATGACCGCAATCAAACAGTCATAAACAGATACCACGCTGCATACCTTGCTGCGGCCGGCTGGGCGTCGGCGACCCCGCCGTCGTCAAGGCGACCGAACGGCGGAGCTGGAAGCCGCTGGGCACGGTGTGCTCGAGGCCGTCGTCGCGGCCACCGGCCGCCGGAACCGGCCTTCCCGAGCTCATGGAGTTGCGGCGCTCGAGGCGCTTGCGCTTGGCCTCGAGGCGCCGCTGGCTCTGCATCGCGCGGCGGCGGAGCCGGTCCTCCATGTACTCCGCGGGCAGGGAGGAGGTGCGGAGCAGGTCCGGCGGAGGCGCGGCGGCGGGGCCTGGGCCGGCGTCCTGCGCCCCGCAGCTGGTGCCGGTGGTGGCAGCAGGCAAGGAGCAGATCGACGCGACGGAGGACGAGCGCTGGAGCCGAGGGTCGGCGCTCCTCCCCTCCTGCGAAGGCTCGGCGCCGAAGCAGCCGCCGAGGGACAGGCCGAGGCTGAGCTCGATCTCGTCCGACTCCCCGCCGGGCCCCGGGGCGGCGCCAGCGCCACCCACAGGCGCTTGCCCTCCATCCCGGCCGAACCCTCCCAGGAAATCCCTAGAAGCCATGGGATTGCACCGGAGACCGCTTCTTCCCACGGATTCCCCGAGGAAGAACGCTTCTCTCTACCAATGACCACAAATCCAGCTACAGAGGACACAGCAACGATGACGCCCTCCGGCTCGGCGTCGGCGAGCACCAAATAGCACCAGATTTCTCAGCTAAGAAAAGACAAAGCACAGAAAAAATCTCCCCACGCCGCTAACTCCCCCGTCATCACAGAATTCAGGCTCTACATACCCCCGAAGCGCCATAACATTGCAGCCGGCAAGGAAACCAAGGACCGGTGTGTTCTGCTCCAAATCTGGCGTCTGAAACCCAGACGAGAACAGAACCCCGCAGCAGAGGAAAGCCCAATTGAAGGACTAATAAGATAGAGAGCAGAGCAGGGGCGAGCTTCGTGGCCCTGTAATCTGCTTGCAGCTTGCTCTTGTGCCCCCTGCTAAACAAAAAAGAAAACGAGGGTTCTCGCTGATATTTTTTTTTGTTCCATCCGGCGTAAATGGGAGCGGAAAATTGGTTTTGTAGGAGGGGAGCTAGTCGGATGAGACTACGAGCGCACGGCTTCCGGCCACGTGTCGATAAGGCGGACACGTGTTGGTCCGCCGCGAGCCGAATCGGGGCCAGGGCCTGCGCGGCTCGGCTAACGGCTACGGCTCCCTGCGGTCGGGGGCTTTTTAAGAAGTGCGACGTGTCGACGGCGCTTGCGATCCTGAGCTACGGGCGATCGGGGACGCAAAATATTATCCGCTCGTGCTATCTCTAGCAAATTTTTTATGCAGCTCTTTATCTCACTTTATATTTCAAATTTCATTGTATAAATAATGTAGTCTATATTACAAAACAGTATTTTACACAATCATATACATGGTCTGCTCGAGACCTCATATTATTATCTTCTCGATCTATTCCAATGTGTTACAAAATAAAAAAACACGTGATTAATTCTAAAGAGGTGCAACAATTACAAGTCTAATAGACATGTCTCTTAGCTTGCACCCCTTCCTTTTGTATATATAACCCCACATCAGGAATAAATATTAGCCATTTGCATTCTCTCAAATCCCCTTTCACTCCATTACAACACATTATCTAGGAACAGAGGGAAAAAAGAGAAGGGAACGCTCACTGTTGGAGAAGATTAGAGGCCTCGGCCTCTAGAACGACACGAAGTTTACATGCAAAACATGGCATATACTTAATGATCCTCATGCAATAAAATTACATTTCTTTTGGGATGAGCACACGAAGATGGAGTCCTAAATACTCGTTGTGCTAAATTCTTTTATAAAGTTTAGTATCCCAGAGATCATGCTTCAGACCGCATTTGAAATATATAACACTACGAGGTCAACATCTTTTGAGATATTACCTATATGTGCTAACCTAAAAATATCATATCAAGTTCTTAAATGTTATTTTGAAAATAAGTTGAGCATGGGTAGTAGAGACCTAAGCATTGGATGCAGTTTGTCCTTTTAATAAACTTATCAACCCAAGACTATGCTTCTAGACAGCAAATTTCTTGCCCACTAATAGGAGATCGACCTCATTAATTTGAGAATTGTCTATATAATGCTCACTAATACTCAAAATATTCATTCAATTGTAAGGTCGAATATTTTCATGCAACTCATATCGTGTGTGATTTTAAGGATATTGCATTTGAGCTTACAACATAACCATTGTGGTTCTTAATTTACACGGTAAATTAATGAAAATCCATGGTCATGACTGTAGGGATACGGTAACTAAAGAGTTCAAGGAACTCACTTTTGATGGGCATAATTATCCAACTTAAGCTTCATCCAACTTGAGCTTCAGACATTGAATTACTTTCGCTTCTCGTGGGATTGTTGATGTTATTGCATCACTAATGATGAGGACTAACCTAGTAAATAATGTAAAAAGAACACTGCTCTTTCTCTTTTGAGGCTCTACATCTATAAAGATCTTAAGCAAAAATATCTTATGAAAAGATGCCCATATACCCTATGGCAAGCTCTTAACGAGCGTTCTAAAAAACAGAAGGAACTCATATGGCTCTCGGTCCAATCATGAGTGAAATTACCTTGGTGTACAAAGATTTCAAAACTGTTGCAAATATAATCACGCTCTCCGTAGTATTTTCTCTAAGTTGAAGTTTTGTTCCTACCAAACTCCATTGTGTTGTTTGTTTACCTTTTAATTTATTTAAGCTAGATTATATTATCTAGACGGTAAATAAATAAGGTAATAGGAGTATTCTAGTTTTAGGATTGATGGAAGCGACGTTAGATAGAAAACCGGGGCCAGGGCCATTTACTTGACGCACTTGGTGTGGCGTGCCGTGGCTCTGGCTTGGCTTGGGCAGCACACCAGAGACGGCTGACGGCTCGCAGGAACGTAGGGCAGGCAGGCTACAACTACAAGGGCCAGCCAGCAACTGGCACCCAACGAAAAAGCTGCAACTTGCCGCGCATCTGGGACCCACACGTGTCGCGCCGGGACCTACGCAGCAGCGTCACGTTTCTGGCGTCCTTTTTTAAAAGCCGCAGCGGGCCCAGCGTGGGGACAAGGAGGAGGTACGTGTGTGCGCAGGCCGCCGCATCGCTCGCCACGTGCAGCGCCGCGGCCAGCCTCGTGTGGCCCCACGACAGCTCACTGCCCCAGAGGCCAACTTGCCGGGTCGCCGGGCAGGCCCTCGCGCGCGACGCCGAACCCGCGCCCGGTGCGCATGACGCGTGGGGCACGGACGGCCGGGACCCGCAGGTGCGGCTGGATGGTGTGGCGTGCGAACTGCGAAGGTTGCTGCGGATGGATCCCTCGTCTACACGCCTAGTTCGCGTTGGATGACACGCGGGTCCAGGGCACCACCGGGCCCGCAGGCCGGTGGTTGGCATGTATGAATGACGGTGACGGCTGGGTGTTGGCGCGCTGGGCTGCCGGAGATGGAGTTCACATCCACGGTTGCTCCTCCGCGTTGCATGACACGCGGGCCCGAGGCGTGCTGGCCCCGCAAGTCGGTGGACGGCTGCGCGGCGCGGCGCGTGTTGGTGATTGGGTACGGTATAGTGCTAGGGTCTGCAAGGGGCAAGCGGTGCTGTCGCGACGTCTGCGGTTGGAGGACGACACGTCACTCCGGGTGGGGTTGACGGCGACGTACTGGCGCGCCGTGTCCAGGTGTCGGGCTGCGGCGGCGCGGGGCAGAACGGACGGCAGCTATGGAGCCCGGCTGTCCCCCGAGTGTGGACCCCGCGCAACAAGTGGATGGCGGATAGCCTATGCCTGTGGACCCACGGCCGTGGAGTCTCGCATCGCCTGCGGACATGACGAAACGGTTTCAACTTTCAAGGTCCACGCCCATTATTACCCAGAGACGATGGAGCTATAATCTCCATTTTCTCTTTGTTATATGATGACAGGTAAACAGCAGTAAGTTTGCCGAATTTTGCACTTGCAAATCTATCCTACACAGTACTACCTTCGTCCATATGAGTCTGCAACCCTAGATTCATTCACCATCAGACTATCTAGAATCTAACTAAAGTTATACAAAAATATTCTACAAATAATCTGTTGATAAATATTTGGCACGATCGATTTTAATATATATTTTTTGTGTAAATTTGGTCGAACTAAATATGGTTTAATCCAGCTCGTGCTATAGAATTGCTGTTACCCGGACCAAGGGGTACTTGTGTTGTGTGAAAATGTTGTTTCTCAAGCACTGGTCAGTTTCTGCCAACGTTGAGACAGAGGGTTAGTTCTCGCTTTCTTCGAGGGCTAGACTACTAGAGTCTAATGCGCATAGGAGAAAAATCCAGGGGTAAAAAGGTCGTCTTGCAAATTGTGCATACATCAACAATACATAGTTTCCATCATACACACATTCGCTCAAAATTTTATGTGCTGTTCTAAATTTAAGTTTTTCCTGAACAATGTTGATCAGTTTTTTTCGGAAATATGTAGCATCTAAAAAACCAAATATGGTTACCTCTGAAATATTTGTTAGTAAAATTGGTTGGATGCTATGTTTTAGCAAAACTCGTTTGATGTTATTTAAGGTATAGTAACCACACATCGGTGTTGTCTGATCTCCTGTTTAGATTTTAAGGTATAGTAGTTAGCTGTTAATAATTACTCGTAGTTTATTATATCGAAACAGATTTGGCTAATGGTTTAGCTATTTGTTAGCTGAATACTTAGCTACCAGCTTGTCGGCGTTTCGAGACCGGGGGGTCCCTAAGCCGACGAGTGAGTGTGCTGCGTGCCCCAGCCCAGATGGGTCGAGCGCGTGGGCGAGCGCGAAGGGGGGAGAGGCGAGGTGGCCGGAGACGGGCGTGAGAGAGGTGGAAGTCCCGCGGCCTTCGTGTTCGTCCCGCGCCCAGGTCGGGTGCGCTTGCAGTAGGGGGGTTACAAGCGTCCACGCGGGTGAGGGAAGCGAGCGGCCCCAAGAGAGCGCCTGTCCCGTCCTCGGTCCCGCGCGGCCAACCTTCTCTAAGAAGGCCCTGGTCCTTCCTTTTATAGTCGTAAGGAGAGGATCCAGGTGTACAATGGGGGTGTAGCAGAGTGCTACGTGTCTAGCGGAGGGAGAGCTAGCGCCCTAAGTACATGCCAATGTGGCAGCCGGAGAGATCTTGGCACTCTGCTGGTGTGATGTCGTGGCTGTCGGAGGAGCGACGGAGCTTGGCGGAAGGACAGCTGTCGGAGCGGTCGAGTCCTTGCTGACGTCCACCTGCTTCCGTAAGAGAGCTGAGAGCCACCGCCGTCATAGAGCTTGGGAGGCGCCATCATTGCCTATCTGGCGGAGCTGGTCAGATGGGACACCGGTCTTGTTCTCTGCGGCCCGAGTCGGCTCGGGGTAGAGTGATGATGGCGCTCCCTGTTGACGTGGCGGGCCCGCGCCCGAGGCCGGGCGACGTGGGGGCTCCTCCGAAGCTGGGGTCGAATCTGTCTTCCGTTGCCGAGGCCGAGCCCGAGCCCCTGGGTCGGGCGAGGCGGAAGTCGTTCGGCAGAGGCCAGGGCGGAGTCCGAGCCCTGGGGTCGGGCGAGGCGGAGTTCGTCGTCTTCCGGGGCCGAGCCCGAGTCCGAGCCCTGGGGTCGGGCGGAGCGG
Organism: Zea mays; assembly: GCF_902167145.1. NCBI lineage: Eukaryota > Viridiplantae > Streptophyta > Magnoliopsida > Poales > Poaceae > Zea > Zea mays. The sequence goes on from NC_050102.1 coordinate 172,874,094, forward strand.
AGTTCGCCGTCTTCCGGGTCTTAGCCCGAGTCCGAGCCCTGGGGTCGGGCGGAGCGGAGTTCGCCGTCTTCCGGGTCTTAGCCCGAGTCTGAGCCCTGGGGTCGGGCGGAGCGGAGTTCGCCGTCTTCCGGGTCTTAGCCCGAGTCCGAGCCCTGGGGTCGGGCGGAGCGGAGTTCGCCGTCTTCCGGGTCTTAGCCCGAGTCCGAGCCCTGGGGTCGGGCGGAGCGGAGTTCCCTATGGCGCCCCTGGCGAGGCCTGACTGCCTGTCAGACTCACTCTGTCGAGTGGCACTGCAGTCGGAGTGGCGCAGGCGGCGCTGTCCTTCTGTCAGGCCGGTCAGTGGAGCAGCGGAGTGACGGCGGTCACTTCGGCTCTGCCGGGGGGCGCGCGTCAGGATAGAGGTGTCAGGCCACCTTTGCGTTAAATGCCCCTGCAACTCGGTCAGTCGGTGCGGCGATTTAGTCAGGGTTGCTTCTTAGCGAAGCCAAGGCCTCGGGCGAGCCGGAGATGTGTCCGCCGTTAAAAAGGGGGGCCTCGGGCGAGACGGAAGTCCCTCGAGGTCGGCTGCCCGAGTCCGAGGCTAGGCTCGGGTGAAGCGTGATCGAGTCACTCGTATGGACTGATCCCTGACTTAATCGCACGCATCAGGCCTCTGCAGCTTTATGCTGATGGGGGTTACCAGCTGAGAATTAGGCGTCTTGAGGGTACCCCTAATTATGGTCCCCGACAGTAGCCCCCGAGCCTCGAAGGGAGTGTTAGCACTCGCTTGGAGGCTTTCGTCGCACTTTTTTGCAAGGGGACCAGCCTTCCTCGGTTGCATTTTATTCCGGTGGGTGCGCGCGAGCGCACCCGCCGGGTGTAGCCCCCGAGGCCTCGGAGGAGTGGTTTCACTCCTTCGAGGTCTTAATGCCTTGCGTAACGCTTCGGCTGGTCTGGTCGTTCCCTCATGCGAACTGGTCGTAGCCCGGGTGCACGGTCGGGGCCCAAGTTCTCGGGCTGGTATGTTGACGCTGTCAACGGTTCGGCCGGAGCCGGGTTTGCGAGAGCAGCCCCCGAGCCTCCGCACAGGGCAAGAGGACGATCAGGGACAGACTCGACTTTTTGCATACGCCCCTACGTCGCCTTTCCGCAAGGAGGAGGGGGGGAGTGCGCCATGTTACCCTCGATGGGCACCGAACATGGTGTCTCCGGTGAGCTGCAAGCGGGTAATCCGAGTGGACGTCCGTGCCCCGTTCGTTGGGGGTCGGCTAGGGGCCCAGAGGCACGCCCAAAAGTACCTGCGGGTGATCTGCCGGACCCGGTCCCCTGGCGACGGGGTCCGAGGGCTCGATGCCTCCCTCCGATGGGATTCCGTTACAAGATCGCTCCCGCTGGTCTCGGAAATGTCTTAGGGTACCTCGGGAGCGCAGCCCGAGCCTCGGTTATGTATCGAACGTACCCCTGGTCATACCTCGCTCGGCGTCTGAGGCGACTGTGAACCCTTCGGGGGCCAGCCTTCGAACCTCTGATCAGTAATGGGCGCGGAGCCCGAGTAGCCTGAGGCGGCCATGGAGCCCTTCGGGGGGCCGGCCTTCGAACCCCTGACCAGTAGTGGGTGTCGGGCCCACGCGATCTGAGGCGACTGTTGAACCCTTCGGAGGGCCAGCCTTCGAACCTCTGATCAGTAGGGGGGTTCGGAGCCCGGTTCCTTCACAGGGAAGGATCCTTTTCGAGGTATCCCCCTTTCCCGGTCCCTGTTGCAAGAGATAGAGAAAGAGGAAAAAAGGAAAAGGATACGAAATCGAACGACGTGGCGTACCTTTTTTGGCGCGGTTATTGCGGCGAAGGCGAAGCGTCGTCCGCTTCTCCTGCCAGAAGCGCCGCTTGTCCCGCCGCGGAGTTAATGCGACGGGGCGAGTGGTTGGCGGGGCGGCCGTTGCGCGTGCGCGAGCCGTTCGAGGAACGGATCACGGGCGCACCGTCTTCACGCCGTGGGAGGAGGCTCTCTTGCTGTCCCTGGATGGGACGTGAGCCTGGCTGACGACGTGACTGCTGCTCCCATCCGCCTGCCACCGTCATTACTGCCGGCCGACTTTCGGCCGCATTGACCGTCGCGCCAGGCTGGCGCCGCTGGGTCGTGCGCTGGGTCGCCTCGAGTCGCGGCATAGGCTCCACAACCGAAGAGGTGCGACAGTGGCATAAGTGGTGGCGCGGTTGCTTGCATGCAGCAACTGGCGCGCTGGTTGCGTGACGCGTGGGCCTGGGCCTCCAAGCTGGCGTGTCAGAAGTCGGAGAAGCGCGTCCACCTGGCGCGGTTGCATGCCGCCTGCATGGCTGCCCGCCCCTCCCGCCCGTTGGTCTGGGCAAAAGTAGGGGGTCGCTTGTAACCGCTGGGCGGTTGTGCGCACCACGCGCGGCGGTTTGGCTTCTTCTGCTCGGAGCCGGTCTGCATGACATGCGGGACCCAGCCCCCGAGTCGCAGGGGTGGGCCTTGGAGCGTGTTGGAGAAGACTCAGCCCGCGGCGTTTGGGGGCACACGTAGGGAGAGTTGCCTTTAAAAGGAGGGCGACCCCTTTCGGAAGGCAACCATGTCTTCTTCCTCCCTCATGCGTCGTGTCTTTCCATCTTCCAAGCCCCCGGATGGGGGGTACCCACCGTCTTTCCGCCTCCTCATTGGAGGAACGCAACTCCGTGGGAGTTGGTACCTTTCAGCCATCGTTCGGCTTCAAGGATTTTCATCACGCAGCCCGGCCGCACCCCTCCACCGGTGGTCACCCGGGATGGCGACCTCCGGCTTGATGGTGGGGGAAAGCGAGCCGGGCTGCGGCCTCTGCCCCTCCCTCAGCCTCAAGGATTTTCATCACCAAGGCTGGGGAGGGGAGAGTGCCGAGTTGGGGTCGGCCCCTGCGCGGGCGGCGGCCCGCTCCTTCACTCAGTGATGGGGGGAGGAGCGGGTGTTGTCCGTGGCGCTGGCAGCTGCAGCGTGCCTGGCTCTCGGGCGCGAGTGGCTTCGGAGCCGCTCGCGGTGCTGGCATCCGCCACGGCAGCTTGAAGAGGTTCTTCTGCCGGCGAGATAGCCAGGGCCGGCCACGGACTGACCTCCAACTCTACGGCCTTCTGCCCGTCCTTGCCTCACGAGTTTTGGCACGGGCGGGGGCCTCCTGGCAGCGGCATCCACCCTGAGGTCAGCGTTGCCGCTGTTCGGCCTCTCGGAGCAGAAGTCGTCGTCGTCGCCGCTGCTGGAGCAGGTGACGGTGCGCCGTTCGTCGGCCTTCCGTTGCTCCGCAGGCCTTCCCCCTCGGAGTGGGGTTGTTCGTACCTGCGGAGGGGGAACCAGAGTTCCGTTTGTAATGGCATTTCGATTGCCAAGGTTTCTGTTCATTGTGGCTGTCGAGGCCTGAACATGTATGTAATTTCGGCACGGAGCCGTGTTTTTTCCTCATTTTCGAGCACTAAGTCTCGCCTGTTGATTATCTGTACCGCTTCACCAAGCATGAGTCGCCCCGTGTCAAGGTGACGAGTGAGGTATCCGTATCCCGGAGGCGTAGGAATCCCTCGGCTCGATCGGCCTTGTTGTCTGAGGCTCCTCTAGCTTAGTTAAAGAGACCCCTCGGCCGCTCTTCGATGAGCCGAGGCCAGGGGTAGCGATATCAGTACGAACAGAGGCGGAGTTGGCTCGAAAATGGGAACCTGGTTGGCCGGAGCCTAGCCGGGTTGTCCGTCAGCGGATCCGACGCCGGAGTCGATCAGCCGAGGCCTCGGGTCAGGCTAGCGCCCTTGGAAGATGGTTGGCCGAGGCCCCGGGGGTAGCCGGCCGAGCCGCCTGCTCGGGCCGGATTCCTAGAGAAATCCCTGGACCGCGCCGCCGTCCGAGGCTGGGTCGGACCTTGCTGAAGACGTCGTCGATGCCGAGGGTGCTACGGCCCCCTTCAGCGTGAAGACCCGAGCCTGCAGGATCAGATCGTCTTGTAGCGTGTGCCTTCTGCGGCCGCTGAGGCCAGAAAACACACCCTCGCTGCGCTTGTAAAGCTGCGTCTCTTTTCCTCTTATTCCGAGCATCTGGACTTTTTTGTCGGTAACAGGGATGTTTGTGCGGGCGAGAGTTGCTTCTCGCGGAAGGTGATGAGTGAGGTATCCGTATCCCGGAGGCGTAGGAGTCCCTCGGCTCGGTCGGCCTTACCGCTTACGCGTACCTTCACCCGTCCATGAGGCCCTGTCTCCGACTTAGTCGAGAAAGCTTGAAGGACCACTTTGGCAGAAGAGCTTCCGAACGTGAAGACTTGTTCGGTCCACGGAGTCGCTTTATCCGAACGCGAGTTACTTATCGCAGAAGGTGATGAGTGAGGTATCCGTATCCCGGAGGCGTAGGAGTCCCTCGGCTGGGTCAGCCTTGGCTGCTTACGTGTACTCCGTCGTTTCCAGGATCCGCTTTTCGAAGTAGTCAAAAAGCACGAAAGAAATTCTGCTAAAAAGAGATCTTTTTTCGAGGAAAAATTCGACGCAGAGGGGGTCTCCCCCCTTTTAGCCCCCGAGGGAGGGTCGGGCTCTGCCGAGGCGAGGCCGACCCTTCCTTGATGACTAAACTTTGCGTGGGTGCGAGGCATACGAACAACTTGAAAACATCTTAAGGGTAGAAGCGACGTAGTTGTTTGATGTTCCAGGCGTTGCCGTAGATCTCGCCTTGATTGTTGGCCAGCTTGTATGTTCCGGGCTTCAGGACTTTGGCGATGACGAATGGCCCCTCCCAGGGGGGGGCGTGAGCTTGTGCCTCCCTCGGGCGTCTTGCCGCAGCCGAAGCACCAGATCGCCCACCTGGAGGTCTCGGGACCGGACCCCTCGGGCGTGGTAGCGTCGCAGGGACTGCTGGTACCGCGCCGAGTGTAGTAAGGCCTTGTCCCGAGCCTCCTCCAGCTGGTCCAGCGATTCTTCTCGGCTAGCTTGGTTGCTTTGATCGTTGTAGGCCCTCGTCCTCGGGGAGCCGTATTCCAGGTCAGTGGGCAAGATGGCCTCGGCCCCGTAGGCCAGGAAGAACGGTGTGAAACCCGTGGCCCGGCTTGGCGTTGTCCTCAGGCTCCAGATCACCGAGGACAGCTCCTTCATCCATCGCTTGCCGAACTTGTTGAGGTCGTTGTAAATCCGAGGCTTGAGCCCTTGTAGAATCATGCCGTTGGCACGCTCCACTTGCCCATTCGACATGGGATGAGCCACGGCGGCCCAGTCCACCCGGATGTGGTGATCTTCGCAAAAATCCAAGAATTTTTTGTCGGTGAACTGGGTACCGTTGTCGGTGATGATGGAGTTTGGGACCCCGAAGCGATGGATGATGTTGGTGAAGAACGCCACCGCCTGCTCGGACCTGATGCTGTTCAGGGGTCGGACCTCGATCCACTTGGAGAATTTGTCGATGGCGACCAGCAGGTGCGTGTAGCCCCCAGGCGCCTTCTGCAAGGGACCGACGAGGTCCAGACCCCATACAGCAAAGGGCCAGGTGATGGGTATCGTCTGCAGAGCCTGAGCGGGCAGGCGGGTCTGCTTCGCATAGAATTGGCACCCTTCGCAGGTGCGGACAATTCTAGTGGCGTCACCCACCGCCGTTGGCCAGTAGAAGCCTTGCCGGAAAGCATTCCCGACAAGGGCTCGGGGTGCTGCATGATGGCCGCAAGCCCCCGAGTGTATTTCTTGCAGGAGTTCCTGACCTTCGGCGATGGAGATGCATCGCTGGAGGACGCCCGAGGGGCTGCGGTGGTGGAGTTCCTCCTCGTCGCCCAGCAAAACGAACGACTTGGCGCGTCGCGCTACCCGCCGAGCCTCGGCTTGGTCGAGGGGTAGCTCTCCTCGGTGGAGATATTGCAGGTACGGGGCCTGCCAATCTCGATCAGGCGTGGCCCCGCTCTGCCCTTCCTCGACGTCCAGTGCCTCGCCCTCGGGGGCCGAGGGTACCTCGGGCTGTGCCGAGGGTGCCTCGGGCTCGGGAGCGTCGTCGATCTTGACAGAGGGTTGATGCAGATCCCGGGAGAAGACGTCCGGGGGAACCGTCGTTCGCCCCGAGGCTATTTTAGCCAGCTCGTCCTCAGTTTCGTTGTAGCATCGAGCGATGTGGTTGAGCTCGAGCCCGAAGAACTTGTCTTCCAAGCGCCGAACCTCATCGCAGTAGGCCTCCATCTTCGGGTCGCGGCAGTGGGAGTTCTTCATGACTTGGTCGATGACGAGCTGTGAGTCACCGCGGGCATCGAGGCGTATGACCCCTAGCTCGATGGCGATCTGCAACCCGTTGACCAGAGCCTCGTACTCGGCCACATTGTTGGACGCCGGGAAATGGAGGCGGAGCACGTAGCGTAGGTGCTTCCCAAGGGGCGAGATGAAGAGCAGGCCCGCGCCGGCTCCCGTCTTCATCAGCGACCCGTCGAAAAACATGGTCCAGAGCTCCGGTTGGATCGGAGCCGTCGGCAGCTGGGTGTCGACCCATTCGGCCACGAAGTCCGCCAACACCTGGGACTTGATGGCCTTCCGAGGGGCGAACGAGATTGTTTCGCCCATGATTTCCACCGCCCACTTCGCGATCCTGCCCGAAGCCTCTCGGCACTGGATGATCTCCCCAAGGGGGAAGGATGACACCACAGTTACCGGATGAGACTCGAAGTAGTGTCGTAACTTCCGCCTTGTCAGGATCACAGCATACAGCAGCTTCTGAACTTGCGGGTAGCGGATCTTGGTCTCGGACAGTACTTCGCTGACGAAGTAGACTGGCCTCTGAACGGGCAACGCATGCCCTTCTTCTTGCCTCTCGACTACAATCGCGGCGCTAACCACCTGAGTGGTAGCGGCGACGTAGACCAAGAGGGCTTCTCCATCAGCTGGGGGCACCAAGACAGGCGCCTTTGTAAGGAGCGCCTTCAGGTTCCCGAGGGCTTCCTCGGCCTCAGGGGTCCAAGCGAAACACTCGGCCTTCCTTAAGAGGCGGTACAGAGGCAGACCTCTTTCACCGAGGCGTGAGATGAAGCGGCTCAGGGCCGCAAGACATCCCATGACCCTCTGTACGCCTTTTAAGTCCTTGATGGGTCCCATGCTGGTGATGGCTGCGATCTTCTCCGGGTTGGCTTCGATGCCTCGCTCGGAGACGATGAACCCCAGGAGCATGCCTCGGGGCACCCCGAAGACACACTTCTCGGGATTGAGCTTGACTCCTTTCGCCTTGAGACATCGGAATGTCACTTCAAGGTCGGAGAGGAGGTCGGAAACCTTCCTTGTCTTGACTACGATGTCATCGACGTAGGCCTCGACTGTGCGACCGATGTGTTCGCCGAACACATGGTTCATGCACCGCTGGTACGTCGCGCCCGCATTCCTCAAACCGAACGGCATGGTGACATAGCAGTACATGCCGAACGGCGTGTTGAAAGAAGTCGCGAGCTGGTCGGACTCTCTCATCCGGATTTGGTGATACCCTGAGTAGGCATCAAGGAAGGACAAGGTTTCGCACCCAGCAGTGGAATCCACGATTTCATCGATGCGAGGTAGAGGGTAGGGAACCTTCGGACATGCTTTGTTGAGACCAGTGTAGTCTACACACATCCGCCATTTCCCCCCTTTCTTCCTCACAAGCACAGGGTTGGCAAGCCATTCGGGATGGAATACCTCTTTGATGAACCCTGCTGCCATTAGCTTGTGGATCTCCTCGCCTATCGCTCTGCGCTTCTCCTCGTCGAATCGGCGCAGAGGCTGCCTGACGGGTCGGGCTCCGGCCCGAATATCCAGCGAGTGCTCGGCGACATCCCTCGGTATGCCGGGCATGTCCGAGGGACTTCACGCAAAGACGTCGGCGTTTGCGCGGAGAAAGTCGACGAGCACTGCTTCCTATTTGGGGTCGAGCCCGGAACCGATCCGGATCTGCTTGGAGGTGTCGCCACGGGGGTCGAGGGGGACGGCCTTAACCGTCTCCGCTGGCTCGAAGTTGCCGGCATGACGCTTCACATCTGGCACCTCTTTGGAGAGGTTCTCCAGGTCGGCGATGAGGGCCTCGGACTCGGCGAGGGCCTCGGCGTACTCCACGCACTCCACGTCGCATTCGAATGCGTGTTTGTACGTGGGACCGACGGTGATGACCCCGTTGGGGCCCGGCATCTTGAGCTTCAGGTAGGTGTAGTTGGGGACGGCCATGAACTTCGCGTAGCATGGCCTTCCCAGTACCGCGTGGTAGGTTCCTCGAAACCCGACCACCTCGAACGTCAAGGTCTCCCTTCGGAAGTTGGAGGGCGTTCCGAAGCAGACGGGGAGGTCGAGTCGTCCGAGGGGCTGGGCGCGCTTCCCAGGGATGATCCCGTGGAAGGGCGCAGCGCCTGCTCGGACGGAGGACAGATCGACGCGCAGGAGCTTGAGGGTCTCGGCGTAGATGATGTTGAGGCAGCTGCCCCCATCCATCAGGACCTTGGTGAGCCTGACGTCGCCGATGACGGGGTCGACGACGAGCGGGTATTTCCCCGGGCTCGGCACGTGGTCGGGGTGGTCAGCCTGGTCGAAGGTGATGGGCTTGTCGGACCAGTCTAGGTAGACTGGCGCCGCCACCTTCGCCGAGCAGACCTCCCGGCGCTCTTGCTTGCGATGCCGAGCCGAGGCATTCGCCGCATGCCCACCGTAGATCATGAAGCAGTCGCGGACCTCGGGGTACTCTCCTGCTTGGTGATCTTCTTTCTTGTCGTCGTCGTGGGCCCTGCCACCCTCCGCGGGTGGCCCGACCCTGTGGAAGTGGCGCCGAAGCATGACGCACTCCTCGAGAGTGTGCTTGACGGGCCCCTGATGGTAGGGGCACGACTCCTTGAGCATCTTGTCGAAAAGGTTTGCACCTCCGGGGGGCTTCCGAGGGTTCTTGTACTCGGCGGCGGCGACAAGGTCCGCGTCAGCGGCGTCGCGTTTCGATTGCGACTTCTTCTTGCCCTTCTTCTTGGCGTCGCGCGGAGTAGACGCCTCGGGAGCCTCTTCCGATGGGCGGCCCTGGGGCTGCTTGTCCTTTCGGAAGATAGCCTCAACCGCCTCCTGGCCAGAGGCGAACTTGGTGGCGATGTCCATCAGCTCGCTCGCCCTGGTGGGGGTCTTGCGACCCAACTTACTCACCAGGTCGCGGCAGGTGGTGCCGGCAAGGAACGCGCCGATGACATCCGAGTCGGTGATGTTGGGCAGCTCGGTGCGCTGCTTCGAGAATCGCCGGATGTAGTCCCGGAGCGACTCTCCCGGCTGTTGCCGGCAGCTCCGAAGGTCCCAGGAATTCCCGGGGCGCACGTATGTGCCCTGGAAATTACCGGCGAAGGCTTGGACCAAGTCGTCCCAGTTGGAGATCTGCCCCGGAGGCAGGTGCTCCAACCAGGCGCGAGCAGTGTCGGAGAGGAACAGGGGGAGGTTACGGATGATGAGGTTGTCGTCGTCCGTTCCACCCAGTTGGCAGGCCAGGCGGTAGTCCGCGAGCCACAGTTCCGGTCTCGTTTCCCCCGAGTACTTCGTGATAGTAGTCGGGGGTCGGAACCGGGTCGGGAACGGCGCCCGTCGGATGGCCCGACTGAAGGCCTGCGGACCGGGTGGTTCGGGCGAGGGACTCCAATCCTCCCCGCTGTCGTAGCGCCCCCCACGCCTGGGGTGGTAGCCTCGGCGCACCCTTTCGTCGAGGTGGGCCCGACGGTCGCGTCGATGGTGCTCGTTGCCGAGGTGGCCCGGGGCCGCAGGCGCGGTGTTGCGCGTGCGTCCGGTGTAGACCGAGGCTTCCCGCATGAATCGGGAAGTCACGGCATGAGGTTCCGAGGGGTATCCCTGCCTTCGGGAGGCAGTGCTCTCGGCCCGTCGGGCCGCAGCGCCTTCCAGGAGATTCTTGAGCTCTCCCTGGATCCGCCGACCCTCGGTAGTTGATGGCTCCGGCATCGCGCGGAGGAGCATCGCTGCGGCTGCCAGGTTCTGACCAACCCCGCTGGATGCGGGCGGCGGCCTGACCCTGACATCGTTGGCGACGCGGTGCTGGAGACCTTGGGGCAGGTGACGTATTTCTCCGGCCGGGGGTTGGCCCGCCCATACCTGCCCGACGTCCCGTCGGATCGGCTCAAACGCTCCTGTTCCCTCGTCGAGCCTGGCCTGCGCCCCGCAGACTTGCTCGAGCTGTGGGTCGTGACCCCCCGCCGGAACGGGGACCACAGCTAGCTCCCGCGGGATGTCGGCGCGAGGCACCGGCCTAGGAAGATCATCGTCCACCGGCATGCCGAGATGGTTGCCTTCGGAGGGATCCCCTAGCTCGATGTGGAAACATTCGCGGCTTGGGCCGCAGCCCTCGTCGTCAAGGCTGCGGCTACCGTCGGAACAGTCGGAGAGGCAGTAGTCACATGCGGTCATGAAGTCCCGCATGACACTGGGGTTGCCAAGTCCAGAGAAATCCCAACATATGCTGGGATCGTCATCTTCCTCGGACCCAGAGGGCCCGTAGGTCGAGACGTCCGTCAACCGGTCCCAAGGCGACCGCATATGAAACCCCAGTGGGGTTGCACTCGCCTCAATGAGAGCGCCCGCCAAAGCAAGGTTGCTAGGCGGGTTGAGGCCGAGTCGAAATGACGTAAGATGGGAATTAGTCAGTACCTTTTGGTCGACGCGGAGCGACGTAGTCACATCGGGGACTGGTTGCACCGTCATCTCAGGTACAAGGGCGACGTCCTGCAAGCTCTCCGCGAGCGCGCTGGCGTCGTCTTCTCGCTCGGGATCGGCGTGTCGCGGGGGGACGGCGCTTGCCTTCGTCTCGAACGCGGGGTCGACGCCCAGCGTGCCTTCCGTCGGGGCGTCGGGGGCGTCGATTCGCTCGACGGCCGACGAAGCGCGGCCTCCTGCTTGGCCTTGGTTGCCCCGCCTCCTCCTCCGTTGGCGGGGGAGAGGACGGAGCGAGCTCGAATGTTGTTCTTCCACCATGCGGGGAAGATGTCGTCGATTCCGCCGCCGGCGGGCGGGTTGTCGGCCGCCATTGTCGTTGTCGCACGGCGGTGGAAGGAGTATCATGTCGTAGCTGCCGTCGAATGACATGAACTCAAGACTCCCGAAACGAAGCACCGTCCCGGGCCGGAGAGGTTGCTGGAGACTGCCCATCTGGAGCTTGACGGGAAGCTGTTCGTCAGCACGCAGCAGGCCCCTACCTGGCGCGCCAACTGTCGGCGTTTCGAGACCGGGGGGTCCCTAAGCCGACGAGTGAGTGTGCTGCGTGCCCCAGCCCAGATGGGTCGAGCGCGTGGGCGAGCGCGAAGGGGGGAGAGGCGAGGTGGCCGGAGACGGGCGTGAGAGAGGTGGAAGTCCCGCGGCCTTCGTGTTCGTCCCGCGCCCAGGTCGGGTGCGCTTGCAGTAGGGGGGTTACAAGCGTCCACGCGGGTGAGGGAAGCGAGCGGCCCCAAGAGAGCGCCTGTCCCGTCCTCGGTCCCGCGCGGCCAACCTTCTCTAAGAAGGCCCTGGTCCTTCCTTTTATAGTCGTAAGGAGAGGATACAGGTGTACAATGGGGGGTGTAGCAGAGTGCTACGTGTCTAGCGGAGGGAGAGCTAACGCCCTAAGTACATGCCAATGTGGCAGCCGGAGAGATCTTGGCACCCTGCTGGTGTGATGTCGTGGCTGTCGGAGGAGCGACGGAGCTTGGCGGAAGGACAGCTGTCGGAGCGGTCGAGTCCTTGCTGACGTCCACCTGCTTCCGTAAGAGAGCTGAGAGCCACCGCCGTCATAGAGCTTGGGAGGCGCCATCATTGCCTATCTGGCGGAGCTGGTCAGATGGGACACCGGTCTTGTTCTCTGCGGCCCGAGTCGGCTCGGGGTAGAGTGATGATGGCGCTCCCTGTTGACGTGGCGGGCCCGCGCCCGAGGCCGGGCGACGTGGGGGCTCCTCCGAAGCTGGGGTCGAATCTGTCTTCCGTTGCCGAGGCCGAGCCCGAGCCCCTGGGTCGGGCGAGGCGGAAGTCGTTCGGCAGAGGCCAGGGCGGAGTCCGAGCCCTGGGGTCGGGCGAGGCGGAGTTCGTCGTCTTCCGGGGCCGAGCCCGAGTCCGAGCCCTGGGGTCGGGCGGAGCGGAGTCCGCCGTCTTCCGGGTCTTAGCCCGAGTCCGAGCCCTGGGGTCGGGCGGAGCGGAGTTCGCCGTCTTCCGGGTCTTAGCCCGAGTCCGAGCCCTGGGGTCGGGTGGAGCGGAGTTCGCCGTCTTCCGGGTCTTAGCCCGAGTCCGAGCCCTGGGGTCGGGCGGAGCGGAGTTCGCCGTCTTCCGGGTCTTAGCCCGAGTCCGAGCCCTGGGGTCGGGCGGAGCGGAGTTCGCCGTCTTCCGGATCTTAGCCCGAGTCCGAGCCCTGGGGTCAGGCGGAGCGGAGTTCCCTATGGCGCCCCTGGCGAGGCCTGACTGCCTGTCAGACTCACTCTGTCGAGTGGCACTGCAGTCGGAGTGGCGCAGGCGGCGCTGTCCTTCTGTCAGACCGGTCAGTGGAGCAGCGGAGTGACGGCGGTCACTTCGGCTCTGCCGGGGGGCGTGCGTCAGGATAGAGGTGTCAGGCCACCTTTGCGTTAAATGCCCCTGCAACTCGGTCAGTCGGTGCGGCGATTTAGTCAGGGTTGCTTCTTAGCGAAGCCAAGGCCTCGGGCGAGCCGGAGATGTGTCCGCCGTTAAAAAGGGGGGCCTCGGGCGAGACGGAAGTCCCTCGAGGTCGGCTGCCCGAGTCCGAGGCTAGGCTCGGGTGAAGCGTGATCGAGTCACTTATATGGACTGATCCCTGACTTAATCGCACCCATCAGGCCTCTGCAGCTTTATGTTGATGGGGGTTACCAGCTGAGAATTAGGCGTCTTGAGGGTACCCCTAATTATGGTCCCCGACACAGCTATTTCACTGGTTAAATAACATTAGATAATAACAGAATAAAAATGATAGCGGCTTATTAGTTGGCTAGCTAGCTTTGAGTAGCAGCTAATGGATCCAAGAAGATCTTTAGTTAGCCGCAAAAAAGGGGTCTAGATAGGAACTATCCATGCCACAGAAAACACGAAGTCCCCATCTCATGAGCACCCGGATAAGCTTAAGCTCATCAATGGCTCCATTTGATGACGTTCTGCAGCCACCATTTGCTGACTGCCCATCGGGGCCGCAACCACCGATGATGATTGCCGCATCCTTTGCGCACGCTCTACGTGTGCCGTGTGGTACACAGACCACAGGCACACCGCACACGGGGACTATAGGCTCGTCATCCACAGACGATCCAGCAAATCCTCGAGGCGGGGAGCAGAATCTTGGGGATATCGATCTCGTACGATGTTGGCCACGGAGACGGAGAGAAAAGAGGGGGAATGAAAAAAGAAATTCTTGGGTTGGCGATTTGACGCCGTCAGATTCAAACCGCCAATAATTTAACTCCCCGGCGCTTCGGCGTGGCTTCCCGCGGTTGGGCTGGTCGCGGCAAGTTGCGCCCATTTGAACGCCACCACCACTGGTGGGCTGGTGGCGGTGTCTATCCTCTACTCCTATGCGGGCAGCTGTACATGAGCTCACCTAAACAAAAAGGGATCGGCTTATTTTTAGCAACCGTAGGATGCTTTCCGACGCTACCGTGCGTCCGTGCTAATGGCAATAGACAGCATCTTGCAATTTGAAGCATACGGGACCAGGTTTAAAACTTCTGACCGAAATTCAGTAATCTTTAGTTCTTCTATCGGTAACATCGTGTATATAGGTCACGTTTTGGTTCCTACGGATTATCAGAATCTGCTGCTTGCACGGTATCCAATAAACTCCAGCGCGCACACGATTTTGGTTTTTTTGTCCGTGCACATAATACGAGGTACATAACGAGCTTTGTTTGGATCCGCAGTGCATTTTGAATATGAGATTTCCAATACGTGGTGTGAACCACACACAGCCATAATCATTCTAGGATGAGTGTCCATCACTACAATAACAAATAACATTTCTATCTCCTCTATATATAACGGAAAAATATAATATCATAATAACTTATATACAAAATGTGTCTTATATTGTTATAAAAAAATGTTTCATAATTTATTTGTGATTCTGGCCATACATAAATTTTGTTATTTTAATTTAGTTGTTTCACTACTACATTACAACCATCAGTATCATGCATACTTCGATATATGCCACGATTTGCATGGTCTCATCATTTGAGAGCATGTGCCATACTTGCCGGCAGGAGTTTCCTTGTACATCGTCAGTCATCAGACACGCACCATCATACACACATGCTTAAACAAAAAGGCAAACATGTGTGTTTACGAAGAGAATTAAAGGCAGGCCGGCACAAAAGGTACCCCGACGATGGTGAGTGGTCATTGTTGTCGGTCCTCCTCTACGTCACCTCCGGCGCCGAGATGATGCCACAGTCCTTGATATATTAGTCGTCGAACACGCACGACATGGCAAGTTCCGATGATCTTGGCTGGGCTGCCAAACGAAGTGCACCCCGGGCTCATCAGCGAGGTAGTACACCTGGCCGTTGAACCACCGGATGTGCTACTCCTCTACATACATCTTGTTCGAGGACACTCACACAACGTCAGCAACGACCGTCGTCCCAGCGCACAAGAATTCATGGCCGGTCGGTAGCGACTTACGTGGTAGGTTGAGCTTCAGGTGGATGATGAGCTGGACGACGTGATGGCGCCGTCGTCGGATGCGGTGCCAAGAACAACCCGAGAGTTGTCGGTGTTAGCGACGAACATGAGGTCCCCCTGTTTGATGATGGATAGCGCGGTGCAGCCACTCTGGACCGCGTCCAAGCGGCGGCTGCGTCGGAGCTTGCCGTACACAGTGGTGCATGCAGCCACGTAGGACTACTTACAGAGGTCGAACTGGTAGTCGTCAAACTTCTTCTCGTCGTCGATGAGTGATGCCACCGCAAGCACCTCCTGCTAGTGGTGTTTGTTCGGGGTTTTCAAATAAGAAACATGGATTCATCTTTGGCGTTGGTTTATGAAAATGACTCACAAGTCATATCCATAGAAAAAATATTACGAAGAATAAATGTCGCACATGCAAAAAAGGAATTTAAGTTTAAAACATTATTCAAACAAAAGAAATTGCATACAAGACTCTTCTTTAAATACTACTCACTCCATCCAAAAATATAATTCAAGAATCTCAGTGATACTTATCTACTACTACACATTGTGCAAGGGTAGCAGATGTCCTTCGGGAGAGATGTAGTAGATGTTTTTACTGTAATAAATGTAGACATAAACACACATGTGGTGTAGTGGTAGCTACGAGCACATTTGCTTGAGGGGTCGTAGGTTCGAATCCCCATGGAGTCATTTGTGTTTTTTTAAATTTAATTTTAGCTAGGCGATGTGAAAGTCAGCACACGGAATGGTGGCAGAACATGAGAATGGGCAGGGGAATTGGAATATTGCTTTAATAAGTAGTAGAGATTTAATTTAATTTTAGCTAGGCGTGGGATGTATGTGGGAATGAGAATGTGTTTTGCGAGAGGGGATGAGTAAGGCAACACACGGATTGGTGGTAGAACATGAGAATGGACACTGTGCGGTGAGGAGGAATGGGAATGGCAGAACACGGAATGACGAGGAGGGGAATGAGAAAGACAGAACATGGAATGACAACCTACCCCACTGCCTTAATAAGTAGTAGAGATATATATATTTGTCGGGGACCATAATTAGGGGTACCCCCAAGACTCATAATCTCAGCTGGTAACCCCCATCAGCACAAAGCTGTAAAGGCCTGATGGGTGCGATTAAGTCAAGGCTCGGTCCACTCAAGGGACACGATCTCGCCTCGCCCGAGCCCAGCCTCGGGCAAGGGCAACCGACCCCGGAGGATTTACGTCTCGCCCGAGGGCCCCCTCAAGCAACGGACGCACCTTCGGCTCGCCCGAGGCCCGGTCTTCGCCAAGAAGCAACCTTGGCCAAATCGCCACGACGACCGACCGTATCGCAGGAGCATTTAATGCAAAATGGCCTGACACCTTATCCTGACGCGCGCCCTTCAGTCGACAGAGCCGAAGTGAACGCAGTCACTTCGCCGCTCCGCTGACCGGCCTGACAAGAGGACAGCGCCACCTGCGCCGCTCTGACTGCTGTGCCACTCGACAGAGTGAGGCTGACAGCAGCCAAGTCCGGCCTCGGGCGCCATAGGAAGCTCCGCCTCGCCCGACCCTAGGGCTCGGATTCGGCCCCGGCCCCGGAAGACGACGAACTCCGCCTCGCCCGACCCCAGGGCTCGGACTCGGCCTCGGCCCCGGAAGAAGACGAACTCCACCTCGCCCGACCCCAGGGCTCGGACTCGGCCTCGGCCCTGGAAGACGACGAACTCCGCCTCGCCCGACCCTAGGGATCGAACTCAGCCCTGGCCTCAGCCGACGGTCTCCGCCTCGCCCGACCCAGGGTCTCGAACTCGACCTCGACCTCGGAAGACAGACTCGACCTCGACCTCGGAGGAGCCTCCGCCTCGCCCAACCTAGGGCTCGGACCGACCACGCCACAGGAGGGGCCATCATTACCCTACCCCTAGCTAGCTCTGGCTACGGGGGACAAGACCGGCGTCCTATCTGGCTCGCCCCGGTAAAACAAGTAATGATGGTGCCCCGTGTGCTCCATGACGACGGTGGCTCTCAGCCCCCTTACGGAAGCAAGGAGACGTCAGCAAGGACTCGACAGCCCCGACAGCTGTCCTTCCACAAGGCTCCAGCGCTCCTCCGACGACCACAATGAAGGAAACGGGTGACGCCTAAGAGGGGGGGGGGGTGAATTAGGACTTCTAAAACTTTTACTAAACTTGGCCACAATTAAATCCCTAGAGCAAAACCTATTCAAGAATCAAAACTAGAATGTGCAAACTAGGTTTTGTCTAAGTGTTGCTATCTCTACCGCAAAGGCTAAGTTTCAATCTACACTAAATAAGTATGACAACAAGATTGAAACTTAAATGCTAAATATAAATGCGGAATGTAAAGAGCTAAGTAGAGAAGCAAACTCTCGTGGATGACGCTGGTATTTTTACCGAGGTATCCGGAACCGCGCAAGGTCCCGACTAATCCTCGTTGGTGCCCCTACGCAAAGGGAAGCCCACGCGAGGGCCAAGCACCTCGGTCGAGTAACTCCGTAGAGAGCCGCGGGCCTTCTCCACGCGCAAGTGGTGCTCCGCTTCCGGCTCCTCTCGGACGCTCCCCGCCGTCTCCACTATCGAGCTTCCGGCCGAAACGCCGCGGGCCTCGTTCCCTCCGGTACACGGTGGCGGCCATGACACAAACACGGTTGTCACGGTCTCGCAAGACTCTCGCCCCACTCGGTACAATTACAACGGCTCGCGCAAGAGCCGAGGGGTTGTGAGGTTTATCTAAACTCACTCAACTAACTAGGATTCACCTAGAGCAAGCGCTAAAGCGGTCTAACTAACCTAAGCACTTCGCAAAGCACCTACGCTAATCACCGAGTGATTCTATTAAGCACTTGGGTGTTTGAGCACTTGGAAATATGCACTATGTGTATTGGAATGTTGCTTGGGCTCTCACACTTGAGAATGGCCGGTTGGGGTGTTATTTATAGCCTCCACACCCTCAACTAGCCGTTGGACAGAAAGCAGCAGCTTTCTGTCGTCGGGTGCACCGGACAGTCCGGTGCACCACCGGACACTGAACAGTAGATGTCCGGTGCGCCTATGTCAGCCGACCGTTGGCGTCTGTAGCAGTCGACCGTTGGATCCGACCGTTGGATTCGACCGTTGCCGTCTGCCCGTTGGCACACCGGACAGTCCGGTGCACACCGGACAGTCCGGTGCTACAGCCCGAGAGCGTCTACCTGCGGCCTCTCTGCGCAGACCGTCCGGTTGTCCCACCGGACAGTCCGGTGCACACCGGACAGGTACTGTGCACTGTCCGGTGCGCCACCAGGCGCTGGCTGACAGCCCTCTTCTCAGGTTTCTTTGCTGATTTCTATGGGCTTCTTTTGTTCTTGAGTCTTGGACTTCTATGCATCTTTTTATGTCTTCATTTGAGGTGTTGCATCCTCATTGCCTTGGTCCAATCCTCTTCGCATCCTGTGAACTACAAACACAAACACTAGAAACCTTATTAGTTCACGGATTGTGTTGTTCATCAAACACCAAAACTCAATTAGCCAAAAGGCCCGGGGTCCATTTTCCTTACAATCTCCCCCTTTTTGGTGATTGATGACAACACAACCAAAGCAAGCAAATAATACAAGTATTTGAATTAAAAAGTGCAATCTACTTGCTAGAATGCATGATTGTCCCCACAATATGACATTATGGACTTAAGCCTCCCCCTAACTCCATAATTCACTTACTTCCTATTTTTGGACCAAATAACCAAAACCACTTGAAAAGTCATTTGTAGATATAAAATTTTAAATTGGTGGTGTTTGGTGTTTGATATAGTTTTCATTGCTTTGGCCCCTAAACTTCTCCCCCTTTGGCATCAACCACCGAAAAGGAAGACATTAAAAGCATGTAGGAAGTAAATAAAAGCTTGCCCTCAACAAATGATATCACTAGAAGATCATGAAAGATACCATGAATGACACCACTTGTAGATCATGAAAGATACCATGAGTAGGAGTTTCTCAAAAGATTATTTCTCCTAAATGAGTATTCTCCTTTGGAAAGAGTTTTTCTCCCCCTTTAGAGATGAAGAAATACTCCCCCTGACAGAGATCCTCTACTTAGGAAAAAGCATGTGAAGATTAGAGGTGCAAGACATGATTTGAAAAGACTAACTTCCCTTATGCATAGGTAACAGAATATGAGTTAACTACTTATGCATTTTTTGCAACATGGAAGCATATGATATGAAATATAGTCTAATCAAATATTGGAGAAGACATGTAAATGATACTGAAAGTAGTCTCAAAAGATACCAATTGAAGATCAATGGCGAGCTTGAGAGACATGAGAGTTCTTGGAGATTTTGCAGTGGAAGATTGTTGTCTTTCTCAGGGGACTTCATTTTCCTTACAATGAGACTATCACATGAAATAGACTTGAAAAGGTGTTAGTCTCAAAGTGTTAGATTATAGAGTAACCTCCCCCTAAAGGTGTGCATACAAGTTTTGAATACTTGTAGGAGACATGCACTCTGATTTGATATCAAGAGGGGCAAATTATCCATAATCCTAACTTTGGCACATATAAGTTAAATGATACACTTGTAGGAATCAAAAATTTTCAAATTATGCATCATTTATTATGGAGTGATATAAAAGCAATGTGCCATTCTTAACTAAACATTTTGAGCCATGTAGGTTTGCTTAAGAGTATGAATTAAGAACAAGCAATCCTACCATATGATTTACCTAGTATGCATGATTTTAGACAAAAGTACATAACAAATGTAATACTAGGCAAGAAAGGTAAACTAGATAAAAGGTAAATAGATACGCATATCTAAAAACGAAGAATACAATAAAACTAGTTACCTTAGTCATGGGTGGGAAATTTGAGTCCAAAATTTTCACTAACCCACTTGGCAATTAACTTGATCCAATATGATGTATCCCATGATATACATCCCAAATTTGCCAAGTCTCCAAATTTCCCGATGACCTTTGGTTCACTCACTTCCCTTTCGGGATCCAAACCTTCTTGGTGCTTTTCATGGTTGAAATTATTTCTTTTGGCACCCAGATGCGTTTGGCCCCCTTTCCTTTGTTGGCTTGCTTGTTGGCCTTGATTGCTATCACCTTTCCATTCTTTTTCTTCTTGATCAAATATGGTGTAGCGTCCTTTTTGTTCACCTTTTTGAAGTAGGTGCTGGAGATTTTGCTTGATGGCTTTTGCTTGAGCTTTTGCCTTTGTTTATCCCCGGTCATCGCCTTGCATTGGAAAGACTTGTGGCCTTCCTTGTGGCATAGCCTACAAATCACAGTTTCTCCCTCCATAGGCTTGTTCACTCCCGCAGTGGTGTTATCCTGTGGAGGTTGGATTTGTTTGGCTTTGCCTTTCTTGTCATACAAAGCCTTGCCAAGGCGAGCCACTTCTTGCTTTAATTGTTCATTTTCCTTTGCAACCTCATCCGTACATGTCTCTACAACAATATTCTCAACAACGACTTGGTTGCAGGGGTTAGAATCATCAATTAAATCAAAGCAGGAAGTAGAAGCATCTTTCTTAATTATTTCAGGTATTTCAACTAAAGATGCTGCAGGGGTGCTACCAATGTTTTCTAGCTTAGTAGTTAGCTCATTATTGTGTATGCTAAGAATTTCCATTTTCTCTAGCAAATTTTCAATAGCTTCTTGGGAGCTAGCTAACTTAGCCTTAAGTTTTTCATTCTTTTTAATAAGGCTATCATCGGTAACAGTGGATGGAGCACTAGATTCCAATAGCTCAATTTTAGTTGATAGCTCATTATTTAAGTTTGCAAAAGTTTCAAATTTTTCTAGCAAACCTTTGTAATCATTTTGAGAGCTAACCAACTTATTTTTCAGAGTTTTAAGTTGAGCTTTTTGCTTAGTGCAAACATCCTGAAAAAATTCTACGGCTTCTGCAAGCTCATCTAGAGAGGCTTTTCCCTCACCTTCATCATCACTACTACTTTCATCACTAGAGGATGGAGTGCTTTTGTTACCTCTTGCCATAAGGCATTTGTGTGATGACCGTGATGATCGTGACGAGGATCGGTGGCTGCGCGTCCTTGGAGGTTCATCTTCACTTGAAGAATCATCCCAGGTTCTAACACTTGTTAGCGCCTTGCCTTTGCTCCTCTCCTTTTTGGGCTTGGCCATATTTGGACAGTTGTCCCTGAAGTGGCCCTTCTCCCCACATGCGAAGCATCCTCTCTTCCTTTGCTTTTTCCTGTCAATGTTAAAGAGAAGATCCTCGACCTGCAGGGGCACACCCATTAGATTAATCTTGCGGATCATCCCCATTACCTTTCCGACGCGTCGGATTGTCTCTTCGTCCTCGGAGGATGATGTGCATGGTTGATTATCTTCATCATCATCACTTTCTTCTTCTTCCTCTTCTTCACTTGAGGTACTTGGAGTAGGAGCCTTCTTTTTGCCCTTCCTTTCATCACATGCAAAGGCATATGGTCTTGAGGAAGTTGGCTCCTCTCCCCGACTCATTTTTCGCGACATCTCAAAGGCCGCGATTTTCCCAATCACAATGGTCGGGGTCATGTTGCTCAAGTCCTCCATGTTGTGAAGGATGGTGATGATGCTCCCATATCTTTGTTGTGGTAGCAGGGAGATAATCTTCCTCACAATGTCCGCATCACCTAGCTTATTA
Source organism: Zea mays (assembly GCF_902167145.1). Taxonomy (NCBI): domain Eukaryota; kingdom Viridiplantae; phylum Streptophyta; class Magnoliopsida; order Poales; family Poaceae; genus Zea; species Zea mays. The sequence continues at coordinate 172,895,326 of NC_050102.1, forward strand.
ATGCCAATAGAGTTGAGCTCATTGATTATTAGATTCAAACGAGAATACATGTCTCTAACAAGCTCATCATCTTTCATAGCAAAAGAATTGTACTCATTTAAGACTAGGCAATGTTTTTGCTCACGGACATTGGATGTGCCGTCATGGAGCTCATGCAATTTTAGCCAAATCTCATTAGCAGTTTTCAAGGTAAATACTTGATTAAAAATATCCATGCTAAGAGATTCATACAAGCAATTTTTGGCTCTAGCATTTAAATGAATTTCTTTTTCCTCACTCGTGGTGGGTTTCTCGGGATTCTTGAGGGGTTTCATCCCGTCACGAGTGACTCTCCAAACACCTAGATCAACGGCCTCTAGGTAACAAGCCATTCTAGCACTATAATATGGGAAGTTAGTGCCGTCGAAGTGTGGTGGCCTATGGGTATCCATCCCTTCCTCTAAAAAGCGTCGGCTCTTTTAGCGGTGAAGCTAAAGCGTTTCAAATGAGCCAAACCGGCTCTGATACCAATTGAAGGAAACGGGTGACGCCTAAGAGGGGGGGGGTGAATTAGGACTTCTAAAACTTTTACTAAACTTGGCCACAATTAAATCCCTAGAGCAAAACCTATTCAAGAATCAAAACTAGAATGTGCAAACTAGGTTTTGTCTAAGTGTTGCTATCTCTACCGCAAAGGCTAAGTTTCAATCTACACTAAATAAGTATGACAACAAGATTGAAACTTAAATGCTAAATATAAATGCGGAATGTAAAGAGCTAAGTAGAGAAGCAAACTCTCGTGGATGACGCCGGTATTTTTACCGAGGTATCCGGAACCGCGCAAGGTCCCGACTAATCCTCGTTGGTGCCCCTACGCAAAGGGAAGCCCACGCGAGGGCCAAGCACCTCGGTCGAGTAACTCCGTAGAGAGCCGCGGGCCTTCTCCACGCGCAAGTGGTGCTCCGCTTCCGGCTCCTCTCGGACGCTCCCCGCCGTCTCCACTATCGAGCTTCCGGCCGAAACGCCGCGGGCCTCGTTCCCTCCGGTACACGGTGGCGGCCGTGACACAAACACGGTTGTCACGGTCTCGCAAGACTCTCGCCCCACTCGGTACAATTACAACGGCTCGCGCAAGAGCCGAGGGGTTGTGAGGTTTATCTAAACTCACTCAACTAACTAGGATTCACCTAGAGCAAGCGCTAAAGCGGTCTAACTAACCTAAGCACTTCGCAAAGCACCTACGCTAATCACCGAGTGATTCTATTAAGCACTTGGGTGTTTGAGCACTTGGAAATATGCACTATGTGTATTGGAATGTTGCTTGGGCTCTCACACTTGAGAATGGCCGGTTGGGGTGTTATTTATAGCCTCCACACCCTCAACTAGCCGTTGGACAGAAAGCAGCAGCTTTCTGTCGTCGGGTGCACCGGACAGTCCGGTGCACCACCGGACACTGAACAGTAGATGTCCGGTGCGCCTATGTCAGCCGACCGTTGGCGTCTGTAGCAGTCGACCGTTGGATCCGACCGTTGGATTCGACCGTTGCCGTCTGCCCGTTGGCACACCGGACAGTCCGATGCACACCGGACAGTCCGGTGCTACAGCCCGAGAGCGTCTACCTGCGGCCTCTCTGCGCAGACCGTCCGGTTGTCCCACCGGACAGTCCGGTGCACACCGGACAGGTACTGTGCACTGTCCGGTGCGCCACCAGGCGCTGGCTGACAGCCCTCTTCTCAGGTTTCTTTGCTGATTTCTATGGGCTTCTTTTGTTCTTGAGTCTTGGACTTCTATGCATCTTTTTATGTCTTCATTTGAGGTGTTGCATCCTCATTGCCTTGGTCCAATCCTCTTCGCATCCTGTGAACTACAAACACAAACACTAGAAACCTTATTAGTTCACGGATTGTGTTGTTCATCAAACACCAAAACTCAATTAGCCAAAAGGCCCGGGGTCCATTTTCCTTACACACAACATTACACGAACAGGGTGCCAAAACCTCTCTGGTTACCACGACGGCATGTACTTTAGGGCACTAGCTCCTCTCTGCTGGACACGTTAGCACACTGCTACATCTCCCATTGTACACCTGGACCCTCTCCTTACGCCTATAAAAGGAAGGTCCTGGGCCCTCTTACAGAGGGTTGGCCGTGCGGGGAGGACGGGACGGCGCGCGCGTAAGCCTCTCGCTCCCTCCCATGCGGACGCTTGTTACCCCCTACTGCAAGCGCACCCGACCTGGGCGCGGGATAAACACGAAGACCGCGGGTTTCCCCTTTTACACCTGTCTCCAGCTTTCCCCCGTTCGCGCTCCGTCTCGCGCCGACCCATCTGGGCTGGAGCACGCGGCGACAATTTACTCGTCGGTCTAGGGACCCCCCGGGGTCGAAACGCCGACAGTTGGCGCGCCAGGTAGGGGCCTGCTGCGTGTTGACGAACAGCTTCCCGTCAAGCTCCAGATGGGTAGTCTCCAGCAACCTTTCCAGCCCGGGACGGTGCTCCGTTTCGGGAGTCTTGAGTTCATGTCTCTCGACGGCAGCTACGACATGATACTCCTTCCCCCGCCGCGCAACAGCGACAATGGCGGCCGACAACCCGCCCGCCGGCGGCGGAATCGACGACGTCTTCCCCACGTGGCGGAAGAACAACATTCGGGTTTGTCGCGTCGCCTCCCCCACCGACGGAGGAGGAGGTGGGGCAACCAAGGCCAAGCAGGAGGCGGCACCTCATCGGCTGTCGAGCGAGTCGACGGCGCCGGCGCCCCAACGGGGGACACGTCGAGCATCAACTTCGCGTCTGAGACGAAGACGAGCGTTGTTTCCCCACAACACGCCAACTCCAAGCAAACGAACGACGCCAATATGCTCACAAGGGACTTGCTGGGCGTCACCCTCGTACCTGAGACGACGGTGCAGTCTACCCCTGACGTGACTTCGTCACCGCCCGTCGACCAAGAGGTACCGACCGATTCCCATCTCGTGCCTTTTGGATTCAGCCTCGACCCCCACCAAGCGACTTCGCTCCGGTGGACGCTTTCATAGAGGCGAGTCCAAACCCTCCGGGGTACGGTATGCGGTCACCCCGGGGACCGGCTGACAGCCGTCTCAACCTACGGGCTATCGGGTTCCGAGGAAGATGACGAGCCCGACTTTTGTTGGGATTTCTCTGGACTTGGTAACCCCAGTGCCATGCGGGACTTCATGACCGCATGCGACTACTGCCTCTCCGATTGTCCCGACGGTAGCCACAGCTTCGGCGACGAGGACTGCGACCCAAGTCGTGAATGTTTCCACGTCGATCTAGGGGGTCCCGGCGAAGGCAACCATCTTGGTATACCGGAAAATGGTGGTCCCCCTAGGCCTGCGCCTCGCATTGACATCCTTCGGGAGCTAGCTATGGTCCTAGTCCCTGCGGGGGGTCAGGACTCACAGCTCGAGCAAATCCGCGAGATGCAGGCCAGGCTCGACGAGGGAGCAGGAACACTTGAGCCGTTCCGCCGGGACATCGGGCAGGAATGGGCAGGCCAACCTCCGGCCGGAGAAGCGCGTCATCTACCCCAGGGCATCCAGCACCGCATCGCCGATGATGTCAGGGCAAGGCCACCACCGGCTTCCAGTGGGGTCGGCCAGAACCTAGCTGCAGCGGCAATACTTCTCCGCACGATGCCGGAACCATCAACCACCGAGGGGCGGCGTATCCAGGGAGAGCTCAAGAATCTCCTGGAGGATGCCGCGGTCCGACGGGCCGAAAGCTCTGCCTCCCGAAGGCAGGGGTACCCCTCGGAACATCGCATCGTGACTTCCCGATTCATGCGGGAAGCCTCAGTCCACACCGGGCGCACGCGCAACACAGCGCCTGCGGCCCCGGGTCGCCTCGGCAACGAGCACCATCACTGCAACCGTCGAGCCCACCTCAACGAGAAGGTGCACCGAGGCTACCACCCTAGGCGTGGGGGACGCTACGACAGTGGGGAAGATCGGAGTCCCTCGCCTGAACCACCCGGTCCGCAGGCTTTCAGCCGGGCTATACGACGGGCGCCGTTCCCGACCCGGTTTCGAACCCCGACTACTATCACAAAGTACTCGGGGGAGATTAGGCCGGAACCGTGCCTCGCGGACTACCGGCTGGCCTGCCACCTGGGTGGAACGGACGATGACAACCTCATCATCCGCAACCTCCCCCTGTTCCTCTCCGACACCGCTCAAGCCTGGCTGGAGCACCTGCCTCCGGGGCAAGATCTCCAACTGGGACGACCTGGTCCAAGCCATCGCCGGCAACTTCCAGGGCACGTACGTGCGCCCTGGGAACTCCTGGGATCTCTGAAGCTGCCGCCAGCAGCCGGGAGAGTCTCTCCGGGACTACATCCGGCGATTCTCGAAGCCGCGCACCGAGCTGCCCAACGTCACCGACTCGGATGTCATCGGCGCGTTCCTCGCCGGCACCACCTGCCGCGACCTGGTGAGCAAGCTGGGTCGCAAGACCCCCACCAGGGCGAGCGAGCTGATGGACATCACCACCAAGTTCGCCTCTCGCCAGGAGGCGGTTGAGGCCATCTTCCGGAAGGATAAGCAGCCCAGGGCCGCCAGCCGGAAGATGTCCCCGAGGCGTCCACTCAGCGCGGCACCAAGAAGAAAGGCAAGAAGAAGTCGCACACGAAACGCGCCGCCGCCGACGCGGACCTTGTCGCCGCCGCTGAGTACAAGAACCCTCAGAAACCTCCCGGAGGCGCCAATCTCTTCGACAAGATGCTCAAGGAGTCATGCCCCTATCATCAGGGGCCCGTCAAGCACACCCTTGAGGAATGCGCCATGCTTCGGCGCCACTTTCACAAGGCCGGGCCACCTGCGGAAGGTGGCAGGGCCCACGACGACGATAAGAAGGAGGATCGCAAGGCAGGAGAGTTCCCCGAGGTCCACGACTGCTTCATGATCTACGGTGGGCAAGTGGTGAATGCCTCGGCTCGGCACCACAAGCAAGAGCGTCGGGAGGTCTGCTCGGTAAAGGTGGCGGCGCCAGTCTACCTAGACTGGTCCGACAAGCCCATCACCTTCGACCAGGGCGACCACCCCGACCGTGTGCCGAGTCCGGGGAAATACCCGCTCGTTGTCGACCCCGTCATCGGCAACGTCAGGCTCACCAAGGTCCTCATGGACGGAGGTAGTAGCCTCAACATCATCTACGCCGAGACCCTCGGGCTCCTGCGGATCGATCTGTCCTCGGTCCGGGCAGGCGCGACGCCTTTCCACGGGATCATCCCTGGGAAACGCGTCCAGCCCCTCGGACAACTCGATCTACCCGTCTGCTTCGGGACTCCCTCCAACTTCCGAAGGGAAACCCTCACGTTTGAGGTGGTCGGGTTCCGAGGAACCTACCACGCAGTGTTGGGGAGGCCATGCTACGCCAAGTTCATGGTCGTCCCCAACTACACCTACCTCAAGCTCAAGATGTCGGGCCCCAACGGGGTCATCACCGTCGGCCCCACGTACCGACACGCGTACGAATGCGACGTGGAGTGCGTGGAGTACGCCGAGGCCCTCATCGCTGACCTGGAGAGCCTCTCCAAGGAGGCGCCAGGCGTGAAGCGCCATGCCGGCAACTTCGAGCCAGCGGAGACGGTTAAGTCTGTCCCTCTCGACCCCAACAACGACACCTCCAAGCAGATCCGGATCGGCTCCGAGCTCGATCCCAAATAGGAAGCAGTGCTCGTCGACTTTCTCCGCGCAAACGCCGACGTTTTCGCGTGGAGTCCCTCGGACATGCCCGGCATACCGAGGGATGTCGCCGAGCACTCGCTGGATATCCGAGCTGGGGCCCGACCCGTGAAGCAGCCTCTGCGCCGATTCGACGAAGAAAAGCGCAGAGCCATAGGCGAGGAGATCCACAAGCTAATGGCGGCAGGGTTCATCAAAGAGGTATTCCATCCCGAATGGCTTGCCAACCCTGTGCTTGTGAGAAAGAAAGGAGGGAAATGGCGGATGTGTGTAGACTACACTGGTCTAAACAAAGCATGTCCAAAAGTTCCCTACCCTCTGCCTCGCATCGATCAAATCGTGGATTCCACTGCTGGGTGCTGTTGGGGACCATAATTAGGGGTACCCTCAAGACTCCTAATTCTTAGCTAGTAACCCCCATCAGCATAAAGCTGCTAAGGCCTGATGGGTGCGATTAAGTCAGGGATCAGTCCATTCGAGCGACTCGATCACGCCTCGCCCGAGCCTAGCCTCGGACAAGGGCAGCCGACCCCGGAGGATTTCCGCCTCGCCCGAGGCCCCCCTCCGACGGCGAACATATCTCCGGTTCGCCCGAGGCCCTGCCTTCGCTAAGAAGCAACCCTGACTAAATCGCCGCACCGACCGACCAAGTCGCAGGAGCATTTAATGCAAAGGTAGCCTGACACCTTTATCCTGACGCGCGCCCCCCCCGGTAGAGCCGAAGTGACCGCCGTCACTTCGCCGCTCCACTGACCGGCCTGACAGAAGGACAGCGCCGCCTGCGCCACTCCGACTACAGTACCACTTGATAGAGTGAGACTGACAGGCAGTCAGGCCCTGCCAAAGGCACCATAGTAAGCTCCGCTCCGCCCGACCCAGGGCTCGGACTCGGGCTAAGTCCCGGAAGACGGCGAACTCCGCTCCGCCCGACCCAGGGCTCGGACTCGGGCTAGGTCCCGGAAGACGGCGAACTCCGCTCCGCCCGACCCAGGGCTCGAACTCGGGCTAGGTCCCGGAAGACGGCGAACTCCGCTCCACCCGACCCAGGGCTCGGACTCGGGCTAGGTCCCGGAAGACGGCGAACTCCGCTCCGCCCGACCCAGGGCTCGGACTCGGGCTAAGTCCCGGAAGACGGCGAACTCCGCTCCACCCGACCCAGGGCTCGCACTCGGGCTTAGCCCCAGAAGACGACGAACTCCGCTTCGCCTGACCCCAGGGCTCGGGCTCCGCCCTGGCCTCTGCAGACGACCTCCGCCTCGCCCGACCCAGGGGCTCGGACTCGGCCTCGGCCATGGAAGACAGACTCGACCTCGGCTTCGGAGGAGCCTCCACATCGCCCAACCTAGGGCGCAGGCCAGCCACGTCAACAGGAGGCGCCATCATCACCCTACCCCGAGCTGACTCGGGCCACAGGGAACAAGACCGGTGTCCCATCTGGCTAGCTCCGCCAGATAGGTAATGATGGCGCCCCGCATACTCTGTGACGACGGCGGCTCTCTGCCCCCTTACGGAAGCAAGAGGACGTCAGCAAGGACCCAATCGCACCGACAGCTGTCCCTCCGCCAGGCTCCATCGCTCCTCCGACGGCCACGACATCACACCAGCTGGGTGCCAAAATCTCTCCGGCTGCCACATCGGCATGTACTTAGGGCGCTAGCTCTCCCCCGCTAGACACGTAGCACTCTGCTACACCCCCATTGTACACCTGGATCCTCTCCTTACGCCTATAAAAGGAAGGACCAGGGCCCTCTTAGAGAGGGTTGGCCGCGCGGGGACGAGGACGAGACAGGCGCTCTTCCGGGGCCGCTCGCTTCCCTCTCCCGCGTGGACTCTTGTAACCCCCTACTGCAAGCGCACCCGACCTGGGCGCGGGACGAACACGAAGGCCGCGGGATTCCCACCTCTCTCACGCCGGTCTCCGGCCGCCTCGCTTCTCCCCCCTTCGCGCTCGCGCTCGCGCTCGACCCATCTGTGCTGGGGCACGCGGCGACACTCACTCGTCGGCCCAAGGGACCCCCCGGTCTCGGAACGCCGACAGTTGGCGCGCCAGGTAGGGGTCTGCTGCGTGTTGACGAACAGCTTCCCGTCAAGCTCCAGATGGGCAGTCTCCAGCAACCTCTCCAACCTGGGACGGTGCTCCGTTTCGGGAGTCTTGAGTTCATGTCCTTCGACGGCAGCTACGACATGATACTCCTTCCACCGTCGTACGACAACGGCAATGGCGGCCGACAGCCCGCCCGCCGGCGGCGGAATCGACGACGTCTTCCCCGCGTGGCGGAAGAGCAATCTTCGAGCTCGTCCCGCCTTCTTGCCCGTCGGCGGAGGGGAAGGCAGGGCAACCAAGGCCAAGCAGGAGGCAGCGCCTCGTCGGCTGTCGAGCGAGTCGACAGCGCCGGCACCCCAACGAGGGGCGCACTGGGTATCGACTTCACGCCTGAGACGAAGACGAGCGTCGTCTCCCCGCGACACGCCAAACCCGAGCAAGTGGATGACGCCAGCGTGCTTGCGAAAAGCTTGCAGGACGTCGCCCTCGTACCTGAGACGACGGTGCAGTCAGTCCCCGACGTGACTTCATCGCCGCTCATCGACCGAAAGGTACCGACCGATTCCCATCCTGCGCCATTTGGATTCAGCCTCAACCCGCCTAGCGACCTCGCTTTGGCGGACGCTCTCGTAGAGGCGAGTCCAAACCCTCTAGGGTTTCGCATGCGGTCTCCTTGGGACCGGCTGACGGACGTCTCGACCTACGGGCCCTCTGGGTCCGAGGAAGACGACGACCCCCGCATCTGTTGGGATTTCTCTGGACTTGGCAACCCCAGTGCCATGCGGGACTTCATAACCGCATGTGACTACTGCCTCTCCGACTGTTCCGACGGTAGCCGCAGCCTCGACGACGAGGACTGCGGCCCAAGCCGCGAATGTTTCCACGTCGATCTAGGGGGTCCCTCCAAAGGCAATCATCTCGGTATGCCGGAGGACGGTGATCTCCCTAGGCCAGTGCCTCGCGCTGACATCCCGCGGGAGCTAGCTGTGGTCCCCGTTCCGGCGGGGGGTCACGACCCACAGCTCGAGCAAGTCCGCGGGGCGCAGGCCAGGTTCGACGAGGGAGCAGGAGCGCTTGAGCCAATCCGCCGGGACGTCGGGCAGGCATGGGCGGGCCAACCTCCGGCCGGAGAAATATGTCATCCACCCTAGGGCTTCCAGCACCGCGTGGCCGACGACGACCGGTTCAGGCCGCCACCCGCATCTAGTGGGGTCGGCCAGAACCTGGCTGCAGCAGCGATGCTTCTCCGCGCGATGCTGGAGCCATCAACCACCGAGGGTCGGCGAATCCAGGGGGAGCTCAAGAATCTCCTGGAAGGCGCCGCGGTCCGACGGGCCGAGAGCTCTGCCTCCCGAAGGCAGGGATACCCCTCGGAACCTCATGCCGCGACTTCCCGATTCATGCGGGAAGCCTCGGTCTACACCGGGCGCACGCGCAACACCGCGCCTGCGGCCCCGGGCCGCCTCGGCAACGAGCACCATCATCGAGACCGTCGGGCCCACCTCGACGAGAGGGTGCGCCGAGGCTATCACCCCAGGCGTGGGGGACGCTACAACAGCGGGGAGGATCGGAGTCCCTCGCCCGAACCACCCGGTCCGCAGGCCTTCAGCCGGGCCATCCGACGGCCACCGTTCCCAACCCGGTTCCGACCCCCGACTACTATCGCAAAGTACTCGGGGGAGACGAGACCGGAACTGTGGCTCGCGGACTACCGTCTGGCCTGCTAACTGGGTGGAATGGACGACGACAACCTCATCATCCGCAACCTCCCCCTATTCCTCTCCGACACCGCTCGCGCCTGGTTGGAGCACCTACCCCCGGGCAGATCTCCAACTGGGACGACCTAGTCCAAGCCTTCGCCGGCAATTTCCAGGGCACGTACGTGCGCCCCGGGAATTCCTGGGATCTCCGAAGCTGCCGGCAGCAGCCGGGAGAGTCCCTCCGGGACTACATTCGGCGATTCTCGAAGCAGCGCACCGAGCTGCCCAATATCACTGACTCGGATGTCATCGGTGCATTCCTCGTCGGCACCACCTACCGCGACCTGGTGAGCAAGTTGGGTCGCAAGACCCCCACCAGGGCGAGCGAGCTGATGGACATCGCCACCAAGTTCGCCTCTGGCCAGGAGGCGGTCGAGGCTATCTTCCGAAAGGACAAGCAGCCCCAGGGCCACCTATTGGAAGATGCTCCCGAGGCGTCTACTCAGCGCGGCGCCAAGAAGAAAGGCAAGAAGAAGTCGCAAGCGAAACGCGACGCCGCCGACGCGGACCTTGTCGCCGCCGCCGAATACAAGAACCCTCGGAAGCCCCCCGGAGGTGCCAACCTCTTCGACAAGATGCTCAAGGAGTCGTGCCCCTATCATCAGGGGCCCGTCAAGCACACCCTTGAGGAGTGCGTCATGCTTCGGCGCCACTTCCACAGGGCCGGGCCACCCGCGGAGGGTGGTAGGGCCCGCGACGACGACAAGAAGGAAGATCACCAAGCAGGAGAGTTCCCTGAGGTCCGCGACTGCTTCATGATCTACGGTGGGCAAGCGGCGAATGCCTCGGCTCGGCACCGCAAACAAGAGCGCCGGGAGGTCTGCTCGGTGAAGGTGGCAGCGCCAGTCTACCTAGACTGGTCCGACAAGCCCATCACCTTCGATCAAGCCGACCACTCCGACCACGTGCCGAGCCCGGGGAAATACCCGCTCGTCGTCGACCCCGTCATCGGCGACGTCAGGCTCACCAAGGTCCTTATGGACGGAGGCAGCAGCCTCAACATCATCTACGCCGAGACCCTCGGGCTCCTGCGCGTCGATCTGTCCTCCGTCTGAGCAGGCGCCGCGCCCTTCCACGGGATCATTCCCGGGAAGCGCGTCCAGCCCCTCGGACGACTCGACCTTCCCGTCTGCTTCGGAACGCCCTCCAACTTCTGAAGGGAGACTCTGACGTTCGAGGTGGTCGGGTTCCGAGGAACCTACCACGCGGTACTGGGAAGGCCATGCTACGCGAAGTTCATGGCCGTCCCCAACTACACCTACCTGAAGCTCAAGATGCCGGGCCCCAACGGGGTCATCACCATCGGCCCCACGTACAAGCACGCGTTCGAATGCGACGTGGAGTGCGTGGAGTACGCTGAGGCCCTCGTCGAGTCCGAGGCCCTCATCGCCGACCTGGAAAGCCTCTCCAAAGAGGTGCCAGACGTGAAGCGTCATGCCATCAACTTCGAGCTAGTGGAGACGGTCAAGGCCGTCCCCCTCGACCCCAGTGGCGACGCCTCCAAGCAGATCCGGATCGGCTCCGGGCTCGACCCCGAATAGGAAGCAATGCTCATCGACTTTCTCTGCGCAAACGCCGACGTCTTCGCGTGGAGTCCCTCGGACATGCCCGGCATACCGAGGGATGTCGCCGAGCACTCGCTGGATATTCGGGCCGGAGCCCGACCCGTTGTAGGATCTAGGACACCGGCTAGAGGGGGGTGAATAGACGGTTTTGACTAAAAACAACAATACTAAGTAAATTTAATCAATACAACAAGGGGAATAAATTTACTAGTGTCAATAAGTAAACAAAGTATGAAAGACAACTATGGAGATTGAATACTCGAAGAACAATAAGCAAAACACTAATCAATTGCAAGGCAATAAGTAATGCGAGAAGGAATAGACACCGAAATTTATCCCGTGGTATCGGTGATTTGCCGATCACCCCTAATCCACGTTGAGGTGGACTTCAAGCTCTCACTTGCTCCTCTATCAAGACACGACTTGATCTTTGAGCCAAGTGGACAAGAAATCACTCAATACCTCGATTCCACTAATGTCACCTTTGCCGCTCCGGCGAGGTAGGCGCGAACCCCTCACAATCAACACCGCGGCTTCTCCACAATCTTCTTGGAGAGCTCGACGGAGACAATCACCCGAGCCGTCTAGGAGGCGGCAACCTCCAAGAGTAACAAGCCAACGACGCTTGCTCGGTGTACCACCTAGTGCCTCAAGAATCACCAAATGATGCAAATGCACTAGGAACCCTCAATCTCTCACTTGAATGCAATCTCAAGCAAAGAGTGTGAGAGAGTGAGTTGGAGGATCACAAATGAGCTCAATGTGTGCAAGGAATGACCAAGAGAGGTCTCATACACGAGCTACTCTTCTATTTATAGTCCCCCATCTAAAACCAACCGTTATGTGCAAAAGAGGGCAGTTCTGCGCAGGCGCGGACCGTCCGCGCCCTAGGGCCGGACGGTCCGCCGTACACCATAACGGCTATAATGGCCGTTGGAACATGTCAGAGTTGACTCAAAAGGTGGGTCCGGACAGTCCGCCCTTCAAGGTCGGACCGTCCGCGACCTGGCAATTTCAAACGCCCGAGCCTCGGATCAAACGGAGTTAACACACGCGGACCGTCCGGCTATAAATCCCGGACCGTCCGCGACCTGAGACAGTACTGTCCGGACTGGTCCAAAGACCGTCCGTAGTACAAATCAATAAAAACACACAGTCCCTGTCCAAAAACGAGTTAGACACATGCGGACCGTCCGCGCCTCACAGGCGGACCGTCCGCCTATAATTCAGGGACTAACCCGAAGCCACCTTCCTTTGGTCAGGACTGCGGACGGTCCGGCCCTAAGGCCCGGACGGTCCGCAGTGCAAAAGAACACAGAGTCAATACAAATGGTCAAACCTCGGACTCTCTGGAGGATCGCGGACGGTCCGCCCCCAAGGGCCGGACAGTCCGCGCGACCAAGACTTCTCAAGTTTCAAACAAGCTTTTGAATGAACTTTTAACTCACGAAATGAGAAGCGCTGTTAGTCCTTATGCAAATGCAACTACTTGATGCTCTATGAGGCACTAAGTCTTACACAGATCTAAGTCATTGACCCCTCTTAATAGTACGGCTATCTAGCCTACTAATCCGGTCAAGCATCTTCTCTAAACTCCTCAAGACCGGCAAAAGTAAAACCTATATTATACCTTTGCCTTCATCTGATCCACAACCAATGCGTATGACTCTTCAACATTTCCTGTTCTATGTGGTCCAACCCTGCATTCTTATTTCTCCAAGAATCGTTAGTCCACAAGTAGTTGTCATTAATTACCAAAACATTACCATAGGGGCCTAGATGATTCACAATCTCCCCCTTTTTGGTAATTGATGACAACACCACATAGTATATTAAAGAGAAGTTTTAGTTTCTCCAAATCTCTCTCATACCTAAGGTATAAGATAGATCTTGGAGATGAGTTTCATAGGACTTATCTTGATTTGAAGTTCTGTCCAAGAGATAGATAAATCCAAATGAAAACTCAGTATGCAAGAAAGGCTCCCCCTAAGTGTGTGCAGGATTATTTGAAGTTGAAGATATAACACACATAATATATTGGAGCTTGATGGAGACTTTCCTACATTCATGGTTATCGAGGCATACAAGAAATGATTCGTAGAGTGAGCGCAGCAATTATAATCACATCTCGATTAACCACACACAGAGTAATTTGAACTAACACATAGTTCATCCCACAGAATATTACAGATAATAGTCCACAGACATACGACATAGAGTTAATAGATCAAACCAAGTTCCAAATGCATAAAACATAAACTAAAGCGGCATAAAAAGATAAGATGCATATGCATGGTCTTAGTGTCCACATAGAACCACCAACTCCCCCTGAAGGAGACACCTCGCCTGACAACTTCTCACATCACTTCTCTCCCCCTTTGGCATCAATTGCCACAAAGGAGAGGCCCTACTGATCACTCGGCGGAGGATGCATGTTGTAATAATGAGTGCTGAAGGTGTCAAACAGGGAGGAGAACTGGCCAAAGTCCTGCTGGAGCTGCTGCTGCCTCTGACTGATATCATGCATGTTGTCAGTTGTAGAAAGATTGTCAAACTGACTGGAGAGAGCACCCATGTTATCTTGAAAGCTTTGTTGCATATTGTTCAGCCTTGACATGATGGGATCAGTGACATTAGTGTGAATTTGATCACGAAAGGCAGAAAATTCAGAGTTGAGCGCATCCCAGTTGCTGTCAAAGCGAGACTGCATGTCATCGAGGCGGTGATCCACATGTGTCATCAACCCCTCAAATCGAGTATCAATATGAGTCTCCAGCCCTTGCTGCATGTTTTGAAAATAAGGATCAAAATATCCTGGAGCAGGCTCCCAATAGTGCTGAGGCTGAGGAGGAGGTGGAGGAGGAGGCATCTGCTGTTCCTCAACATTAGGTGCTGCTCCACCCTCATAGCCAGGGTCTTCCTCATCATCTGGGAATGGAGTGAGTGGCCTGGTGAGAAACCCTATCTCATTCTTGAAAGGCCTGAATGGAGTGTGAACAATCTCACATGGGCCCTCAAATCTTGTTTTGGATTTGATAAGAGCCATAATGTATGGAGCATAGGCCAAGTTTTGATTCTTGTCCATCTTTAAATCATTAAGCTGCCTCATCATGAAAAGAACAATGTTCATGACTTCTCCATTCATGATGTGCTGAATTATGTTCCAGAACTTATCTCGAATTTTACTCTTATCACCACTCTTGGGAAGAATGGTGACTCTGGCAATCTTGTTGATGACAGCAGGATGATGTCTGAGTCCTGCTGTTTCTCCAAATCTCCTGGGTATACCGAGCCTGGCTGGCTCATAAAACTGCACAAAATCCTCAAAGTTATCTTCAGTATATAGATCCACCCCAGCAGAAATAGTGCCATAGTCCAGACTGTTTGCAGCGGCAAAGTCAGCAAAAGATGCAGAATACCGCTTGAAGCCAGTCATCCAGGTGATAGATTCTTCTGCAATATCAATCTCTGAGGTAGCCAAGAATTGCTTAACTGCCATTTCATTGAAATCGGTGCGCTGCCCCATAAACTGATATAACCCACATGTTTCAAATTTGGGGATAAGACCCTCCATGACTGATTGACTGAGCAAGAAGGACCAATCAATCACCTGATGCTTATGAAAGTTGGTATCCACCAGGGTGCCCCAAAAGACATCAAACTGCAGCTGAGTGTGGAAGAACTAAATATTGGTATCTGATGGCAGACCATATTGGTTCACAGTCCGTCTAGAGCAGTACTCAGCCATAGAAAATCGCCGCTTGGGATAAGTCCATCCTTGGATATCAATGGGATAATCTGGATGAACATGAAGAAAATCTTCAGCATCCATGGATTCAGTGCCCCCAGCTGAGGATTGGGCCTCTGAATCAGTGGTCGGTGTATAATCATCATCATTGCCACGAGGGCGCTTTGATTTAAAGCGACCTGCAAGTTTCTTGCGGAGACCACCAAAACCACTGCAACAAGGTGACAGACATCCAGAGATAAATAATTGATACCAATCGCCACTTATAAAAAGGAATGGAATGGTAATACTCTGCCAGGGTCCGGACGGTCCGCGCTAGGGGGCCGGACGGTCCGCGCCAGAGGCCCGGACGGTCCGCGTCCACCAGGCGGACGGTCCGCGACCGACCAGGGGCGACTCCAAGAACCCTAGCCGCCACAAGTGTTCAATTTGATGTTTTTGCAGATAATACCCAGCCAAATAAGTTGAAAATTTTGCATAGCGTTGATATTGAGAAGAACTAACAATCCCACCAATCAGATTTTGAAACCCACTGCTCAATTTCAGATCAGAGAAGAAATCCAAATAATCTCAAAGTTGATGAAATTTGATTAAATCCACAAGATTTGAAGATACCGTGATGAAGACATGTTGAGGGAATGGTGCTGCAAGCTGTCGGACTGTCCGCACGCAACTTCACTTCACGGTCCGCGCACACTCGACACAAGAGAGTATATGCGAGAGGAGAGCAAAAGAGAACAACCGAATGGGCACAACTGGCAAGTCTGCGGGCTCTGTCCCTTTTTCTGCCCTGTCGCGGACGGTCCGCGCAGGGGCGGCGGACGGTCCGCGCCCTGATGATCTCAGACGGTCCGCGGTCCATGGGCGGACGGTCCGCGGCCTGATACTCATTTTTCCAATTTCTGTCCACTTTCTGATTTTGAATTCCGAATCCGAATTGGTGCTCATATATGGACATTTTGACCAATCCAAAAGTTGGTATGCATGCATATACTTATGATGTATTTGAGAAATGCAAGATTTTTGAATTAAACTATCTAGAGCAATTAGAAATGAAAAATGCACAAATAATACCAAATAAATAGCATAAAAAGCATACTTAGACCCAAGATGCAAGGCGACACATGTGTGATCAACTTCAAGTCACATTAGAGATATCGATCACATTCATTTCACTTCTTAGAGAACAAAATCTTGTTTCATCCAAAGGTTTTGTAAAAATGTCTGCTAATTGATCATCGGTGCCAATGGAATAAATAGAGATATCTCCCTTGCCAACATGATCTCTTAAGAAGTGATGTCGTATATCAATATGCTTGGTTCTTGAGTGTTGGACCGGATTGGTAGCCAATTTCACCGCACTCTCATTATCACACATGAGAGGCACATTTTTGAAAATAATTCCATAGTCCAATAAGGTTTGTTTCATCCATAATAGTTGAGCACAACAATTTCCGGCCGATATATATTCCGCCTCGGCGGTAGATAGAGCAACCGAATTTTGTTTCTTAGAAGACCATGAAACAAGAGATCTACCAAGAAATTGACAACAACCAGAGGTGCTTTTTCTATCAACTTTGCACCCCGCATAGTCCAAATCCGAATATCCAATTAATTCAAATTGAGCACCTTTGGGATACCATAGACCAATATTGGGAGTATACTTCAAATATCTTAGAATTCTTTTAGCGGCCTTCAAGTGAATCTCTCTAGGAGAAGCTTGAAATCGAGCACACATGTATACACTAAACATAACATCGGGCCTAGATGCGGTAATATAAAGCAAACTACCAATTATTGAACGATAAAGTTTTTGATCAACTATAGTACCTCCTTCATCTAAGTCTAGATGACCATTTGTTGCCATTGGAGTCTTGATAGGCTTAGCATTTTCTAAACCAAACTTCTTGAGCATGTCCCTCAAATATTTTGATTGACTTATAAAAATTCCATCTTTCAATTGTTTGATTTGAAGGCCAAGAAAGAAGCTCAATTCTCCTATCATAGACATTTCAAATTCCTTTGACATCATTTTTCCGAACTCCTCACAAAATAATTCATTAGTAGATCCAAAAATAATATCATCGACGTAGATTTGACAAACAAATAAATCTTTGCCAATTCTTTTAGTGAATAGAGTAGTGTCAACCTTCCCAATTTTGAAGTCTTTGGAAAGCAAGAAATCCCTAAGCCTTTCATACCAAGCGCGTGGAGCTTGCTTAAGCCCATAGAGAGCTTTAGAAAGCTTGAACACATAGTTAGGTCTTTTGGGGTCCTCAAAACCGGGAGGTTGTTCAACATACACTAGTTCACTAATCTTACCATTTAGAAAGGCACTCTTTACATCCATTTGGTAGAGCTTGATATTGTGTGCACAAGCATAAGCAAGTAGAATCCGGATTGCTTCTAATCTTGCTACGGGAGCAAATGTCTCCCCAAAATCCAATCCTTCAATTTGAGTATATCCTTGTGCAACTAATCTTGCCTTGTTTCTTACTACCACACCATCTTCATTGTGCTTGTTGCGAAACACCCATTTTGTACCAATAACATTGTGGTTCTTTGGTCTCTCAACAAGCTCCCAAACTTCATTTCGAGCGAAGTTATTTAATTCTTCATGCATTGCATTCACCCAATCAACATCAAGTAGAGCTTCATCTACACGGTTAGGTTCCATACAAGATACAAAAGAGAAATGTTCACAAAATGAAGCTATGCGAGAGCAAGTTTGAACACCCTTACTAATATCACCCACAATTTGATCAACCGGGTGATCCTTCACAATGGAATGATGAATTCTTGATACCGTTTGATAGTTGCTTGTTGAAGCATTAGGAGGAACCGTAGGTCTTGAAGTACCTTGATCATGAGTATCCAAGGTTTCATCGAGTTGTTGGCTTTGGTGATCTTCCTCATTTATAGTTGAGGATGAAGGAATAACAACTACACTATCTTCATCATCATCTTCCTTAGGTTTTATTTCACCAATGGCCATTGTTTTCATTGCATTTATCAATTGAGTTCCCCCAACATCATCGAGATTATCACTCTCATCTTGAGACCCATTTGTTTCATCAAATTCAACATCATATGCTTCCTCAATAATACCATGAGATTTGTTGAAGACTCTATAATCCTTACTATTTGATGAATATCCAAGAAGAAAACCCTCATCACATTTCTTCTCAAATTTAGAAAGCCGGCTTCCCTTTCTCAAAATATAACATTTGCAACCAAATACCCTAAAGTATGAGATATTTGGCTTTCTACCAATGAGCAATTCATATGGAGTTTTCTTCAAGAGTTTGTGACAATATAGTCTATTTGATGAATGACAAGCGGTATTTATTGCCTCGGCCCAATAAGAATCCGATATATTATATTCCGCTAACATAGACCTTGCCATATCAATAAGAGTTCTATTCTTTCTTTCAACAATACCGTTTTGTTCCGGGGTATATTTGGAAGAGAATTCATGTTTGATACCCTTGTCATCACAATATTGAGCAATCCTTGCATTTTTGAATTCCGACCCATTATCACTTCTAACCTTTTTGATGTCGAAATCAAATTGATTTTGAGCCAATATAGCAAATGACTTGAATGTTTCAAACACATTTGATTTGTCTCGTAGAAAATAAACCCAAGTAAATCTTGAATAGTCATCCACAATCACAAGACAATAAGAATTACCACCAATACTTACAAAAGATGTGGGCCCAAATAAATCCATGTGAAGTAATTCCAAAGGTCGATGAGTGGACATTTGACTTTTATTTGGATGAGTATTTGCCACTTGCTTACCGGCTTGACAAGAGCTACACAATTTGTTCTTTTCAAACTTCACATCTTTCAAGCCTCGAACTAAGTCATGCTTGGTTAACCGATTGAGTTGCTTCATCCCAACATGACCAAGTCTTCTATGCCATAACCAACCTAGTGAAGCTTTTGAAAATAAGCAAGTTGTGAGCTTTGCCTCATTAGATGAGAAATCAACAAGATAAAGATTTTCATGTCTAAAACCTTTAAATTTAAGATTGCTACCGTCAACACTAGAGATAATAACATCTTCAACTGTGAAATTGCAACAAAATCCTAAATCACATAATTGAGCTACGGAAAGTAAATTAAAATTCAAAGACTCAACCAATAGCACATTTGATATAGAATGATCATTTGAAATAGCAATTTTACCCAAACCTTTAACCTTTCCTTTACGATTATCTCCAAATGTGATACTATCATAATTTGAGCAATCTTCCTCACTCATTTGGGTAAACATCTTCATATCCCCGGTCATGTGTTGAGTACATCCACTATCCAACACCCAATGATTCCCTCCCGCCTTGTAGTTTACCTACAAAAGGAAATCAATCTCTTTTAGGTACCCAAACTTGCTTGGGTCCTTGGATGTTAGTGACCAAGGTCTTTGGCACCCAAATAGCTTTCTTTTTGTTTCCAACAATTGAAGTACCAACAAATTTAGCATGAACACCTTTTGCATTATGAGAAAGAACATAACAATGCTCAAAACAAGTGGAGGATACATGTTTGAACTTGGGACAATTTTTCTTAACATGTCCCTTTTTGTGACACTTGTGACACACTTTGTCACATTCTTTCACAAACAATGTCTTTTGCTTTACAAAAGCATTCTTTCCTTTCTTGGGAACATATCCAAGACCTTCACGGTTAAGAGAACATCGTTGACTTCCCAATATGAAATCCAACTTCTTCTTTCCACCATATGCCTTTTCTAGGTCATGAGTTAGAGTATTTATTCTATCCACTAACACTTCATTCTCAACAATAATTTTTGATTCATCAAGAGCAATATTATCATTGAGAGAAATTTTGCATTTATCACAAATAGAGTTAGTAGGTAGTGGTTCACTTGTAAGACTAAGTAAGTCACAAGTGACTCCAACATCCTTAGTGACCACCTCAACTTCATGCACAATAGATGATTTTTGAGCATCCGCAAGCTTCTCACAATTTTCTTTGAGATCATTGTGAGAGATCTTGAGCTCCTCAAAAGACACTTGGAGGTTTTTATATAATTCCTTCAAGGCCTTAAATTTTTCTTTTTCTTTGTGCATGTAGTCATCGGCCTCACCTAACATTCTAACAAGATCATCATATGAATAGCCATCATCATCAACATCATCGATATCATCATCATCATTTATATCATTTAAATCGGTGATGATTTTTACCTTAGCATCTCCCTTTGCCATGAGGCAATGGGGGGATGAGAAGAGTGAGGGAGCTTCCTTGATGGCAATTCCGGCATTGAGCTTGGATGAGGTGTCATCATCATCATCATCCGAGCTATCATCCGAGTCCCATTCAACTAAGTAGGCTTTGCCATCTTTCTTCTTGTTATAGTATTTCTTTTTCTTCTTGTCACTTTCATCTTTGCCCTTCTTCTTCTTGCTTGGACAATTCATGGCAATGTGACCGGGTTCCCCACACTCAAAACATTTTCTATCATTGAAAGCATTTCTTCTAGATGTTTGACCTCTTCTAGGTTGACCTCTTTTCATCTTCATGAATTTATTGAATTTCCTTACAAATAAAGCCATGTCACCATCACTCTCACTTTCATTTTCTTCATCATTGCTATCTTCCTTTTCAATTGCCTTTGAGGCCTTGGCTTTGAGAGCAATAGATTCATTTTTCACCTTCTTTGCCAAACTTAAAGCATCGGCTTGTGACTTCTTAAATATATCTTGAGTGAGAATTTCTCCCAATACTTCGGTTGGAGAGGTTGTAGATAGATCACTCCTTACTAGCATTGTCACAATAGTCTCATATTTCTCCGGAAGTGATCTAAGGAACTTGTGTGTGAAATCCACATCCGGAACATTAAAACCAAGTCCTTTGAGTTCATTTACAATCTCATTCAATCGATTGAACATATCGGATACACTCTCATCTTCTTTCATAATAAATTGCTCAAACTTCCCTTTGCACACATATAGTTTGGCACTCTTCACAATTGTAGTTCCTTCATGAATTTCCATTAGTTTTACCCAAATCTCATGAGCGGTTGTGAGATTCTTGATACGATTGAACTCATTTATATCAAGAGCATCATAAAAGACATTCATGGCTTGATCATTTGTGAGGATATTCTCATTATCACTGACGGATGGTTCATCTTCCTTCAATACAACAAATCCATCTCTGACAATTGGCCAAATTTTTCCACCCATTGCTCTAAGATGCATTGACATTCTTATTTTCCAATAATCATAATTGTTTCCATCAAAGTGCGGTGGCTTCCCAATGTGCACATTGTTGTTACTAGCCATTTTGTCCCACTCCGGGATGATTAGATCCACAAACAATGGAGTCCTCGGCTCCGATACCACTTGTAGGATCTAGGACACCGGCTAGAGGGGGGGTGAATAGACGGTTTTGACTAAAAACAACAATACTAAGTAAATTTAATCAATACAACAAGGGGAATAAATTTACTAGTGTCAATAAGTAAACAAAGTATGAAAGACAACTATGGAGATTGAATACTCGAAGAACAATAAGCAAAACACTAATCAATTGCAAGGCAATAAGTAATGCGAGAAGGAATAGACACCGAAATTTATCCCGTGGTATCGGTGATTTGCCGATCACCCCTAATCCACGTTGAGGTGGACTTCAAGCTCTCACTTGCTCCTCTATCAAGACACGACTTGATCTTTGAGCCAAGTGGACAAGAAATCACTCAATACCTCGATTCCACTAATGTCACCTTTGCCGCTCCGGCGAGGTAGGCGCGAACCCCTCACAATCAACACCGCGGCTTCTCCACAATCTTCTTGGAGAGCTCGACGGAGACAATCACCCGAGCCGTCTAGGAGGCGGCAACCTCCAAGAGTAACAAGCCAACGACGCTTGCTCGGTGTACCACCTAGTGCCTCAAGAATCACCAAATGATGCAAATGCACTAGGAACCCTCAATCTCTCACTTGAATGCAATCTCAAGCAAAGAGTGTGAGAGAGTGAGTTGGAGGATCACAAATGAGCTCAATGTGTGCAAGGAATGGCCAAGAGAGGTCTCATACACGAGCTACTCTTCTATTTATAGTCCCCCATCTAAAACCAACCGTTATGTGCAAAAGAGGGCAGTTCTGCGCAGGCGCGGACCGTCCGCGCCCTAGGGCCGGACGGTCCGCCGTACACCATAACGGCTATAATGGCCGTTGGAACATGTCAGAGTTGACTCAAAAGGTGGGTCCGGACAGTCCGCCCTTCAAGGTCGGACCGTCCGCGACCTGGCAATTTCAAACGCCCGAGCCTCGGATCAAACGGAGTTAACACACGCGGACCGTCCGGCTATAAATCCTGGACCGTCCGCGACCTGAGACAGTACTGTCCGGACTGGTCCCCCGGACCGTCCGTAGTACAAATCAATAAAAACACACAGTCCCTGTCCAAAAACGAGTTAGACACATGCGGACCGTCCGCGCCTCACAGGCGGACCGTCCGCCTATAATTCAGGGACTGACCCGAAGCCACCTTCCTTTGGTCAGGACTGCGGACGGTCCGGCCCTAAGGCCCGGACGGTCCGCAGTGCAAAAGAACACAGAGTCAATACAAATGGTCAAACCTCGGACTCTCTGGAGGATCGCGGACGGTCCGCCCCCAAGGGCCGGACAGTCCGCGCGACCAAGACTTCTCAAGTTTCAAACAAGCTTTTGAATGAACTTTTAACTCACGAAATGAGAAGCGCTGTTAGTCCTTATGCAAATGCAACTACTTGATGCTCTATGAGGCACTAAGTCTTACACAGATCTAAGTCATTGACCCCTCTTAATAGTACGGCTATCTAGCCTACTAATCCGGTCAAGCATCTTCTCTAAACTCCTCAAGACCGGCAAAAGTAAAACCTATATTATACCTTTGCCTTCATCTGATCCACAACCAATGCGTATGACTCTTCAACATTTCCTGTTCTATGTGGTCCAACCCTGCATTCTTATTTCTCCAAGAATCGTTAGTCCACAAGTAGTTGTCATTAATTACCAAAACATTACCATAGGGGCCTAGATGATTCACACCCGTCAAGTAGCCTCTGCGCCGATTCGACGAGGAGAAGCGCAGAGTGATAGGCGAGGAGATCCACAAGCTAATGGCAGCAGGGTTCATCAAAGAGGTATTCCATCCCGAATGGCTTGCCAACCCTGTGCTTGTGAGAAAGAAAGGGGGGAAATGGCGGATGTGCGTAGACTACACAGGTCTCAACAAAGCATGTCCGAAGGTTCCCTACCCTCTGCCTCGCATCGATCAAATCGTGGATTCCAACGCTGGGTGCGAAACCCTGTCTTTCCTCGATGCCTACTCAGGGTATCATCAAATCAGGATGAAAGAGTCCGACCAGCTCGCGACTTCTTTCATCACGCCCTTCGGCATGTACTGCTATGTCACCATGCCGTTCGGCCTGAGGAATGCGGGCGCGACGTACCAGCGGTGCATGAACCATGTGTTTGGCGAACACATTGGCCGCACGGTCGAGGCCCATGTCGATGACATCGTAGTCAAGACGAGGAAAGCTTCCGACCTCCTTTCCGACCTTGAAGTGACATTCCGATGCCTCAAGGTGAAAGGCGTCAAGCTCAATCCCGAGAAGTGTGTCTTCGGGGTGCCCCGAGGCATGCTCTGGGGGTTCATCGTCTCTGAGCGAGGCATCGAAGCCAACCCGGAGAAGATCGCAGCCATCACCAACATGGGGTCCATCAAGGACTTAAAAGGCGTACAAAGGGTCATGGGATGTCTCGCGGCTTTGAGCCGCTTCATCTCACGCCTCGGCGAAAGAGGTCTGCCTCTGTACCGCCTCTTAAGGAAGGCCGAGTGCTTCACTTGGACCCCTGAGGCCGAGGAAGCTCTCGGGAACCTGAAGGCGCTCCTCACAAAGGCGCCTATCTTGGTGCCTCCAGCTGCCGGAGAAGCCCTCTTGGTCTACGTCGCCGCGACCACTCAGGTGGTTAGCGCCGCGATTGTGGTCGAGAGGCAAGAAGAGGGGCATGCATTGCCCGTTTAGAGGCCAGTTTACTTCGTCAGCGAGGTACTGTCCGAAACCAAGATCCGCTACCCACAAGTTCAGAAGCTGCTGTATGCAGTGATCCTGACGCGGCGGAAGTTGCGACACTACTTCGAGTCTCATCCGGTAACTGTGGTGTCATCCTTCCCCCCTGGGGGAGATCATCCAGTGCCGAGAGGCCTCGGGCAGGATCGCAAAGTTGGCGATGGAAATCATGGGCGAGACAATCTCGTTCGCCCCTCGGAAGGCCATCAAGTCCCAGGTCTTGGCGGACTTCGTAGCCGAATGGGTCAACACCCAGCTACCGACGGCTCCGATCCAACCGGAGCTCTGGACCATGTTTTTCGATGGGTCACTGATGAAGACGGGAGCCGGCGCAGGCCTACTCTTCATCTCGCCCCTCGGGAAACACCTACGCTATGTGCTACGCCTCTATTTCCCGGCGTCCAACAATGTGGCTGAGTACGAGGCTCTGGTCAGCGGGTTGCAGATCGCCATCGAGCTAGGGGTCCGGCGCCTCGACGCCCGCGGTGACTCGCAGCTCGTCATCGACCAAGTCATGAAGAACTCCCACTGCCGCGACCCGAAAATGGAAGCCTACTGCGATGAGCTTCGGTGCCTGGAAGACAAGTTCTACGGGCTCGAGCTTAACCACATCGCTCGGCGCTACAACGAGACTGCGGACGAGCTGGCTAAAATAGCCTCGGGGCGAACAACGGTTCCCCCGGACGTCTTCTCCCGGGATCTGCATCAACCCTCCGTCAAGATCGACGACACGCCCGAGTCCGAGGTACCCTCGGCCCAGCCCGAGGTACCCTCGGCACAGCCCGAGGCACCCTCAGCTCGGCCCGAGGCGCCCTCGGTTCAGCCCGAGGTACCCTCGGCCTTCGAGGGTGAGGCACTGCGCATCGAGGAGGAGCGAAGCGGGGCCACACCTGATCGAAACTAGCGGACCCCGTACCTGCAATATCTCCACCAAGGAGAGCTACCCCTCGACCGAGCCGAGGCTCGGCGGGTGGCGCGGCGCGCCAAGTCGTTCGTCTTGCTGGGCGATGAGAAGGAGCTCTACCACCGCAGCCCCTCAGGCATCCTCTAGCGATGCATCTCCGTCACCGAAGGTCAGGAACTCCTGCGAGAGATACACTCGGGGGCTTGCGGCCATCACGCAGCGCCTCGAGCCCTTGTCGGGAATGCTTTCCGACAAGGCTTCTACTGGCCTACGGCGGTGGCTGACGCCACTAGAATTGTCCGCACCTGCGAAGGGTGCCAATTCTATGCGAAGCAGACCCACCTGCCCGCTCAGGCTCTACAGACGATACCCATCACCTGGCCTTTTGCCGTGTGGGGTCTGGACCTCGTCGGCCCTTTGCAGAAGGCACCCGGGGGCTACACGCACCTGCTGGTCGCCATCGACAAATTCTCCAAGTGGATCGAGGTCCGACCTCTGAACAGCATCAGGTCCGAGCAGGCGGTGGCGTTCTTCACCAACATCATCCATCGCTTCGGAGTCCCGAACTCCATCACCACCGACAACGACACCCAGTTCACCGGTAGGAAGTTTTTGGACTTCTGCGAGGATCACCACATCCGGGTGGACTGGGCCGCCGTGGCTCATCCCATGTCGAATGGGCAAGTAGAGCGTGCCAACGGCATGATTCTACAAGGGCTCAAGTCTCGGATTTACAACGACCTCAACAAGTTCGGCAAGCGATGGATGAAGGAACTCCCCTCGGTGGTCTGGAGCCTGAGGACGACGCCGAGCCGAGCCACGGGTTTCACGCCGTTCTTCCTAGTCTATGGGGTCGAGGCCGTCTTGCCCACAGACATGGAATACGACTCCCCGAGGACGAGGGCCTACAACGATCAAAGCAACCAAGCTAGCCGAGAAGACTCGCTGGACCAGCTGGAAGAGGCTCGGGACAAGGCCTTACTACACTCGGCGCGGTACCAGCAGTCCCTGCGACGCTACCACGCCCGAGGGGTCCGGCCCCGAGACCTCCAAGTGGGCGACCTGGTGTTTCGGCTGCGACAAGACGCCCAAGGGAGGCACAAGCTCACGCCCCCCTGGGAGGGACCGTTCGTCATCGCCAAGGTTCTGAAGCCCGGAACGTACAAGCTGGCCAACAGTCAAGGCGAGGTCTACGGCAACGCTTGGAACATCCAACAGCTACATCGCTTCTACCCTTAAGATGTTTTCAAGTTGTTCATATACCTCGCACTCACGCAAAGTTTAGTCATCAAGGAAGGGTCGGCCTCGCCTCAGCAAAGCCCGACCCTCCCTCGGGGGCTAAAAGGGGGAGGAACCCCCTCTGCGTTGAAATTTTCCTCGAAAAAAGATCTCTTCTGCCAGAATATCTTTCGTGCTTTTTGACTGCTTCGAAAAGTGGATCCTGAAAAACGACAGAGTACACGTAACCAGCCAAGGCCGACCGAGCCGAGGGACTCCTACGCCTCCGGGATACGGATACCTCACTCATCACCTTCCGCGAGAAGCAACTCTCGCTCGCACAAACAACCCTGTTACCGACAAAAAAGTCCAGATACTCGAAACCAGAGGAAAAGAGATGCAGCTTTACAACACAGCGAGGGTGTGTGTTCTGGCCTCGGCGGTCGCAGAAGGCACACGCTACAAGACAATCTGATCCTGCAGGCTCGGGTCTTGACGCTGGAAGGGGGCAGCAACACCCTCGGCATCGACGACACCTTCGGCGAGATCCGACCTAGCCTCGGACGACGACGCGGTCCGAAGGTCTCCACTCCGAAGGACGACGTCAGCACCACGCCCGGGCAATCGCTGCCAGGGTCTTCTCCGGGAATCCGGCCCAAGCAGGCGGCTCGGCCGGTCACCCCTGGGGCCTCGGCCAACCATCTTCCAAGGGCGCCAGCCCGACCCGAGGCCTCGACTGGTCAACTCCGGCGTCGGTCCCGCTAACGGACGACCCGGCTAGGCTTCGGCCAACCAGGTTTCATTTTTGAGCCAACTCTGCCCCTGTTCATGCTGATATCGCTACCCCTGGCCTCGGCTCATCGAAGAGCGGCCAAGGGGTCCCTTTAACTGAGCTAGAGAAGCCTCAGACAACAAGGCCGACCGAGCCGAGGGACTCCCACGCCTCCGGGATACGGATACCTCACTCGTCACCTTGACACGGGGCGACTCACGCTTGGTGAAGCGGTTCAGGCAACCAACAGGCGAGTCTTAGTGCTCGAAAATGAGGAAAAAACACGGCTCCGTGCCAAAATTACATACATGTTCAGGCCTCGACAGCCACAATGAACAAAAACACTGGCATTCAAAGTGCCATTACAAACGGAACTCTAGTTCCCCCTCCGCAGGCACGAACAACCCCACTCGATGGGGGAGGGCCTGCGGAGCAACAGAAGACCGACGAACGGCGCGCCGTCGCCCGCTCCAGCAGCAGCGACGACGACGACTTCTGCTGCGGGGGGCCGAACAGCGGTAGCACTGACCTCAGGGCGGGTGCTGCTGCCAGGAGGCCCCCACCCATGCCCAAACTCGTGAGGCAAGGACGGGCAGAAGGCCGTAGAGTTGGAGGTCGGTCCGTGGGCGGCCCCGGCTATCTCGTCGGCGGAAGAACCTCTTCCAGCTGCCGTGGCAGACGCCGGCGCCGCGAGCGGCTCCGAAGCCACTCGCGTCCGAGAGCCAGGCACGGTGCAGCTGCCGGCGCCGCGGACGACGACCGCCTTTCCCTCCGATCATTGAGTGAAGGAGCGGGCCACCGCCCACGCATGGGGCCGACCCCAACACGGCACACTCCCCTCCCCAGCCCTGGTGATGAAAATCCTTGAGGCTGAGGGAGGGGCAGAGGTCGCAGCCCGGCTCGCTTTCCCCCACCATCAAGCTGGAGGTCACCATCTTGGGTGACCGCCGGTGGAAGGGTGCAGCCGGGCTGCATGATGAAAATCCTTGAAGCCGAACGATGGCTGAAAGGTACCAACTCCCACGGAGTTGCGTTCCTCCAACGATGAGGCGAAAAGACGGCGGGTATCCCCTACCCGGGGGCTTGGAAGGTGGAAAGACACGATGCATAAGGGAGCACGAAGACATGGTCGCCTTCCGAAGGGGGTCACCCTCCTTTTAAAGGCAACTCTCCCTACTTGCGCCCCCAGCCGTCACGGGCTGAGTCTTCTCCAACACGCTCCAAGGCCCTCCCCTGTGGCGCGGGTGCTGGGTCCCGCATGTCATGCAAGCCGGCTCAGAGCAGAAGAAGCCAAACCGCCGCGCGCGGCGCACACGACCGCCCAGCGGTTACAAGTGACCCTCCACTTTTGCCTAGACCAACGGGCAAAAGGGGCGGGCAGCCATGCAGGCGGCATGCAACCGCGCCAAGTGGGCGCGCTTCTTCGACTCCCAACGCGCCTAGCCTGGAGGCCCAGGCCCACGCGTCATGCAACCGGCGCGCCGACTGCTTCGTGCATGCAACTGCACCGCCACTTGCGCCACCACCGCGCCTCCTCGATTGTGGAACCAATACTGTGACTCAAGGCGACCCAGCGCACGACCCAGCAGCGCCAGCCTGGCGCGGCGGTCAATGCGGCTGAAAGGGAATTAGGCTTACACCTAGTCCCTAATTAATTTTGGTGGTTGAATTGCCCAACACAAATAATTGGACTAACTAGTTTGCCCAAGTGTATAGATTATACAGGTGTAAAAGGTTCACACTCAGCGAATAAAAAGATCAAGAGTTGGATTCAACAAAAGAGCAAAGGGCCAACCGAAGGCACCTCTGGTCTGGCGCACCGGACTGTCCGGTGTGCCACCGGACAGTGTCCGGTGCACCACCGGACATGTCCGGTGCACCAGAGGACTCCAACGCAAACTCGCCACCTTTGGGAATTTCCAGAGGCGACTCCGCTATAATTCACCGGACTGTCCGGTGTACACCGGACAGTGTCCGGTGCTCCGAGGGAGGTCGGCCTCAGGAACTCGCCAGCTTCGGAAAGCTCCAACGGCTAGTCCGCTATAATTCACCGGACATGTCCGGTGTGCACCGGACTGTCCGGTGCAACTCCGGAGCAACGGCTATCTCCGCGCCAACGGCTACCTGCGGCGCATTAAATGCGCGCGCAGCGCGCGCAGAAGTCAGGCGAGCCCATACTGGCACACCGAACAGCAAACAGTACCTGTCCGGTGTGCACCGGACACCCAGGCGGGCCCACAAGTCAGAAGCTCCAACGGTCAGAATCCAACGGCAGTGATGACGTGGCAGGGGCACCGGACTGTCCGGTGCGCCATCGAACAGACAGCCCCCCCAACGGCCACTTTTGGTGGTTGGGGCTATAAATACCCCAACCACCCCACCATTCATTGCATCCAAGTTTTCCACCTCTCAACTACTACAAGAGCTCTAGCATTCAATTCTAGACACACCAAAGAGATCAAATCCTCTCCAACTCCACTCAAGCCTTTAGTGACTAGCGAGAGAGATTTGCCGTGTTCTTTTGAGCTCTTGCGCTTGGATCGCTTTCTTTATTTCTCACTTGTTCTTGTGATCAAAACTCAATTGTAACCAAGGCAAGAGGCACCAATTGTGTGGTGGCCCTTGCGGGGAAGTTTTGTTCCCGTTTGATTGAGAAGAAGAAAAGCTCACTCGGTCCGAGGGACCGTTTGAGAGAGGGAAGGGTTGAAAGAGACCCGGCCTTTGTGGCCTCCTCAACGGGGAGTAGGTTTGCGAGAACCGAACCTCGGTAAAACAAATCCGCGTGTCTCACTTACTTATTCGCTTGCGATTTGTTTTGCGCCCTCTCTCGCGGACTCGATTTTATTTCTAACGCTAACCCGGCTTGTAGTTGTGTTTATATTTGTAAATTTCAGTTTCGCCCTATTCACCCCCCCTCTAGGCGACTTTCAATTGGTATCAGAGCCCGGTGCTTCATTAGAGCCTAACCGCTCGAAGTGATGTCGGGAGATCACGCCAAGAAGGAGATGGAGACCGGCGAAAAGCCCACTACAAGCCACGGGAGCACTTCATCGGAAGAGTCCCGCACCAAGAGGAAGGAGAAGAAGAAGAGCTCCTCCAACAAAGGGAAGGAGAAGAAATCTTCTTCTCACCACAAAGAGAAGAAGGAGAAATCTTCTTCTCACAAGCCGCATCGAAGTGGGGACAAGCACAAGAGGATGAGGAAGGTGGTCTACTATGAGACCGACACTTCATCAACATCGACCTCCGGCTCCGATGCACCTCCGTAACTTCTAAACGCCAAGAGCGTAAGAAGTTTAGTAAGATTCCCCTACACTATCCTCGCATTTCTAAACATGCACCTTTACTTTCCGTCCCATTAGGCAAACCACCAACTTTTGATGGTGAAGATTATACTAGGTGGAGTGATCTAATGCGATTTCATCTAACCTCACTCCACAAAAGTATATGGGATGTCGTTGAGTTTGGTGCACAGGTACCATCCATAGGGGATAAAGATTATGATGAGGATGAGGTGGCCCAAATCGAGCACTTCAACTCTCAAGCGACAACAATACTCCTCGCCTCCTTAAGTAGAGAGGAGTATAACAAAGTTCAAGGGTTGAAGAGCGCCAAAGATGTTTGGGATGTGCTCAAAACCGCGCACGAGGGAGATGAGCTCACAAAGATCACCAAGCGGGAAACGATTGAGGGGGAGCTCGGTCGGTTCCGGCTTCGCAAAGGAGAGGAGCCACAACACATGTACAACCGGCTCAAGACCTTGGTGAACCAAGTGCGCAACCTCGGGAGCGTAAAGTGGGATGACCATGAAGTGGTTAAGGTTATTCTAAGATCTCTTATTTTCCTTAACCCTACTCAAGTTCAATTAATTCGTGGTAATCCTAGATATACTAAAATGACCCCCGAGGAGGTTATCGGGCATTTTGTAAGTTTTGAGTGCATGATCGAAGGCTCGAGGAAGATCAACGAGCTTGATGAACCCACCACGTCCGAAGCTCAACCCGTCGCATTCAAGGCGACGGAGGAAAATAAGGAGGAGTCTACCCCAAGTCGACAACCAATAGACGCCTCCAAGCTTGACAATGAGGAAATGGCGCTCGTCATCAAGAGCTTCCGCCAAATCCTCAAACAAAGGAGAGGGAAAGATTACAAGTCCCGCTCCAAGAAGGTGTGCTACAAATGTGGTAAGCCCGGTCATTTTATTGCTAAATGTCCTATATCAAGTGACAGTGACCGAGGCGACGACAAGAAGGGGAGAAGAAAGGAGAAGAAGAGGTACTACAAGAAGAAGGCCGGCGATGCCCATGTTTGTCGGGAATGGGATTCCGACGAAAGCTCAAGCGACTCCTCCGACGACGAGGACGCCGCCAACATCGCCGTCACCAAGGGACTTCTCTTCCCCAACGTCGGCCACAAGTGCCTCATGGCAAAGGATGGCAAAAGGAAGAAGGTAAGATCAAGATCCTCCACTAAATATGAAACCTCTAGTGATGAAAATGCTAGTGATGAGGAGGATAACTTGCGTACCCTTTTTGCAAATCTTAACATGGAACAAAAAGAAAAATTAAATGAATTAATTAGTGCTATTCATGAAAAGGATGACCTTTTGGATTCCCAAGAGGATTGTCTAATTAAAGAAAACAAGAAACATGTTAAGGTTAAAAATGCTTATGCTCTAGAAGTAGAAAAATGTGAAAAATTATCTAGTGAGCTAAGCACTTGCCGTGAGATGATTGACAACCTTAGGAATGAAAATGCTAGTTTAAATACTAAGGTTGATTCACATGTTTGTAATGTTTCAATTTTTAATCCTAAAGATAATAATAATGATTTGCTTGCTAGGATTGAAGAATTAAACATTTCTCTTGCTAGCCTTAGAGTAGAAAATGAAAATTTAATTGCTAAGGCTAAAGAACTAGATGTTTGCAATGCTACCATTTCCAATCTTAGAGATAAAAATGATATTCTTCATGCTAAGATTGTTGAACTTAATTCTTGCAAACCCTCTACATCTATTGTTGAGCATGTTCTATTTGTACTAGATGTAGAGATGTTGATATTAATGCTATTCATGGTCATATGGCCTTAATTAAACAACAAAATGATCATATAGCAATACTAGATGCTAAAATTGCCGAGCATAACCTAGAAAATGAAAAATTTAAATTTGCTAGAAGTATGCTCTATAATGGGAGACACCCTGGCATCAAGGATGGCATTGGCTTCCAAAGGGGAGACAATGTCAAACTTAGTGCCCCTCCTAAAAGATTGTCAAATTTTGTAAAGGGCAAGGCTCCCATGCCTCAGGATAACGAGGGTTACATTTTGTACCCTGCCGGTTATCCCGAGAGCAAAATTAGAAGAATTCATTCTAGGAAGTCTCACTCTGGCCCTAATCATGCTTTTATGTATAAGGGTGAGACATCTAGCTCTAGGCAACCAACCCATGCTAAGTTGCCTAGAAAGAAAACTTCTAGTGCATCAAATGATCATAATATTTCATTTAA
This sequence comes from Zea mays, assembly GCF_902167145.1. Classification (NCBI taxonomy): domain Eukaryota; kingdom Viridiplantae; phylum Streptophyta; class Magnoliopsida; order Poales; family Poaceae; genus Zea; species Zea mays. The sequence continues at coordinate 172,927,623 of NC_050102.1, forward strand.
AACTTTTGATGCATCGTATGTTTTGACTAACAAATCCGGCAAGGTAGTTGCCAAATATGTTGGGGGCAAGCACAAGGGCTCTAAGACTTGTGTTTGGGTACCCAAAGTTCTTGTGTCTAATGCCAGAGGACCCAAAACCATTTGGGTACCTAAAATCAAGAACTAAACTTGTTTTGTAGGTTTATGCATCCGGGGGCTCAAGTTGGATACTCGATAGCGGGTGCACAAACCATATGACAGGGGAGAAAAGGATGTTCTCCTCATATGAGAAAAACCAAGATCCCCAACGAGCTATCACATTCGGGGATGGAAATCAAGGTTTGGTCAAAGGATTGGGTAAAATTGCTATATCTCCTGACCATTCTATTTCCAATGTTTTTCTTGTAGATTCTTTAGACTACAATTTGCTTTCTGTATCTCAATTATGCAAAATGGGCTACAACTGTCTATTCACTGATATAGGTGTCACTGTCTTTAGAAGAAGTGATGATTCAATAACATTTAAGGGTGTGTTAGATGGTCAGCTATACTTAGTAGATTTTGATAGAGCTGAACTCGACACATGCTTAATTGCTAAGACTAACATGGGTTGGCTCTGGCACCGCCGACTAGCCCATGTTGGGATGAAGAATCTTCATAAGCTTCTAAAGGGAGAACACATTTTAGGACTAACCAATGTTCATTTTGAGAAAGACAGGATTTGTAGCGCATGCCAAGCAGGAAAGCAAGTTGGAGCCCATCATCCACACAAGAACATCATGACGACCGACAGACCACTAGAGCTCCTACACATGGACCTATTCGGCCCGATTGCTTACATAAGCATCGGCGGGAGTAAGTACTGTCTAGTTATTGTGGATGATTATTCTCGCTTCACTTGGGTATTCTTTTTACAGGAAAAATCTCAAACCCAAGAGACTTTAAAGGGATTCTTGAGACGGGCTCAAAATGAGTTCGGCTTAAGGATCAAGAAAATTAGAAGCGATAACGGGACGGAGTTCAAGAATTCTCAAATTGAAGGCTTCCTTGAGGAGGAGGGCATCAAGCATGAGTTCTCTTCTCCCTACACGCCGCAACAAAATGGTGTAGTGGAGAGGAAGAATCGAACTCTATTGGACATGGCAAGAACCATGCTTGATGAGTACAAGACTTCGGATCGGTTTTGGGCCGAGGCGGTCAACACCGCTTGCTACGCCATCAACCGGTTATATCTTCACCAAATCCTCAAGAAGACATCATATGAACTCCTAATCGGTAAAAAGCCCAACATTTCATATTTTAGAGTCTTTGGTAGCAAATGCTTTATTCTTGTTAAAAGAGGTAGAAAATCTAAATTTGCTCCTAAGACTGTAGAAGGCTTTTTACTAGGATACGACTCAAACACAAGGGCATATAGAGTCTTTAACAAGTCCACTGGACAAGTTGAAGTTTCTTGTGACGTTGTGTTTGATGAGACTAACGGCTCTCAAGTAGAGCAAGTTGATCTTGATGAGATAGGTGAAGAACAGGCTCCGTGCATCGCTCTAAGGAACATGTCAATTGGGGATGTGTGTCCTATGGAATCCGAAGAGCCTCCAAAAGCACAAGATCAACCGTTCTCCTCCATGCAAGCATCTCCACCAACTCAAAATGGGGATGAAGCTCAAGTTGATGAAGAAGAAGATCAATCAAATGAGCCACCTCAAGATGACGGCATAGATCAAGGGGGAGATGCAAATGATCAAGACAAGGAGGATGAAGAGCAAAGGCCGCCACACCCAAGAGTCCACCAATCAATTCAACGAGATCACCCCGTCGACACCATCCTCGGCGACATTCATAAGGGGGTAACTACTAGATCTCGTGTTGCACATTTTTGTGAACATTACTCGTTTGTTTCCTCTATTGAGCCACACAGGGTAGAGGAAGCACTCCAAGATTCGGATTGGGTGGTGGCGATGCAAGAGGAGCTCAACAACTTCACTAGGAATGAGGTATGGCATTTAGTTCCACGTCCTAATCAAAATGTTGTAGGAACCAAATGGGTCTTCTGCAACAAGCAAGATGAACATGGTGTGGTGACAAGGAACAAAGCTCGACTTGTGGCCAAAGGATACTCTCAAGTCGAAGGTTTGGATTTCGGTGAAACCTATGCACCCGTAGCTAGGCTTGAGTCAATTCGTATATTATTGGCCTATGCTACTTACCATGGCTTTAAGCTTTATCAAATGGACGTGAAAAGTGCCTTCCTAAATGGACCAATCAAGGAAGAGGTCTATGTTGAGCAACCTCCCGGCTTTGAAGACAGTGAGTATCCTAATCATGTCTATAAGCTCTCTAAGGCGCTTTATGGGCTCAAGCAAGCCCCAAGAGCATGGTATGAATGCCTTAGAGATTTCCTTATTGCAAATGGATTCAAAGTCGGAAAGGCCGATCCTACTCTATTCACTAAAACTCTTGAAAATGACTTGTTTGTATGCCAAATTTATGTTGATGATATTATATTTGGGTCTACTAACGAGTCTACATGTGAAGAATTTAGTAGGATCATGACACAAAAGTTCGAGATGTCTATGATGGGGGAGTTGAAGTATTTTCTAGGATTTCAAGTGAAGCAACTCCAAGAAGGCACCTTCCTAAGCCAAACGAAGTACACTCAAGATATTCTAAGCAAGTTTGGAATGAAGGATGCCAAACCCATCAAAACACCCATGGGAACTAATGGGCATCTCGACCTCGACACGGGAGGTAAGTCCGTGGATCAAAAGGTATACCGATCAATGATAGGTTCTTTACTCTATTTATGTGCATCTCGACCGGACATTATGCTTTCCGTATGCATGTGTGAAAGATTCCAATCCGACCCTAAGGAATCCCACCTTACGGCCGTAAAACGAATCTTGAGATATTTGGCTTATACTCCTAAGTTTGGGCTTTGGTATCCCAGGGGATCCACATTTGATTTGATTGGTTATTCGGATGCCGATTGGGCAGGGTGCAAAATCAATAGGAAGAGCACATCGGGGACTTGCCAGTTCTTGGGAAGATCCTTGGTGTCTTGGGCTTCTAAGAAGCAAAATTCGGTCGCTCTCTCTACCGCCGAAGCCGAGTATATTGCCGCAGGCCATTGTTGCGCGCAATTGCTTTGGATGAGGCAAACCCTGCGGGACTACGGTTACAAATTAACCAAAGTCCCTTTGCTATGTGATAATGAGAGTGCAATCAAGATGGCGGATAATCCCGTCGAGCATAGCCGCACTAAACACATAGCCATTCGGTATCATTTTCTTAGGGATCACCAACAAAAGGGGGATATCGAGATTTCTAACATCAACACTAAAGATCAGTTAGCCGATATCTTTACCAAGCCTCTTGATGAACAAACTTTTACCAAACTTAGGCATGAGCTCAATATTCTTGATTCACGCAATTTCTTTTGCTAGATTGCACACATAAGCTCTTTTATATACCTTTGATCATATCTCTTTTATATGTTATGACTAATGTGTTTTCAAGTATATCTCAAACCAAGTCATAGGTATATTGAAAGGGAATTGGAGTCTTCGGCAAAGACAAAGGCTTCCACTACGTAACTCATACTTCGCCGTCACTCCAAGCAAAAGGTCTTTGTCTTTGGGGGAGAAAGTAAGAGCCCAAGGCAAAAAGGACCGGACTTCGTCTTTGGTATAATCTTAACTCATTCATTTATGACCAAAGGGGAAGAAAGCACTTCGAGGGCTCTAATGGTTCCGTTTTTGGCGATTCGTGCCAAAGGGGGAGAAAGTAAGAGCCCAAAGCAAAAGGACCGCACCACCACCAATTTCAAAAACTTCGTGTTTCCGAGATTTTTATCAATTGGTATCCTATTATGTTCAAAAGGGGGAGAAAGTAGTATTTCAAAAATGATATATCAAAACCCTCTTGAACACTAAGAGGAGGATCTCATTTAAGGGGGAGTTTTGTTTAGTCAAAGGAAAAGCATTTGAAACAAGGGGAGAAAATTTCAAATCTTGAAAATGCTTTGCAAATCTTATTCATTTATCTTTGACTATTTGCAAAAGAACTTTGAAAAAGATTTACAAAAGAATTTGCCAAAACAAAACATGTGGTGCAAGCGTGGTCCAAAATGTTATATAGAAAGAAACAATCCATGCATATCTTGTAAGTAGTTATATTGGCTCAATTCCAAGCAACCTTTACACTTACATTATGCAAACTAGTTCAAATTATGCACTTCTATATTTGCTTTGGTTTGTGTTGGCATCAATCACCAAAAAGGGGGAGATTGAAAGGGAATTAGGCTTACACCTAGTCCCTAATTAATTTTGGTGGTTGAATTGCCCAACACAAATAATTGGACTAACTAGTTTGCCCAAGTGTATAGATTATACAGGTGTAAAAGGTTCACACTCAGCCAATAAAAAGATCAAGAGTTGGATTCAACAAAAGAGCAAAGGGCCAACCGAAGGCACCTCTGGTCTGGCGCACCGGACTGTCCGGTGTGCCACCGGACAGTGTCCGGTGCACCACCGGACATGTCCGGTGCACCAGAGGACTCCAACGCAAACTCGCCACCTTCGGAAATTTCCAGAGGCGACTCCGCTATAATTCACCGGACTGTCCGGTGTACACCGGACAGTGTCCGGTGCTCCGAGGGAGGTCGGCCTCAGGAACTCGCCAGCTTCGGGAAGCTCCAACGGCTAGTCCGCTATAATTCACCGGACATGTCCGGTGTGCACCGGACTGTCCGGTGCAACTCCGGAGCAACGGCTATCTCCGCGCCAACGGCTACCTGCGGCGCATTAAATGCGCGCGCAGCGCGCGCAGAAGTCAGGCGAGCCCATACTGGCACACCGGACAGCAAACAGTATCTGTCCGGTGTGCACCGGACACCCAGGCGGGCCCACAAGTCAGAAGCTCCAACGGTCAGAATCCAACGGCAGTGATGACGTGGCAGGGGCACCGGACATGTCCGGTGCGCCATCGAACAGACACCCCCCCAACGGCCACTTTTGGTGGTTGGGGCTATAAATACCCCAACCACCCCACCATTCATTGCATCCAAGTTTTCCACCTCTCAACTACTACAAGAGCTCTAGCATTCAATTCTAGACACACCAAAGAGATCAAATCCTCTCCAACTCCACTCAAGCCTTTAGTGACTAGCGAGAGAGATTTGTCGTGTTCTTTTGAGCTCTTGCGCTTGGATCGCTTTCTTTCTTTCTCACTTGTTCTTGTGATCAAAACTCAATTGTAACCAAGGCAAGAGGCACCAATTGTGTGGTGGCCCTTGCGGGGAAGTTTTGTTCCCGTTTGATTGAGAAGAAGAAAAGCTCACTCGGTCCGAGGGACCGTTTGAGAGAGGGAAGGGTTGAAAGAGACCCGGCCTTTGTGGCCTCCTCAACGGGGAGTAGGTTTGCGAGAACCGAACCTCGGTAAAACAAATCCGCGTGTCTCACTTACTTATTCGCTTGCGATTTGTTTTGCGCCCTCTCTCGCGGACTCGATTTTATTTCTAACGCTAACCCGGCTTGTAGTTGTGTTTATATTTGTAAATTTCAGTTTCGCCCTATTCACCCCCCCTCTAGGCGACTTTCAGCGGCCAAAAATGGGCCGGCAGTAATGACGGTGGCAGGCGGGCGGGAGCAGCGGTCACGTCGTCAGCCAAGCTCACGTCCCATCCGGGGGCAGCAAGAGAACCCCCTCTCACGGCGTGAAGACAACGCGCCCGTGACCCGTTCCTCGAACGGCTCGCGCACGCGCAACGGCCGCCCCGCTAACCACTCGCCCCGTCGCATTAACTCCGCGGCGGGACAGGCGGCGCTTCTGGCAGGAGAAGCGGGCGACGCTTCGCCTTCGCCGTAATAACCACGCCAAAAAAGGTACGCCGCGTCGTTCGATTTCGTATCCTTTTCCTTTTTTCCTCTTTCTCTCTCTCTCTTGCAACAAGGACCGGGAAAGGGGGATACCCCGAAAAGGATCCTTCCCCGTGAAGGAACCAGGCTCCGAGCCTCCCTACTGATCAGAGGTTCGAAGGCTGGCCCCCCGAAGGGTTCGACAGCCGCCTCAGATCGCGTGGGCCCTACACCCACTACTGGTCAGAGGTTCGAAGGCCGGCCCCCGAAGGGTTCCACGGCCGCCTCAGGCTACTCGGGCTCCGCGCCCATTACTGATCAGGGGTTCGAAGGCTGGCCCCCGAAGGGTTCACAACCGCCTCAGACACCGAGAGAGGGATGACCATGGGTACGTTCGATACATAACCAAGGCTCGGGCTGCGCTCCCGAGGTACCCTTGGACATTTCCGAGACCAGCGGGAGCGATCTTGTAACGGAATCCCATCAGAGGGAGGCATCGAGCCCTCGGACCCCGTCGCCAGGGGACCGGGTCCGGCAGATCACCCGCAGGTACTTTTGGGCGTGCCTCTGGGCCCCTAGCCGACCCCTAACGAATGGGGCACGGACGTCCACTCGGATTACCCGCTTGCAGCTCACCGGAGACACCATGTTCGGCGCCCATCGAGGGCAACATGGCGCTTTCCCCCCTCCTCCTTGCGGAAAGGCGACGCAGGGGCGTATGTAAAAAAGCCGAGTCTGTCCCTGATCGCCCTCTCGCCCTGTGCAGAGGCTCGGGGGCTGCTCTCGCAAACCTGGCTCCGGCCGAACCGTTGACAGCGTCAACATACCAGCCCGAGAGCTTGGGACCCGACCGTACACCCGGGCTACGGCCAGCTCGCATGAGGGAACGACCAGACCATCCAAAGCATTACGCGAGGCATTAAGACCTCGAAGGAGTGAAACCACTCCTCCGAGGCCTCGGGGGCTACACCCGGCGGGTGCGCTCGCGCGCACCCACCGGAACAAAATGCAACCGAGAAAGGCTGGTCCCCTTGCAAAAAAGTGCGACGAAAGCCTCCAAGCGAGTGCTAACACTCCCTTCGAGGCTCGGGGGCTACTGTCGGGGACCATAATTAGGGGTACCCTCAAGACTCCTAATTCTCAGCTGGTAACCCCCATCAGCATAAAGCTGCTAAGGCCTGATGGGTGCGATTAAGTCAGGGATCAGTCCATTCGAGCGACTCGATCACGCCTCGCCCGAGCCTAGCCTCGGACAAGGGCAGCCGACCCCGGAGGATTTCCGCCTCGCCCGAGGCCCCCCTCCGACGGCGAACATATCTCCGGTTCGCCCGAGGCCCTGCCTTCGCTAAGAAGCAACCCTGACTAAATCGCCGCACCGACCGACCAAGTCGCAGGAGCATTTAATGCAAAGGTAGCCTGACACCTTTATCCTGACGCGCGCCCCCCCGGCAGAGCCGAAGTGACCGTCGTCACTTCGCCGCTCCACTGACCGGCCTGACAGAAGGACAGCGCCGCCTGCGCCATTCCGACTACAGTACCACTTGACAGAGTGAGACTGACAGGCAGTCAGGCCCTGCCAAAGGCACCACAGGAAGCTCCGCTCCGCCCGACCCAGGGCTCAGACTCGGGCTAAGTCCCGGAAGACGGCGAACTCCGCTCCGCCCGACCCAGGGCTCGGACTCGGGCTAGGTCCCGGAAGACGGCGAACTCCGCTCCGCCCGACCCAGGGCTCGGACTCGGGCTAGGTCCCGGAAGACGGCGAACTCCGCTCCGCCCGACCCAGGGCTCGGACTCGGGCTAGGTCCCGGAAGACGGCGAACTCCGCTCCGCCCGACCCAGGGCTCGGACTCGGGCTAAGTCCCGGAAGACGGCGAACTCCGCTCCACCCGACCCAGGGCTCGGACTCGGGCTCAGCCCCAGAAGACGACGAACTCCGCTTCGCCCGACCCCAGGGCTCGGGCTTCGCCCTGGCCTCTGCAGACGACCTCCGCCTCGCCCGACCCAGGGGCACGGACTCGGCCTCGGCCATGGAAGACAGACTCGACCTCGGCTTCGGAGGAGCCTCCACATCGCCCAACCTAGGGCGCAGGCCAGCCACGTCAACAGGAGGCGCCATCATCACCCTACCCCGAGCTGACTCGGGCCGCAGGGAACAAGACCGGTGTCCCATCTGGCTAGCTCCGCCAGATAGGCAATGATGGCGCCCCGCATACTCTGTGACGACGGCGGCTCTCTGCCCCCTTACGGAAGCAAGAGGACGTCAGCAAGGACCCAATCGCACCGACAGTTGTCCCTCCGCCAGGCTCCATCGCTCCTCCGACGGCCACGACATCACACCAGCTGGGTGCCAAAATCTCTCCGGCTGCCACATCGGCATGTACTTAGGGCGCTAGCTCTCCCCCGCTAGACACGTAGCACTCTGCTACACCCCCCATTGTACACCTGGATCCTCTCCTTACGCCTGTAAAAGGAAGGACCAGGGCCCTCTTAGAGAGGGTTGGCCGCGCGGGGACGAGGACGAGACAGACGCTCTCCCGGGGCCTCTCGCTTCCCTCTCCCGCGTGGACGCTTGTAACCCCCTACTGCAAGCGCACCCGACCTGGGCGAGGGACGAACACGAAGGTCGCGGGATTCCCACCTCTCTCACGCCGGTCTCCGGCCGCCTCGCTTCTCCCCCCTTCGCGCTCGCCCTCGCGCTCGACCCATCTGGGCTGGGGCACGCGGCGACACTCACTCGTCGGCCCAAGGGACCCCCCCGGTCTCAGAACGCCGACAGGTGCGAAACCCTGTCTTTCCTCGATGCCTACTCAGGGTATCACCAAATCAGGATGAAAGAGTCCGACCAGCTCGCGACTTCTTTCATCACACCTTTCGGCATGTACTGCTATGTTACCATGTCGTTTGGTTTGAGGAATGCGGGTGCGACATACCAAAGGTGCATGAACCACGTGTTCGGCGAACACATTGGTCGAACAGTCGAGGCCTACGTCGATGACATCGTAGTCAAGACGAGGAAAGCCTCTGACCTCCTTTCCGACCTTGAAACGACATTCCGGTGTCTCAAGGCGAAAGGCGTAAAGCTCAATCCCGAGAAGTGCGTCTTCGGGGTCCCCCGAGGCATGCTCTTGGGGTTCATCGTCTTCGAGCGGGGCATCGAGGCCAACCCGGAGAAAATCGCGGCCATCACCAATATGGGGCCCATCAAGGACTTGAAAGGCGTACAGAGGGTCACGGGATGCCTTGTGGCTCTGAGCCGTTTCATCTCGTGCCTCGGCGAAAGAGGTCTGCCTCTGTACCGCCTCTTAAGAAAGGCCGAGTGCTTCACTTGGACCCCTGAGGCCGAGGAAGCCCTCAGAAACTTGAAGGCGCTCCTCACGAACGCTCCCATCTTGGTGCCCCCCGTTGCCGAAGAAGCCCTCTTGATCTACGTCGCCGCTACCACTCAGGTGGTCAGCGCAGCGATCATGGTTGAGAGACGAGAAGAGGGGCATGCATTGCCCGTCCAGAGGCCAGTCTACTTCATTAGTGAGGTACTGTCCGAGACCAAGATCCGCTACCCACAAATTCAGAAGCTGCTGTACACGGTGATCCTGACGCGGCGGAAGTTGCGACACTACTTCGAGTCTCATCCGGTAACTGTGGTGTCATCCTTCCCCCTGGGGGAGATCATCCAGTGCCGAGAAGCCTCGGGTAGGATTGCAAAGTGGGCAGTGGAAATCATGGGCGAGACAATCTCGTTCGCCCCTCGGAAGGCCATCAAGTCCCAAGTCTTGGCGGACTTTGTGGCTGAATGGGTCGATACCCAGCTCCCAACAGCTCCGATCCAACCGGAACTCTGGACCATGTTTTTCGACGGGTCACTGATGAAGACAGGGGCAGGCGCGGGCCTGCTCTTCATCTCGCCCCTCGGGAAGCACCTACGCTACGTGTTGCGCCTCCATTTCCCGGCGTCCAACAATGTGGACGAGTACGAGGCTCTGGTCAACGGGTTGTGCATCGCCATCGAGCTAGGGGTCCGACACCTCGACGCTCGCGGTGACTCGCAGCTCGTCATTGACCAAGTCATGAAGAACTCCCACTGACGCGACCTGAAGATGGAAGCCTACTGCGATGAGGTTCGGCGCCTGGAGGACAAGTTCTACGGGCTCGAGCTCAACCACATCGCCCGACGGTACAACGAGACTGCGGACGAGCTGGCTAAGATAGCCTCAGGGCGGACAACGGTTCCCCCGGACGTCTTCTCCCGAGACCTGCATCAACCCTCCGTCAAGACCGACGACGCGCTCGAGCCCGAGAAGGCCTCGGCTCAGCCCGAGGCACCCTCGGCTCATCCCGAGGCACCCTCGGCTCAGCCCGAGGCACCCTCGGCCCCCGAGGGTGAGGCACTACGCGTCGAGGAGGAGCAGAGCGGGGTCACGCCCAATCGAAACTGGCAGACCCCGTACCTGCAATATCTCCACTGAGGAAAGCAACCCCTCGACCGAGCCGAAGCTCGGCGGTTGGCGCAGCGCGCCAAGTCGTTCGTCTTGCTGGGGGACGGGAAGGAGCTCTACCACCACAGCCCCTCAGGCATCCTCCAGCGATGCATATCCATCACCGAAGGCCAGGAGCTCTTACAAGAAATACACTCGGGGGCTTGCGGTCATCACACAGCACCTCGAGCCCTTGTTGGAAACGCCTTCTGACAAGGTTTCTACTGGCCGACCGCGGTGGACGACACCACTATAATTGTCCGCACCTGCCAAGGGTGTCAGTTCTATGCGAGGCAGACACACTTGCCCGCTCAGGCCCTGCAGACGATACCCATCACCTGGTCGTTTGCTGTGTGGGGGCTGGACCTCGTCGGCCCCTTGCAGAAGGCACCCGGGGGCTACACGCACCTGCTGGTTGCCATCGACAAATTCTCCAAGTGGATCAAGGTCCGACCCCTAAACAACATCAGGTCCGAACAGGCGGTGGCGTTCTTCACCAACATCATCCATCGCTTTAGGGTCCCGAACTCCATCATCACCGACAACGGCACCTAGTTCACCGGCAGGAAGTTCATGGACTTCTGCGAGGATCACCACATCCGGGTGGACTGGGCCGCAGTGGCTCACCCCATGACAAATGGGCAAGTAGAGCGTGCCAACGGCATGATTCTGCAAGGGCTCAATTCGCAGATCTACGACGACCTCAACAAGTTTGGCAAGCGATGGATGAAGGAGCTCCCCTCGGTGGTCTGGAGTCTGAGGACAACGCCGAGCCGAGCCACGGGCTTCACACCGTTGTTTCTAGTCTATGGGGCCGAGGCCATCTTGCCCACAGACTTATAATACGGTTCCCCGAGGACGAGGGCCTACGACGACCAAAGCAATCGAGCTAACCGAGAAGACTCACTGGACCAGCTGGAAGAGGCTCAGGACATGGCCTTACTACACTCAGTGCGGTACCAGCAGTCCCTACGACGCTACCACGCCCGAGGGGTTCGGTCCCGAGACCTCCAGGTGGGCGACTTGGTGCTTCGGCTGCGGCAAGACGCCCGAGGGCGACACAAGCTCACGCCGCCCTGGGAAGGGCCGTTCGTCATCGCCAAGGTTCTGAAGCCCGGGACGTACAAGCTGGCCAACAGTCAAGGCGAGGTCTACAGCAACGCCTGGAACATCCGACAACTACGTCGCTTCTACCCTTAAGATGCTTTCAAGTCGTTCGTACACCTCGTTCACACACAAAGTCTAACCATCAAGGAAGGGTCAGCCTTGCCTCGGCAAAGCCCGACCCTCCCTCGGGGGCTAGAAGGGGGGAACCCCCTCCGCGTCAAAATTTTCCTCGGAAAAGATCTTTTCTGCCAGAACGTCTTTCGTGCTTTTTGACTACTTCGAAAGTGGGATCCTGAAAACGATGGAGTACACGTAAGCAGCCAAGGCTGACCGAGCCGAGGGACTCCTACGCCTCCGGGATACAGATACCTCACTCATCACCTTCTGCGATAAGTAACTCACGCTCGGATAAGTGATTCCGCGGACCGAACAAGTCTTCACGCTCGAAAACTCTTCTGCCGAAACAATTTTTTGGGCCTTCTCGACTATATCGATAGCAGAATCCTACGGACGAGTAAGAGTACACGTAAGCGGTCAAGCCGACCGAGCCGAGGGACTCCTACGCCTCCGGGATATGGATACCTCACTCATCACCTTCCGTGAAAAGTAACTCTCACTCGGACAAACAATTATGTTACCGACAAAAAAGTCCAGATACTCGAAACAAGAGGAAAAGAAACACAGCTTTACAACACGACGACAGTATGTTTGGGCCTCGGCGGCCGCAGAAAACATACGCACACTACAAGATAAATCGATCCTGCAGGCTCGGACCTCGACGGAGGGGGAGCAGCAGCACCCTCGGCGTCAACTACACCTTCAGCGAAGTCCGACCTAGCCTCAGACGGCAACGCGGTCGGAGGATCTCCACTCCGAAGGACAACATTAGCACCGCGCCCGGGCCATCGCCGCTAGGGTCTTCTCCAGGAATCCGGCTCGAGCAGACAGCTCGGTCGGCCACCCCGAAGCCTCAACCAGCTGTCCCCCGAGGACATCAGCCCAGCTCGTGGCCTCGGCAACTCGACTCCGGCGTCGGTCCCGCCAGTGGACGACCCGGCCAGGCTCCGGCCAACGAAGTCTTCTTTTCGAGTCAACTCTGCCTCTGTCCACACAGACACCGCTGCCTTCGGCTTCGGCTCATCGAAGAGCGACCGAGGGATCATTTAACCAAGCAAGAGAAGCCTCGGGCGGCAAAGCCGACCGAGCCGAGGGACTCCTATGCCTCCGGGATACGGATACCTCACTCGTCACCTTCGCACGAGGCAACTCACACTTGGTTAAGCGGTTCAGTTAGCCGACAGGCAAGTCCTAGCGCTCGAAATGAGGAAAAACACGGCTCCGTGCCGAAAATACATACATGTTCAGGCCCCGACAGCCACAATGAACAAGACACCGGCACTCAAGGTGCCATTACAAATGGAACTCCGGTTCCACCTCCGCAGGTACGAACAACCCCCCACGATTGGAGGGCCTGCAGAGCAACAGAAGGCCGACGACTTCTGCTCCGAGCGGCCGAACAGCAGCAGCGATGACCTCAGGGCGGATGCTGCTGCCATGAGGCCCACGCCCACGTCCCCACTCGAGGGGCGAGGACGAGCAGAAGGCCGTAGAGTTGAAGGTCAGTCCGCGGGCGGCACCGACTATCTCATCGGCGGAGAAACCTCTTCCGGCTGCCGTGGCGGAAGGTGGCACCGGAAGCGGCGCCGAAGCCGCTCGGGCCGGAGAGCCGGACACGCGGCAGCTGCCAGCGCCACGAACGACGAACGCCCTTCCCCCGATCGCTGAGGGAAGGAGCGGGCCGCTGCCCACGCGGAGACCGACCCCAACTCGGCGCACTCCCCTCCCCAGCACTGATGATGAACATCCTTGAAGCTGAGGGAGGGGCAGAGGCCGCAGCCCGGCTTGCTTCTCCCCACCCAGGAGCTGGTGGTCACCGTCTTGGGTGACCACCGGCGAGGGGATGCGACCGGGCTACCTGATGAAAATCCTTGAAGCCGAACGATGGCTGAAAGGTACCAACTTCCGCGAAGTTGCGTTCCTCCAACGACAAGGCGGAAGGACTGCGAGTGTTCCCCATCCGGGGGCTCGGAGGGTGGAAAGACGCGACGCATGAGGGGAGCGCAAAGACATGGTTGCCTTTCAAGGGGGTCACCCTCCTTTTAAAGGCAACTCTCCCCACTTGCGTCCTCAGCCATCGCAGGCTGAGTCTTCTCCAACACGCTCCAACGTCCTCCCCCCACGACAAGGGGGCTGGGTCCCACGCATCATGCAAGCTGGCCCAGGGCAGAAGAAGCCAAACCGCCGCGCGCGGTGCGCTCGACTGCCCAGCGGTTACGAGCATTCCTCCACTTTCGCCTAGACCAGCGGGTGAAAGGGCGGACCGCCATGCAGGCGGCATGCAACCGCACCAAGTGGGCGCACCCTTTCGACTCCAACGCGTCCAGCATGGGGGCCCAGGCCCACACGTCATGTAACCGGCGCGCCGGTTGCTACGTGCAAGAAACTGCGCTGCCACTCGTGCCACTACCGTGCCTCCTCGACTGCGGAACCAGTACCGCGACTTGAGGCAACCCTGCGTATGACCCAACAGTGCCAACCAGGCACGTCGGTCACGGGTCAGTCAGCCACGGGAGAAGGCGCGACGGACGATACGGCCAGAAATGGGCCGGCAGTAATGGCGGTGGCAGGCGGGCGGAAGCAGCGGTCAAGTTGTCAGCCAAGCTCACGTCCCCTCCAGGGACAGCGAGAGAACCCTCTCCCACGGCGTGAAGACGGCGCGCCCGTGTTCCGTTCCTCGAACGGCTCGCGCACGCGCAACGGCCGCCCCGTGAACCACTCGTCCCGTCGCATTAACTCTGCGGCAGGACGGGCGGCACCTTTGGCGGGCGAAGCCGGCGACGCTTCACATCCGCCATAATGACCGCGTCAAAAAAGGTGTGCCACGTCATTCGATTTCGTATCCTTTTCCTCTTCCTCTTTCTCTCTCTTACAACAGGGACCGGGAAAGGGGATACCCCGAAAGGGATCTTTCTCCGCGAAGGAAACGGGCCCCGAGCCCCCCTACTGATCAGAGGTTCGAAGGCTAGCCCCTCTGAGGGGTTCAACAGCCGCCTCAGAGCGCTCGGGCTCCGCGCCCACTACTGGTCAGAGGTTCGAAGGTCGACCCCTCAGAAGGGTTCAACGACCGCCTCAGGCCACTCGGGCTCCGCGCCCACTACTGATCAGGGGTTCGTAGGCTGGCCCTTGAAAGGGTTCGACAGCCGCCTCAGACGCAGAGCGAGGGATGACCCTGGGTACATTCGATACATAACCAAGGCTCGGGCTATGCTCCCGAGGTACCCTAGGACATTTCTGAGACCAACGGGAACGATTTTTGTAACGGAATCCCATTAGAGGGAGGCATCAAGCCCTCGGACCCCGTCAAAAGGGGACCGGGTCCGGCAAATCACCCACAGGTACTTTTGGAACGCGCCTCCGGGCCACTAGCCGACCCCTAACAAATGGAGCACGGGCGTCCACTCGGATTACCCGTTAGCAGCTCACTGGAGACACCATGTTCGGCGCCCTCCGAGGGCAACATGGCGCTTCTCCGCCCCTCCTCCTTGCGGAAAGGCGACGCAGGGGCGTATGTAAAAAACTCGAGTCTGTCCTTGACCGTCCTCTCGCTCCGTGCGGAGGCTCGGGGGCTGCTCTCACAAACCCGGCTCCAGCCAAACCGTTGACATCGTCAACATACCAGCCCGAGAACTTGGAACTCGACTGAGCACCCGGGCTACGGCCAGCTCGCATGAGGGAACAATCAGACCGGCCAAAGCATCACAAAACGCATTAAGACCTCGAAGGAGTCAAACCACTCCTCCGAGGCCTCGGGGGCTACACCCGGCGGGTGCGCTCGTGCGCACCCACCGTAACAAAACGCAACCGAGAAAGGCCGGTCCCCTTGCAAAAAAGTGCGACAAAAGCCTCCAAGCGAGTATTAACACTCCCTTCGAGGCTTGGGGGCTACTATCGGGGACCATAATTAGGGGTACCCCCAAGACTCCTAATCTCAGCTGGTAACCCCCATCAGCACAAAACTGCAAAGGCCTGATGGGTGCGATTAAGTCAAGGCTCGGTCCACTCAAGGGACACGATCTCGCCTCGCCCGAGCCCAGCCTCGGGCAAGGGCAGCCGACCCCGGAGGATTTACGTCTCGCCCGAGGGCCCCCTCAAGCAACGGACGCACCTTCGGCTCGCCCGAGGCCCGGTCTTCGCCAAGAAGCAACCTTGGCCAAATCGCCACGACGACCGACCGTATCGCAGGAGCATTTAATGCAAAGATGGCCTGACACCTTATTCTTACGCGCGCCCTTCAGTCGATAGAGCCGAAGTGACCGCAGTCACTTTGCCGCTCCACTGACCGGCCTGACAAGAGGACAGCGCCGCCTGCGCCGCTCCGACTGCTGTGCCACTCGACAGAGTGAGGCTGACAGCAGCCAAGTCCGGCCTCGGGCGCCATAGGAAGCTCCGCCTCGCCCGACCCCAGGGCTCGGACTCGGCCTCGGCCCCGGAAGACGACGAACTCCACCTCGCCCGACCCCAGGGCTCGGACTCGGCCTCGGCCCCGGAAGACGACGAACTCCACCTCGCCCGACCCCAGGGCTCGGACTCGGCCTCGGCCCCGGAATACGACGAACTCTGCCTCGCCCGACCCCAGGGCTCGGACTCAGCCCTGGCCTCAACCGACGGTCTCCGCCTCGCCCGACCCAGGGGCTCGGACTCGACCTCGACCTCAGAAGACAGACTCGACCTCGACCTCGGAGGAGCCTCCGCCTCGCCCAACCTAGGGCTCGGACCGACCACGCCACAGGAGGGGCCATCATTACCCTACCCCTAGCTAGCTCTGGCTACGGGGGACAAGACCGGCGTCCTATCTGGCTCGCCCCGGTAAAACAAGTAATGATGGCGCCCCGCGTGCTCCATGACGACTGTGTCTCTCAGCCCCCTTACGGAAGCAAGGAGACGTCAGCAAGGACTCGACAGCCCCGAGAGCTGTCCTTCCGCAAGGCTCCAGCGCTCCTCCGACGGCCACGACATTACACGAACAGGGTGCCAAAACCTCTCCGGCTGCCACGACGGCATGTACTTAGGGCACTAGCTCCTCTTTGCTAGACACGTTAGCACACTGCTACATCTCACATTGTACACCTGGACCCTCTCCTTACGCCTATAAAAGGAAGGTCCAGGGCCCTCTTACAGAGGGTTGGCCGCGCGGGGAGGACGGGACGACGTGCGCGTAAGCCTCTCGCTCCCTCCCACACGGACGCTTGTAACCCCCTACTGCAAGCGCACCCGATCTGGGCGCGGGACAAATACGAAAGCTGCGGGTTTCCCCTTTTACGTCTGTCTCCCTCCGGCTTTCCCCCTTTCGCGCTCCGTCTCGCGCCGACCCATCTGGGCTGGGGCACGCGGCGACAATTTACTCGTCGGTCCAGGGACCCCCTGAGGTCGAAACGCTGACAATATTGTTTTTCATTCATCTAAGAGTTATTTAGATTTTACATGTTTAGTCAAAATATCATAAGTACTGGTTTTGATCAGGAAATTAGAAAGGATCCATGGAATGACTTCAATACTGTGACGTCTCAACTACTATAAGACTTTAAAATATTCAATCAAAACATAAAGACATAAACCGCTTAGGTGATGATCACCAAACTTAATTTATTCATGATTTTTGTAAGTCATTTATTAAGTCATACATATATGTATGTATGTGTGTCTATATAAGAATAGAGAAGTGCATCATATACTAGGAATTGTGGGCCTTTTCACATGCGCTTGCCGTTAGCGTGAGACACAAAGTTAGGGATATAAGTGGATATCTGAATTGCTAAGACAAATATAATATTTTAAAATAAATATGTATGAAATTAGAAGTTGAACTTTTCTTATGTTATCAAGCATATTATCACTAATAAGAATAAAATTTTGCATAAATTATTTTATGCATCATGTGCTCCCTACAACAAAAAAGATGAAAAATATCCTAATCAGGATCGGTAATTGTAACTGAATTTTATATCTGTCATTTGAGAAGATATAAGATAATTTTGAGGCTTATTTTTTATGAATCTTTATAAGCTCAATGTTAAAAACAAGAATATAAATTTGCATATCAGATTCTATATCCTATTTATTCGCATTCAAAAAAGACCAAAAATAATATCTGAATAAGTATTCGTTTTCATCCATACACAAAACACTGTACCTACCGTGGGAAGGGATGGTCATGCTTTCCCCAATTAGAAGATGAGAATAAGGACACTTTAATTTCTACAAGGATCAAAATAGAAAAAATTAACCCCCTCGAATTTGCAGGGATAGGGACGAAGAACCATCCCATCCTCGTTCCTCACATATCAATCCCAAACTTCTCTGAATCTAAATTAGTTTCTTGGTATGTTAAAATTTTACTAAAAACTCAACACATATCCTAGTATAAATGAAAAACTAAAATTTAAACCGTATTTCTCTTGTAATTTTAAATCTTATTTATTTAATTTATATTGACTTGATATAATCAATTTGCATTACTTTCAAATATTACATTTTCTGAGTAGGATTCTCCCATAGGAATAAATTCCTAGACAGGGACAAACGAGCTCTCCAACAGGTGTTCGCGGGAATAGAGATGAATAAATTTTCTCGATGACGAGATGTTGAACCATTGTCCAACGTGGAATTATGTATTGACATAAGTTTCATCCAAAACACTGGCATAAAAAGGTGGATCCAATTTGTGAAGTGGCTCACCACATTTAGGACGTGTTTGGTATGGCTCTGCTCCACTTCATAGCAGCTCCATTAACTGTGAGTGGAGCAGCTCTGCTCTAGAGTTTGAATTGTTTCTCATAACCAATGACAGTGGCAAGTAAATAACTCTAAACTCCATGTTTAGGTTATTTTTTAGAGTTTTCAGAGTAGCAAAAGAGATACTCCAAAAATTTGTACTACAGCTCTAAAAACTATATAGAGTTGGTAACTCTAGAATTAGTGTGTTTGGCAGGCTCTCCTCTCTAAAGTTCTACACTGGAACCATACCAAACATGCCCTTAATCACATATGCTTACAAGTGCAAAGATCATTGAGACAGGGTACAACACGGATCAATATTGACCTTCAAATTCGGTACCGACGGCATTAGTGACAGTGGGCATCGATTCGGCAGGAAGATCGACAAGGCCAGTGACCACAGTTTCAGTACCGTCCTTGCTCGTTCTCTACCGATTGCTTGGTGTCCAAAAACTAAAAAAAACCAATAAGATAAAAAATCTAGACATTTTACTTTTATGGATTATGTTGGTTTTATTTTTACATATTATGATTTTTATGCTTTGTGAATAATGTCAATTTTATTTACGATCTATAAACTATATAATTTTTATTTGTTTTTATAAACTATATAATTTTTATTTGTTTTATAAACTATACAATTTGTATTTATTTTTATGAACTATACAATTTTTATTTGCTCATATATATAATCATAAATGGCTTGCTTTATTGAATCTATTGGATCTGTGTTCTTGTTTCAACTTTTGAACCCCACACTACATTTCTCTACACATCTCCATTTATAACACAAAAGAGGGGAGAGTTACATGTCAATTAGACAGAGGGTCAATCGAGCATAAACTCAACTACTCCTATGGTGTCACAGACGTAGACGTGGACTTGTACGTAGTGCACACCTTGGTCATGCCAGAGTGTCAAGCATGTCTTGCTGTAGTGGTAGATATATCATATCCTAATGCCGATACGGGAGTCAATACAGGAAATCAGGCAATTAGTTATTAAAAAATAAAAAAATGAGAGGTAAAATCACAATTGCAAGAATAGAAAAGGGTATAATCACAATTAACCCTGAAATAATATTGAAAATTTTAGGGTTAACTATAATTATCTCCTTTCAATTGTGATTTTACCCCTTATTTTATATTTTTAAGCACTAATTCCGATTTTCACTAATGATGTTAATGGGGGCAAACGGTGGCTTGGTTTTAAAAACGTAGGGATAAAATCACAAACTTGAAAAACAAATGGTAAAATCATAATTGCAAGACCATAGAAAGGTATAATCACAACTGCCCCTAACTTATTTTTGGATGCATCAGCTTAATTACCATCGTTTTGACTCATCAAAGGTATTTAACTAAAAGTGACAGTTATTTTTGGGGGCCATTGAAAATAAGCTTGCGAGTATTTATTTTCGGCGGTCAACATACATCCACCAAGAAATAAATGTCACTAAAAATATAGCTACAATAAACTTTTTTGTTGTACGGAGAAAATAATGCATAAAACAATTTATTTAAAATTTCATTATTGTTTGTAATAATATGCTTGATAATATAATAAAAGATTAATATTATTTTCATACATGTGTATTTTAAAATATTAAATTTGTCCTAACAATTTAGCCTAGGTATCCACTTCCATCCCTACCTTCTGATATGTATTACTGAAGACATGAAATAATCATCCAATTGAGCACATTGGATTGTTTTGATACTTGCGTAAGCGATTTACCCAGCACTTATATTAAACCATCAAGATCTTTTCAATATTGACCATGTTTTTAAAAAGAAAATACTGATCGATATCATTAAACTTATTAGCGATTCTTAGGGTGTGTTTGGTTTAAGGAATCACAACATCCAAATTGAGGTGATGCATCATAGGTTCATTCCTCAAATTTGATGGGATGATCTCATTCCTTATATTAGTACTAACTAACTAACTATGAGGAATGAGGTGGTGATGGATCACCTCATTCTATTCCACAAATCAAACAAAAAAGTGAGGAGTAAGAAGATGATGGACTAGCTCATTTCTCAAACTAAACACTCTATTAATTTTCGGGGGATAAGGGCAATGAATGGATGCCGGTTCATTTTCCACGATATCGTTTAAATTTAGAGAAGTTTTTTGATTTAAGATAAAACAGGTGAGAGTAGTCCGATCCGTAGTATAGTATTGCACAAGTCGATGACGACCCACAAATCCGACAAAGGATGCTGCCTCAGGCACAGAGGACGATAAGTTTATTTATCTGTCGACAATGACAGTGATGTTTGCCGTATCTAAGCCGCTTTGTTGTATCATCAGAATTTAAATAAACTAAAGAAAGCCTGATCCCAACACGCAACTGCTAGTAGCGATAATATAACCGGCCACGACTGCGTCTCGAAAAGCGCAAGTTGCCATGCGATCCTTGCTGCATCTCGGCGTAGCGTCGTACCAGGGATTAGATAATAATTGTTGTTAAGTGCCCAACTTGCAGCTCATGATGTGCCACACCAGAACGAAAGGGGCGAGTTCGTCGTGATCATGATGGTGCGTATGCCAACAACTGCGGAATGTGCACTTCTCGTTTAATTAAAATCTTTATATTTAATCAAAAAAATTTATCTAATATACATTCCTATAATAGACTCTTACATCTACAAACTAAATACATCCTCGTAGAATTTGATTTATCTTTATCACTGCCAAAACTCACACGAAGTGACTACTCTGTTAGGTTCAGGCACGGCCTTTTGGTTATTCTTTTATAGTATAGAAACTCTGCATCAGTCTACACTGATCATAGCGAGTTTGTAGTTAGCTATACAGAGAGACAGATAGAGCTGTCATCATATTGTTGATATTAATGACCTGACGATTGTTAGTTAGAAAACTTTCCGATGCTATGACTATGACAGGATCGATATTTATGTATAGACAGTATAATTTCAACGTTCTCAAAGAGTCAGAGGGCATCTGTGACAATTCCAACGGACACGGACGATTAAGCAGGGCCGACCACATAGAACGGTGGAACCAGGTTGAAGGCCACGTTCGTAGATCACCCTGTCCGGTGTCCGTACACGCATGCTCCGTATTTTTATTTTAGCTTTAAAAAATCAACGTCTATACATCTGTAAAATTTAATATTAAATTTGTACCCTTTTCTCGGTGTCATAGAATATAGCGCCGAGGTAGGTTCACCGTTGGCACCGGCGGGCTGGCGTGACAGCCGACGTGGCATCTAGCACGACACCATAGATCTTGGCGTCGAGCTAGGTAGTGCTATAAAACTCCCCTTCCCTTGCCGAGAGCTACGCCCAACCATTTGTCTCCCTGTTTCCCTCAACATCCATAGCGACGAGAGCCGCTCCAATATTCATATTAGAGTTGGAAAACTTCGATTTGATCTTATAGCTTGAAGACCAAGGTATGAGGTCGCACTTATTCGCTTGTCACATATATTGCACAATATAGTTTTGATTAATTAGCTTTGATTGGTGAACATATTGCTATTAATTATGATTTATAAGTTGGTTTAAAAAACTTTAGGGTTTTGAAACTATGAGTACCATGTTATTTATAAGTTGAAATCATTTCTGGTATTTCTCTAGTGGTGTTAATATAAAATCGTTTTGTAGATGGAAGTGGAAGACATGTATCGCGAGATGTTGTGGCAGAAGAGAGGTCGTCCTCGAGAGTTATATCCTAATACGTCTAGCAAGGATGCTCATGTTCCTCCTGTGTGCCTAGTTGTGACTGTGGCAAGCTGGGTTGAGTATTTCATTCCAAACATCCAAACACGACTGCTCGCTGCTTCTACACATGCGGTGGTATTAACGTATGTAGTTTTTCGCTTGTATGTTATTGTTGTTTAATAGATGTGTACTAATGCTTCGTTCCATTCTTGTAGGATCACTTGATGTGCTTTTTTCGGTTGATCGACGACCCTGATAAGTTTAACCCTATATATATACGTGAACGTTTGAAGCGATGGTTGCCTCCTTTCCGAACCCGCCAGCAATGACTTAGAAGGAGAAGAACCTATCCATAGATAAACGACTAGAGTCTTCGCCTCGATGCAATTACGGAGATCGTGTTGTGATATGTGAGGAAATCGCGCAGTACTTCGTGTGTCCCCATAATAATTATGTAAGTGCATAACATATGTCCACAATTTTGTCAGCTTTTCTACAAATTTAATAATGTATTCTTCTGTAGCCATACGATGGACGCAGGTGTATTTTTAGAGAGTGGTTGTATGGTCCGAGGTCCCATTATTTCCTTTGTGTAGGAGACCAGTAAATGCACTTGGAAGACATTCTTTAGTAAATACGAGGAGATGTAGACGATAAGGTCGAAGAGGCTCATGGGACAGAAGATGCGGTGTGGATCACAACTCGTCGAAGTAAAGATATACCTGAGGTTGCGGTGGAGACAAGCTACTGGTGGTGGTGGCACTGCCTGTTTACAAAAAATTAACATAGTACTCTTAGAAAAAAAATTCGGCTACATCTCCCGGTAAGGTTTCTAAAACCAACAGAAAAATGTACAACACGATGGCTAACATGCACACTCTACAAAAGAGATAACATCACGATAGTGACATATAAAAGCACATTCACTAAATATACTAACAAGTAGATAGCTAGCTAACTATATATACTAACGACAAAATAGCTAGCTAACTATATGTTGCATAACATGTGTTAACAAACTATCAAAATACTAAAATGTTCTAACTAACTATATACTTAAATAAGTGACTAAACTAACTAAACTAACATAAAAACTAACTAAAATAATAAAATACTAACTAACATACTAAACTAACTAAAGTATCATACTAAACTAACTAATGACAAGAAAATTTAACTAAACGGCGAGGGAGCAACGTCGCCCGTCGAGGAAACAAAGATAGATGGCGCCCGGTGGGACGCAGATGGCGGAGAGGTCGGCGAAGCGCGGGCGGCGATGGCGCCCAGAGTGCGGGCAGGCGAAGACGTGGCGCGCATGGCGGCCCTGTGTCGGGCGAGGGTGGGGCGCGACCGATTGAACGTGGGCGGCGGAGGAGGTCAGCGGCGGAGCGATGGCGAGGGCAGGGCAACGACGGTGAGAGAACGTGTTGTAGCATCCCAAAAATTCAAATCTTGGAATTTTCTCAAACTCGCTCTAAATTCAAAATGAATTTCAAATTTCATTTCAAAATGTTTGTTTGCGGTTGATATCAACAAATAAAATTATAGTGGTCTATATTCTCTCTAAAATCTCCTCAAAATATCCTACAAATATTTCCTCAGTGATCACCCTCAAACTCTTTCAGAAATACTGCCCAAATATTCCACCGATATATGTCCAAGTATTTTCTTCCTGAGAAATACCTTCAGAATCATTTTTCAAGTCCCTACAAATATTTTCTCCATAACTTTCCTCATGCTCATACGTATGTGTATGCCTCTGGTGTCATACGGTGAGCTCTACAAGCTAATTACACTCATATAAGACAAATCCATGCTAATCTCCCACTAATCCTCTCAACCTCCCACTAATCCTCTCATCCCTCCCCCTAATCCCCCCACCATGGCTATAAATAGAGGGGCAAGGGCCTCCTCTCATCCCACCCCAAGCCATTTCATGGCAACTCCCTCCCCCCCCACACGCCCACTCCCACTCCACTTCCCAGACAAGCACACACTAGCACAAGGATCGTTCGGTCGTTCTTCGATCGTTCGTCCACCTGTTCTTAGTTTGTTCGTTCGTTCGTCCGATCGTTCGATCGTTCAAGGTTCGTTCGACCGATCGTTCGTGCGTTCGTTCGTCCAAATAATCTTTTTCCTGCCGTTATGCTGCCGAAATTCCGATCGTTCGTTCGTTCGATCATTCGATCGTTCATCGTTCGTTCATAGTTCATATTCATCGTTCATCGTCACTATTCATCGTTCATCGTTCGTTCATATGAACTATTCACCATCACTATTCATCGTTACTATTCATCGATCATCTGATTATCCTAAATTTCAACTACTCATCCGTCATGCTGTCCAGTCCACCTAAGACCAGCCAGACCCATATTCCAGTCATACGAACTCTGGTGACTGTGATTTTCCTTCCAGTAGGGAACTTCCCATCTGGTCACCCATCCCAGATTTCTCCAAGTTGAGCACGCTTAACTTTGGGATTCTTTCAAGCCAGACTTCCAAAACGAAAGGTGAACCATGTTTGTATGGATACGTCTTCATTCCTATAAAACCTGGCCCAAGATACCACAACCCACTTGGACCAGAATACCACAACATTCCAGCTATTTGGGTCCCGCCTTACTGTTGTCTGATGAGACACAGTAGGTAGGAACAGTTTCCACCAACATAAACCTTTGCCCAAGAAAAGCCCAAAAATAATTCCTCGCACCCCGCTCAAAAATACATTTGTATTTTTGATTTTCCAAATATCTCTAAATATTCAAATTCTAGAATATTCCTTTTCTTTTTCTCCCTATGATTATAAAATCCAAAACTCCTCCATCCAAACTCAGATTTCAGTCATTCTTGTTTCTAAAATTCTTGTCAAACTATTCCCTATCCAACCATGTCATCCCTTAAGCATGATTTATATTCCAGAAAACTCCCAAAATACTCTTGTCCCATATTCTGTCTATAACTCTCCTATCCATGCTAAGTCAGACGATTCTTTCGTCACTATTCTCACCAATAGTGAACTTCACTGAGCTACACCACATACACCCAGCTATAAATACACCCAGCTACCCTCTCCCACTCCACACACTCAACACCCTCAGCCAAGGCAAACACCCCACCCACTCAGTTACTCTGTTCTGCCGGCTACACGCACAATGTCGCTTCGCCTCCAGTCCACCCTCCTGGTAAGCACCTCCGCTCCACCACCAGTAGTACCTCAACACCACATGACACAGATTCTACTCAAGACTCTGCCCATCCATATATCGCTATTCTGACCACTATACTAAATATTTGTTGGTATACTTGTTTGTTTGTATGTTGCTTGTTCATGTTGCATAGTTATCGGAGCGTTCGTGTCGTCTCGTGGAGGCCAGATCTGCAAGTCTATGCCAGGCAGTGGAGCTAGACGCCAGTTCCGCAAGCTCCTCTTCCCCCTTTGCCGGATAAGCACGACAAGCTCAATGTATCCCTTTGATGCATAAATTACCTATGCTTTTACAACCACAACCCTCAGCCTGTTATTTTATGCATGATATGATTTTGAGACAAGTTATTATGGCCACCCAGCCGCTTGCCGCAATCAATACTTGATATATTTGTTACAAATGATTTGAGAAAAGGTGTGAGTTTTCAAAAGAAAATGCTTTTCAAAATGTGTATGATGAAGGGTTTCCACCCTTATCACCTTTGAGTAAGGATGATTAGGGACTCCCTGGTTTAGGGGAGGGCCTAAGGTGATGGCTTAGCTGGTTTAGCTATGAGCAGAAGGATTGTCCCCTCATATAAGGACCGGTTTGTCATCCTTCACTACCTGTACTCATGATAAGTACAACCACTCGAGACTGTGTGGGCAGTCACTCAATCTGAACTCGTACGGTCCAACCCCAGGGTTATGAAGGCTGGGGAGCACCGGGAGGATAAGGAGGGGGAATGTTTTGTCCGGTTTGGGCATGGCGGTGGCCTGACTCCTTCTGGTATAACCGTTAAGGTTAGGACGTGCGAGGAAAGAAAGAGATTCGGCATTCGGGTCTCACGACGGTGAGATCGTAGAAACCGGACTAGTGGGTAAAGTGTACACCTCTGCGCAGAGTTTGAAAACCTATTCGAATAGTCCGTGTCCACAGGAATGGACGAGTCTGGTGTGGTATGACAATTAATATTTTGTTTTCCAAAAAAAGAGATGATTTTGAGAAAAGTGGTTTTTAAAAGGTCCGGCGGTTTAGTCGTGAGCTATGGTGGACGGAAAGTCCAGTAGCTATTTTTGAAAATGAAAACCAGTGGGAAACTGCTGAGATATCTGGATGGTTTAGTCTAGGGGATTTTGTTCTAATATTGAAAAACTTCCTGCTCCTTTGGGAGAGGATGCGCTTTGAAAAAAATACAAAATGTTTTACAAAACAACCCTGCATAAAATATTGTTGTTTCTGCAAATATCCTGAGCTCCACATATTCCATGCATTATATCTGATTTCCCCATTCCGTGGGTGAAGATGGGCCGCTGAGTATGTTTGTACTCACCCTTGCTTATTTGTTGTTTTTCAGAAAAGGAGATCGGGTAAGAGTTACGCCTGTTCCCAACCTTGCCTGTGGCTGTTGGACTGCTGATTTGCTTCGCTGCGTATATCGGGCTGCTTCAGCCCCACTCTAATGATATGTCCCGAGTTGTGGACCAACTCTTAAAGTTGATCGCCATCTTTATAGGTTTGTCTCGTTTAAGCAGATCTGGAATCATCTGTTGTATAAATGTATTTACTAGCCTCCTGGGACTAGTAATTGTATCACATTTGAGTCACAGAGGATTGGGGCGCTTCAGGTGGTATCGGAGCTGTTAGGTTGGCCGCAGGACGTAACCCTTAGCCTGATCCAAAAGTTTTTGAGTCCAAACTATTTTCTTAAAAAAATTCTTGCTCTCATCCCTTCATTTCAAAAATGCTTTCCCCTTTCCTTCTCTCAGAAGTCAGATGGTGGTTCGCTGCCAAACCAGCTTTTGCCAGAATAAAGATGGTTTTCCCAAGTTGCTAAAAGCATGCACAGCTTGCCTCGGAATCAGGAGCCAGTCAGAGTATGATGGTCGTGAATTCATCGAGCATGGCACGGAGAAGTGTGTCGTGACTGTATACATTGGATCCAGTCCGCACCATGTGGAATGGAGTGTCACTGCTGCTGGGCACAGATTCAAAGACACCTGCCAAGTCGTCGCTCGCAAGGCATTGAGGGCCTTGTGTCCGATCTATGAAGAACAAGTGGCTGACACACCACTCAGATTCTTTTCGCCCTTTCAGAGAGACCGTCCCATTTGGATGGCTAGGATGCGTGCATTGGAAGGTCAGCAGCTGCTTGAGGATGACCCCTCAGTTGTGTACCTCACTGCCTACCTGCTCACCCTGGATGCACAGTATGATTTCTTGGCTCGGCACCACCGTCAGATGATTGCCCGAGCAGAAGATGCAGAGAAGTGCAACGGTCAGCTCCATGTGGATCTCACCTCAGCTCAAGCCCGTGTAGCTGCCTTGGAAAGTCATGAAGCCATTGCTGTCGAAGCCCTAAAGAAAGCTAAGGATGAGCACGTCCAGAAGCTGATGGAGGCCTACTTGGTAACCCATAACCAACGTAGAGCCCTGCGGATCCAAGAGCCCGCTTCATCCAACCCAGTTCAACCCAGGAGAGCTGAAGATCCCCAGATTCTTGAAGGTCACCCGGTCTCTACCAGAGGAGAAAAGAAGGCTTGGGAACTCCCGGAAGGAGCCATAGTATTGGAAGGAATTCCAGTCTTCCCTCAGGCTATGAATAAGCAAGAGCACATCGAGTCCTCCCAAGATCCCCCGCCAGAGTTGTTTGAGCCCCTCACCATGAAGAAGATTCCAGCACCGTCCCGTGAGATCAAAGAAGAAGCTGCAAGCACCCCGCCAGCACCGCCGCCCTCTGAGGAGCTACAAGAGCCAGTCCAGCTTGAAGAAGAGTTCAACCCTGTCTTGCCATCTCAGTCGCCGCCAGAAGAAGTCATCAACATCAGCTCCCTCTTGACCCATCCAAGAGATGTCTCAGATTGAAGTTGTGTGCCAGCCTTGCCAGAAGAGAAGCTGTCTGGTCTGAAGTTAGTTATGCCCAGTCCTCTACATGCATTGGGTAGTGAAGTTTTTCTTCACTTTGGCTAGAGCCCTGCATGTATGAGAGGTAATCGTGTAGACTCGTGTTTTGCAAAACTCTAATTGTGTGGCCCCCTAGGGCATTTCAAAAGGAATTACGCTTGATGTTTTCTTTCCTTTTGAGTGCATATGTGGTGCTTTAACGTTAGTGCTAATAAGTCCTGTTTAGCATAGTTCTCAATTCAGGAGCCAAGCAATAGTAGTTATGCTTAGCCCCAGAATCTGAGTAGTCCGTGCTTTGAAAAAACTCTATTCTTTCCCCATTCAAAAGATTTGGTTTGTTTGTGCTTATCATTGCTGAGCTTGTGTGTTTTCTTTCTTTTAAGAAAGGTTTTCTCTAAAAACATAGATGACAAATTAGATCCAATCCTCACCTTATTCTTCCATTCTCATTTTAACCCATCTGAAGAGAAAAGTGCCTTACCCAAGAAGATACCGGGAAGCTTACCATTGAAGCCTGGAATAAGCTATAGAAGAAACCAGTCCAGCCGCTCATTCAAAATGACCGACCGTGAGAATCAAAGCACTGCCCCTGAGTCAAAGTAAACAGAAAAAGAGGACAAAAGGAGTTATTACCATACAGAGAGGCAAAGATTCTTGGAACCAGAGACCACAAATATCAGGGTCATTGACCCCACCACTCACCCGTGCTCCCCGCACGCGTGCCCTGCCTCCAACCACCGCCCCACACCCCCTTTGCAGCGCACTACCGCCACCCATGCCCCCTTTGCAGCGCACTACCACCACCCACGCCGCCTTTTGCAGCACACCCACCACCATCGTCGCCGGCAACAGGCCCCCCTTCCCCTTGTCGCACCCGCTGCCGCATAGCACCTGCTCCATCATCACCACTCCGCAACCAAACACCACCACTCGCCTATAAAACCCCCCACCAGCTCCCTCAACTCCCATCTCGCTCAAAGCAAAGCACACTCCAGATAAACCCCCTCTGCCAAATCGCAAGCAACTCCATTTTCCACTCCCTTGCCCCTAAGATCACAATGCTTGGTGATTCTTGGGTTGAAGACTGTTGTACATGGTTCACAATCTTTGGTTTCCTCCTCTGTATGATGGTAATACTCATCGATAGAATCCTCCAGTGGGAAGAGCAAAGAGAAAGAAAGGGTCAGTGAAAAGAAAATAGTGAAGAAAAGATGAGAAGAAGGTTGCCCCAAAATCAACCCTATGTCAGTCATTTCTCCGCAGCCTGCTCAAGCAGCAACATCAGAAGAAGGCCCCGTAACACCCTTGTTATGTGGTACTTCAAGGAGTTCAAATCCCCGAGATTCAAGAGTTCTACCCTCATTCCTTTTAAGTGGGGTAGTGTCCCAGTAAGGTTCCTGCTGTGGAGAAAATGAAGAAGGCATGTAGCAAGCTTGTGAAGGACCGGATTATCGAAGCATATAAGTTTCTGGATGAGAAGTGGTCACCCAAGTTCCATTGATGAAGCACCAGAAGACCAATCAAGGAAGGAATCCATGTGTAAGTTCGCAAGAGGAAGTTTTGTGTGTTGGCATCGATGCTTCTTTAATAAGCTAGCTGCCAAGCGAAACCTAGAAGCCTCAAGATGATCTTGAGTAGCCAGAATCAGCGTTTGCAATCGGCAACCAGATGCTCCTCAAGGCCAGATCTTGTTGAAGTTCCATCTCCTCGAAGAGTTGCAAAGTGAAGATATGTAGCTGAAGTAAAGCTATACCCATAACCCTTCTAAGCCGAATCTCGAGGACGAGATTCCTTTTAAGTGGGGTAGATTTGTAGCATCCCAAAAATTCAAATCTTGGAATTTTCTCAAACTCGCTCTAAATTCAAAATGAATTTCAAATTTCATTTCAAAATGTTTGTTTGCGAGTTGATATCAATAAATAAAATTATAGTGGTCTATATTCTCTCTAAAATCTCCTCAAAATATCCTACAAATATTTCCTCAGTGATCACCCTCAAACTCTTTCAGAAATACTGCCCAAATATTCCACCGATATATGTCCAAGTATTTTCTTCGTGAGAAATACCTTCAGAATCATTTTTCAAGTCCCTACAAATATTTTCTCCATAACTTTCCTCATGCTCATACGTATACGTATGCCTCCGGTGTAATACGGTGAGCTCTACAAGCTAATTACACTCATATAAGACAAATCCATGCTAATCTCCCACTAATCCTCTCATCCTCCCACTAATCCTCTCATCCCTCCCTCCAATCCCCCCACCATGGCTATAAATAGAGGGGCAAGGGCCTCCTCTCATCCCACCCCAAGCCATTTCATGGCAACTCCCCCCCCCCCCACGCCCACTCCCACTCCACTTCCCACACAAGCACACACTAGCACAAGGATCGTTCGGTCGTTCTTCGATCGTTCGTCCACCTGTTCTTAGTTTGTTCATTCGTTCGTCCGATCGTTCGATCGTTTGTCCGATCGTTCATGGATCGTTCGTCCGTTCGTCCGATCGTTCGATAGAGGGGCAAGGGCCTCCTCTCATCCCACCCCAAGCCATTTCATGGCAACTCCCTCCCCCCCACCCCCACTCCTACTCCACTTCCCACACAAGCACACACTAGCACAAGGATCGTTCGGTCATTCTTCGATCGTTCGTCCACCTGTTCTTAGTTTGTTCATTCGTTCATCCGATCGTTCGATCGTTTGTCGGATCGTTCATGGATCGTTCGTTCGTTCGTCCGATCGTTCAATCGTTCGTCCGTTCGTTCGTCCAAATAATCTTTTTCCTGCCGATATGCTGCCGAAATTCCGATCGTTCGTTCGTTCGATCATTCGATCGTTTATCATTCGTTCATAGTTCCTATTTATCGTTTATCGTCACTATTCATCGTTCATCGTTCGTTCATACGAACTATTCACCATCACTATTCACCGTCACTATTCATCGTTACTATTCATCGATCATCTGATTACCCCAAATTTCAACTACTCATCCGTCATGCTGTCCAGTCCACCTAAGACCAGCCAGACCCATATTCCAATCATACAAACTCTGGTGACTGTGATTTTCCTTCCAGTAGGGAACTTCCCATCTGGTCACCCATCCCAGATTTCTCCAAGTTGAGCACGCTTAACTTTGGGATTCTTTCAAGCCAGACTTCCAAAAAGAAAGGCAAACCATGTTTGTATGGATATGTCTTCAATCCTATAAAACCTGGCCCAAGATGCCACAACCCACTTGGACCAGAATACCACAGCATTCCAGCTATTTGGGTCCCGCCTTACTGTTGTCTGATAAGACACAGTAGGTAGGAACAGTTTCCACCAACATAAACCTCTGCCCAGGAAAAGCCCAAAAATAATTCCTCGCACCCCGCTCAAAAATACATTTTTATTTTTGATTTTCCAAATATCTCTAAATATTCAAATTCTAGAATATTCCTTTCCTTTTCTTTTTCTCCCTATGATTATAAAATCCAAAACTCCTCCATCCAAACTCAGATTTCAGTCATTCTTGTTTCTAAAATTCTTGTCAAACTATTCCCTATCCAACCATGTCATCCCTTAAGCATGGTTTATATTCCAGAAAACTCCCAAAATACTCTTGTCCCATATTCTGCCTATAACTCTCCTGTCCATGCTAAGTCAGACGATTCTTTCGTCACTATTCTCACCAATAGTGAACTTCACTGAGCTACACCACATACACCCATCTATAAATACACCCAGCTACCCTCTCCCACTCCACACACTCAACACCCTCAGCCAAGGCAAACACCCCACCCACTCAGTTACTCTGCTCTGCCGGCTACACGCACAGTGTCGCTTCGCCTCCAGTCCACCTTCCTAGTAAGCACCTCCGCTCCACCACCAGTAGTACCTCAACACCACATGACACAGATTCTACTCAAGACTCTGCCCATCCATATATCGCTATTCTGACCACTATACTAAATATTTGTTGGTATACTTGCTTGTTTGTATGTTGCTTGTTCATGTTGCATAGTTATCGGAGCGTTCGTGTCGTCTCGTGGAGGCTAGATCTGCAAGTCTACGCCAGGCAGTGGAGCTAGACGCCAGTTCCGCGAGCTCCTCTTCCCCCTTTGTCGGATAAGCACAGCAAGCTCACTGGATCCCTTTGATGCATAAATTACCTATGCTTTTATAACCACAACCCTCAGCCTGTTATTTTATGCATGATATGATTTTGAGACAAGTTATTATGGCCACCCAGCCGCTTGCCGCAATCAATACTTGATATATTTGTTACAAATGATTTGAGAAAAGGTGTGAGTTTTCAAAAGAAAATGCTTTTCAAAATGTGTATGATGAAGGGTTTCCACCCTTATCACCTTTGAGTAGGGATGATCAGGGACTCCCTGGTTTAGGGGAGGGCCTAAGGTGATGGCTCAGCTGGTTTCGGTGTGAGCAGAAGGATTGTCCCCTCAAATAAGGACCGGTTTGTCATCCTTCACTACCTGTACTCATGATAAATACAACCACTCGAGACTGTGTGGGCAGTCACTCAATCTGAACTCGTACGGTCCAACCCCCGGATTATGAAGGCTGGGGAGCACCGGGAGGATAAGGAGGGGGAATGTTTTGTCCAGTTTGGGCATGGTGGTGGCCTGACTCCTTCCGGTATAACCATTAAGGTTAGGACGTGTGAGGAAAGAAAGAGATTCGGCATTCGGGTCTCACGACGGTGAGATCGCAGAAACCGGACTAGTGGGTAAAGTGTACACCTCTGCGTAGAGTTTGAAAACCTATTCGAGTAGTCCGTGTCCACAGGAATGGACGAGTCTGGTGTGGTATGACAATTAATGTTTTGTTTTCCAAAAAAAAGAGATGATTTTTAGAAAAGTGGTTTTCAAAAGGTCCGGCGGTTTAGCCGTGAGCTATGGTGGACGGGAAGTCCAGTAGCTATTTTTGAAAATGAAAACTAGTGGAAAACTGCTGAGATACCTGGATGGTTTAGTCCAGGGGATTTTGTTCTAATATTGAAAAACTTCCTGCTCCTTTGGGAGAGGATGCGCTTTGAAAAAAATACAAAATGTTTTACAAAACAACCCTGCATAAAATATTGTTGTTTCTGCAAATATCCTGAGCTCCACATATTCCATGCATTATATCTGATTTCCCCATTCCGCGGGCGAAGGTGGGCTGCTGAGTACGTTTGTACTCACCCTTGCTTATTTGTTGTTTTTCAGAAAAGGAGATTGGGTAAGAGTTACGCCTGTTCCCAACCTTGCCTGTGGCTGTTGGACCGCTGATTTGCTTCGCTGCGTATATCGGGCTGCTTCAGCCCCACTCTGATGATATGTCCCGAGTTGTGGACCAACTCTTAAAGTTGATCGCCACCTTTATAGGTTTGTCTCGTTTAAGCAGATCTGGAATCATCTGTTGTATAAATGTGTTTACTAGCCTCCTGGGACTAGTAATTGTATCACATTTGAGTCCCAGAGGATTGGGGCGCTTCACGTGTGAGGGAGAGAATGAGGAAGAGGAGTCTGGCATGCACTTAAATCCTAGCTCGTCGCCAAGATCTATGGCGTCGAGCTAGGTGCCACGATGGCGCCATGTCGTGCCGCCAGCGCCAACGAGGCAGGTACCTCGACAGTATAGGTTGTGGCGTCGAGCCTTGTTACCTCGGTGCCACGGCCTATGGCATCAAGCAAAGGGTTCAAAAACGAGTCGTTCAGGGGTTTAAACGTAAAAAAATTAAAAATGATTTTTTAAGGTTGTGTCCTTAGTTTTGTTGGTGTCCTCATTTTTGTTCTTAATCGTGTTTTTTTGCTCAGTTTTGTCTTTCAAGTGCTATAGAGCAAAAGGTTAAAACTGAGAAAAATATGACTAAAGGTAAAAATAGGAAATGTGGCAAAACTATGGGTATGAAATATAAAAAATCAGATGTGTGCTCCGGTCATTGCATGTGCGCTCGTTTTGCACGACGGTTTAGACAGAACAAGATCCTCTGACTTGAAAGAGGGCACCTGCTGTGGGCCCCCACGTGCGACAGAGCCCGCGTACAGTGACCCCTACTACCTCTGTAGTGCTTCAGACGAAGTGCTTCCGGTTTAGACTGTTTGGATTCATTCGGCAGGTTGAATGCTAGAAATTGAAGAAGAACGAAGGCTCTATATATTATTTCAAAGTTCATTCAAAGTGCATAGCATTGAAATACACCTGATTAAGAGGATCAGAGACAAATTACTATTTGTAGCTTCTTGTTAGGACTATAGGGTCTTAACACGTAACCCAAGCCACTAGAATATATAAAACTATGTGCATATCTTCGCGATTTAGGAAGTTCACCATGGGAAGGGAGGAATATGGCGGTGTGTGGATGGTGGCCTTCCTCTCACTAACTATGTAGAGATAGGTCAAGTCCCAATTAAATTAATGGGAGCGAGGAGGTGCCAATAAATGTTGGTCCATGTACCGACTTTGTTCTATTTTTATTTACATGGTATGAAGGGAGCCACAACTATAGATGTCCAAACAGTACGGGCCGCCCGTTAGGCCCGAGACCCAACACGATTTTTACTCGGTACCAACCCGACCCGACCCGCTCTCCACCGTGCTCGGGCCGGGCCGGCCCGACGGCCGGGCAGTGTTTGGGTCGCCTCCTCGGCACGTCGTGTTTGGCACGGCCTGGCCCGTTTAAACGGCAGGCACGGTCGCGGCCCGTGAAGAGCCGAGAGGCAAAAACACGGCCACTCGCCCACGGCCCACTGCCCCACTCCACTCCCCAGTCCACACTTCGCACTGCAGTGAATCTCAGGCTCTCAGTCGCCCATCCGCCGTTCCCCTAACCCTAATCCCCTTCTTCCTTCGCTCGCTTCGCACGACGGCGGTGTTGGTGCCGTCGTGGCGGTGCTCCCCACGCGGCCAAGCCCCAGATCTGAAATCCCCTCCGGTGGTCCGGCCTCTCGTGCTCTATCCGCCCTGCTCACCGTCACCGGTAAGTCATCGACGTGGGCCACCACCTCATCGGTAAGTCCCGTGCTTGATCCGCTCTGCTCACCAGTCTCCTTCCCCTTCTGCGCTTCTTCGTTCGCTCGCTTCTCGAACCTCCGGAACTCGCTCTATGTTGGTTACTTGGTTGTGTTGCGTCATGGCGGTGCTCCCACTCCCCAGATCTGAAATCCGGTAAGTCCTCAGAGCCGCTCTGTGTTGGTTACTTGGTTTCCCGTGCTCGATCCACTCCTCGATTGGCGACTCTGGTGCTCCCTGCTCTGGTATTCCTAATCCTACATTCCTACCTAACCCTAAATCCTTAATACTCCCTGCTCTGGTGTTCCTACTTAACCCTAAATCCCCCTCGGTTGCTACCTCATATGCTCTGGTGTTCCTCATCCTCGACTGGCGGTCAGTAGGTGACTCCGATGCTCCGATTGCGTTAGGTAGGTAAATAAATCTATGTTCTGTTGATTGATGTTAGTATGTTGAGGTCGTTCTCATTGTCCTTTGTCATCATCCGAACTAATTATCCTTTGTCATCTGATGGTACCCCTTTATTAACTAACAACCACTTGTATGTTGCTGAGAAACTGTTATCATTTCTTCAATTGTTCTATGATTCTACTGTTATTTTGTCTGGTGTTTATTACCCAACTGCTCCATTAATGTTGCATCAAATACTTAAAATTGCTAGACACTTGAATGCTTTTGAAAATGATACACTACTGATACAAGCTATTGTTCATATGAAAGATAAATATTTCAAATATTGGAGAGATATACTCTACTGCGCCTATCAAGTTTTACTAGTACAGATTATTCTAGACTTTCTCAGAATGTGAGGAAAGGGTTAACTAAACTTTATTAGGTTTATGAAACAAAGTTAGGTGATGTGTGCTTACATGTACATGAACCATCATCCACAACTGAGGGTAAGAACAAATCTGCCTGGGATGACATATATGGTGATGATGACATTGGTACCGAGGGATATGCTTCTCAGTCTGGTAGTGGTAGGATATCTAGTTCTAGCAGTAATGTTGCATCTATTTCTTCCTGGCCTTCTACTGCTCAGTCTGAGTTGTCTGCATACCTTGATAGTGATACTTTCAATCAATTTGATGACAGTTTCAGCATTCTGGGTTAATGGCATGGGCATAAACTTACTTACCCTGTTCTATCTATACTAGCTAAGGATGTCATGACAGTTCCTGCTTCTACTATATCTGTCGGGGACCGTAATTAGGGGTACCCCCAATGCACCTTAATCCGGCTGGAAAACATCTTTAGAACAAACCATAAACGACCAATAAAGCGCGTGCTTCGTCTACCAAGGGACGCGACGTCATCCGAGCCCAACCTCGGGCCAAGACAGTAGTCCCGAACGAATTCACGCCTCGCCCGAGGGGCCCCTCAGTCAGCAGACACACCCTCGGCTCGCCTGAAGCCTAGCTCGAGCAGACTTTGTCGTGCAGCGACCTCGTCTGAATCGCCTTACCAACCAACTGTATCGCATGCGCATTTAATGCGGGGATCGCCTGACACCTTATCCTGACACGCGTGCCTCAGTCGGCAAGGTCGAAGTGACCGCAGTCACTTCGCCCCCTTTACTAACCATTCTGACAGGAGAACAGCGCCGTTCACTCCACTCCGACAATTGTGCCAGCTATCAGGGAAGGGCCGACAACAGCAAGTCACGACCTCCCCCCGAGTTCGGCCTCGGGCGCAACAGGGAGCTCCGCCTCGCCCGACCCAGGCCTCGGCCTCAGCTTCGGTCTCGGGAGAAGGTCTCCGCCTCGCCCGACCCCGACCTCAACCTCGGCCTCGGGAGAAGGTCTCTGCCTCGCCCGACCCTGGGCCTCGGCCTCAGCCTCGGCCTCGGAGGAGTCGCCGCCTCACCCGACCTCGGCCTCATATCAGCTACGCTACTCGGGATCCATCATTACCCTACCCTTAGCTAGCCGCCTCAGGCTACGAAGGAACAAGACCGGTGTCCCATCTAAGTTACCCCGGTAACAGGTAATGATGGCTCCCCGCGTGTGCCCATGATGTTGGGTACTCTCAAACCCCCTACGGAAGCAAGGAAACGTCAGCAGGATCCATGCCGCACCGCCAGATATACACCTACAGGGCTCAAGGCATCCCTCCGACGGCCACGTCGGCGCATCTACAGGGCTCAAGGCACTCCCCCGACGGCCACGTTATTACCTGTATAGGGCTCAGGGCACTCCCCTGCCAGCCACGTTAGCTCATAGCTACACCCCCATTGTACAGCTGGTGAGAGCACCTAGAGGGGGGGTGAATAGGTGATCCTATAAAAACTTGAAACTTAAAGCCACAAAACTTGATTAAGAGTTAGTAGACTAAATAGCGAGCTCTTGTGAACACAAGTATCACAGAAAAGCAATCACAAAAGACACGCGAGTTATCCCGTGGTTCGACAAGTACAACACTTGTCTACCTCCACGTTGTGGCGTCCCAATGGACGAGGGTTGCACTCAACCCCTTTCAAGCGGTCCAAAGACCCACTTTAATACCATGGTGTTTCTCTTTGTTTCACTATATCCCGTTCGCGAGGAATCTCCACAACTTGGAGCCTCTCGCCCTTACAATTTGATGATCACAAAGAAGCACATAAGTAAGGGTGGGAAAAGAAACACACACAAGACTCAAAGCAAGAGCACAAACACGCACACTAGCCAACAACTTGAGCTCAAAGTTCACACACGGAGTTCTCGACTCAGAAGGAGCTCAAATTGCTATCACAATGAATCAAATGCACTAGAATGGAGTCTTGGTGCTTAGGGATGATCAAAGAATGCTTGGTGTGCTCCTCCATGTGCCTAGGGGTCCCTTTTATAGCCCCAAGGCAGCTAAGAGCCATTGGAAGCAATCCAGGAAGGCAATTCTTGCCTTCTGTCGGGTGGTGCACCGGACAGTTCGGTGCACCACCGGACAGGCACTGTTTAGTGTCCGGTGCAGATTGCTTTCCTAAATTGGCGCAGCCGACCGTTGAAGATTTGGAGCCGTTGGCGCACCGGACACTGTCCGGTGCACACCGGACAGTCCGGTGCCCCTATCAGACCGTTGGCTCGGCCACGCGTCACGCGCGGATTGCGCGGCCAACCGTTGGCGCAGTCGATCGTTGGCTCACCGGACAGTCCGGTGCATCCCCGGACAGTCCGGTGAATTTTAGCCGTACGATGTTGACTGTTTCCCGTGGGCGGCGACTTCGCCGCAGACGACTCACCGGATAGTCCGGTGCACCACCGAACAGTCCGGTGATTTATAGCCGTACGCTGCCAACGAGACCCGAGAGCAGGCTATTCATCTGGACTGGTCCTGGCACACCGAACACTGTCCGGTGCACCACCGGACAGTCCGGTGCACCCAGACCGAGCAGCCTTTTGGCTGAACACAGCCAACTTATCTCCAAAGCGATTTCTCCTGTTTCTTTAATCTTGACTTGCACTTCTTGAGTCTTTGGCACAAATATTACTCAAAGCATTTGTGTGGAGCACTTAATCACCAAAATCTTATAGAAATGGCCCAAGGGCACATTTCCCTTTCAATCTCCCCCTTTTTGGTGATTTATGCCAACACAACAAAAAACAACTAAAGAAGTGCAACATCAATGCAAATGAGAACAAAAAATTGTTTTTGATTCAAATTTG
This sequence comes from Zea mays, assembly GCF_902167145.1. Taxonomy (NCBI): domain Eukaryota; kingdom Viridiplantae; phylum Streptophyta; class Magnoliopsida; order Poales; family Poaceae; genus Zea; species Zea mays. The sequence continues at coordinate 172,966,281 of NC_050102.1, forward strand.
GCATATTTGGATCATTCTTTGCCACCACTTGGTTTGTTTTTGCAAATCAAACTCAATTTCCTATCTCTAAGTCAAATTCACTTGTTGAGGCATAGAGAGAGGTATTCCAAGAGAAATTGATCAAAGATTCAAAAACTCCCCCTTTTTCCCATAATCAAACATTCTTCCCACAAGAGACCAACTTTTGACAATAAGAGACAATAAGAGTATTTTGACAAAACAAAAGCTCTACTCTACTATTTTCAAAATTCTCAAGTGGTAGCTGATCCATTTATTGCTTTGGCCTTAATTTCACCCCCTTTGGCATCAAGCACCAAAACGGGATCATTTTTTGGCCCTTAAACCTCATTGCCTCAACAAAATCTTCAATTAAGAGTAAAAAGGCAATAAGAGCACGGAGATGAACTTGGAGTAAGTTACCCTCTCATCAAAGTGCAGTGGAAGTCTTCATGGTCCAAGTTCACCTTTTCCCTTTCAATCCTCCTTTGAGACTAATTAAGAAAACTCAAGCACACGTTTAGTCTCAAAGGGTCAAGTTGTAGCATTTCTCCCCCTAAGTATGTGCATCATTCACACATGGACTTGTGAGGTCCGGGGATCCCTTGCACAACTTGAGCACCATTAATAAGCAATAAAATGCATAATGGAACATGATCAAAGGCATAAAACACATGTATGCTCTATATCAATCCAAGTTACGCGAATCTAAGATATTTAGCTCACTACGGAGCCTGCAAAAGGTCTTCTCATCTAGAGGCTTGGTAAAGATATCGGCTAGCTGGTTCTCGGTGCTAACATAGAACACTTCGATATCTCCCTTTTGCTGGTGGTCTCTCAAAAAGTGATGTCGGATGTCTATGTGCTTTGTGCGGCTGTGTTCAACAGGATTGTCCGCCATGCGGATTGCACTCTCATTGTCACATAGGAGTGTGACTTTGCTCAGATTGTAGCCAAAGTCCCGGAGGGTTTGCCTCATCCAAAGTAGTTGCGCGCAACACTGTCCTACGGCAACGTACTCGGCCTCAACGGTGGATAGGGAAACAGAAGTTTGTTTCTTAGAACTCCACGACACCAGGGACCTTCCTAGGAATTGGCACGTCCCTGATGTACTCTTCCTATCGACCTTACATCCAGCATAGTCGGAGTCTGAATATCCAATTAAGTCAAAGGTAGACCCCTTTGGATACCAGATCCGGAAGCAAGGCGTAGCGACTAAATATCTAAGAATTCGCTTAACGACCACAAGGTGACACTCCCTTGGGTTGGATTGAAATCTAGCACACATGCGTACGCTAAGCATAATATCTGGTCTACTAGCACATAAATAAAGTAAAGACCCTATCATAGACCGGTATGCCTTTTGATCGACGGACTTACCTCCTTTGTTGAGGTCGACATGTTCGTCGATTCCCATTGGAGTCTTTGCGGGCTTGGCGTCCTTCATCCCAAACCGCTTGAGTAAGTCTTGCATATTTGAGAGATGAAGGTGCCGTCCTTGAGTTGCTTCACTTGAAATACAAGGAAGTAGTTCAACTCGCCCATCATTGACATCTCAAATTTCTGAGTCATCACCCTGCTAAACTCTTCACAAGACTTTTGGTTAGTAGAACCAAATATTATGTCATCGACATAAATTTGGCACACAAATAGATCACCGTCACAAGTCTTAGTGAAAAGAGTTGGATCGGCTTTCCCAACCTTGAAAGCATTAGCAATTAAAAAGTCTCTAAGGCATTCATACCATGCTCTTGGGGCTTGCTTAAGTCCATAGAGTGCCTTAGAGAGCTTACACACGTGGTCGGGGTACCGTTCATCCTCAAAGCCAGGGGTTGCTCCACGTACACCTCCTCCTTGATTGGCCCGTTGAGGAAAGCGCTCTTCACGTCCATTTGGAACAACCTGAAAGAATGGTGAGCGGCATAGGCTAACAAAATACGAATCGACTCTAGCCTAGCCACAGGAGTGAAAGTCTCCTCAAAGTCCAAACCTGCGACTTGGGCATAACCTTTTGCCACAAGTCGAGCCTTGTTCCTTGTCACCACCCCGTGCTCGTCCTGTTTGTTGCGGAACACCCACTTGGTTCCCACAACGTTTTGCTTGGGACGTGGCACCAGTGTCCAAACTTCATTTCGCTTGAAGTTGTTGAGCTCTTCCTGCATGGCCAACAACCAGTCCGGATCTAGCAAGGCCTCTTCTACCCTGAAAGGCTCAATAGAAGAGACAAAAGAGTAATGCTCACAAAAATTAGCTAATCTAGAGCGAGTGGTTACTCCCTTGCTAATGTCACCCAAAATCTGGTCGACGGGATGATTCATTTGAATCATCGCTCGAACTTGAGTTGGAGGGGCCTGTGGTACTTCTTCCTCCTCATTTTCGACATCCTGTGCTCCCCCTTGATCACACGCCTCTTCTTGTGGGACCTGTTCGTCATCTTGAGTTGGGGGGTGCACCGTCGCTGAGGAAGAAGGTTGATCTTGCTCCTTGTGTTCCTGTGGTCGCACGTCTCCAATTGCCATGGTACGAATTGTGTCCATTGGAACATCATCTTCATCTACATCATCAAGATCAACTTGCTCTCTTGGAGAGCCATTAGTCTCATCAAATACAATGTCGCTAGAGACTTCAACCAAACCCGATGATTTGTTGAAGACTCTATACGCCTTTGTATTTGAGTCATAACCTAACAAAAACCCTTCTACAGCTTTGGGAGCAAATTTTGAATTTCTACCTTTCTTTACCAGAATGTAGCATTTATTCCCAAAAACTCGAAAATAAGAAACGTTGGGTTTGTTACCGGTTAGAAGCTCATATGACGTCTTCTTGAGGAGGCGATGAAGGTAGACCCGGTTAATGGCGTGGCAAGCTGTGTTCACAGCTTCCGACCAAAACCACTCGGGCGTCTTGAATTCTCCAAGCATCGTCCTCGCCATGTCTATCAGTGTCCTGTTCTTCCTCTCTACCACACCGTTTTGTTGTGGTGTGTAGGGAGCGGAGAACTCGTGCTTGATTCCTTCCTCCTCAAGAAACTCCTCCACTTGCAGGTTCTTGAACTCGGACCCGTTGTCGCTTCTAATCTTTTTCACCTTGAGCTCAAATTCATTTTGAGCTCGCCTTAGAAAGCGCTTGAGGGTCCCTTGGGTTTCTGATTTGTCCTACAAGAACAATACCCAAGTGAAGCGGGAAAAATCATTAACAATAACAAGACCATACTTACTTCCCCCGATGCTAAGGTAGGCGACGGGTCCGAAGAGGTCCATATGCAATAGCTCTAGAGGTCTTGATGTAGTCATCACATTCTTGTTGTGATGAGCACTTCCCACTTGTTTACCTGCTTGACAAGCTGCACAAGGTCTATCTTTTTCGAAAGTTACATCTGTTAGACCTAACACATGCTCTCCCTTTAGAAGCTTGTGAAGGTTCTTCATCCCCACATGTGCTAGACGGCGATGCCACAGCCAGCCCATGCTAGTCTTAGCGATTAAGCATGCATCTAGATCGGCCTCCTCCTTCGAAAAATCAAATAAATAGAGTTTGCCGTCTAGTACACCCTTAAAAGCTAATGAACCATCACTTCTTCTAAAGACAGACACATATACGTTTGTAAATAAGCAGTTGTAACCCATATTACATAATTGACTAACGGACAATAAGTTATATCCGAGCGATTCTACTAAAAACACATTAGAAATGGAATGCTCGGAAGAAATAGCTATTTTTCCTAGTCTTTTAACCTTGCCTTGATTCCCGTCACCGAATATGATTGAGTCTTGGGAATCTTTGTTCTTGACGTAGGAGGTGAACATCTTCTTCTCCCCCGTCATGTGGTTTGTGCATCCGCTGTCGATAATCCAGCTTGAGCCACCGGATGCATAAACCTGCAAGGCAAATTAGGCTTGGGTTTTAGGTACCCAACTCTTGTTGGGTCCTACAAGGTTAGTAACAATAGCCTTAGGGACCCAAATGCAAGTCTTGTCTCCCTTGCATTTGGCCCCCACCTTTTTAGCAATCACTTTTTCATTTTTACATGAAAGAACAAATTTAGCATTGCAAGCATGAAATATAGTGGTAGATCCATTATACACTTTCCTAGGAGCATAAGACACAAAATTCTTCCTAGCTCTACCATTAAAGTTTGAACTTGAAGCAATCATGGCATGTGAGTCGTAAGCATTATAATTCCTACTATAATGAAAATTCCTAGCATATTTTGTATCATGATACATGAAAGCATGATTCTTTTGACTCCTACTAGTCATAGGGGCCTTCCCTTTCTCCTTGTTGGGAATGGGAGCCTTTTGACTTGTTAAGTTCTTGGCTTCCCTTCGAAAGCCAAGCCCATCCTTAATTGAGGGATGTCTACCAATAGTGTAGGCATCCCTTGCAAATTTTAGTTTATCAAACTCATTTTTGCTAGTCTTAAGTTGGCCATTAAGACTAGCTACTTCATCATTTAATTTAGAAATGGAAATTAAATGTTCATTGCAAGCATCAACATTAAAATCCTTACACCTATTGCAAATTGCTACGTGTTCCACATGAGGACTAGTCTTATTTGCTTCTACTAGTCTCATGACAAGCAGAAATTTCACATGAAAGCATTTCATTCCTTTTAACTTCTAAAGCAAGAGACTTTTGCACACTTACAAATTTATCATGCTCTTCATATAAAAGATCCTCTTGCTTTTCTAAAAGTTTATCCTTTTCATTTAGAGCATCAATTAATTCATTGATCTTTTCTACTTTTGCTCTATCTAATCCTTTAAACAAGCTAGTGTAATCAATTTTATCATCACTAGAGTCCTCATCACTAGAAGTAGAGTACTTAGGAGTTTCTCTAGTGATTATCTTCTTTTCCTTTGCCATTAGGCAAGTGTGGCGCTCGTTGGGGAAGAGCAACGATTTGTTGAAGGCCGAGGCGGCGAGTCCCTCGTCGTCGGAGTCGGATGATGAACAATCCAAGTCCCACTCTTTGCCGAGGTGTGCCTCGCCCTTCGCCTTCTTGTAGGCCTTCTTCTTTTCCCGCTTCCCGCCTTTCTCTTGTTCCTGGTCATTAGTGTTCTCGGGACAATTTGCTATAAAATGACCATACTTACCACATTTAAAGCAGGAGTGTTTCCCTTTCGCTTTGCTCTTGTTGGGATGCTCCTTTCTTCCTTTTAGCGTCGTCTTGAAGCGCTTGATGATGAGGGCCATTTCTTCCTCGTTAAGCACAGCCGCCTCAACTTGCGCCACCTTGCTAGGTAGCGCCTCCCTGCTACTTGTTGCTTTGAGAGCAACAGTTTGAGGCTCGTGGATCGGCATTGGGCCATTTAGCGCCTCATCAACATATCTCTCCTCCTTGATCATCATTCGCCCACTTACAAACTTCCCAAGTATTTCCTTGGGCGTCATCTTGGTATATCTAGGATTTTCACGAATAGAGTTTACAAGATGAGGATCAAGGACAGTGAAGGACCTTAGCATAAGTCGGACGACGTTGTGGTCCGTCCATCTCGTGCTTCCATAGCTCCTTATTTTGTTGACTAGGGTCTTGAACCTGTTGTACGTTTGGGTTGGCTCCTCCCCCCCTGATCATTGCGAACCTTCCTAGTTCGCCCTCCACCAACTCCATCTTGGTGAGCATGGTGACATCATTTCCCTCATGCGAGATCTTGAGGGTGTCCCAAATCTGCTTGGTGTTATCCAAGCCGCTCACCTTATGGTACTCTTCCCTGCACAAGGATGCTAAAAGAACAGTGGTAGCTTGTGCATTTTTGTGAATTTGTTCATTAATAAACATGGGATTATCCGTACTATCAAATTGCATTCCATTCTCTACTATCTCCCATATACTTGGATGAAGAGAGAACAAGTGGCTACACATTTTGTGACTCCAAAATCCGTAGTCCTCTGCATCAAAGTGTGGAGGTTTACCAAGAGGAATGGAAAGCAAATGTGCATTTGAATTATGCGGAATACGAGAGTAATCAAAAGAAAAGTTTGAGTTGACCGTTTTCTTTTTCTCGTAGTTGTCGTCATAGTCCTTTTGGGAAGAAGAAGACCCGTCGTTGTCGTAGTAGACTATCTTCTTGATGCGCCTCTTCTTCTTCCCGTCTTTCTTTTTGTGACTCGAGCCAGAGTCGGTGGGCTTATCGTCTCTTGGCTCGTTGAAGGTGGACTCCTTCTTATCGTTGACCACCATCCCCTTTCCCTTAGGTATCATCTCTTCGGGCGATTAGTCCCTTGCGTGAAGAGAACGGCTCCGATACTAATTGAGAGCACCTAGAGGGGGGTGAATAGGTGATCCTGTAAAAACTTGAAACTTTAAGCCACAAAACTTGATTAAGAGTTAGTAGACTAAATAGCGAGCTCCTGTGAACACAAGTATCACAGAAAAGCAATCACAAAAGACACGCGAGTTATCCCGTGGTTCGACAAGTACAACACTTGTCTACCTCCACATTATGGCGTCCCAATGGACGAGGGTTGCACTCAACCCCTTTCAAGCGGTCCAAAGACCCACTTGAATACCATGTTGTTTCTCTTTGTTTCACTATATCCCGTTCGCGAGGAATCTCCACAACTTGGAGCCTCTCACCCTTACAATTTGATGATCACAAAGAAGCACAGAAGTAAGGGTGGGAAAAGCAACACACACAAGACTCAAAGCAAGAGCACAAACACGCACACTAGCCAACAACATGAGCTCAAAGTTCACACACGGAGTTCTCGACTCAGAAGGAGCTCAAATTGCTATCACATTGAATCAAATGCGCTAGAATGGAGTCTTGGTGCTTAGGGATGATCAAAGAATGCTTGGTGTGCTCCTCCATGCGCCTAGGGGTCCCTTTTATAGCCCCAAGGCAGCTAGGAGCCGTTGGAAGCAATCCAGGAAGGCAATTCTTGCCTTCTGTCGGGTGGTGCACCGGACAGTCTGGTGCACCACCGGACAGGCACTGTTCAGTGTCCGGTGCAGATTGCTTTCCTAAATTGGCGCAGCCGACCGTTGAAGATTTGGAGCCGTTGGCGCACCGGACATAGTCCGGTGCCCCTATCAGACCGTTGGCTCGGCCACGCGTCACGCGTGGATTGCGTGGCCGACCATTGGCGCAGTCGACCGTTGGCTCATCGGACAGTTCGGTGCATCCCCGGACAGTCCGGTGAATTTTAGCCGTACGCTGTTGACTGTTTCCCGAGGGCGGCGACTTCGCCGCAGACGACTCACCAGACAGTCTGGTGCACCACCGGACAGTCCGGTGATTTATAGTCGTACGCCGCCGACGAGATCCGAGAGCAGGCTGTTCATCTGGACTGGTCCTGGCACATCGGACACTGTGCGGTGCACCACCGGACACTGTGCGGTGCACCTAGACCGAGCGGTCTTTTGGCTGAACACAGCCAACTTATCTCCAAAGCGATTTCTCCTATTTCTTTAATCTTGACTTGCACTTCTTGAGTCTTTGGCACAAATATTACTCAAAGCATTTGTGTGGAGCACTTAATCACCAAAATCTTATAGAAATGGCCCAAGGGCACATTTCCCTTTCAGCTGGGCATCTCCTTGCATCTATAAAAGGGATGTCCAGGGCCCCGGAGGAAAAAACGAGGGGGAGAGAGAGGGACGAACGTGCAACGTACGAACACACGGACGCACGCCGCGGACGAGCGGAGGCAGGCAGGGTAGGAGAGACGCGGTGGAGGCAGCCCTAGACGGCTCGCCTCAAGGTCGTACCCTCTCCTTCTCTCTCTCTCTCTCTCTCTCTCTCTCTCTCTCTCTCTCTCTCTCTCTCTCTCGCTCTCCCGCAACGCTTGTAACCCCTACTGCAAGCGCCCCCTGGTGCAGGATAATATAAGCCTCATCCCATCGCTTGTGTTCCATCTTGCATCAACCCATCTGGACAAGGGCACGCGGCACTAAAATTCACTAGTCAGTCCGGATGAGGGCCCCCCGGGTCCGAAACACCGACAGTTGGCGCACCAGGTAGGGGCCTGCTGCGTATTAACAAATACTTTCCCGTTGAGTTCCAGATGGGTAGCTTTCAGCAGCCTCTTCAGCCCGGGACGGTGCTCCGCTTCGGAAGTCTCGAGTTCATGTCCCTCGACGGCAGCTACGACATGGTACAACTCCATTCACAGCATGACAACAATGATGGTCGATGGCTCGCCCACCGGAGGCAAACTCGACGACGACATCTCCCAGCGGCAGAAGAGGAACACTCGGGTTTACCCCGCCACCCTCCTCGCCAGAGGAGACGGAGACGGGGCAACCATGGCCAGGCAGGAGGTGGCACCTCATCGGCTGTCAAACCAGAGCGAGTCGACGACACCAGCACCCCTACGAGGGACATGTCGGGTGTTGTCCTCGCACCTAAGACAACGACGGATGTCGCCTCCCTGCAATGGGCCAACCCCAAGCGGACTGATGACGCCAGCACCCTCGCGAAGGACTTGTTGGGTGTTAGCCTCGTACCTGCGATAACGGTGCAGTCCGTCCCCGACGCGACTTCACCACCGTCCATAGACCAAAAGGTACCGTCCGTTTTCCACCCTGTTCCCTTTAGATTCAGTTTTGATCCACCAAGCGACCCCGCTTCGGTGAGCGCTTTCGCAAGGGCATATCCTGAACTTTCGGGGTACCATATGTGGTCCTCTTGGGACCAACTGACGGCTGTCTCAACCTCTGGACCCGTGGGTTCCGAGGAAGAGGACGACCCCGACGTCAGTTGGGATTTCTCAGGACTCCGTGATCCCAGTGCCATGCGCGACTTCATGTCCACATGTGACCACTGCCTCTCCGGCTGCTCTGATGATGGTCCTAGCCTTGACGACAAGGGTTGCGACCCAACTCGCGAGTGCTTCCACATCGATCAGGAGGATCACGACGGAGAAAACCACCTCGGTATGCCAGGAAGTAACGATGCCCTTGCACCTGCGTCTCGCATTGAGATCCCGCGGGAGCTAGCCGTGGTCCAAGTCCCTACGGGGGGTCAGGACACACAGCTTGAGCAACTCCGCGAGATGCAGGCCAAGCTCGACGAAGAAGCGGGGCGACTTGTGCAGCTCTGGCAAAACATCGAGCAGGAGTGGGCAGGCCAGGCACTCGCCGGAGGAGCACATCATCGGGCCCAGGACGTCCAGCGCCGTATCGTTGACGATGCCAGGGCGATGCCACCCTCGGCCTTGAACGGGGCCGTCCAAAGCCTAGCCGCAGCAGCAATGTTGCTTCGGACGATGCCGGAGCCATCCACCACCGAAGGGCAACATATCCAGGGCGAGCTCAAGGGCCTCCTGGAAAACGCCGCTGTCTGACAAGCCGAGAGCTCTGCCTCCCGGAGGCGAGGAGACCCCTCGGAGCATCACGTAGTGCCCTCCCGACACACGTCGGAGGCCTTGGTTCACACCGAGCGCACACCAGACGGGACGCCTGCAACCCCAGATCGCCTCGGTGCCGAGCAACATCGCCGCCACCATCGAGCCTGCCTCGAGGAGAAGGTGCGCCGAGGCTACCATCCCAGGCGCGGGGGACGCTACGACAGTGAGGAGGATCGAAACCCCTCACCCGAGCCATCGGGTCCGCGAGTCTTCAGCCGGGCCATACGACGAGCGCCGTTCCCGGGCCGTTTCCGAGCCCCGACTACCATCACCAAGTACTCGAGGGAGACAAGGCCAGAATTGTGGCTTGCGGACTACCGGCTGGCATGCCAGTTGGGAGGGGCGGACGATGACAACCTCATCATCCGCAACCTCCCCCTTTTCCTCTCCGACGCTGCTCCAGCCTGGCTGGAGCATCTGCCTCCTGCGCAGATCTCCGACTGGGACGACCTGGTCAAGGCTTTCGCTGGAAATTTCCAGGGTACGTACGTGCGCCCTGGGAACTCATGGGATCTCCGAAGCTGCCGCCAGCAGCCAGGGGAATCCCTGTGAGAGTACATCCGGAGGTTTTCGAAGCAGCGCACCGAGCTGCCCAACATCACCGACTCGGACGTCATCGAGGCATTCCTCGCTGGCACCACATGCCAAGACCTGGTGAGCAAGCTAGGACGCAAGACTCCCACCAAGGCGAGCGAATTGATGGGCATCACCACCAAGTTCGCCTCTGGTCAGGAGGCGGTCGAAGCCATCTTCCGGAAGGACAAGCAGCCTCAGGGAGGACAGAACGAAGACGCCCCCGAGGCGTCCGCCCAGCGTGGCGCGAAGAAGAAGGCGCAAGCGAAGCGCAACGCCGTCGACACGGATCTTGTCGCCGCCGCCGAACACAGGAACCCTCGGAAGCCTCTCGGAGGGGCCGGCACGTTCGACAAGATGCTCAAGGAGTCGTGCCCCTATCACTGGGGTCCCGTCAAGCACACCCTTGAGGAGTGCGACAAGCTCCGGCGCTACTTCAACAAGGCTGGACCCTCGGCAGAAGGTGGCAAAGACCAAGGCAACAACAAGGGGGCGACAAGGAAGAGGAGTTCCCGGAGGTCCACAACTGCTTCATGATCTACGGTGGACAGGTGGCGAACGCCTCGGCTCGGCACCGCAAGCAAGAGCGCCGGGAGGTCTGCTTAGTGAGGGTGGCAGCACCAGTCTACCTAGACTGGTCCGACAAGCCTATCACCTTCGACCAAGGCGACCACCCCGACTTCGTGCCGAGCCTAGGAAGGTACCCGCTCATCGTCGACCCGATCATCGACAACATTAGGCTCTCCAAGGTCCTCATGAACAGAGGCAGCAGCCTCAACATCATCTACGCCGAGACCCTGGAGCTCTTGGGGTTGATCGGTCCGAGATCCGGGCTGGTGCAGCACCCTTCCATGGGATCGCACCCGGAAAGCGTATACTGCCCCTCGGATAGGTTGACTTGCCCGTCTGCTTCGGAACTCCCTCCAACTTCCGCAAGGAAACCCTCACCTTCGAGGTAGTTGGGTTCCGAGGGACCTATCACGCGGTGCTGGGAAGACCATACTATGCCAAGTTCATGGCCATCCCCAACTACACGTACCTCAAGCTCAAGATGCCTTGCCCCAAGGGGGTCATCACCGTCGGGCCCACGTACCGCCACGCTTACGAGTGCGACGTGGAATGCGTGGAGTATGCCGAGGCCCTCGCCGAGTCTGAAGCCCTCATCGCCGACATGGACTGCCTCTCCAAGGAGGCGCCCGACATGAAGCGGCACGCCGGCAACTTCGAGCCGGCCGAGGTGGTCAAGTCTGTCTCTCTCGACCCCAGCAACGACGCCAGCAAGAAAGTCAGGATCGGCTCCGAGCTCGACCCCAAATAGGAAGTAGTGCTCGTCGACTTTCTTCGCGCAAACGCCGAAGTTTTCGTGTGGAGTCCCTCGGACATGCCGGGCATACCGAGGGATGTCGCCGAGCACTCACTAGACATCCGAGCTGGAGCCCGACCCGTGAAGCAGCCCCTGCACCGTTTTGATGAAGAAAAGCGCAGAGCCATAGGCGAGGAGGTCCACAAGCTGATGGCTGCAGGGTTCATCAAAGAGATATTCCATCCCGAATGGTTAGCTAACCCTGTGCTCGTAAAAAAAAGGTGGGAAATGGAGGATGTGCGTAGACTACACCGGTCTAAACAAAGCATGTTCGAAGGTTCCCTACCCTCTGCCTCGCATCGATCAAATTGTGGACTCCACTGCTGGGTGTGAAACCCTGTCATTCCTCGATGCCTACTCAGGCTATCACCAAATCAAGATGAAAGAGTCCGACCAGCTCGCGACTTCTTTCATCACACCTTTTGGCATGTATTATTATACTACAATGCCATTTGGCTTGAGGAATGCAGGTGCCACCTACCAGAGGTGCATGAACCATGTGTTCGGAGAACACATCGGCAGAACGGTCGAGGCTTACATCGATGACATCGTCGTCAAAACAAGGAAAGCCTCCGACCTCCTCTCCGACCTTGAGGTAACATTCAGTTGCCTGAAAGCGAAGAGCGTAAAACTCAATCCTGAGAAGTGTGTCTTCGGAGTCCCCCGAGGCATGCTCTTAGGGTTCATTGTCTCCGAACGAGGCATCGAAGCCAACTTGGAGAAAATCGCAGCCATCACCAACATGGGGCCAATCAAGGATTTAAAAGGAATACAAAGGGTCATGGGATGCCTTGCGGCTCTGAGCCGCTTCATCTCACGCCTCGGCGAGAAGGGATTGCCCTTGTACCGCCTCTTAAGGAAGGCCGAGCGCTTCACTTGGACCCCCGAGGCCGAGTTAGCCCTCGGAAACTTAAAGGCGCTCCTTACAAATGCGCCCATCTTGGTGCCCCCCGCTGCGGAAGAAGCCCTCTTGATTTACGTCACCACAACCACTCAGGTGGTCAGCGCTACGGTCGTAGTCGAGAGACGAGAAGAAGGGCACGCACTGCTCGTCCAGAGGCCAGTCTACTTCATCAGCGAAGTGCTATCCGAGACCAAAGTCCGCTACCCACAAATCCAGAAGCTGCTCTATGCAGTGATTCTGACACGGCGGAAGCTGCGACACTACTTCGAGTCTCATCCGGTTACTGTGGTGTCATCTTTCCCCCTGGGAGAAATCATCCAGAGCCAAGAGGCCTCGGGTAGGATAGCAAAATGGGCAGTGGAACTTATGGGCGAAACACTTTCGTTTGCCCCTCAGAAGGCCATAAAATCCCAAGTCTTGGCCGACTTCCTGGCTGAATGGACTGACACCCAGTTGCCGACGGCCCCAATACAGCCTGAACTTTGGACCATGTACTTCGACGGGTCGTTGATGAAAATAGGAGCAGGTGCTGGCTTGCTCTTCATCTCACCCCTCAGGAAACATGTGCGCTACGTACTGCACCTCCATTTTCCGGCGTCAAACAACGTGGCCGAGTACGAGGCCTTGGTTAATAGCCTACGCATCGCCGTAGAGCTAGGGGTTCGGCGCCTCGACGCTCGTGGCGACTCGCAGCTCGTCATTGACCAGGTCATGAAGAACTCCCACTACCACGACCAAAAAATGGAGGCCTACTGCGACGAGGTTCAGCGTTTGGAAGAGAAGTTCTACGGGCTGGAACTCAACCATGTTGCTCGATGGTACAACGAAACCGCAGATGAGCTGGCGAAAATAGCCTCGGGGCGAACAACGGTTCCCCCGGACGTCTTCTCCAAGGATATATATCAGCCATCCGTCAAAGTGAACGACGCGCCCAAGCCCGAGGAGGCCTCGGCCCGCCCGAGATACCCTCGGCCGCCGAGGGTGAGGCCCTGCGTGTTGAGGGGGAGCGGAATGGGGTCACACCGGTCCCGAACTGGCAGACCCCGTACCTGGAATATCTCCTCCGAGGAGAGCTGCCCCTCGACAAGGCCGAAGTTCGGCAACTGGCTCGGCGAGCCAAGTCGTTCGTTTTGCTGGGTGATGAAAAGGAGTTGTACCACCGCACCCCCTCAGACATTCTCCAATGATGCATATCCATTGCCCAAGGACAAGAGCTGTTACAAGTAATACACTCGGGGGCTTGCGGTCACCATGCAGCACCTCGAGCCCTCGTTGGAAACGCCTTCCGACAAGGTTTCTACTGGCCAACCACAGTGGCCGACGCCACTAGGATTGTACGCTCCTGCCGAGGGTGCCAATTCTACACAAGACAGATGCACCTGCCCGCACAAGCCCTACAGACAATACCTATCACTTGGCCGTTCATTGTGTGGGGTCTGGACCTCGTCGGTCCCTTGCAGAAGGCACCCAGGGGCTTCAAGCACCTGCTGGTCGCCATCGACAAATTCTCCAAGTAGATCGAGGTCCGACCCTTAACCAGCATCAGGTCCGAGCAGGCGGTGGCATTCTTCACAAATATCATCCATCACTTTGGGGTCCCAAACTCAATCATCACCGACAATGGCACGCAGTTCACCGGGAAGAAGTTCCTGGACTTCTGCGAGCACCACCACATCCGTGTGGACTGGGCCGCCGTAGCGCACCCAATGACGAATGGGCAGGTATAACGCGCCAATGGTATGATTTTGCAGGGACTAAAGCCGAGGATCTACAACGACCTCAATAAGTTCGGCAAGCGGTGGATAAAAGAACTACCCTCGGTGGTCTGGAGTCTGAGGACGACGCAGAGCCGGGCCACGGGCTTCACGTCGTTTTTCCTAGTCTATGGGGCCGAGGCCATCTTACCCACGGACTTGGAATACGGTACCCCAAGGACAAAGGCTTACGACGACCAAAGCAACTAGACCCGCCGAGAGGATTCGTTGGACCAGCTGGAAGAGGCTCGGGATGTGGCCTTACTACACTCGGCGCGGTATCAGCAGTCCTTGTGACGCTACCACGCCCGAAGGGTTCGGCCCCGAGACTTCCAAGTGGGAGACTTGGTACTTCGGCTACGGCAAGACACCCGAGGGCGCCACAAACTTACCCCTCCCTAGGAAGGGCCGTTCATCATCGCCAAAATCCTGAAGCCCGGGACATACAAGCTGGCAACGATCAAGGCGAGATCTACAGCAACGCTTGGAACATCAAATAGCTACATCGCTTTTACCCTTAAAATGTTTCAAGTCGTTCATGTATCTCGCTTTCTTTACATACATAAATAAAGTCTAACCATCAAGGAAGGATCAACCTTGTCTCGGCAAAGCCCGATTCTCCCTCGGGGGCTAGAAGGGGGGAACCCCCTCTGCATCAAAATTTTTCTCAAAATTTTTCTCAGAAAAGTCTTTTGCCAGAACGTCTTTCGTGCATTTCGACAGCGTCAATAACAGAATCCTAAAGACGAGCAAGAGAGACCGTAAGCGGCAAGGCCGACCGAGCCGAGGGACTCCTACGCCTCTAGGATACAGATACCTCACTCATCACCTTCCGCGAAAAGTAACTCACGCTCGGATAAGCGATTCCGCTACCGAACAAGTTCTAATGCACGAAACAAGAGGAAAGAAAACACAGCTTTATAATACGACAAAAATGTCTAGGCCTCATCGGCCGCAAAAGACATACGCATACTTCAAGCAAATTGTTCCTGCAGGCTCAGACATCGGCAGGGGGAGGAGCAGCACGCTCAGCGTCATTTCCACCCTCGGCAGAATTTGGCCTGGCCTCAGACGGCGACTCGGGCGGAAGGATCTCCACCTCGAAGGAGGAAGCCAGCACCACGCTTGGGCCCTCGACAGCCGCGTCAAGCCTCCGGACCTCGGCTAAGGTAGCCTCCTCTTCGTCGGGTAAGCAGTACCCCTCGCTGACCCGCTCCAGATCCACGTTGTAGTGGGAAGCGAGCACGACGAAGGCCCGCCTAACGCTGTGGTGCAGCGCCCCGCGGAGTCTGTTGCGCACATGACCGCCCAAGGCCCGCAGATGACTCTAGGGGGAGCTACCCGAGGGGACGCCGTCGAGGCCAAAGGTCTGGCAGAAAGCCGAGATGGCCTCGGACATGGCTACACGCTCGGCCTCCTTTTGCTCAGCCGCCTCGGCAAGCGCCTTGCAGTTCTTGACGGACTTGTCAAGAGCCGTCTCGAACCCTGCAGATAGCAGGACAACATTCCTCGGACGCAAGGAGAAGAATGGAGACAAAAACAAAGTCTCAAAGCGGGGAAAACACCCCTTTGGCCCGGACACCCTAGCTTGGGTGGACCAAGCAGACCCGACGGCCACGACGAGACCCTCCGCAAGGGTCCCGGCCCGAGCGGTCGCCTCGGGGTCCGGAAAGGGGAAGCACCCTCTGCGCCAAATCTTTCCTCGGAAAAGTTTTCCTCCAAAAATGACTTTCATGCATTTCGATTATGTCAGTAGCGGAATCCTAATAACGAGCGACTGAGACCTTGAACGACCAGGCCGACCGAGCCAAGGGACTCCTACGCCTCCAGGATACGGATACCTCACTCGTCACCTTCCAGGAAAGGCGGATCACGCTCGGACAAGTGATTCTGCCACCGACGAACAAGTCTTAATGCTCGAAACAAGAGGAAAGAAACACGGCTTTATACCTAAATGTTCAGGCCTCAGCAGCCACAAAGAACAAACACACATGCTTGGGGTAACAATGGTACCTAGACTTAGACGTCGGCAGTGCCCTCGGCGGTTGTCCCGACCTACGGCAGATGTCTTAGTACTCAAAGCTATTACATCTCGCTCTCAAGAGGGTACCATTACAAACGGGACTCCAGGTCCATTCCCGCAGGAATGAACAACCTCCACACCAGAAGGCCTGCGGGATAACGAGCTCCGAGCAGCTCGCCGACGACCACTACACCAGCAGCGCGACAACGACCTCCGCCTCGGGCGGCTAGACAGCAGCAGCGATGGCCCCAGGGCAAATGCTGCCACTGAAAGGCCCTCGTTCACGTCCCCTCCCGGGGGACGAGAACCAGCCATTAAAGCCAAAGAGCCGAAGGTCCGGAGCGCAGCTGGCACCGACGGTCTCGTCGGCGGAGGTAACCGCTGCAGTGGGAAGCCTCACCAGCGGCAGCCCCCACTCCAGCACCGGTGACAGCAGCCACCTGCGCATGGCACGACCGTCGCCCGGGTGGAGGACGGACAGCTGCACTCTGACTAGGCAGCAGCAATTCGCCTTCCCCCGCATGGCTGGAGGACGCCTCCTCCGTAGGGCTGGAGGATGCCCTTCTCCCCCAAATGCTGGAGGAAGAAGCGGGTCACCGGCCCACGCGGGAGGCAGGACCCAACCCGGCGCGCCCTCCTCCTTGGCCCGGATGATGAACATCCTTGAAGCTGAGGGCGGGGCAGAGGCCGCAGCTCGACTTGCTTCTCCCCACCACAAGGCTGGTGATCATCCCTACGGATGACCATTGGTGAGGGAATGCAACCGGGTTGCGTGATGAAAATCCTTGAAGCCGAGCGATGACTGAAGAGCGCCAACCCCCACGGGGTCACGCTCCTCCAACAGCAGCAAGAGGAAGGCAACGTGGGTGCGCCCCATCTGGGGGCTCGGAAGGTGGAAGGGCGCGATGGATGCGAGGAGTGTGAAGGCATGGCTACCCCCCAGGGGGTTGGTCCCTTTTTAAAGGCAGATCTCCTCACTCTCACCCCCAAGCGTCACGGGCAAAGTCTCCACCGACATGCTCTAGGGTTCCCACCCCACGACACGGGGGCTGGGTCCCACACGTCATGCGAGCTGACCCGAAACGCGAAGAAGGCGAACCGCCGCACGCGCAGCATGTAACCGCCCTGCGGTTATAAGCGTTCCCTCATCATCGCCGAAACCAACGGTCGGAAGGGCGGGCCGCCACGCAGGGAGCATGCAACCGCACCACGGTTGTGCACCCTTTCAGCTCCGTCGCACCCTGTGGTCCAGCATGGAGGTCCAGGCCCACATGTTATGTAACCGGCGCGACGGTTACTAAGTGCAAGGAAACCACACCGCCGCTTGCACCAATGCTGCGTCTTCTCGACTGCGGATCTAGCGCAGCAACTCAAGGCAGCCCCACGCATGACCCAACAGTGCCCGTTGAGTGCGGCGATCACGGGTCACCCCGCCGCGGAGATAGGCGCGACGGTCGATATGATCAGAGGCAGGCCGGTAGTAATTGCAGCAACAGGCGTGCGGAAGCCACGGTCCAATCACCTACAGGACAAGCGACACCTCCGGCAGGCGAAGCGGGCGCCGTTTCATCTCCGTCATAATGATCGCGTCATGAAAGGTGCGCCACATTATTTAAATTTATATCCTTTTTCCTTTTCCTCTCTCTCTCTCTCTCTCTCTCTCTTGCCACAGGGACTGGGAAAGGGGATATTGCAAAAAGGATCCTTCTCGGCGAAGGAAATGGGCCCCGAGCCCTCCTACTGATCAGGGGTTCGAAGGTTGCACCCTCCAGGGTTCGGTAACCGCCCCAGAGCACTCAGGCTCCGAGCCCATTACTGATCAGGGGTTCGAAGGCTGGCCCCTCAGAAGGGTTCGATAGCTGCCCCAGAGCACGCAGAGTTAGGGATGACCCTGGGTACGTCCGTTACATGGCCGAGGCTCGGGCTACGCTCCCGAGGTACCCTAGGACATTTCCGAGACCAGCGGGAACGATTTGTAACGGAATCCCACCGGAGGGAGGCATCGAGCCCTCTGACCCTATCGAATGGGTCTGGGTCCGGCAAATCACCTGCAGGTACTTTTGGAGCGCGCCTCTGGGCCACTAGCCGACCCTTATCGAACGGAGCTCGGGCGTCCACTCGGATTACCCATTAGCAGCTCACTGGAAACACCGTGTTCGGTGCCCCCCATGGGTAACACAGCGCTTTCCCCCCTTCCTCCTGCGGAAAGGCAACGAAGGGGCGTACAATAAAAGTCGAGACGGTCCTTGATCGTCCTCTCGCTCCGTGCAGAGGCTCGGGGGCTGCTCTCGCACCAGGCTACGGCCAAACTGTTGACCACGTCGATAAACCAGCTTGAAAACTCGGAGCCTGACCATGCACCCGGGCTGCGGCCAGGCCGCATGAGGGAACAACAAGGCTGACCGAGGCATCACATATAGGATTAAGACCTCAGAGGAGTCAAACCACTCCTCCGAGGCCTCGGGGGCTACACCCGGCGGCTGCGCTCGCGCGCACCCCCGGAACTAAGCATAACCGAGAAGGGCCGGTCCCCTTACGAAAAATCCGGCAGAACCTCCAAGCGAGTACCTACACTCCCTTCGAGGCTCGGGGGCTACTGTCGGGGTCCGTAATTAGGGGTACCCCCAATGCACCTTAATTCGGCTGGAAAACATCTACAGAACAAACCATAAACGACCGATAAAGCGCGGGCTTCATCTACCAAGGGACGCAACCTCATCTGAGCCCAGCCTCGGGCCAGGACAGTAGTCCCGGACGAATTCACGCCTCGCCCGAGGGTCCCCTCAGTCAGCAGACACACCCTCGGCTCGCCCGAAGCCTAGCTCGGGCAGACTTTGTTGTGTAGTGACCTCGTCTGAATCACCTTACCAACCGATCGTATCGCATGCACATTTAATGCGGGGATCGCCTGACACATTATCCTGACACGCGTGCCTCAATCGGCAAGGTCGAAGTGACCGCAGTCACTTCGCCCCCCTTTACTGACCATTCTGACAGGAGAACAGCGCCGTTCACTCCACTCCGGCAACTGTGCCAGCTATCAGGGAAGGGCCGACAACAGCAAGTCACGACCTCCCCGAGTTCGGCCTCGGGCGCAACAGGGAGCTCCGCCTCGCCCGACCCCAGGCCTCGGCCTCAGCTTCGGCCTCGGAGAAGGTCTCCGCCTCGCCCGACCCCGACCTCAACCTCGGCCTCGGGAGAAGGTCTCCGCCTCGTCCGACCCTAGGCCTCGGCCTCAGCCTCGGCCTCGGAGGAGTCGCTGCCTCACCCGACCTCGACCTCGTATCAGCTACGCTACTGGGGATCCATCATTACCCTACCCTTAGCTAGCCGCCTCAGGCTACGAAGGAACAAGACCGGTGTCCCATCTAAGTTACCCTGGTAACAGGTAATGATGGCTCCCCGTGTGCGCCCATGACGTCGGGTGCTCTCAAACCCCCTACGGAAGCAAGGAAACGTCAGCAGGATCCATGCCGCACCGCGAGATATACACCTACAAGGCTCAAGGCACCCCTCCGACGGCCACGTTGGCGCATCTATAGGGCTCAAGGCACTCCCCCGACGGCCACGTTATTACCTGTATAGGGCTCAGGGCACTCCCCTACCAGCCACGTTAGCTCATAGCTACACCCCCATTGTACAGCTGGGCATCTCCTTGCATCTATAAAAGGGATGTCCAGGGCCCCGGAGGAAAAAACGAGGGGGAGAGAGAGGGACGAACGTGCAACGTACGAACACACGGACGCACGCCGCGGACGAGCGGAGGCAGGCAGGGTAGGAGAGACGCGGTGGAGGCAGCCCCAGACGGCTCGCCTCAAGGCCATACCCTCTCCTTCTCTCTCTCTCGCTCTCCCGCAACGCTTGTAACCCCTACTGCAAGCGCCCCCCGGTGCAGGATAATATAAGCCTCATCCCATCGCTTGTGTTCTATCTTGCATCAACCCATCTGGACAGGGGCACGCGGCACTAAAATTCACTAGTCGGTCCGGCTGAGGGCCCTCCGGGTCCGAAACACCGACAATATCTTCAGAATCTACTTTTAGTTTGGTTGGCAGGGTGATCGAGGAACGTCGTTGACGACTCACACCGGACATGGTGGAGGTTCTATCATGTATCAAAGACTGGGAGTTAGCAGATTTACACATGCAACACAATCTTGAGAAGGATACAATAGAAATAGAATATATCCTTGAAAGCTTAAACAATGATGGAGGACAACAAGGAAGTCAGTCAAGGGCTCAAGAGTGAATTATTGTAACTTGTAATCTTATCCTTTGTCTCTATCTCTTGTGAATTGTTGTATTGAACTATGAACATGGTTGCATGCCTGCATACATTATAAATTTGAGCTGGTTGCACTCTTTTTTCCTTCCTAGGGTTTTCTCACGAGGTGTGAGTTTTTACCAAGGAAGGTTTTTAATGAGGCAATATTGCACGAACATCTCAATAATATATTTCTTGTGTCGTCTTTTGTGTTTGTTGTAAATTCTGTTATATATAATTATATATGTGATTTTTGTGATTTTCAGGCCAGGTCCGGCCCTGTACCACTGGACTGTCCAGTACAATGGTATGGCCCGGCCTGTCCGAATACCTATCAGGTCGTGTCTGGACCCAGAGGCCGGCACGTCGGGTAAGCCCGGCACGACCCATAGGCTGCCCGTGTCGTGCCTGGCACGCCTCTATTGGGTCGGGCCGAGCACGTGCCCGGGCTGGGTTGGGCGGCACGTTTGGACATGTATAGCCACAACCAAGGTGATTGTTGCACCTCCGATAGGGCGCGAGAAATCTGACTTGGTCGCCTTACCAAGTCTAGATAAGATCAACCTAACATTCTTCCCCTGATCTCACGCTTAGTTGTGCTCAATCTTTTAAATTACAATCTGTCGGGGACCATAATTAGGGGTACCCTCAAGACGCCTAATTCTCAGCTGGTAACCCCCATCAGCATAAAGCTGCAAAGGCCTGATGGGTACGATTAAGTCAGGGATCAGTCCACACGAGTGACTCGATCACGCTTCACCCGAGCCTAGCCTCGGCCAAGGGCAGCCGACCTCGACAGACTTCCGTCTCGCCCGAGGCCCCCCTTTTTACGGCGGACACATCACCGGCTCGCCCAAGGCCTTGGCTTCGCTCAGAAGCAACCTTGACTAAATCGCCAAACCGACTGACCAAATTGCAGGAGCATTTAACGCAAAGGTGGCCTGACACCTTTATCCTGACACGCGCCCCCGGCAGAGCCGAAGTGACCGCCGTCACTCCACCGCTCCACTGACCAGTCTGACAGAAGGACAGCGCCGCCTGCGCCACTCCGACTGCGGTGCCACTCGACAGAGTGAGTCTGACAGGCAGCCAGGCCTTGCCAAAAGCGCCACGACGAACTCCGCTCCGCCCGACCCCAGGGCTCGGACTCGGGCTAAGACCCGGAAGACGGCGAACTCCACTCCGCCCGACCCCAGGGCTCGGACTCGGGTTAAGACCCGGAAGACGGCGAACTCCGCTCCGCCCGACCCCAGGGCTCGGACTCGGGCTAAGACCCGGAAGACGGCGAACTCCGCTCCGCCCGACCCCAGGGCTCGGACTCGGGCTAAGACCCGGAAGACGGCGAACTCCGCTCCGCCCGACCCCAGGGCTCGGACTCGGGCTAAGACCCGGAAGACGGCGAACTCCGCTCCGCCCGACCCCAGGGCTCGGACTCAGGCTAAGACCCGGAAGACGGCGAACTCCGCTCCGCCCGACCCCAGGGCTCGGACTCGGGCTAAGACCCGGAAGACGACGAAACTCCGCCTCGCCCGACCCCAGGGCTCGGACTCGGGCTAAGACCCGGAAGACGACGAAACTCCGCCTCGCCCGACCTCAGGGCTCGGACTCGGGCTAAGACCCGGAAGACGACGAAACTCCGCCTCGCCCGACCCCAGGGCTCGGACTCCGCCCTGGCCTCGGCCGAACGACTTCCGCCTCGCCCGACCCCATGGCTCGGGCTCGGCCTCGGCAACAGAGGACAGACTCAACCTCGGCTTCGGAGGAGCCCCCACGTCACCCTGCCTAGGGCACAGACCCGCCACGTCAACAGGAAGCGCCATCATCATCCTACCCCGAATCGACTCGGGTCACGGAGAACAAGACCGGCGTCCCATCCGGCCTGCTCCGCCGGATGGGCAATAATGGCGCTCCACAAACTCTATGACGACGGTGGCCCCCCAGCTCTCTTACGGAAGCAGGGCGACGTCAGCAGGGACTCGACCGCTCCAACAGCTGTCCCTCCGCCAGGCTCCGTCGCACCTCCGACCGCCACGACATCACGCCAGCAAGGTGCCAAGACCTCTCCGGCTGCCACATTGGCATGTACCAAGGGCGCTAGTTCTCCTTCCGCTAGACACGTAGCACTCTGCTACACCCCCCATTGTACACCTGGATCCTCTCCTTACGACTATAAAAGGGAGGACCAGGGCCTTCTTAGAGGAGGTTGGCCGCGCGGGACCGAGGACGGGACAGGCGCTCTCTTGGGGCCGCTCGCTTCCCTCACCCGCGTGGACGCTTGTAACCCCCCTACTGCAAGCGCACCTGACCTAGGCGCGGGACGAACACGAAGGCCGCGGGACTTCCACCTCTCTCACGCTCGACTCCGGCCACCTCGCCTCTCCCCCCTTCGCGCTCGCCCACGCGCTCGACCCATCTGGGCTGGGGCACGCAGCACACTCACTCGTCGGCTTAGGGACCCCCCTGTCTCGAAACGCCAACAGTTGGCGCGCCAGGTAGGGGCCTGCTGCGTGCTGACGAACAGCTCCCCGTCAAGCTCCAGATGGGCAGTCTCCAGCAACCCCTCCGGCCCGGGACGGTGCTTCGTTTCGGGACTCTTGAGTTCATGTCCTTCGACGGCAGCTACGACATGATACTCCTTCCACCACCGCGCGACGACGACAATGGCGGCCGACAACCCACCCGCCGGCGGCGGAATCGACGACATCTTCCCCGCGTGGTGGAAGAGCAACATTCGGGCTCGCTCCGTTCCCTCCCCCGCCAACGGAGGAGGAGGCGGGGCCATCAAGGCCAGGCGGGAGGCCGCGCTTCGTTGGCCGTCGAGCGAATCGACGCCCCCGACGCCCCGACGGAGGGCACGCCGGACGTCGACCTCGCGTTCAAGACGAAGGCAAGCGCCGTCCCCCCGCGACGCGCTGACCCCGAACAAGAAGACGACGCCAGCGCGCTCGCGGAAAGCCTGCAGGACGTCGCCCTCGTACCTGAGATGACGGTGCAACCAGTCCCCGATGTGACTACGTCGCTCCTCGTCGACCAAAAGGTACCAACTAACTCCCATCTTGCGTCATTTCGACTCGGCCTCAACCCGCCAAACGACCTCGTTTTGGCGGGCACTCTCATTGAGGCGAGTGCAACCCCACTGGGGTTTCGTATGCGGTCGCCTTGGGACCGGCTGACGGACGTCTCGACCTACGGGCCCTCTGGGTCCAAGGAAGATGACGATCCCAGCATCTGTTGGGATTTCTCCGGACTTGGCAACCCCAGTGCCGTGCGGGACTTCATGACCGCATGTGGCTACTGCCTCTCCGACTGTTCCGACGGAAGTCGCAGCCTTGGCGACGAGAGTTGCGGCCCAAGCCGCGAATGTTTCCACATCGAGCTAGGGGATCCCTCCGAAGGCAACCATCTTGGCATGCCGGAGGACGGTGATTTCCCTAGGCCGGCGCCTCGCGCCGACATCCCACGGGAGCTAGCTGTGGTCCCCGCTCCGGCGGGTGGTTACGACCCACAACTCGAGCAAGTCCGCGAGGCGCAAGCCAGGCTCAACGAGGGAACAGGAGCGCTTGAGCCGATCCGTCGGGACGTCGGACAGGCATGGGTGGGCCAACCCCTGGCCGGAGAAATACGTCACCTGCCCCAAGGTCTCCAGCACCGCGTCGCCAACGATGCCAGGGCCAGGCCGCCGCCCGCATCCAGCGGGGTTGGTCAGAACCTGGCAGCCGCAGCGATGCTCATCCGCGCGATGCCGGAGCCATCAACCACCGAGGGTCGGCGAATCCAGGGAGAGCTCAAGAATCTCCTGGAAGGCGCTGCGGCCCGACGGGCCGAGAGCACTGCCTCCCGAAGGCAAGGATATCCCTCGGAACCTCACGCCGCGACTTCCCGATTCATGCGGGAAGCCTCGGTCTACACCGGGCGCACGCGCAACACCGCGCCTGCGGCCCCGGGCCACCTCGGCAACGAGCACCATCGACGCGACCGTCGGGCTCACCTCGACGAAAGGGTGCGCCGAGGCTACCACCCCAGGCGTGGGGGGCGCTACGACAGCGGGGAGGATCGGAGTCCCTCGCCCGAACCACCCGGTCCGCAGGCCTTCAGTCGGACCATCCGACGGGCGCCATTCCCAACCCGGTTCCGACCCCCGACTACTATCACGAAGTACTCGGGGGAAACGAGACTGGAACTGTGGCTCGCGGACTACCGCCTTGCCTGCCAACTAGGTGGGACGGACGACGACAACCTCATCATCCGTAACCTCCCCCTGTTCCTCTCCGACACTGCTCGCGCCTGGTTGGAGCACCTGCCTCCGGGGCAGATCTCCAACTGGGACGACTTGGTCCAAGCCTTCGCTGGCAATTTCCAGGGCACATACGTACGCCCCGGAATTCCTGGGACCTTCGAAGCTGCCGGCAACAGCCGGGGGAATCGCTCCGGGACTACATCCGGCGATTCTCGAAGCAGCGCACCGAGCTGCCCAACATCACCGACTCGGATGTCATCGGCGCGTTCCTCACCGGCACCACTTGCCGCGACCTGGTGAGCAAGCTGGGTCGCAAGACCCCCACCAGGGCGAGCGAGCTGATGGACATCGCCACCAAGTTCGCCTCTGGCCAGGAGGCGGTCGAGGCTATCTTCCGAAAGGACAGGCAGCCCCAGGGCCACCCATCGGAAGAGGCTCCTGAGGCGTCTGCTCCGCGCGGCGCCAAGAAGAAAGGCAAGAAGAAGTCGCAATCGAAACGCGACGCCGCTGACGCGGACCTTGTCGCCGCCGCCGAGTACAAGAACCCTCGGAAGCCCCCCGGAGGTGCAAACCTCTTCGACAAGATGCTCAAGGAGCCGTGCCCCTACCATCAGGGGCCCGTCAAGCACACCCTCGAGGAGTGCGTTATGCTTCGGCGTCACTTCCACAGGGCCGGGCCACCCGCCGAGGGTGGCAGGGCCCGCGACGACGACAAGAACGAAGATCACCCAGCAGGAGAGTTCCCCGAGGTCCGCGACTGCTTCATGATCTATGGAGGGCATGCGGCGAATGCCTCGGCTCGGCATCGCAAGCAAGAGGCAGACCTCCCCGACCATGTGCCGAGCCCGGGGAAATACCCGCTCGTCGTCGACCCCGTGGTCGGCAATGTCAGGCTCACCAAGGTCCTGATGGATGGGGGCAGCTGCCTCAACATTATCTACGCCGAGACCCTCAGGCTCCTGCGCGTCGATCTATCCTCCGTCCGAGCAGGCGCTGCGCCCTTCCACGGGATCATCCCTGGGAAGCGCGTCCAGCCCCTCGGGCGACTCGACCTCCCCGTCTGCTTCGGGACGCCCTCCAACTTCCGAAGGGAGACCCTGACGTTCGAGGTGGTCAGGTTCCGAGGAACCTACCACGCCATACTAGGGAGGCCATGCTACGCGAAGTTCATGGTCGTCCCCAACTACACCTGCCTGAAGCTCAAGATGCCGGGCCCCAACGGGGTCATCACCGTCGGCCCCACGTACAAACACGCGTTCGAATGTGACGTGGAGTGCGTGGAGTGCGCCGAGGCCCTCGCCGAGTCCGAGGCCCTCATCGCCGACCTGGAGAACCTCTCCAAGGAGGTGCCAGACATGAAGCGCCATGCCGGCAACTTCGAGCCAGCGGAGACGGTTAAGGCCGTCCCTCTCGACCCCAGTGGCGACACCACCAAGCAGGTCCGGATCGGTTCCGGGCTCGACCCCAAATAGGAAGCAGTGCTCATCGACTTTCTTCGCGCAAACGCCGACGTCCTTGCGCGGAGTCCCTCGGACATGCCCGGCATACCGAGGGATGTCGCCAAACACTCGCTGGATATTCGGGCCGGGGCCCGATCCGTCAGGCCGCCTCTGCGCCTCGGTCATCAAGGAAGGGCCGGCCTCGCCTTGGCAGAGCCCGACCCTCCCTCGGGGGCTAAAAAGGGGGAACCCCTCTGCGTCAAGATCTTTTTAAATCAAAAAAGGGGCCTCTTGCGTTCTCCCGGCTATGTCAGAAGCAGGGTCTCGAGGAGCGAACGCGGGTACATGAAAATGGCAAGGCCGACTGAGCCGAGGAACTCCCGTGCCTCCGGGTTAGGGATACCTCACTCATCACCTGCCACGAAGAATGGCCCAACTCGAGAAGCCACCCTATTATTGATGAGCCAGGACGAACATGCAGATGGAAAGAAAGGAGAGTACGACTCCATGCAAGAAAGACAAAAGTGTTCAGGCCTCAGCGGCCGCGGTGAGACGCACATTCAACAAGAAACTGTTCAAACGAGAATCAGGCGCCGCCTTGGGAAGGAGCCGCGCCTTCAGCTCCATCCCCGCCATCGGTGGGGTCCATCTCGGCCTCCGGTGACATCGCAGGGGGAAGGACCTCCGCCTCAAAGGTGGTCGCCAGCACCGCGCTCGGACCCGCGGCGACCGCGTCAAGCCGCTGCACCTCCGCTAGAGCAGCATCGTCTTCGTCGGGAAGACAGTACCCCTCACAAACCCGCTCCAGGTCCACAACGTAGTGGGAAGCGAGCACGGCGAAGGCCCGCCTGACGCCGTGGTGTAGCGCTTCGCGGACTCTGCCGCGGGCGTGACCACCCAAGGCTCGAAGGCGGCTCTGAGGGGAGCTTCCTGAAGGGACGTCGCCGGAGCCGAGGACACGATAAAAGTCCGAGACGGCCTCGGACATGGCCGCGAGGTCCGCCTCCCTCTGCTCGGCGGCTCCGGCAAGCGCCTCAGCAAGCGCCTTGGCGGACTCGTCAAGGGCGGACTCAAGCTCTGCAAGCAACCAGGAGAAATACCTCAAGCACAAGCAAAGGAAACGGACAAGAAAAAGAACTAGGGAGGACCAAGACGTACTCCCGGCTCGGGCACGGTGCTCCGAGGCCACGACCTGGGCCGCGGCTAAGTCAGCCGCAAGGGTCTCGGCTCGGCTTTCGGCCTCGGCAGCCCGGCCCTGAAGTCGGTTCCGTTCCTCGACGACCTGGACGAGCTCCGATCGCTGCTGTTGCACCTCCGCACGCACTGCTGCCGCCTCGGCTCTCAGGTCGGCGCAGAGCAGCTGGAGGTCCGCCACCTTGGCATCCTGCTGAGAAAGGCGCGTGGTAGCCCCGGCGAGCGAAGACCTCAGGGATCGCAGCGAACCCCAGACATCAACCTCGCGGCGGATGAACGACGACTTGGCGGCGCTCCGGTCCGTCAGATCCTGGGGAAAGGAAACAGGGCGTCACAACGATTATCTCGCTCACAGAAGGAAAAAAGGTATGCCCGAAACCGCTACCTGGAGGATTTTGGGGACGTCTCTGCAGAAAACCTCCAGCGACGACCGGAGCGACCCCACCGTTGCCTCTGCGCACTCGCGGAGCTCACCCCAGGACAGGTCCTCCTGCTCATCATCGAGAACGAAGACGGGGTCCGAGGCCTCGCGGGTCCGGAATCGGAGCAACGGGCGCCGGGCCTCGGGGCTCCGCCGCACAGCGATGAGGCTGTCACCTGGCTGGACGGATTGCGCGACCGCGCCCACCTCTTCTGAGGTCTTGGGTGCCGACGCATCAGCCATCCCGGCGCTGGCGGCAACTGGGCACCCTTCGACAGGGACGGCGGCAACCTCGGCGGTGGCGGGCGCCGGCATGACCGGCACGACAGGCGAACTCAGAGCCGCGTGGGCGTCAGCCGCCTCCTCAACCACGATCGCCGCCTCGGCTAGAGAGCCGGCCTCGGGAGCCCGCTCCTCCGAGATTGGCGACGCCCGAGCCCCCGATGGCGGAGTACCCCGCGAAAGGGTCGGCTGAATGGCGCTGGCCACACAGTTCGGCGCCGTCTTGAGGGCCTTCCGGGGTGCCAGGTCGGTCTGGCCATGACTTCGCTTGCTGGATAAAAAAGAAAAGGGATCACAACCGAGACATACGAATGGGAAGCCAAGACGAAGACGTTCCGATGTACTCACCCACTCCGGGCCATGATCCACCGCGCCTGGGGGGAGCCTTCTTGGATCCCGGCTCTCGAAACAGCCGCCAAGGTCCGCTTCGCCGGCGCTTGGGGCGCCTGGGAGGCAGATTCCCCGGGCACGGCCGCGACGACCTGAGGGTCACCCCCATGCGCCACCGACACGAGCGGCGGCCCCTGGGGAACAGACGCCTTGGCCTGGACCTCCGGAACTGCTTCAGCTCCTCCGGCTGAGGGGTCAGATGACCTCTCGGTTCGCCCCCGTGCCTCGGGTCGGGAGCCCGACGCCCCGACTTCGGGGGCTGACGGAGTCGGCTCGCTCGGGGGCTGGCTCGACGGCTCCTGGCCACACCCCAGGCCGAGGCTGAGGCCGAGACGGGCGGCCATGTCATCATCATTATCATCATCGTCGTCGTCATCGTCGTCGGGCGTCTCCGGCGACGGCTCCCTCGGGAGTCCGTCCCTCTCCTGCTGGCGACGGCGCTTCTCCAAGGCGTCCCGAGCCCGCCTTCGCTCGCGGGCCCGGGCCTTCTCCGCGTCCTTCGTTTTCTTCTTCTCCTCCGCGGCGACCCGCCGCGCTGCACGGTCCACCGCGTCCTCCGGGACCCGTGGCAGGGAGGGTTTGTGCCACCCCACATCCTAAAAGGAGGGGAGAAAGGAACCCGATCATAAGGACCCGGAGCAACCAGATATACGAAGAAGGGAGGAGCGAACACTCACCAAAGTCACGCACCCCTGGTCGGGGCGCATCCGAAGTTGGGAGTATGCGTGGGGGTCCGGCTTCCCCATCGCGGCCGACACCCGCCATTGGAGGGCGTTGAAGGGGAGAGAATCAGGGGACATTCGTGAGCCCTCCCAGTCAGCTTCCGGGGTCATCTCCCAGAGCGGCAGCCGCCGCTCCGCCAATGGAAGCACCCTCCGACGGTGGATAGCGGCGATCACTCCCGCAGCGGTAAGTCCCCCCTCCCGCAACTCCTTCAGGGCCTGGAGAAGGGGCTCGAGATTCTTCTGCCTCTCGTGCGGGGTCCCGTGGCGCCAGGCGTGGGTGGCAGCCGTAACTACTCGCTGGGAAAACGGTGGGAGCAACTCACCGTCATTCCGGAGGTAGAACCACCGGCGCTGCCACCCCTTGTTCGAAGACGCAAGAATGGCAGGAATGTACTGCAACGCCCGCGACTGCCTCAACAAGAGAATGCAGCCGCCGGCCCGCACCGCTGCACGGATCCTCCTCTCCCCCGTCGACAAGGCGAAAGGCTCGGCGAGAAAGAGGTGAGTCCACAAATCCCAATGAGGAGCGATCCCCAAGTACCCTTCGCATAACGCTATGAAAATAGCGGCCTGCGAGATGGAGTTGGGGGAGAGGTTGTGCAACTCCACCCCGTAGTGGAATAGGATGGCCCGCATAAAGCGGCCCGTCGGCACACCAAATCCCCGCTCATGGAAGGAGACGAAGCTCACGACATACCCCGGCGGTGGGGACGGAGCGGCTCCGCCCACGGGAGGAATCCACTCTGGCCGCTGCTTGTCGGTGAGGGGGCGGAGCAAACCTTCGCCGACCAGCTCCTCCAGATCACTCGCCGTCACCGTGGAGAAGGGCCACGGATCGCGCGGGGGGATTATGGTCACTCGATCCGCCATCACCAAGATGGAGAAGATGGCGGCGCGGGGGGCAGGGAGGGCGGTTTCTCTCTCCTCCGACTAAAGTTTCCCGGGTTGCGAAAACCTAAAGGGAAAAGAAGGGAGCAGAGCGAAGAACCGTCACCGGACCCCCTCTCAAGTATATGAAGGCCAGGGTGAAACCGTTTCCAGTACGCCGCCTGGACCGGACGCGGGATTCGAAAAGCGCGAAGCGGTACAGCCGTTCCTCAAACGGCTCGCGCACGCGTAACAGCCACCCCGCCAACCACACGCCCCGTCGCATTTACTCCGCGACGGGACAGGCGGCGTCTCTGACGGGAGAAGCGCGCGACGCTTCACCTTCGCCGTAATAACCGCGTCAGAAAAGGTACGCCACGTCATTCGATTTAGTATCCTTTTCCTTTTTCCTCTTTCTCTATCTCTTGCAACAGGGACCGGGAAAGGGGGATACCCCGAAAAGGACCCTTCTCCGCGAAGGAACCGGGCTCCGAGCCCCCCTACTGATCAGGGGTTCGAAGACTGGCCCTCCGAAGGGTTCAACAGTCGCCTCAGATCGCGTGGGCCCGACACCCACTACTGGTCAGGGGTTCGAAGGCCAGCCCCCCGAAGGGTTCCATGGCCGCCTCAGGCTACTCGGGCTCCGCGCCCATTACTGATCAGGGGTTCGAAGGCTGGCCCCCGAAGGGTTCACAGTCGCCTCAGACACCGAGCGAGGGATGACCAGGGGTACGTTCGATACATAACCAAGGCTCGGGCTGCGCTCCCGAGGTACCCTAGGACATTTCCGAGACCAGCGGGAACGATCTTGTAACGGAATCCCATCGGAGGGAGGCATCGAGCCCTCGGACCCCGTCGCCAGGGGACCGGGTCCAGCAAATCACCCGCAGGTACTTTTGGGCGTGCCTCCGGGCCCCTAGCCGACCCCCAACGAACGGGGCACGGACGTCCACTCGGATTACCCGCTTGCAGCTCACCGGAGACACCATGTTCGGTGCCCATCGAGGGTAACATGGCGCACTCCCCCCCTCCTCCTTGCGGAAAGGCGACGTAGGGGCGTATGTAAAAAGTCGAGTCTGTCCCTGATCGTCCTCTCGCCCTGTGCAGAGGCTCGGGGGCTGCTCTCGCAAAAACCGGCTCCGGCCAAACCGTTGACAGCGTCAACATACCAGCCCGAGAGCTTGGGCCCCGACCGTGCACCCGGGCTACGGCCAGTTCGCATGAGGGAACGACCAGACCAGCCGAAGCGTTACGCGAGGTATTAAGACCTCGAAGGAGTGTAACCACTCCTCCGAGGCCTCGGGGGCTACACCCGGCGGGTGCGCTCGCGCGCACCCACCGGAACAAAATGCAACCGAGAAAGGCTGGTCCCCTTGCAAAAAAGTGCGACGGAAGCCTCCAAGCGAGTGCTAACACTCCCTTCGAGGCTCGGGGGCTACTGTCGGGGACCATAATTAGGGGTACCCTCAAGACGCCTAATTCTCAGCTGGTAACCCCCATCAGCATAAAGCTGCAAAGGCCTGATGGGTATGATTAAGTCAGGGATCAGTCCACACGAGTGACTCGATCACGCTTCACCCGAGCCTAGCCTCGGCCAAGGGCAGCCGACCTCGAGAGACTTCCGTCTCGCCCGAGGCCCCCCTTTTTACGGCGGACACATCACCGGCTCGCCCAAGGCCTTGGCTTCGCTCAGAAGCAACCTTGACTAAATCGCCACACCGACTGACCAAATTGCAGGAGCATTTAACGCAATGGTGGCCTGACACCTTTATCCTGACACGCGCCCCCGGCAGAGCCGAAGTGACCGCCGTCACTCCACCGCTCCACTGACCAGTCTGACAGAAGGACAGCGCCGCCTGCGCCACTCCGACTGCGGTGCCACTCGACAGAGTGAGTCTGACAGGCAGTCAGGCCTTGCCAAAAGCGCCACGGCGAACTCCGCTCCGCCCGACCCCAGGGCTCGGACTCGGGCTAAGACCCGGAAGACGGCGAACTCCGCTCCGCCCGACCCCAGGGCTCGGACTCGGGCTAAGACCCGGAAGACGGCGAACTCCGCTCCGCCCGACCCCAGGGCTCGGACTCGGGCTAAGACCCGGAAGACGGCGAACTCCGCTCCGCCCGACCCCAGGGCTCGGACTCGGGCTAAGACCCGGAAGACGGCGAACTCCGCTCCGCCCGACCCCAGGGCTCGGACTCGGGCTAAGACCCGGAAGACGGCGAACTCCGCTCCGCCCGACCCCAGGGCTCGGACTCGGGCTAAGACCCGGAAGACGACGAAACTCCGCCTCGCCCGACCCCAGGGCTCGGACTCGGGCTAAGACCCGGAAGACGACGAAACTCCGTCTCGCCCGACCCCAGGGCTCGGACTCGGGCTAAGACCCGGAAGACGACGAAACTCCGCCTCGCCCGACCCCAGGGCTCGGACTCCGCCCTGGCCTCGGCCGAACGACTTCCGCCTCGCCCGACCCCATGGCTCGGGCTCGGCCTCGGCAATAGAGGACAGACTCAACCTCGGCTTCGGAGGAGCCCCCACGTCACCCTGCCTATGGCACAGACCCGCCACGTCAACAGGAAGCGCCATCATCATCCTACCCCGAATCGACTCGGGTCACGGAGAACAAGACCGGCGTCCCATCCGGCCTACTCCGCCGGATGGGCAATAATGGCGCTCCACAAACTCTATGACGACGGCGGCCCCCCAGCTCTCTTACGGAAGCAGGGCGACGTCAGCAGGGACTCGACCGCTCCAACAGCTGTCCCTCCGCCAGGCTCCGTCGCACCTCCGACCGCCACGACATCACGCCAGCAAGGTGCCAAGACCTCTCCGGCTGCCACATTGGCATGTACCAAGGGCGCTAGTTCTCCTTCCGCTAGACACGTAGCACTCTGCTACACCCCCCATTGTACACCTGGATCCTCTCCTTATGACTATAAAAGGGAGGACCAGGGCCTTCTTAGAGGAGGTTGGCCGCGCGGGACCGAGGACGGGACAGGCGCTCTCTTGGGGCCGCTCGCTTCCCTCACCCGCGTGGACGCTTGTAACCCCCCTACTGCAAGCGCACCTGACCTGGGCGCGGGACGAACACGAAGGCCGCGGGACTTCCACCTCTCTCACGCTCGACTCCGGCCACCTCGCCTCTCCCCCCTTCGCGCTCGCCCACGCGCTCGACCCATCTGGGCTGGGGCACGCAGCACACTCACTCGTCGGCTTAGGGACCCCCCTGTCTCGAAACGCCGACACAATCTCTACTCCTTGATAGATTAGTACATCAAGATCAAAACATCACAACAGTCATGTGTCACTAAACTTAATGACTATAACACACACCTTTCTATCTCAAAACAAACTAACACACTCGCTATTCGTCACACTCGTTTATGGCCTGGCACAGTTACGCACTAGCTGCAGCCGATACAGCAATTCATTAGTTTGCAGACTACCTAGCTACTATGTTACTGCTTCATGGTACTTTTGTGTTCACGGACCCTTAATATACTGGAATAGGAGTCTTTTGTAGAGCTTCCATCGGTTCCATCTTGTCTAGCATAATTACTGTTCACGTTATTATATAAGATGGTATATGTAGTAAGGTAGATGTAAACGTCATGGAAAGAAAAATACTTGCATAATTTTGGTCGTGTGGAATGTCATGTCATCGTACAAACTTTCAGTCAAAGTGTCACCTCATAGCCGTGTCATTCTCACGGTTCGATTGCTACCTGGCATTACCGTGCATGCACATGCACCACACAAGTTTTGGCCTCTGGTTCTCTCGGTCACGCTCTTTTCCTCTCTGTGAACTGTGAAGCGGCGAACAGAGTGCATCCCTATGCGCCGCGCAGAGGAGAGCAAAAGTTGCCGTGCGCCTGGACTGGTCATGTGGCCATGTGGGTGGTGTCACATCGACGGCATCCGCGAAATATCTCATGGACGAGCGCGACCGCGCGAGGCAAACGCAACCACGGAGTTGGGAACATGTGTCGACGCCGGGGAACCAAGCGGATTTGATGCCCATGCATGACAGCGCCGCTCGGAAGGAAACGGATGCTTGTGGTGCTTGGCGAAGCTTGCACGGCAAAAGCTGTGAGAATTGGAGAGAAGCTTGTCTCCGCCCAGTCCAATTGCTAAGCAGAAAAACCGATGTACACGCAGACAGCTTGAAGAGGACAGCACGACAAAAGAGTAGCAGGGATTTCGATAGATGTTTTTTTCCCCTTTGCGACACGACTGACTCCACTCCTCATTACAGTTCCAGTCAAAGGACGCACGATTGCTCTTATCAACCGCGACAACAAAATTCAGCCATGACAAAGTATCTACCTATAGACATCAAAATATCCCCACTGCTTTCGTATCAAGGATGGACTGCAAAAATGACAAGGTCTAGGCAGATGCAGGGCCTTGCTGCCTGAAGCCATTGTTGCGCTCGACCCTCAGTCCGTTCCCATTGCTGTTGGGGCGTCGCTGTTGGTAGCCATTCCCAGAGTAGTAGCCGTGGCCGTTCTGATGGTAGCCGTGGCCGTTCTGAGGGTGGCCGTTCCCTTGCGGTCCACGGACACGACCTGAGTAGTCGTTCCTCATGTTATCCGCGCCGTTGTAGTAGCCGTTGTTCTGACCGCCCCACTGCCGCTTGTAGCCGTCCCCATAGTAACCACCACCTCTGCCAGAATGGAACCGACCGCCACCGCCGTTGCCATTGTCATCCCCACGGGTGATAACACCATCAACAACTGAAACAAATATGCGAAAAGAAGCACGTCAGTTGAATTCAAACAAAAAATAACATAGGCACAGTCGAGCTCAGGCACAAGGCCAAGATAATTACATTGTCAAAGGTTAGGCCACTGAAAAGGTCCAATAATGGTAAGTAGCTGCTAGTTCGTAGAATTTCAATTAATTAACTATAAAGAAAAATAGGGAGTTACCCACGAGCTAGTCCGCTGTGTATGAAAATATTTAGCCAGGTATACAAATATCTAATAAAAAATTATTGCTAACGAACACAATCATGACTTCTCTGGAATATAATTCAGAACTTGTAGCAAAAAATATCATCCAAGTTGACAGGTCCAGGTACCCAATGCTTATACGGTAAAGCAGGATAGGGTGCCATTACTTTTAAGTCAGAATGCCAACAGTTATGAATAAAAGCATGCTCATTTGCCTAGATTTATGCAGATCAAAATGTTTGCTCACCTCGTGTTTTAGTTCTTTTCTCCTCAACATATGATTCTCTTGTGCCGAAATAAACCCTAGAAGCCTAAAAAAAATATAAACATTATTTTGTAAATACTGTGAGCTATCGTTCAGTTATTGAAACTTTATAAACCCACTGTGCATGCACAGCCTTCAGCATGAGTCAAAATACATAGATAAATGCTCTCCGGCTAACCAATACTTGAATCATGTAGCTTACAGACTACAGATGCGTAAAAAAACAGTCAAATGTATGAATGCAACAGAACAATTTAACTGTGAAGCATGCTCTGAAATAAGTCAGCTAGAAAAGAAGGCGAACGAACCTCGATTGCTGCTAGCATGGATTGCTGAGACTCAAATTCGACAAAGCCAAAGCAAAACTGATCAGGCTGCAACAACATGAAGAAAATGTCAACAAGTGTAGAAACCAAAGCACATCCCACTCGTCAATTTTTTGTTTGGTTTGAGAAAAGTTATGAGTTGATCTGTCATCACTTCATTCCAGTTTTGCACATAGTTAGTATAAACATGATGAACAGGGCCATCCCACCAAAATTCATAGAATCGCCTAATGATGCATCAACCCTCAAATCCAAACACCCATAAACCTACAACTTAAGCTAACCTGGCATTTGACTTGTACACCACCAGATTTAATAGCACCAAACTTGCTGAACTCTTGTTCGACCATTTCAACAGTTGCTTCAAAAGGTAAATTCTTAACAAAAATTGAGTACCCTGGCTCTGCAAAACAAAGTAGTGCTACAAATCAGAATAAGCCCCATTCTTTTCTTGTTTCATTAAACAAGGAACCAAAGTAGAGAAGAGAAACTTACCATCAGGTGATTTGTTTTTAGGAACACCCTTATCGCCCGGTAGGGCATTAACAGTAGCATGAGCAGGTTTCGATGGTGAGGACACATTTTTCTCCGTATTTTGAACCATCTTTATATTTAGGTTGGGCTTGGAGGGTCTGGCAGCTGGGGCAGGCTGTGTGTCCTCCCTCGGGATTTTAACCTACAAGTCACCAACAACAGACAATATTATGCCAACATGCAATCCTCCAGATAATTGAAAAAAGGCACTATGATAACTTGGAGACATTAGTTACTTGCAACGGCAAAAGGTACATGAAAGGAAAAAGAAAAAACTCACAACTGATGCATAAGTCTTCCTAGTTACTTCCTTCTCAACTGGTGCACGAGGAGCTGGATCAGCCTTCTCAACTGGTGCGCGAAGAGCTGGAGCACCTTTCTCAACAGGTGCACTAGGAGCTGGATCAGCCTTCTCAACTGGTGTGCGAGGAGCTGGAGCACCTTTCTCAACTGATGCGGGAGGTGCTGCAGCAGCCTTCTCAACTGATGCGGGAGGTGCTGGAGCAGCCTTCTCAACTGATGAAGGGAGAGCCGGAGCAGACTCAGGAATCTTCACAAAATCCTTGTTAACAACTTCCTCAGCTGTAACAGGAGTTGAAGCTGGAGCGGCTACAGGTATCTTCACAACATCCTCGTTAACCACTTTCACACATGTCTCAACAACAGGGTCATTCTTAACTGGAGAAACAACATTTGCAGAGGTGCTGATAACTCCATCATTGACGAGAATGTTTCCTGCAGGTGGTACACCTGGCACTTCACTCTCCTTAAATGAATCTATTTCTGATCAAATATAAAAATCAAAATGTCAGTGAATATATACATAATAATACAGATTTAAACTAGTAAATGTTTCATCACCTGGCTCATTGGGCAGGGTGGTAATTTGTGTGCTTTTGTTATCATGGTTAGCTGCAACTACCTTCACCTCGAATGAAATCCCAGTAAGTCTGAATGTATCATTCAAAACATAATAGCCACTATTTTCCTGTGGAGCGAGAAAAAATGATTGTATAAACTTCTGTTTCACAACAGCCGTTGTAAAATATCCAGCAACCAAAATGATCACACCATCCACATGGGATGGCTGTGCATCAACAGTCTCGATCTCTATCAAACAGTCAGCACAATCTGTAGACACAAGTTGCTCCTTGATATCCTGCTCAAACACATAAAATAAATTAATCAGCCCATCAGAATCAACATAATAATAATAAGTCATTACTGATTTATACAAGTTGAACAGTAAATTAGTGCTAAAAATTGTTTTGAAGAACTAGTCCACGCTCCACCCATTCACTTGTTATTCCTACATTTGAAGTGACTTAATTCACTTGTTACTCCTAAACATGGTAAGGCATTGCCAAGTTTGTTCAATATTAAACCATGATTTGATCCAGAAAAGAGACCATGGGAATGTTTGGTTTAAGGTATGGAGTGGCCCACCACCTATTTTTTTCTAGTATAGGAAATGGAATGGGTTGATCCATCACCACCTCATCCATAAAAACAATTAGAAATCATCGTAAAAGAACAGTTTGTTGGCCAAGATATACTACCGTAGTTAAGCCTATCAACCATATATTTGATTAGTTTCTAATTAATAAGACAGATATGAAACATGTCACGGAAAATTATATACTGACATTGAAACCAGACAAAACTTTCATATTCCAAAGTCCCTAGAATCCATTGATAGCAGTAGCATCATGGAGTTGTAGAGAACTTACATCAATTGTGGTTACACAAATCATTTTCCCATTAGAATCTGTTCGACCAAGAATACTTTTGTCATTATAGAATTTATAGGCATCCTCTCTGGCATATCGAAGAGTTTGATAGTATTGTTTGACAAATGCATTAGCAATCTGTAAGCAGAAACATCATTACTTTCAGTTCAACTCTGCAATTATAGACAAACATAAAAGTCGATTAAAGAGTTGAAAAACAATACCACTTGTGGAGTAAAAGTAGCTGGGCTCCCATCTTCCAAGGCCATTGCTGCACAAGTTATAGCAAAATTAGTACTTGAAGTGGACTGTTAGGAGATCACAAATTCACAATAATCCAGTGTAATGAAAAGATTACCCAAGAAACAAGAAAAGATTGTATCTAACTATCTAGTTTGGCAAAGCAGCCAAGTAGGAAGGTTACTGAAAATTTGAAAAAGCCAGTAAGCAACCCCAAGGTAAACGATCCAAGAACCGATGAAAGTATGTAGTTACCATCTCTTTCTTCAAAAAGGTAAAGAAAGACAACTTAACAATATTCATAGCCATAGCCATTAAGAAAAAATATTGAACTTCTGAACCAAGGAAAATAACTTAAGTAAAAATACAGTAGTTAAGTCTTACTACACCCCTTGGCCCTTTATACAAACTTAGATCATGTTGTTGAATTCGAACAGAGACTTGGTGCTGGCTGACAAATGACACCCAGAAGTACAAACTGCAGGAGATAGCATGGTGGTAGTTCACGAATCCATGTTTGCTTCTTATTAATACACTGATAATAGATACAAGAATTGTGCTAGATTTGCCACATTGTGCATTTTCATACACTGGGCGCTGCCACTAGCTTAGCAGCAAACCAAACCTAGACAAATGAAGTTTACAATTTTACACTAAACATGTGCTGCATACCCCCAATAAACAATTCACGCTACCTTACTGTTATGTGAGGTAAATGTCCACCTCTCCATCTAACCGAATCTTTTCACCACAATAAATTCCATCTGATCATACACAGGGGTAGGACGCAAGAGGATCTGATCATTTTTCACCTCAATAAACATAAATTCCATCTAATCCTACACAGGTTTAGGAAGCAAGAGGATTCGATCTTCATGACGTCATCAGAACACAAACAAAGACTCCTCCACGACCAAAACACGAATTCCAATCTACTAACCCCCTCGATTGCAAAATGATCTCGCTATGAAAGAAACTACCCCATACCCCAATTTGGAATCTATATCCACTGGATTTAGAAGCAATATCTCTACTAAAACAACTCACCACGATGGCCGAGACAACCCGATCGCCAGTAATACACCCACCGAAGCATATGCAGAGGGATCGAAAAGCATTGAAAGAGAGAAGAGAAAGGGATGCGAACCTTGGGAGCGGGAAGGCACACGGAGACGGCGCCGCCACGAGACGACGCCGCCTTCGCCCGCGACGGGAACTGCAAACCCTAGTGAGGCGACGCGAGGCGAGTCGGCGGCGCGAACAGGAGCGAGCCGCGGACGCCGGGGCGTGAAGGGTTTATAGCGAGATGGAAAAGAGCCAAGAGGGTTTCGAAAAAGGGCACCTTCGAAAAGGGTTTATGGGTGAGGCCCGGGCTCCCAAAACTAACCATGGTTCTCTGACGTGTGGGACCAAATGTCCTACACGCCTGATCGGAGCCGGAGGGTGCCGTTGCGTGGATTTCGGCTATTTTATTAGCCGTTCTCTTGCCAGTCACGCCTGCAAAAAAACTCCATGGACCCAACAAAGTAATTTAGGCCCATGTGACTTTCGTCCCTGTGTGTTAGGCCTGGCTGATCTTGGCCTGCAGAACAGTTGCCCAGCCCATTAAGTTATCGCGGGAGGAGGTCGCCAGTGGCCTTGCCGAACTGCTTCGAGAATCGAGAGCATAACATAATTTAAACAGAATAAGAATTTGATGTTGTATCATACAATTTCTTACCTGTCTATTATACATAGAAAATTGATTCAAAGGCTTAGAGTCGTATATATCTGTCCAGGAGGATAAGAATTTGAGTAATGCACTTGCAGACAAATACTCACTTTATTTCAATTTATAATTCATTTGTTTTTTTATTCTAAATTTGACTGACTCGTTTTATTTTAATAATAATTATTATTATTATAACTATTTAACAGATATTGTTTAGCATATAATATATTTTATAAGTATGTTTTTTGATTTTTTTTGTTTTTTTACAAAATATTTAAATAAGATGGACAGTCAAACAATTTATAAATTGAGACGAAAGGAGTGGGAGTCAATGAATTTTGGTGAGCTCCTGGCTGTGGTGGCCACTGGTCACCAGCCACCACCACTACCGCTCCAATACCGCAGCGGGGCAGCCGTTGGTCGCCCCACCTCCAGCGGTGGCGTCGGGTAATGGATTTGACGAGGAGGGTCGAGGGTGGAGCCGTGGAGGCGGCGATTTGTTCTCCAGGATCGCGATCGTCAGCTCACGATTCCTAGCCAGCTGGCAGTGGTGCGCCGACCGCATGCTCGACGAAACGCTTGCGAGGCGCGCATGCCAGCCAGCGGCGTCGCACACCATCGGTGCCAGACTGCCAGGTCCTGTTGCAGATGACCCGCTGATGGGGACGATGCTAACTCATTGCTTCCGCTGACATGGCGGCGTCGGCATTCCATGTGCTGTGCCGAAAGGCTTCTCCCAAGCTAGTCGCGCGGGGGGGCGTGGCAGTACCCATGTCAGAGCCGATGAATCTCGTGCTGCTAAAGTTAGTAGTGCCGTTGAAGTCTGAAGGGGCATCGAGTGCCGGAGTTCTGTGAAAGCACTCTGGAAGGTGGATCATCATTCATTTGCAATATTGGCCCATTGGCTGTGCGCGCACAGTTTGGAAAATGGCAAGCACGCATGCCGGTTTGAGAGGTACGCCTTGCTGTCACTTTCAGCAAATGCCTGTCCTATCTTGTCCTGTTCGTGTCTGTTCAATTCATCTCTTTTTTCGCAATTTGCATCCGGTGTCATATCTAGGTGGTGTTTGGTTTGAGGAATCACTCTATCCAAAATGTGGTGGTGCATCATAGGTCCATTCTTCAAATTTGGTAGGATGATCTCATTCCTCATATTAGTACTAACTAAATAACTATAAAGAATGAGGTGATGATGGATCAACTCATTTCATTCCACAAACCAAACAAAAAAGTGAGGAGTGAGAAAATAATGGACTAGCTCATTACTCAAACCAAACAGCCTACTAGTGTCCTACATGATCTGGCACTGCAGCGTTGGATGTCGTCTTCGCGCTACTTATCGATTCCGTTTACTTAGGGGAGCGTAATGTTTCGTTTTGTTGATCATGTGTGAATGACAGGCTGGAATCCTTTGCATTCTTAAATAGAAAGACAGTTTGGACTACAGTTTTAGAACCCCAGTTTGGTGTCATTAGACTGTGTTCAACGGTTACCCCTAAATTTCTCCCTCTATATCTCACTCACGTGTCACGTCAGCGTTCTCTTCCCCCCTATATTTCCACTCTGTACAGCGGTTCCCCCTAAATCCTTCCCCTATACTCCCACTACAACCATAAAATATCATTTTCTATACATACTTTTCACCTCATATCAATTTTTCATCTACTAATAATTAACTGTGGGCCCACAACACAGTAGATAGGGGAGGAAAGGAGAGCACGCTGCATTCAGGGGGACAGAGAAGAATTTAGCGTGTTGCTGCACCGTAGTGGGTGCTTTAGGGGGAAGCGTTGCATAGGATAGCGTCTTCCTGTAGCCTCTACCGTAGGGGAGGGGGAGCTCCGGCGGCAAGCGGTGAAGACAGTCTTAGCACTCTGCTAGAGTGGCAGAAGACATCTTGTTTTCTATAATAGTATTGAGATGTTCGTAACTGTAGAAGCCAAATGGTCCCTGCTTCATGAAAGA
The DNA here is from genome assembly GCF_902167145.1 of Zea mays. Lineage (NCBI taxonomy): Eukaryota > Viridiplantae > Streptophyta > Magnoliopsida > Poales > Poaceae > Zea > Zea mays. The sequence goes on from NC_050102.1 coordinate 173,007,788, forward strand.
AATGACTGCTTGTGTAATTATGGGGCGCGTGATTCAATCAAAACAACATCACATCAGTAAGACAGAAGGTTACTAAGACAGAATATTATATATATTTTCGCGGCTATATGGCACCACGATACGAAAGGTAGTATGGAGAACTGGAGAGAGCGGCATAGGACTAAGACCGTTGTAACAAAGCGCGAACACGATAGTATACACACGATGTAAAGGGTTCGAGCGGCCTGAGCCTAATATAATAATCTACGTCCTCCTTACGATGGATGTTTAGATGTAAGACACGAAGTTACATACTCAAATGTTAACTAAGCTAGCGATCGAGTAGAAACAACCCTATTTGTATTGCCCTACCCAACCATCGCGATGTTAACCGATATCATGTTCTATGTTACTATGCGTCTCTTTTATAGCTCAAGGGAGAAGTGAGTTATATACATGCACATACCCTATTCAACAAAGTTCCAACTATTTCTATCTTATCATAATTGTTGTATCATATATGGTGCACGCCTCCTGTGAGCTATAGTGGCAAGCGTGACCTGCCATATTGGTATGTATGAGTGATCACCCTGTTGAGTACGACGTAGTCAGTAGCCGTTGTAGCCGCATGGACAATATAGTGCTTATTGGTACATTTGCGGCATACAGTTTGACCGCAACATCATCCGTAACAATAAATGCAAAAAACGAGAACTTTATCTCAAGTTATCATCTACCCGACATTCCTATAAACACTTGATATAATGGGTCCACCATGCACACGCGGGGTACTGTGCACTTCAATCGCCTTGACCGGTAGTAGAGTCAAACAGTAGTCATGTCACACAAATCTCGAATTGCAATAGTCAGGCAGCAAGACTAGTGTTGAGGATCATTTATACTTGTACAGTTTAGTCTTCAGAAAAAATAGAAACTGTCACATTTACTAGTTGTTATAAGCTTCCATGGAAATGACTGCTACGACGCATATTCAGTTTATACTACTGAAAGAAAGCTGCCTCTGCAGTTTCCTTTGCCCAAATTGCATCTTCTCTATAGTCTCACCGCCGATAACCTCGTCGATAAGACCCTTGAAGATGGATCGTTCAATCTCCCAAACTATGCCATGTAGCATAGTGTCGAAGCTCATCCAGTCTTTCGTTCCATTGACTGTATCCTCATCTAATATCATGTTTCCATTCTCCTCCTCCCCGGTGCATTTTATTTGCCTGTCAACCTCAGTGCACAAATCCTTGAATAGTTGCCACCCACTCAACTTCCTTGATTGAAGAAACTTTGCTGGCTGGCTTCCAGATCTGCAGATGATCATCTTTTGAGCTATTGTTTCGTTTACCAGGTCAAACACAAGTCTTCGGTGAAGCTTCCCTGTGTAAGGCTTACAAGTTTTCTTAGTTCCACTGACAGCTTGGAATGCGAAAACTAAGTCTGGTTTTGTTTGCTCAAGAATGAGGAAGAGCTCCGGATTGATTGGATAATTTGATGTTTGGAGTTGAGCAGGTAATGCCGTGATACTATGTTCTTTGTGCAAAAGACCAGATGCCAACAGTATCTCATAGATATACTGGTGATCTTTATTTGCAGTGACTGATGCCATGACTTCTTTGATACTTGCGTCTTCTTCGTTCATTGACTGTAGCTGCTCAAGCTTCTGGATCAGAACTTCCAAATTTTCTGGTTTAATCTGGTTGGCTTCACTGCTCGCTTTTGACTGTGGTGTGTCAGGCAGGCTGTTTGGGTTCCAGCATTCCTCTGAAGAATGTGTCTCACCATCTGAACAAGTAAAAGGGTATGTTCAGAAAACAATTCCTATACAGCTCAGAACCAATTGTTGTACCAAACAAAAATACGGAGTTCGCTGCCAGACAATTCAACTAAAGAAAACACGTATCATACAGGAGAGAGAAAAACATTGTCTAACTAGATATAAATATACAGATCATACACACTGGGTGTGTTCGTATAAGGGGATATTTGTGGGCACACCAAAAGACACATATCATGCTCCTGCATAAGCATTGCTGCATGTGGGGTTGCAGCCATGAACTGTTCGTCCTAACTGAAGGACCACGAGCTACCTGGTAGCTTTTATTGCAGATTATCTGTCACCAGCGTTGTCAGCACGCTGACAGCTAGCTATGCTTGTACTTTTAATAACACTATGGGTTTCTGAATTAAATAAGACCAAGCCAAAGGATCTATCATGCTAATGTTATTGCATGAAACAAGCGGATATCTAATGCAAATTATTACTGGTAACTAAGAAAATAATTTCTCACCTTTGAATGAATCTGAGATCCTTTTATGATAGAAGGATGTATCAAGGACAGAGACAGGGCTTGGAATGTTGTCCAGTGAATGAATGTTTTGGTCTGAATCCAGAATTGAAGGAGCCTGAAAGAGGATAGAGAGGAACCACTCATTAGTAAAGTAGTGGTAAACAATGAATACATGATGCATGGAAATTGTAGAATTAGGTGGATTACTGGTATGAACTTTCTTTCCGTTTTATCTGTACCTTGTGACTTGCTGTTGCAGCAGCATTGCTTGGTGGAACGAAGGTTGAGTTGCCACCCGGAGGCTTTGGACAATCTATAACGCTGACGTCAACCTGCTTAGCTAAGCTTATTCTGTTCCCTGTACTATGCAAGACCTCATCACGGTGGCTTTTCACCTGAGAAGGCTTTGATCTTGTTCTTCCTTTTGGGGAGACAGCTTCATTGGACTTCTTGCTTGGAGATTTTGGTGAAACAGGTGGACGGGATCTTCTTTCAGGTTCTGCCTTCTTTAGCACATTTCTGGGGTTCGATGAGCTTGTAGGCCTTGGTGAGCTGGCACTGCTGACAGTTTCTTCAGACTTCAATTGAGCTCTTGACATCTGAAGATGAATATTCTCATTTGTGCTGGCCTCATTTGTGCCAGTGAAAGATGAATATCTAGCTGGCAACTTTCTGAGGCTTCTGAGGCCTGCTATGGGGGCAACAGAAGCAAGTGAAACCCCATGCTTCTCAGTGGTTCCTGCAGGCTTCATGACCACAATAGGAGCCTGGAAGCTTCCAGAGGTGGTTAGGTCATATCCTGTTCTGTGAGTAGCCATTGGTCTGCCACTGCTGTCATTCTTGTTCTTAGCATCTCTCACATTCAATGCACCCAATATTCTGAGAGCCCTGAAGTCCTTGTTATTACACTCTAAAAAGTCGAAGCCCCCAACCCTTCTCTCTATATCAGCATAGACAGATGCAATCCTTGGCCTCCCTTCAGCTTCTCGACAGATATTGGTGACACTTCTTTCCTGCTGTCTCCAAGGAGCTGCTTCTGTGAGAATTCGTGGGGAAGGCTTGGTTTTCAGTACTGAGGACTCGTTCTTCAGCTGCATGCTGCAGGAATCCTGGCAAGTGCCTCTGGGGGAGCGTGATGGATGCCCATATTGAGTGGTCTGAGCTGGTCTCGGTGACCTTGTGGGTTCACAGCTATCGGCAGTGAGCACTCCTGTAGCATTTGTTGCTTCTTCCAACCCCATTAGCTTGGCAATGACACTGTTAGCTCTGCTATGGCTAGGGGAATCTTGAGGCCTCAAAGTATCCAGAAGAATATCATCAGTTCTCTTGTAACCGAGGTCCTTCTGACGTGAGCCTGGACTCAGAGACTCCTTCCTACTGTCCAAGGACAATCTAGGAAGCTCCTTTGGCCTCGAGGAAGACCTCTTGCTTTCCTGGGTTTCAGTTGGTCGCAGGAGCCTTCGGTCATCACAAGAAAAGCGTGACTGCTCCTGCAAACACCTTCTAGATCCATTGACATTTGCAGGAACATTTGTGGTCCTATCGATCCCAATGATACAGGTCCCATCCATTGATTTGGACAGCAGCAGTGGCCTCGGTGAGTCCTTGTGCTGCCCATTTCTCCTTGCCTCGTGCACCGAAGTTTTTACCGTCAGGCCTCCGGAGTCCCGGTTGATGCAGTCCTTCACTATGTCTCTGAAACCGGCATTAGGATGGCCAGACTTGGCGTTCATGTCAGGTTCCCTCAGACTCGGCGAGCTCTTCAGTGGCCTCTGCGCAAAGAGCTCCTCGCTGGTGTAAGGAAGCTCCTGTTGGACTGATTTGTTGCCATCGAGGGAGGAGAAGGACGTGCACGGAGAGGAGGAAGACGAATCGCTTGACGATTCGATGGAAAGGCTGCTGTTCTCGGTCGTGCATTTGCTCAATGTTTTCTCCTGCAAAAAACGACAGAGAGGTCAGTGTCAACTTGTTTACGTCATTTCTAACATAATTCCAGAATTCTGTTGCATGAGTAAAATAGTTTCCTGTCCGGAGAGAGAGAGAGAGAGAGAGAGAGAGAGAGAGAGAGAGAGAGAGAGAGAGAGAGAGAGAGAATAGGTTGAGTCAATCTAGTAGAGAATATTACCAGAACGATCTTCGACGCACTTGAACTTTGAACTAGAACATCGCTGCTGCTCTTTGGATGTTGAGTTTTGCCTGGAAAACATACGGAGGCATTGTTATTATTTTAGAGTAAAATATCTAAGCAGAGAAAATCGAGCTACAATCAAATTGCTGTGCTACCATTTTCGGTTAATCTGTCATTGGTAGAAGAATTATTTATTTATTTATTTATTTTAAAAAAAACTACTAAATGTTAAGCTGTCCTCTTCAGTTAATATGTCATTAGAAGGATTTGTTTTTAAAAAGGTAGTAAATGGTAAGCTGTCCTCTTCAGTTAATATGGCATTGGTAGAAGGGTCTCTCCTTTAAAAAAAATATATACAAAATGTTAAGATGTCCTATTCAGTTCGATTACATAGATGAAATTACACTGTACTGTTGAGCTGTCCTCCTCAGTCAGCGAAAACAGTTTTCCTCATTCTATTTCCGGCTCCGGGTACCCGAACCCTCATCATTGGATGCCGTTGCGCCGATGCCCCGCGCTCATCTACTGCTAAAAAGGTATGTGTGCTGTCGTTTTATTAGTGCATTCTTAAGTAAACGCTCTTATGGATGGTCACAATTGCTAGAGTCAACCGCTGCTCTATAGTACACACATGGTTTTCCTCACAGTCACAGCACGTAATGTAACTTGCACAGCAAACCTCCGAGCCTCTTTGTCAGTACCAACATGGCAATTTCCTTTTTGCAGGTTCCACCCTACAGAACGTGGCTCGCCCACGCTGCAAGCCAACCGGGTTTTTATACTTGTGTTTGTACAGGCAGTTTTACCAACCAAGGGTTTTTTTTTTGAAATGCTTTGAGCCTTTGATAGGTTGGTCTTTGCCGCCGAACCTTCCAAGTTTCCAACTGTCAGATCTTACCAAACTTTGAGTAGCAGTATGAAAGGGCTTGCTATCAACTACAAGGTAGCAGTATCAGATTTGGAAGCGATGTTTTTGTTTTATGTTAAGTAAAAAAAATGAAAAAGAAAAACACCTAGCTTTCTCATATCTCTAGTCAACATACCAGGACGAGCGTATCTAGTAACAACTTAGAGAAGGCGCGTCATTAGGAACCGGATGCGTTCTTAGAAGCAAAGACGTGCAATTAGTGACGGAGTTAAAAAGAAGAAGGGCGTGGGTAAATAAAGAAACAAGGTGGTTTGCTCGGAAATACTTGAGCCAAGAGTGACGGACGCGAACATAACAGCTGAGAGACGCGCGCAGGGCGCAGCGAAAGCACGGCGCGAGGGGAGAAGCCATTAGTTACCTGGCGGAGCGGAAGAAGGCGGAGGCAGCCTCTTCTGCGCCTGCCGGGCGGCGCGGCGGCCGGCCCCGGCGATGAGCCGATGGCGGTCGAAGATCTGGAAAATGCCGGCCATGCAGCCGAATCGGCGCTGGAGGCCCCGCGTGCCGCCGTCGCCGCGCGTCGTCCCGGCGTGCATCTTCGCGAGCTGGCTGTCGGCCCGGTCAGGCGTAGTGCGGCCTGCAGGACGATCGCAGCATTCAGGCGCGACGACCGGTGTGGCCGGCGCGGCGGCGCCACCGACGGGAGAGTCCTCCTCCGGAGGCGTAGAAGGTTCCGTGGCGGGCAGGAGGGGGCACGGCAGTGAACGGTCAGAGCTGAGGCAGAGGCGGGGGAGTAGCGGTTCTGCGCGCGGGCACAGGAGGTAGGTAGGTACGTACTACGGAATGCAGTGGAAGGCGGAGCGGAGCAGAGTTCTCTTGTGCTGTGTGTTCGGTTTTGGGATGGGCGCGGGCGAGTTCAGAGGGATGTTATTATTATCATTGCGGGCGTCATGGCCATGCAGGCTCCCGTCGTGGGGAGGTGGGGAAGCAGTTCGCTCTTGGCGGGCTGGCATGTGGGTGTGGGTTTGGGTGTGCATGTGTGATGGCCGCGGCCGGCCGATGGGGTTGAAATAAGGGAGGGGGCCGAGGGCGAGGGGGGCGCACCGGCGTGGTGTGTGTGTCCTCCCTGGTCCTGATGCTCCCGCTGCATCGCAAGGCCCATGTGAGGGGCTGATCATTGCGGCGGCCCTGTGGGTGTGCGCGGGCATGTGATGCCTGTCAGACCGCGCGCGCGCTCGCACAGGGGTTTTTGATCCAGGAGGAAACGCATACGCATGGCGGGGAGCCGGGGATGAGAAGAGGAGAGGCGGGCCAGGCCAGCCGGACAGCCGGGCCGACCCCTTCCTTCAATTCGTGACGCGCCAGCCAGCCAGCCAGCCTGCGCGCGCACCACCCGGCACGCGCGCCCACGTACCGTGTGTCTGTCTGTCTGTCGACGTACGGGTCCCTCTCCTCCCCGTGTCGCTGGCTGTGCCGCGTTACTACGACCGAGAGAGGCGCACGCCACCAATGGCATCCAGTCCAGTCTAGTCCAGTCCTGTCCTGCTGGGACGGAGTGGCAGAGCGATGTCTGATGACGAGCCAAGTCCCCGGCCGGCGCCACTCCAACAGTCGGCATCGCCAGCCACCCTTTTGCCAGGATGAGGATGACGAGGGGAGCAGTGCAGCAGCAGCAGCAGTCGTCCCCGCCGGGGACGGGGACCCCCCGGTCCACACGCGTATATAATAAGCAGCAGTTGTACGCGGGTACGTACGTACGTACACATCTATCCATCATGCATGCCTCGCGACCGATCGAGCGCGTACCTGAGATCCTGAGAATACGATAGCTTGTCATGTACTACTCCTCCTCCGGCAGCCAGCAGCCTCCTAGGTTCCATATACGGATACACGACGCGTACGTACGTACACATCTATCATTCATCCATCGTCGCATTGCATGCACTCGTCTGTCTCGTCATACACATGTGACGGCTCCGATCGATCCAGTGCCTGCATGGGAGACAGAAGACAGCGCGCGAGCCAGTGGCTGTTGCCTGCTGCATGCATGCATGCCGTTTTATTTACCACGCCCGTAAAACCCGTACCTGCATCCTGCCTGCAGGTAAAACTATAACCGTTTGCGCCAATCGAAGGAGCGCGCGGCGCGGTAGGGATGCTGTGACTGTGAGCACTCCCACGGCGGTTGCGGTTGCGGTTGCGGTGGTCCACGTCCGCGCACGCACGTCGCCGCCGCTCGTCACAAGTCCCGAGCCACGCTGCCCGCGTCCACGCATGGCAGGCGGAAGGCGGCAGGGGCGCGAGCGCCGAGCGGGCGAGGGCGAGGTTGCCTACGCCCGCCGAGGGATTCTGGTAGGGGAAGAAACTGGCCGGTCGAGCCCAGCCAGATGCACCCACGCCACGCTGGCTGCTGGTTGCATTGCAACTCTGCAAGCAAGTATCTCTGCAGCAGAAGCTACTGTAACTTTCTGCAGCAAAAAAAACTGCCGCTGGCTGCAGGCAGCAGGCTGCGCGCGGCCCTGGGGACTACTGTACTGTCCCGGCACTGGCCGTCTGCAGGGCCGGCCCTCAGGGATGTGCAGGGTATGCGACCGCTCAGGGCCCCAAGGTCCGTAGGGCCCCGTTTATCCATCTTATATCCAAATACATGTACGTTGCGGATAAATTTCTATTCTCAGTTTTTTGTTGCGTCTCTTTGATTTTCTGGCAATCATCTCTTTGAGGTCGCGCAGCAGTCTGCTTGATGACAAATACTAAAATTGGCGTGGGAAGGACGGAAGGTATGGTACACCTGTGCCTGTCGCGTTGCTTAATTCTAGCCTACCGGAGGGCCGACCCTAATAATCTATATTGCTTAATCCTAATTTAGTTTGCTGAACTTTGTCTTCAGAAAATTTGCTCTAATGTATTTAGATTTGGTTTACGGTGCATTTTAAGGTTTATGCTAGTTTGACAAATTAAAAGTAAAAATACTCTCTCAAAAGTCAAAACAAGTGCAGAGTTATATTACATAATTTGTATAATTTTACGACTCATAAAATAATGTAACAGTGTCTCCAGTCATCATTTTGAATAACATTGTGTAAATCAACAACTTCTTTTATTTTTTGGATATTATTTAAAAGTTGAAAAAATAGTTGACTCAAACTTTCGTATAGGGTCTTCGTATAAATTTTCGCTTGGGGCCCCCAAAATGTCAGAACCGGCCCTGACCGTCTGCGTCTGGCTGGCCCCGGCCGGACGGACCGGACAGATCGAGCGGCGCCGTTAACTGGAAGGCGAACAAGAAGGCGAGCCAGAGAGAGAGAGAGAGAGACACGCGCATTGAGGCGAGGCCCGGGGACCAGTGCGGGTGGATCTGGAGGCACGGCTGCTCGGTGCCGGGGACCTAACCTTACCCAATCCGCCTGTTTCGTTCTCTCATTGCATGCCTCCCGCCATCATCACGCTGCACTGCCTGCTTGCTTTGCTTCCATCCATCCCTTTCCCTTGGTTCCTTCTCCCTTCTCCGATCCATATGGTATTGCTGCTACCAGGATATTGGATGCCACACAACCATATGACGTTGGATTTCCGGCAGCCCAAAATTTAGATTGCGTACCCCTGCGCTAATACGATTGGGAGAGGCCTCTGAATTTCTGGTTAGATTCCCGCCAGCCGCAGCGCGCGCGACGTGGCTCTAAATCAAGAGACACAGACTTGAATGCTGCTGCTGCAGCAGCAGCGACGGTCAAGGATCGGTCACTGCGGATTGAAAAGGAGTCCGTTAGGTTTCCCGCCGGAGGCATCGGCGGCCGCTCGTTAATTTGTGGTACGCGCCATGTCAGGGAGGCAAGAAGGCGCATCCGCAGCCACACGTACTGTCTCTTCCTTCCCGCCAACGCAACGCATTCCTTCCATCTCATCCAATCCAGTTCCGGTCCAAACCTGTAAAAACTTTTCGATCAGACCCATCAGACTGTCTCCAGTAGCATTATGTGAACTTCATCCTCTAAATAAATACATTCTCTATCTTTTACAGCACTATCTAAAAGATGTTGTCTTCTATGTCTGCTTCATTTTTAACAACATCCTCCAAAATTTTGTCTCAACTCGTTGAGAAACTGAGCCAGAAAGTTAGCTCGGCTTGGCTCGAGCTCGAGCGAGCTCATTTAGCTCATGAGCCACAACAACAAAAAAACTCTATATATATGTATAATAATTAATTTTTAATTAACTAAATCTAAACCAAATTAACAACAAAAATAGTAATTATGCTCATATTTACATAGACCATGTCAATTCATATACCAAATCAACATGACTCCTAAGTTCATCACAAATTCACAATTCACACACACGTATACTAGTTTAATATACAGACAGAGTCGCACATACCAATTTAACACATAAAACACAAATTTATCAATCATCAGTTTAGCCTATAGGCCACATGTACCACATATACATGTAGCATGTTCATCGATCCGTGCGTAATGGATATACATATAGTTTCGTTTCGTTGGAATGTGATAGGTTGTTTGAGCTCACAAGCTGGCTAATCAACAAACCGATCTAGCTTGCTTGTTAACTCAACCCGTGAAAGAAAAACAATAAACAAGTCGAGCCGGCCACGAGCTGAGCGAGTCGACGAGGCACAAGTACCTCGTCCGGCCCTAATGGAAGCACCCTTTCACATGGCTAAGCTAATTAATACTAGTGTATAGCTACAGCTCTACTGTATTTCTCTCTCTCTCTCTCTCTCATATGGAACTGCTTTGTTGGTGTGATGTTTCGGGTGTATGGACGCATGATTCCTCCCAATTATTTTGCCTTGAAGCCGTGCATCCCTTTATGTCGTAGAGGCTAAACACATAATACTGCCTTCCTTCGCCTCAATAAAAAAAAAGAGCACTAGCTAGGGTGCTTAGCCTAGCACTGATCATTGATGTTAGGTAGTACATATTGTGTTCTTTTTGTTCACCCCTTGTAGGTGAGCTACTAGCTAGAAAAAGGAAGAAGAAGAAAGTGAGAGGTAGCCAATGATTAAAGTAAAAGCGTGTGCGTGCGGCCACTCAGGCGCTGAGTACGTGTAAGGAAAGTGGCGATGGAACGGATCGAGCAACGAACAGGACTGGCATACATCGGACCAAGATACTACGACGTACACGTACGTACGTACATGATGGTATGGTATGAGGCAGCTGCAGTCCACGTCGCTGTAGTAGTCACCATCAGGTTTGCACACGCCGGTACGTACGCCACTGGCTGGCCAGCCATCAGTTTCCTGGCGCGGCAACGTGATCCAGCGTCCAGCGAGAAGCGTGATGCCTTTTGTTTTCCCTTCGTAGTAGTAGTTGGGAAGGACCGTACACCTCGTAGGTAGGCTCCTAGGCTACCGTCCGACCAGCTTAGCCTACGCTTTATATGCCAACCAATCGTACGACCATAGACAGCAGTCACACACAAGCAATAACGATCGTTCAAACTTTTTGGCACGATATTCTCGCTGATTCTGACAGCGTCATCACGCATAGATTTATAGTTTACAGCGGATACGCTTATCTTGACCCTGGCAGTAGACAGTAGTAGGTGTGCCGACACGAGTGCTCGAGTAAGCACCACCACCAGCACCTGGCTCTGCCCGGACTTCCTTTGCAAACAACTGCAACGAACAAACCTCGGCCACGCCACAGATATATATAAATCTCGCTGACGGGGTGACCAACATGCTTTATTTTATTTTTCTTCAGAGAAAATAACAAATACTACCATACAGGTGAGAAGAATCTTGCAGCAGGTGGCGAAGGACGATAGCAGAGAGGAGCTACTGAGCTAGCTAGCCATAGATTGCTCAACACCTGGGCGAAAAAAACGCACTAGGAAAAAAAAAGGAAAATAGAATACTTTATATATCCTGTATACCCTTCGGGCACTATTGTAGTATTGTTGATCGTCACGGAATATTCGGCTAATAAGCAAAAGTCAAGGTCTGTGTCCACCACCGCGTACACATGCATCGCTGGGCCGTGCGCTCTGGACCGGCGGTCCATCCATGACGACGATTCCCCATCTTACCCTATCCATATCATGCACATACGCAGATGCGGAGCGGCACGCACGTTCAGCCTGCGCCCTGCGTACGTACGTGAGCATTTCGTCACCGTTCCAGTGTAGCGATAAATCTGACACAGCGGCTTAGCTTTGTGGATGATTAGCGTGCGGGTTTGCGTCTGGATCACATGCTAGCTCATGTGGTGCTAGCTAGCTTGGTACAGTCATACGCGCCTTCTGTTTCTGTTTTTTCCCTAGCTTGCGTCAAAAACGATCTTTCTTTTCTCTCTCTCTCTCTCTCTCTCTCTCTCTCTCTCATGGGAGGCTGCTGGAGCTTGATGCCCGGGGAATATTAATACTCCATGACAACACATGCGTGCTGTGCTGCACGTACGTACGTACAAGGAAAACACCCTGATTTCTGAATGATGCAAAAATAATATTCAGTTAGCTTATGCATTTTCCTCTCTCTCTCCTTTTGATCGGTTAGTTAGGTAATGGCGCCTGCTCGCACATATTATTATTGGCCATAAAGTAGCCACGGGACAATCCAAAAGGTCCCAGACCATAGCAGGCTGTGCGCCAGCCGTTCATGCGTGGAAGCATGCCACACTATACACGATTCGGATCAGGAGTTGTTAGTTGTTACAACGATTTAAAAAACACATGATGAAGTACGTACGCCGTGCTGCACCTCGACGGATGTATAAAACACTGTTTTTTTTAATTGTAAAGTGTTGGGTAAAATTTAAACCGTTGGAAATAACCTTATCCGCAGCAGCATGACCTAGCAGCGAAGGGGCGCGCGGGTCACAACTATAGATGGCCAATAGTGCCGGGCTAATCGAGCCGGCCCGAAGCACGGCACGGCCCATAGTGCCTGGGCACGGCACGGCACGGCCCGATGGGTAGTGTCGTGCCTAGGCCGAGCACCGGACACGTTGGACCGACACGAGCACGGGCCGATTAGCCCCTAGGCACGGTTAGGCACGATTATGCATGATTAGATCCAAGCACGACTAGTTAGCTGTGTGATGTACTCTTTTTTTTCCTATCTAGTGTTTTCTCACAAGTATGAGTTTTTTACCTAGATATGTTGTTAATGAGTCAACCATTGCAATAAACAGCTCAATATTAGCTATTTTAGTATATTTTAACTGTGTTTATGAATGTCTGACTAAAATTATGTGTAGTGCTAAACGGGCTAAATGGGCTAAACGGGCCTACCGGGTCGGCACGACACGACTAAGCAGGCTTAGTGCCGTGCTTGAGCGTGGTCTTAGGCACTAGTGTCGTGCCGGTACGACACGACTATTAAACGGACCAAACGGGTCGTGTCCTAACCGTGCCGTGCCTGATCGTGCCTGGGCCGTGCCGGACCGGGCCGCCCATTTAGCCATGTATAGTCACAACTGACGATACTAACAATGGCAACGACGGTGGGGGCAGACGGGGTTTCAGCCTTTCGTATCGCTCCTGAATCCATAGTCTTATTAGAGTTCCTCTAAAATTTAAAATATACACTTTATAATAATACGATGACGGTTTAGTTTAGTTCTTATGTAATTTTATCTTGGCTCCGTTGACGGCATGCATGCAGGTGGCAAGTCTGCGAGCGGTAGTGCCTGCATGGGGTTGTGGATAAGGATGATCGCATGCAGTCGCAGGTGACAGCAGGCAGCACGATCACACAAGGGACCGGAGCAGGCATCGTCCCACGTGCGCGGGGCGGGAGCCGGGAGAGGCCGGCGTGTCCGCAACCATGTCCCGCACCGGCACCTAGTACGTAGTACGCCTCCCTCTCTCTATCTCTGTCTGTCTCCTCCGCTGGCCATCATCTCGACAGGTGCCACCAATCGGTCTGCGATCCGGCGAGCAACGCCGCCAACACAAGGCAACGTCGGCACGTCGCTGTGTGCTGCGCGGACTGCTGTGTCTAGGTAGAGCCTAGGCCTGAGGCATGAGGCCAGGCCAGGCCAGCTGCCCACTTGCCCAGGCAGGCAGCTGTGCGTGTGCCTGTGCGGTGCGCTGGGCTGATGTGCGGCTGCAGTAGACTGACGGATGTTTGCATAGCAAGCGAATAGCTAGCCGAAGGCGAAACATACACGCCACGCACACACCACAGCGCATGCATGTCACCAGCATGTGCGTGGTCGTCGGTAGCAGTTCATGGTACCGGCCGGCACCTGTTAATATAATCGTTGTCACTTCACTGCTGGCCATGCATGCAGGTACACCGCCTGTTCTGAAATACTGGAACCGGTTCTTATTACTGTGTTAACATGAATGGAACAGCCATCGCGTCAAGATAAGCTACGGTGGTGGGTGGGAACTAGTGATGAAAACTGACGGATACAGATAGAAAGACTCATCTCTCGTTTCCGTATCTGCATTTTATCATCGGAAATAGGATTGAGTCCGGAATAGTCGGGAACGAAAACGGGAGCAGGATAAACGGAATTGCAAAAACGAACGGAAACGGAAATACTAACGGAAACTCATAATTTAATACAAATAGAAATGTTATTCATGTTTGACTAGTGATTGATTGGCAGAACAATAATATAAAACAAATAGATATAGAGAGACAACATTCTATTATTGTTTGGTTGCTAAATGTGTGCATTTAGTTACATCTGATGTTGTTTAATACTTTAGATCACTTGTCATTTGAAAAGAGCCGGTGGTTACAATGTCCAATTGTGTTATAATTTGTCATCTAAATATACGAGGATTTAGTTTATATACTAATGCATATTAGGCTCGTCCCATATTTGTTAAATACGGAATAAATACGGGTTCAATCCGGAAAAAACGGGATCCAAAAAAACGGACGGAATAAGTCCTCTTCCGTTTCCGTCTCGTTTTCATATTTTTCCGTAAATTCGGAAACGATCAGGTCAAATATAGAAAACGGTACGAGTCGAGACGAGATTTTTTCCGTCCGTTTTCAACCCTAGTGGGAACGCCCTCCTACCCGCCGGCCATGCCCATGCTCATGCTGGTAGTACGTACACCTAGCTAGAGCTAGATAGCTAGTACGCCACCTCTCTTCGCCTAAGACTATCCGCAACAATTTACTCTAAATTTCTCCTCCTATATCACTTTTTAGCGTCACATCGTCAACATTTTATCTTCTACTTTTTCATCTTCCGCAACGATTTTCTCTATTTTCTTCCCTATATCCCATTACAATCATAAAATATTATTTTCCATATCTTTTCACCATCTATTACCATTTTTCTCTCCTCTAACAAACATTGACGTGCACGCATAGCGAGGAAAGGGGATGACACAACGCCCTCTTAATCGGGTATATATAGTACCGGCCTTTCTCCTTACACTGTTGCCGATAGAGGATTATATAGCAGCATGCGCTGCACTAGTAGCGTCACTCTATGGGTCTACAGTCTAGGGGAGGGGGCACCATCCGGTAAGCGTTGCGGATAGTCTAAACCCACACGCCTGCCATGCCCTCAGGGCGGATCTACGTCCGGGGCTGCCTGCCTGGGCTGCAGCCCCGGTCGCGGTTCGCGAGCGAATAGGCCTAGTACACGCAGCCGCGTCTCCGCCTCCACTCCTCTAGCCGTCAGCCGTCGCTCGATCGCTCGCCGAGTCGCCGTCTCAGAGTCTTGCCGTCTGGCCGTGTCCGCCTCCTCTCGCCCTCTCCGGTCGACGGTCGTGGACTCGTGAGTCGTGGGTGCTGCCGCGCTGGCCTCGCAACCTGCAGGCTCTCGTAGGCCCGCCTCCGATCGTGGACGCTCGCCGTCTCCAGTCGGCGATCGCCGTCTCAGGCTTCTCCGCTCTCTGTCTCCGGTCGACATGCGAGCCATGAGTTCAGCCTGCAAGAGCGAAACAATCTGAACAAAGAAGTCACCGAAATCCACTTAAGGGCTTGTTCGGTTATTCCCAATACACATGGATTGGATGAGATTGGAAAAAATTGAGAAGAAGTTTGACTTGTTTGGGATTCAAACTCATCCAATCCCACTCAATCCACATGGATTGAGAGCTAACCGAACAAGCCCTAAAGGCGGAGCGGAACCAAGCACGCTTAGCTTCTGCTGCTCTGCTCCACCCTGAAACCCCAAATTCCTCACGGAGTGGAACCAAGCTCCAGCGAGAAAACCCAAATTCCTTTACCCCTCTTTTTCCTACATGTTTCCCCCCTTCCTGGAAGCAGAACAAAGCAGAACAGTGCACCGTTCTGAATTATTCTGTTGGTAGGTATCTTTGGATTAATATTTAAATTATATCTTATGTCATATTAAATATCAATTATATTTTTTGTTGGTTTAAAAAAAATTATAGCCTTAGCTTAGTAGCACTAGCACCCCTGTAGGATCAACGCTGGATCTGCACTCGAGAATGGTGATACTATTAGAAATTTAAGGTTGAATATAATGTACGTAGACCGATCTCGTAAGCTAAACTCAGATCGCAGTTGAGATCTGCCATAATAATCTAATGAATCACGAACCTAGCAGTTGAGATCTGCCATAATAGTTTGCCTCCTCCTTGACACTGTCTGAGATAGAGAGTGAAGAACCGACGGTAACTTGTCTGGGCCAAGGGATTAACGGACTGCCGAGGCCGCGCAAAGGTTGTTTGAGTTGCAAGAAATTATCATACGGGCCGGATCGATGACCATCCAAACGGGCCTGAAGATAGTTTAGAGTCTCGGCCCATCCATAGGGATATTGCGAGATTTACGATTGTGTTCTACTACTAACGTGATGGATCATATTACGGGTTAGGGTGTGGGCTGCATTCGTAAGTAAATGGACCGCCGTGTCTGGTCCACGCTCCTGAAAAAGCAGCCCACGAAAAGGCGTATGTGTTCCCGTATCTCTATCGCCTTCCGGAGGCGGATTACCTGGACGGGTTCCTCCTCATTGTTGAGAACTACGTTACCACGGATCAACAGATCCGCTCTCTTCCCTCCCGTCAGCAGTAGAGGCGCAAGAAGCTGTAGAGGATCCGTCTCTCTTCACATAAGCACGACAGAAGAAACACACGAGACACTGGATATAGGGTTGGGCCTCTGACCTCTTTTTCTTCTCTGTTTCATATGAGGGGTACAGGTTCTATATATAAAGACGCGATAGCCCTCAGAGCTATATTCGGTATTTGCCCACATAACCCTTCATTAGGGTTTCTCAACACTCCCCCTTGGGCGAATACCGCGACCAACACATGCCTCGTTAAAACTCCAAAAAACCCAGTGGGAAAAAAATGGAGAAAGAGTGCATGGTGATACAAATTGCATTTGCACTTTGTTGCCTCGTTAAAAACCTCATGTGAGAAACTTCAAGAAAACTCACCAAGGGAAAAAGAGTACAACAGCTGTCATCGGGACAGATTTCGATCCTCTGGAATCTAGATTCTACCGAATCTTCTACAAAGGCTAACTTTAGAAATGTGCTCCCCTGATCCTTGCAAAACTGTATCAATATGGCAAAATATTTTCTTCTGGAAGTATATGCACATATAGATTTAGCAAACAGATTGCATATCCTTGCAAAGATTATTTCAGGAACTTCACCTCAACTCACTTCTAGGATACATGAGGTAAGTGCACGTATCAACATAAATAAGCCACTTCAACTAGTGGTGTTCGATCGACCAGATCTACATATTTGATAGAAACTTCCATAAAGGTTCACATATTGATCATCAAGCTGACGCCTTCAGGGCATAGAATATGACATTTATTGTCACACGATTGTGATCAATATAAGCATTCGCTCCCCCTGACGATGACATATGTCAAAGTCGTTATCCCTCATAACTCAAGCATATTCTTCAAGATATATATCTCATTGTTCATCTAGAATAACGAGAATGGACGAGGTTGGGGTGCTATCATTTTCTATCTTACACCACAATTTATACATAGTTGTGCAAAGCAAGTAACATGTCCTTATATAGGACTTAGGGGATAATATAGTTGCAATAGTTTATATTGTAAATATGACACATCGCTCCAGGCGTTCATCCATTGCAACATCTATGATGGTGTAACAAAAGTCCATCAAAGATCGTAATCCATCAGGGATTTTTCATCGATCAGATACATCGTTATAGTCTGTCATTCTGGCATAATGGGGACATTTTTGCCAGTAACACCTAAACCTTATAGGTTTCTGCCATCGGGGCTTTAGAGGATACCATAATTCCACATCAAGTGGAAAATACCATGAGTAAAACTCGTGGAATGCACATGTGCTTATTCGGTGAACTTCAAGTCCTTTGGTACCTCATCTTATTCCTTTTCGGGTCTGTATGGGTCTTTATCCCTTTATAGGGATTATCAAACTTTGGTGTTCAACACAGACTTTATTTCTTCTGGAAAGGTTCCATCAAGGAACTATAATCTCATCTAGGAGATATTCTCTCTACATAGAAGAGTGTTAATTAGTCAGGAATGTATTATTCGGTATGAGATTTATATGTTGCATATTTATAATTCAAAGATATGGATCCTCCTAGGATCTCATGACGGATCTTCAGAATCCTATTAACTGCATATTTTAATTCATGCCATTTGCCAGATATATTACATAGCGGAACAGTGTTTATTCAACACATACGTGGGATGGGTCTCTTACAAGACCACTTGAACCATCGCATTCACCACACATTATTTCAATAGTGCCCATAAATGTCCGAACTTCAAGCTCGCGACTTTCATTTTGTGATTATTGGTTCAGCCTCGATTGCATTTATCAATGACCCGATAAGAGAGCTTAAAGCACTCATGCCTAGGACTTTGTTTTGGATCCATTTGCAATCTAGAGGGGCAAGATAGGTGTCGACATATTTGTCTCCCACATTTAATAATGATCTCCGTTATTTCCCAAAACGAAAGATTCATTGTTCTGTATTCCCAGCACAATGATATTGCGCGCATTGCTAGGAATTTCATCATCAAGATGAACCTCTTCGTGAGGCAAATCACCATCAGGGTGAATTGATCGGAGGAAAGTTATCACAGACCACGTGAATCTGCAATCAGAACATATGCTTTGACTAAGGCTGATGGATCATATTCACAGGCGTCCCCGAGAATAGATCAAATACCAATAAGTCAAATATGGATATGATATTAATCCCGGGTATATCTGAAAGGGAAATGTGCCCTTGGGCCATTTCTAAGTATTTTGGTGATTTAGTGTCCAACACAAGTGCTTAAGTGTAAAATGGTGGACAAAGTACAAATCAAGGATAAAGGTATGTTTCTCGGACTTAGTATATTGTTTATGGACTAATATATTGTGTCTAAGTGCTGGAAACAGGAAAAATCGAATTGGAATTGTCTTGGCTCGAGCAGCCAAGACTCTGCTGAGTCTGGGAGCACCGGACTGTCCGGTGGTGCACCGGACAGTGTCCGGTGCGCCAGGCTGGCTCGAGCGAAGTGGCCGCTCTCGGGAATTCGCTGACGACGTACGGCTAAAATTCACCGGACTGTCCGGTGTGCACCGGACTGTCCGGTGAGCCAACGGTCGGCCGGGCAATCTGCGCGGGACACGTGGCCAAGCCAACGGCTAGAAGATGGCACCGGACTGTCCGGTGTGCACCGGACATGTCCGGTGCGCCAACGGCTCCAAGTCTGCCAACGGTCGGCTTCGACATTTAAGGAAAG
Organism: Zea mays; assembly: GCF_902167145.1. Classification (NCBI taxonomy): domain Eukaryota; kingdom Viridiplantae; phylum Streptophyta; class Magnoliopsida; order Poales; family Poaceae; genus Zea; species Zea mays. Next base: position 173,026,735 of record NC_050102.1, read on the forward strand.
AAATCTGGCACCGGACTGTCCGGTGCACCCGACGATAGAAGGCAAGAATGGCCTTCCAGATTTGCGCTCAACGGCTCCTAGCTGCCTTGGGGCTATAAAAGGGACCCCTAGGCGCATGGAGGAAAATACCAAGCATCCTTTGAGCATTATTGATCACTCACACTTCATTCTTGCGCACTTGTTCGACATTCTAGTGATTTGAGCTCCGTTCTAGTGTGCTAGTCTCTTGAGCTCAAGTCTGGGTTTTGTGTGTGCGTATTCGCTGTGATCTTTGTGTCGTGTGTGAATTGCTAATCCCTCCCTTGCTCCGTGATTCTTTGTGAACATCTTTTGTAAGGGCGAGAGGCTCCAAGCTGTGGAGATTCCTCGCAAGCAGGATTAAGAAAAGCAAAGCAACACCGTGGTATTTAAGTTGGTCTTTGGACCGCTTGAGAGGGGTTGATTGCAACCCTCGTCCGTTGGGACGCCACAACGTGGAGTAGGCAAGCGTTGGTCTTGGCCGAACCACAGGATAACCACTGTGCCATCTCTGTGATTGATATCTCTTGGTTATTGTGTTGTGTTGAGATCCTTCTCTAGCCACTTGGCAAATTACTGTGCTAACAATTAACCAAGTTTTGTGGCTTAAGTTTTTGAAGTTCTATAGGATCACCTATTCACCCCCCCTCTAGGTGCTCTCAATTGGTATCAGAGCCGTTCTCTTCAAGAAAGGGACTAACCGCCCGAAGAGATGGATCCTAAAGGCAAGAGGATGGTGATCAACGACAAGGAGAAGGAGTCCTTCGTCAACAAGCCCAATGATGACAGGCCCACCGACTTAGGCTCGGGCCACAAAAGAAAAGACGGAAGGAAGAAGAAGACAAGGCGCATCAAGGAAATTGTCTACTACGACAGCGACGAATCTTCCTCCTCCCAAAAGGACGACGACGACTACGATAGACGAAAGACGGTTAACTCAAACTTTTCTTTCGATTATTCGCGCATCCCGCATAGCTCAAATGCTCAATTGCTCCCCATTCCACTTGGCAAGCCCCCTCACTTTGATGGAGAGGACTACGGATTTTGGAGCCACAAAATGCGTACTCACCTGTTTTCTCTCCATCCAAGCATTTGGGAGATTGTGGAAAGTGGAATGAAATTTGATAGCTCGGATAGCCCTGTGTTTATTAATGAACAGATTCATAAAAATGCACAAGCTACTACTGTGTTGCTAGCCTCTTTGTGCAGGGACGAGTATCACAAGGTGAGCGGCTTGGACAATACCAAGCAGATCTGGGACACCCTCAAGATCTCTCATGAGGGGAACGACGTCACCTTGCTCACCAAAATGGAGTTGGTGGAGGGCGAGCTTGGACGGTTCGCGATGATAAGGGGCGAGGAGCCAACCCAAACATACAACCGGCTCAAGACCCTTATCAACAAAATAAGGAGCTACGGGAGCACGCGATGGACGGACCACGACGTCGTCCACCTAATGCTAAGGTCATTTACCGTTCTTGATCCTCATTTGGTGAACAATATACGTGAAAATCCCAGGTACACCAAGATGTCGCCCGAAGAAGTTCTTGGGAAATTCGTAAGCGGGCGAATGATGATCAAGGAGGCAAGATACGTGGACGACGCGTTGAACGGTCCTATTCATGAGCCTCAACCCATTGCTCTCAAGGCAACAAGGAGCAAGGAGGCGCTACCAAGCAAGGTGGCGCAGGTTGAGGCAGCCGGGCTCAATGATGAGGAGATGGCCCTCATCATTAAGCGCTTCAAGATGGCGCTTAAAGGTCGCAAGGGGCAGCCAAGCAAGACCAAAGCCAAGGGGAAGCGCTCATGCTTCAAATGCGGTAAGCTTGGCCATTTTATTGCTAACTGTCCCGACAATGATAGTGATCAGGACCAAGGGAGCAAGAGGGAGAAAAAGAAGCATTACAAGAAGGCCAAAGGCGAGGCACATATCGGTAAGGAGTGGGATTCAAATTGTTCCTCCTCCGACTCTGACAATGAAGGACTCGCCGCCACCGCCTTCAACAAGTCATTCCTCTTCCCCAACGAGCGTCACACTTGCCTCATGGCAAGAGAAAAGAAAGTAAGCACTCATACTAGTACTTATGATTCTTCAAGTGAGGATGAGTCTAGTGACGATGATGAGATAGATTACTCATGCTTATTCAAGGGATTAGATAGAACAAAGGTAGACAAAACTAATGAATTAATTGATGCCTTGAATGACAAGAATATGCTTTTAGAAAAACAAGAGGATTTGTTGTATGAAGAACATGATAAAGTTGTAGAAGCACATAAATCTCTTGCTCTAGAAATTAAGAGAAATGAAATGATCTCTAGTGAATTATCTTCTTGTCATGAAACTATTGCTACGTTAAAAAGTTTTAATGATGATTTACATGCTAAACTAGAAGTAGCTAATAAATCTAATTCGTGTGTAGAAATTGTTGAAACTTGTAATAGGTGTAAAGATTTTGACATTGATGCTTGTAGTGATCATTTAGTTTCAATTTCCAAATTAAATGAGGAATTAGCTAGTCTTAATGCCCAACTTAAAACTAGCAAGAATGAATTTGACAAGCTAAAATTTGCAAGGGATGCCTACACGATTGGTAGACATCCCTCAATTAAGGATGGACTTGGCTACAAGAGGGAAGCCAAGAACTTGACAAGCCATAAGGCTCCCATCTCCGCCAAGGAGAAAGGGAAGGCCCCTATGGCTAGTAGTGTGCAAAAGAACCATGCCTTTATGTACTATGATAGGAGACAATCTAGAAATGGTTATAGGAGTTGTAATGCATATAATGCCTTTGATTCTCATGCCATGTTTGCTTCTAGTTCTTCTTATGTGCATGATAGAAATGTTGGTAGGAGAAATGTTGTTCATAATATGCCTAGGAGAAATGTTGTTAATGCTCCTAGGAAAGTTAATGAACCTTCTACAATATATCATGCTTTAAATGCTTCGTTTGCTATTTGTAGAAAGGATAGGAAGATAGTTGCTAGAAAATTAGGGGCAAGATGCAAGGGAGACAAAACTTGCATTTGGGTCCCTAAGGATATTTGTGCTAACCTTGCAGGACCCAACATGAGTTGGGTACCTAAGACCCAAGCCTAAATTTGCCTTGCAGGTTTATGCATCCGGGGGTTCAAGCTGGATTATCGACAGCGGATGCACAAACCATATGACAGGGGAGAAGAAGATGTTCACCTCCTACGTCAAGAATAAAGATTCCCAAGATTCAATAATATTCGGTGATGGGAATCAAGGCAAGGTAAAAGGGTTAGGTAAAATTGCAATCTCAAATGAGCACTCTATCTCTAATGTGTTTTTAGTAGAGTCTCTTGGATATAATTTGCTATCTGTTAGTCAATTATGCAATATGGGATATAACTGTCTATTTACAAATGTAGATGTGTCTGTCTTTAGAAGATGTGACGGTTCACTAGCTTTTAAAGGTGTACTAGACGACAAACTTTACTTAGTTGATTTTGCAAAAGAAGAGGCCGGTCTAGATGCATGCTTAATGGCTAAGACTTGCATGGGCTGGTTGTGGCATCGCCGCCTAGCACATGTGGGAATGAAGAACCTCCACAAACTTCTAAAGGGAGAACACGTGATAGGTCTAACCAATGTTCATTTCGAAAAAGATAGACCTTGTGCAGCTTGTCAAGCAGGTAAACAAGTGGGAGGAGCACATCACAGCAAGAATGTGATGACCACGTCAAGACCTCTGGAGCTGCTGCATATGGACCTCTTCGGACCCGTCGCCTATCTGAGCATAGGAGGAAGTAAGTATGGTCTAGTTATTGTTGATGACTTTTCCCGCTTCACTTGGGTGTTCTTTTTGCAGGATAAGTCTGAAACCCAAGGGACCCTCAAGCGCTTCCTAAGGAGAGCTCAAAATGAGTTTGAGCTCAAGGTGAAGAAGATAAGGAGCGACAACGGGTCCAAATTCAAGAACCTTCAAGTGGAGGAGTTCCTTGAGGAGGAAGGGATCAAGCACGAGTTCTCTGCTCCCTACACACCTCAGCAAAATGGTGTGGTAGAGAGGAAGAACAGGACGCTCATAGATATGGCGAGGACTATGCTTGGAGAGTTCAAGACCCCCGAGTGCTTTTGGTCGGAAGCCGTGAACACGGCTTGCCACGCCATCAACAGGGTCTACCTTCACCGCATCCTCAAGAAGACTTCATATGAGCTGCTGACTGGTAACAAACCCAATGTATCGTACTTTCGTGTTTTTGGGAGTAAATGCTACATTCTAGTGAAGAAGGGTAGGAATTCCAAATTTGCTCCCAAAGCCGTAGAAGGGTTTTTATTAGGTTATGATTCAAATACAAAGGCGTATAGGGTCTTCAACAAATCATCGGGTTTGGTTGAAGTCTCTAGCGACGTTGTATTTGATGAGACTAATGGCTCTCCAAGAGAGCAAGTTGTTGATCTTGATGATGTAGATGAAGAAAACGTTCCAACGGCCGCGATACGCACCATGGCGATTGGAGATGTACGGCCTCAGGAACATTTGGAGCAAGATCAACCGTCTTCCTCAACTATGGTGCATCCCCCAACCCAGGATGACGAACAGGTACCTCAAGTGGAGGCGCATGATCAAGGGGGAGCACAGGAGGTTCAAGAGGAAGAAGCACCTCAGGCACCTCCAACCCAAGTTCGAGCGACGATTCAAAGGGATAATCCCGTCGACCAGATATTGGGTGATATTAGCAAGGGAGTAACTACTCGTTCAAGATTAGTTAATTTTTGTGAGCATTACTCTTTTGTCTCTTCTATTGAGCCTTTCAGGGTAGAAGGGGCCTTGCTAGATCCGGACTGGGTGTTGGCCATGCAGGAGGAACTCAACAACTTCAAGCGCAATGAAGTTTGGACACTGGTGCCTCGTCCCAAGCAAAATGTTGTGGGAACCAAGTGGGTGTTCCGCAACAAACAGGACGAGCACGAGGTGGTGACGAGGAACAAGGCTCGACTTGTGGCAAAAGGGTATGCCCAAGTCGCAGGTTTGGACTTTGAGGAGACTTTTGCTCCTGTGGCTAGGCTAGAATCAATTCGTATCTTGCTAGCATATGCCGCTCACCATTCTTTCAGATTGTACCAAATGGATGTGAAGAGCGCTTTCCTCAACGGGCCGATCAAGGAGGAGGTGTACGTGGAGCAACCCCTTGGCTTCGAGGATGAACGGTACCCCGACCACGTGTGTAAGCTCTCTAAGGCGCTCTATGGACTTAAGCAAGCCCCAAGAGCATGGTATGAATGCCTTAGAGACTTTTTAATTGCTAATGCTTTCAAGGTTGGGAAAGCCGATCCAACTCTTTTTACTAAGACTTGCGATGGTGATCTTTTTGTGTGCCAAATTTATGTCGATGACATAATATTTGGTTCTACTAACCAAAAGTCTTGTGAAGAGTTTAGCAGGGTGATGGCGCAGAAATTCGAGATGTCGATGATGGACGAGTTGAACTACTTCCTTGGGTTCCAAGTGAAGCAACTCAAGGACGGCACCTTCATCTCCCAAACGAAGTACACGCAAGATTTGCTAAAGAGGTTTGGGATGAAGGAAGCCAAGCCCGCAAAAACGCCGATGGGAACCGACGGACACACCGACCTCAACAAAGGAGGTAAGTCTGTTGATCAAAAAGCATACCGGTCCATGATAGGTTCTTTGCTTTATTTATGTGCTAGTAGACCGGATATTATGCTTAGCGTATGCATGTGTGCTAGATTTCAATCCGATCCTAAGGAGTGTCACTTAGTGGCTGTGAAGCGAATTCTTAGATATTTAGTCGCTACGCCTTGCTTCGGGATCTGGTATCCAAAGGGGTCTAACTTTGACTTGATTGGGTACTCGGATTCCGACTATGCTGGATGTAAGGTCGATAGGAAGAGTACATCGGGGACGTGCCAATTCTTAGGAAGGTCCCTGGTGTCATGGAACTCTAAGAAACAAACCTCCGTTGCCCTATCCACCGCTGAGGCCGAGTACGTTGCCGCAGGACAGTGTTGCACGCAACTACTTTAGATGAGGCAAACCCTCAGGGACTTTGGCTACAATCTGAGCAAAGTCCCACTCCTATGTGATAATGAGAGTGCTATCCGCATGGCGGAAAATCCTGTTGAACACAGCCGCACAAAGCACATTGACATCCGGCATCACTTTCTGAGAGACCACCAGCAAAAGGGAGATATCGAAGTGTTTCATGTTAGCACCGAGAACCAGCTAGCCGATATCTTCACTAAGCCTCTAGATGAGAAGACCTTTTGCAGGTTGCGTAGTGAGCTAAATGTCTTAGATTCGCGGAACCTGGATTGATTTATAGCATACATGTGTTTATGCCTTTGATCATGTTCCTTATGCATTTTGTTGCTCAAGTTGTATAAACACTCCCTGGACCTCACAAGTCCTGTTTGCAAGTGATGCACATATTTTGGGGGAGCTGTGCTACAACTTGACCCTTTGAGACTAACCATGTACTTGAGTTTGGTTGTTTTAGTCTCCAAGGAGAATTGAAAGGAAAAAGGTGGACTTGGACCATGCAAGACTTCCACTGCACTCCGATGAAAAGAGTAACTTCTCCAAGTTCATCTTTATACTCTTATTGCCTTTGTGTTCTCATTTGAAGATTTTGGTGAGGCAATGGGGTTAAAAGGGCCAAGATTGATCCCGTTTTGGTGTTTGATGCCAAAGGGGGAGAAAATAAAGGCCAAAGCGATAAATGGATCAGCTACCACTTGAGATATTTTGAAAATAGTAGAATAGAGCTTTTTTGTTTGTCAAAACTCTTTTATTGTCTATCCTGTCAAAAGTTGGCTTCTTGTGGGGAGAAATGTTGATTATGGGAAAAAGGGGGAGTTTTTGGAATCTTGAATCATATACTCTTGAAATGACTCTCTTTATGCCTTAACATGTGTGTTTGACGTAGAGATAGAAATTTGAGTTTTGATTTGCAAAACCAAACCAAGTGGTGGCAAAGGATGATCCATATATGCCAAAATTGAACCAAAACAATTTTGAGTTCTTGTTTGAAATGATTTTGTATTTGTTCTACTTGCTTTATGTTGTGTTGGCATAAATCACCAAAAAGGGGGAGATTGAAAGGGAAATGTGCCCTTGGGCCATTTCTAAGTATTTTGGTGATTTAGTGTCCAACACAAGTGCTTAAGTGTAAAATGGTGGACAAAGTACAAATCAAGGATAAAGGTATGTTTCTCGGACTTAGTATATTGTTTATGGACTAATATATTGTGTCTAAGTGCTGGAAACATGAAAAATCGAATTGGAATTGTCTTGGCTCGAGCAGCCAAGACTCTGCTGAGTCTGGGAGCACCGGACTGTCCGGTGGTGCACCGGACAGTGTCCGGTGCGCTAGGCTGGCTCGAGCGAAGTGGCTGCTCTCGGGAATTCGCTGACGACGTACGACTAAAATTCACCGGACTGTCCGGTGTGCACCGGACTGTCCGGTGAGCCAACGGTCGGCCGGGCCAACGGTCGGCTGGGCAATCTGCGCGGGACACGTGGCCGAGCCAACGGCTAGAAGATGGCACCGGACTGTCCGGTGTGCACCGGACATGTCCGGTGCGCCAACGGCTCCAAGTCTGCCAACGATCGGCTTCGACATTTAAGGAAAGAAATCTGGCACCGGACAGTGTCCGGTGTGCACCGGACTGTCCGGTGCACCCGACGACAGAAGGCAAGAATGGCCTTCCAGATTTGCGCTCAACGGCTCCTAGCTGCCTTGGGGCTATAAAAGGGACCCCTAGGCGCATGGAGGAAAATACCAAGCATCCTTTGAGCATTATTGATCACTCACACTTCATTCTTGCGCACTTGTTCGACATTCTAGTGATTTGAGCTCCGTTCTAGTGTGCTAGTCTCTTGAGCTCAAGTCTGGGTTTTGTGTGTGCGTATTCGCTGTGATCTTTGTGTCGTGTGTGAATTGCTAATCCCTCCCTTGCTCCGTGATTCTTTGTGAACATCTTTTGTAAGGGCGAGAGGCTCCAAGCTGTGGAGATTCCTCGCAAGCAGGATTAAGAAAAGCAAAGCAACACCGTGGTATTTAAGTTGGTCTTTGGACCGCTTGAGAGGGGTTGATTGCAACCCTCGTCCGTTGGGACGCCACAACGTGGAGTAGGCAAGCGTTGGTCTTGGCCGAACCACGGGATAACCACTGTGCCATCTCTGTGATTGATATCTCTTGGTTATTGTGTTGTGTTGAGATCCTTCTCTAGCCACTTGGCAAATTACTGTGCTAACAATTAACGAAGTTTTGTGGCTTAAGTTTTTGAAGTTCTACAGGATCACCTATTCACCCCCCTCTAGGTGCTCTCAATATCCACATCTACATCAGGTAGAAGCATTCAGACCAATATGGTTACTCCTCAACGATTTCTGGCAAACTCCATATACACAGGAGTACACCCTGAACGACAGGTTCAGTTTGGCTTTTGTGCGTTTTATAGAATATTGAGGCATTACACTATATGGGCATTCCTCCCCCTAATGTCGAGATGTTCTAAAAGCATACAGATAAAATCCCCAACCACAATCATCCAGTTGTGGCCAATGTATGCTATTGTGGTGATTTATTTGGGAAATCTTACGCACATTACATATAGGGGTTTTATGCAGTGAGCTTTGGACTTAGATTAATGTAGTGGCATGAATACTACATATTTGTCCTTCACATGAAGGGTTAGTCTCAACATCCAGCGAGACACGCAACAACACGTTGCTTCATGGTTACAATTCTGCAAACTTATTGTTATTATTACCAAATGCACAGTCAATCATTAAGATTTAGACTAACATGCACAAATGAAAGTCGCCTAGAGGGGGGGTGAATAGGGCGAAACTGAAATTCTCAAAAATAATCACAACTACAAGCCGGGTTAGCGTTAGAAATATAAACGAGTCCGCGAGAGAGGGTGCAAAACAAATCGCAAGCAAATGAAGAGTGTGACACGCGGATTTGTTTTACCGAGGTTCGGTTCTTGCAAACCTACTCCCCGTTGAGGAGGCCACAAAGGCCGGGTCTCTTTCAACCCTTCCCTCTCTCAATCGGTCCCTCGGACCGAGTGAGCTTCTCTTCTCAAATCACTTGGGAATCAAACTTCCCGCAAGGGCCACCACACAATTGGTGCCTCTTGCCTCAATTACAAGTGAGTGTTTGATCGCAAGAAAGAATGCGAAAGAAAAGAAGCGATCCAAGCGCAAGAGCTCAAATGAACACTACAAATCACTCTCTCTAGTCACTAGGGCTTTGAATGAAGTTGGGAGAGGATTTGATCTCTTTTGGTGTGCCTTGCAATGAAAGCTAGCTCTTGTAAGGTGGTTGGAAGGTGAAAACTTGGATGCAATGAATGGTGGGGTGGTTAGGGTATTTATAGCCCCAACCACCAAAAGTGGCCGTTGGGAGGCTGTCTGTTCGATGGCGCACCGGACAGTCCGGTGCACACCGGACAGTCCGGTGCCCCCTGCCACGTCATCACTGCCGTTGGATTCTGACCGTTGGAGTTTCTGACTTGTGGACCCACCTGGGTGTCCGGTGCACACCGGACAGGTACTGTTTGCTGTCCGGTGTGCCAGTATGGGCGCGCCTGACTTCTGCGCGCGCAGAGCGCGCATTAAATGCGCGGCAGAGAGCCGTTGGCGCGGAGATAGCCGTTGCACTGGAGTCGCACCGGACAGTCCGGTGATTTTTAGCGGACTAGCCGTTGGCGATTTCCGAAGCTGGCGAGTTCCTGAGGCCGCTCCTCCTTGGCGCACCGGACACTGTCCGGTGTACACCGGACAGTCCGGTGAATTATAGCGCGAGTGCCTCTAGAAATTCCCGAAGGTGGCGAGTTTGAGTCTGAGTCCCCCCGGTGCACCGGACATGTCCGGTGGCACACCGGACAGTCCGGTGCGCCAGACCAGGGGTGCCTTCGGTTGCCCCTTTGCTCCTTTGTTGAATCCAAAACTTGGTCTTTTTATTGGCTGAGTGTGAACCTTTTACACCTGTATAATCTATACACTTGGGCAAACTAGTTAGTCCGATTATTTGTGTTGGGCAATTCAACCACCAAAATTAATTAGGGACTAAGTGTAAGCCTAATTCCCTTTCAATCTCCCCCTTTTTGGTGATTGATGCCAACACAAGCCAAAGCAAATATAGAAGTGCATAATTGAACTAGTTTGCATAATGTAAGTGTAAAGGTTGCTTGGAATTGAGCCAATATAAATACTTACAAGATATGCATGGATTGTTTCTTTCTTATATAACATTTTGGACCACGCTTGCACCACATGTTTTGTTTTTGCAAACTCTTTTTGGAAATCCTTTTCAAAGTTCTTTTGCAAATAGTCAAAGGTAGTGAATAAGAATTTGCAAAACATTTTTAAAATTTGAAATTTTCTCCCCCTGTTTCAAATGCTCTCCTTTGACTAAACAAAACTCCCCCTAAAAGAGATCCATCTCTTAGTGTTCAAGAGGGTTTTGATATACCATGTTTGAAATACTACTTTCTCCCCCTTTTGAACACAATTAGGATACCAATTGATAAATACTTTTGGAAAGCACTAAGTTTTTGAAATTGGTGGTGGTGCGGTCCTTTTGCTTTGGGCTCATACTTTCTCCCCCTTTGGCATGAATCGCCAAAAACGGAATTTTATTAGAGCCCTTCGAAGTACTATCTTCCCCTTTGATCATAAGTAAATGAGTTAAGATTATACCAAAGACGAAGTCCGGTCCTTTACTTGGAGCAATGGCGACGGGTGAGTTACGGAGTGGAAGCCTTTGTCTTCGCCGAAGACTCCAATTCTCTTTCAATACACCTATGACTTGGTTTGAAATAGACTTGAAAACACATTAGTCATAGCATATAAAAGAGATATGATCAAAAGTATATAAATGAGCTATGTGTGCAATCTAGCAAAAGAAGTTGCGTGAATCAAGAATATTGAGCTCATGCCTAAGTTTGGTAAAAGTTTGTTCATCAAGAGGCTTGGTAAAGATATCGGCTAATTGATCTTTAGTGTTAATGTAAGAAATCTCGATATCTCCCTTTTGTTGGTGATCCCTAAGAAAATGATACCGAATGGCTATGTGCTTAGTGCGGCTATGCTCGACGGGATTGTCGGCCATTTTGATTGCACTCTCATTATCACATAGCAAAGGGACTTTGGTTAATTTGTAACCATAGTCCCGCAAGGTTTGCCTCATCCAAAGTAGTTGCGCGCAACAATGACCTGCGGCAATATACTCGGCTTCGGCGGTGGAAAGAGCGACCGAATTTTGTTTCTTTGAAGCCCAAGACACCAAAGATCTTCCCAAGAACTGGCAAGTCCCCGATGTGCTCTTTCTATTGATTTTGCACCCCGCCCAATCGGCATCCGAATAACCAATTAAATCAAAAGTGGATCCCCGAGGGTACCAAAGGCCAAACTTGGGTGTATAAGCCAAATATCTCAAGATTCGTTTTACGGCCGTAAGGTGAGATTCCTTAGGGTCGGATTGGAATCTTGCACACATGCAAACGGAAAGCATAATGTCCGGTCGAGATGCACATAAATAAAGCAATGAACCAATCATCGACCGATATACCTTTTGATCCACGGACTTACCTCCCGTGTCGAGGTCGAGATGCCCATTTGTTCCCATGGGAGTCTTGATGGGCTTGACATCCTTCATCCCAAACTTGTTTAGAATGTCTTGAGTGTACTTCGTTTGGCTAATGAAGGTGCCCTCTTGGAGTTGCTTTACTTGGAATCCTAAGAAATACTTCAACTCCCCCATCATAGACATCTCGAATTTCTGTGTCATAATCCTACTAAATTCTTCACATGTAGACTCATTAGTAGACCCAAATATAATATCATCAACATAAATTTGGCATACAAACAAGTCATTTTCAAGAGTTTTAGTAAAGAGTGTAGGATCGGCTTTTCCGACTTTGAAGCTATTTGCAATAAGGAAATCTCTAAGGCATTCATACCATGCTCTTGGGGCTTGCTTGAGCCCATAAAGCGCCTTAGAGAGCTTATAGACATGGTTAGGATACTTACTGTCCTCAAAGCCGGGAGGTTGCTCAACATAGACCTCTTCCTTGATTGGTCCGTTGAGGAAGGCACTTTTCACGTCCATTTGATAAAGCTTAAAGCTATGGTAAGTAGCATAGGCCAATAATATGCGAATTGACTCAAGCCTAGCTACGGGTGCATAGGTTTCACCGAAATCCAAACCTTCGACTTGGGAGTATCCCTTGGCAACAAGTTGAGCTTTGTTCCTTGTCACCACACCATGCTCATCTTGCTTGTTGCGGAAGACCCATTTGGTTCCTACAACATTTTGGTTAGGACGTGGAACTAAATGCCATACCTCGTTCCTCGTGAAATTGTTGAGCTCCTCTTGCATCGCCACCACCCAATCCGAATCTTGAAGTGCTTCCTCTATCCTGTGTGGCTCAATAGAGGAAACAAACGAGTAATGCTCACAAAAATGGGCAACACGAGATCGAGTAGTTACCCCCTTATGAATGTCGCCGAGGATGGTGTCGACGGGGTGATCTTGCTGAATTGCTTGGTGGACTCTTGGGTGTGGCGGCCTTTGCTCTTCATCCTCCTAGTCTTGATCATTTGCATCTCCCCCTTGATCATTGCCGTCATCTTGAGGTGGCTCATTTGCTTGATCTTCTACTTCATCAACTTGAGCTTCATCCTCATTTTGAGTTGGTGGAGATGCTTGCATGGAGGAGGAAGGTTGATCTTGTGCATTTGAAGGCTCTTCGGATTCCTTAGGACACACATCCCCAATGGACATGTTCCTTAGCGCGATGCATGGAGCCTCTTCTTCACCTATCTCATCAAGATCAACTTGCTCTACTTGAGAGCCATTAGTTTCATCAAACACAACGTCATATGAGACTTCAACTAGTCCGGTGGACTTGTTAAAGACCCTATATGCCCTTGTGTTTGAGTCATAACCAAGTAAAAGGCCTTCTACAGTTTTAGGAGCAAATTTAGATTTTCTACCTCTTTTAACAAGAATAAAGCATTTGCTACCAAAAACTCTAAAATATGAAATGTTGGGCTTTTTACCGGTTAGGAGTTCATATGATGTCTTCTTGAGGATTCGGTGTAGATACAACCGGTTGATGGCGTAGCAAGCGGTGTTGACCGCCTCCGCCCAAAACCGATCCGAAGTCTTGTATTCATCAAGCATGGTTCTAGCCATATCCAATAGAGTTCGATTCTTCCTCTCCACTACACCATTTTGTTGTGGCGTGTAGGGAGAAGAGAACTCATGCTTGATGCCCTCCTCCTCAAGAAAGCCTTCGATTTGAGAGTTCTTGAACTCCGTCCCATTGTCGCTTCTAATTTTCTTGATTCTTAAGCCGAACTCATTTTGAGCCCGTCTCAAGAATCCTTTTAAGGTCTCTTGGGTTTGAGATTTTTCCTGTAAAAAGAATACCCAAGTGAAGCGAGAATAATCATCCACTATTACAAGACAATACTTACTCCCGCCGATGCTTATGTAAGCAATCGGGCCGAATAGATCCATGTGGAGTAGCTCAAGCGGCCTATCGGTCGTCATGATGTTCTTGTGTGGATGATGGGCTCCAACTTGCTTCCCTGCCTGGCATGCGCTACAAATCCTGTCTTTCTCAAAATAAACATTTGTTAATCCTAAAATGTGCTCTCCCTTTAGAAGTTTGTGAAGATTCTTCATCCCAACATGGGCTAGTCGGCGGTGCCAGAGCCAACCCATGTTAGTCTTAGCAATCAAGCAAGTGTCGAGTTCAGCTCTATCAAAATCCACCAAGTATAGCTGACCCTCTAACACTCCCTTAAATGCTATTGAATCATCACTTCTTCTAAAGACAGTGACACCTACATCAGTGAATAGACAGTTGTAGCCCATTTGACATAATTGAGAAACAGAAAGCAAGTTGTAATCTAATGAATCAACAAGAAAAACGTTGGAAATAGAGTGGTCAGGAGATATAGCAATTTTACCCAAACCTTTGACCAAACCTTGATTTCCATCCCCGAATGTAATCGCTCTTTGGGGATCTTGGTTTTTCTCGTATGAGGAGAACATTCGTTTCTCCCCTGTCATGTGGTTTGTGCACCCGCTGTCGAGTATCCAACTTGAGCCCCCGGATGCATAAACCTACAAAACAAGTTTAGTTCTTGACTTTAGGTACCCAAATGGTTTTGGGTCCTTTGGCATTAGACACAAGAACTTTGGGTACCCAAACACAAGTCTTTGACCCCTTGTGCTTGCCCCCAACATACTTGGCAACTATCTTGCCGGATTTGTTAGTTAAAACATAAGATGCATCAAAAGTTTTAAATGAAAGACTATGTTCATTTGATGCACTAGGAGTTTTCTTAGGCAACTTAGCACGGGTTGGTTGCCTAGAACTAAATGTCTCACCCTTATACATAAAAGCATGGTTTGGGCCAGAGTGAGACTTCCTAGAATGAATTCTCCTAATTTTGCTCTCGGGATAACCGGCAGGGTATAAAATGTAACCCTTGTTATCCTGAGGCATGGGAGCTTTGCCCTTAACAAAGTTGGACAATCTCTTAGGAGGGGCACTAATTTTGACATTGTCTCCCCTTTGGAAGCCAATGCCATCCTTAATGCCCGGGCGTCTCCCATTATAAAGTATGCTTCTAGCAAATTTAAATTTTTCATTCTCTAAGTTATGCTCGGCAATTTTAGCATCTAATATTGCTATATGATCATTTTGTTTTTTAATTAAAGCCATGTGATCATGAATAGCATTAATATCAATATCTCTACATCTAGTACAAATGGAAACATGCTCAATGGTAGATGTAGAGGGTTTGCAAGAATTAAGTTCAACAATCTTAGCATGAAGAATATCATTTTTGTCTCTAAGATTGGAAATGGTAGCATTGCAAACATCTAATTCTTTAGTCTTAGCAATTAAATTTTCATTTTCTATTCTAAGGCTAGCAAGAGAAATGTTTAATTCTTCAATCCTAGCAAGCAAATCATCATTATTATCTCTAGGATTGGGAGTTGAAACATTACAAATATGTGAATCAACCTTAGCATTTAAACTAGCATTTTCATGTTTAAGGTTGTCAATCATCTCATGGCAAGTGCTTAGCTCACTAAATAGTTTTTGACATTTTTCTACTTCTAGAGTGTAAGCATTTTTAACTTTAACATGTTTCTTGTTTTCCTTAATAAGACAATCCTCTTGGGAATCCAAAAGGTCATCTTTTTCATGAATAGCACTAATTAATTCATTTAATTTTTCTTTTTGTTCCATGTTAAGATTGGCAAAAAGGGTACGCAAGTTATCCTCCTCATCACTAGCATTTTCATCACTAGAGGTTTCATATTTAGTGGAGGATCTTGATTTTACCTTCTTCCTTTTGCCGTCCTTTGCCATGAGGCACTTGTGGCCGACGTTGGGGAAGAGAAGTCCCTTGGTGACGGCGATGTTGGCGGCGTCCTCGTCGTCGGAGGAGTCGCTTGAGCTTTCGTCGGAATCCCATTCCCGACAAACATGGGCATCGCCGCCCTTCTTCTTGTAGTACCTCTTCTTCTCCTTTCTTCTCCCCTTCTTGTCGTCGCCTCGGTCACTGTCACTTGATATAGGACATTTAGCAATAAAATGACCGGGCTTACCACATTTGTAGCAAACCTTCTTGGAGCGGGGCTTGTAGTCTTTCCCCCTCCTTTGTTTGAGGATTTGGCGGAAGCTCTTGATAACGAGCGCCATCTCCTCATTGTCAAGCTTGGAGGCGTCTATTGGTTGTCGACTTGGGGTAGACTCCTCCTTCTTTTCTTCCGTCGCCTTGAATGCGACGGGTTGAGCCTCGGATGTAGATGGATCATCAAGCTCGTTGATCTTCCTCGAGCCTTCGATCATGCACTCAAAACTTACAAAATGCCCGATTACCTCTTCGGGGGTCATTTTAGTATATCTTGGATTACCACGAATTAATTGAACTTGAGTAGGGTTAAGGAAAATGAGAGATCTTAGGATAACCTTAACCACTTAGTGGTCATCCCACTTTACGCTCCCGAGGTTGCGCACTTGGTTCACCAAGGTCTTGAGCCGGTTGTACATGTGTTGTGGCTCCTCCCCTTTGCGAAGCTGGAACCGACCGAGCTCCCCCTCGATCGTTTCCCGCTTGGTGATCTTGGTGAGCTCATCTCCCTCGTGCGCGGTTTTGAGTACATCCCAAACCTCCTTGGCGCTCTTCAACCCTTGAACTTTGTTATACTCCTCTCTACTTAAAGAGGCGAGGAGTATTGTTGTTGCTTGAGAGTTGAAGTGCTCGATTTGGGCCACCTCATCCTCATCATAGTCTTTATCCCCTACCGATGGTACCTGTGCACCAAACTCAACAACATCCCATATACTTTTGTGGAGTGAGGTTAGATGAAATCGCATTAAATCACTCCACCTAGCATAATCTTCACCATCAAAAGTTGGTGGTTTGCCTAATGGGACGGAAAGTAAAGGTGCATGTTTAGAAATGCGAGGGTAGTGTAGGGGGATCTTACTAAACTTCTTACGCTCTTGGCGTTTAGAAGTTACGGAGGGCGCATCGGAGTCGGAGGTTGATGTTGATGAAGTGTCGGTCTCGTAGTAGACCACCTTCCTCATCCTCTTTTGCTTGTCCCCACTTCGACGCGGCTTGTGGGAAGAAGATTTTTCCTTCTTCTCTTTGTGGTGAGAAGAAGATTTCTTCTCCTTCCCTTTGTTGGAGGAGATCTTCTTCTTCTCCTTCCTCTTGGTGCGGGACTCTTCCGATGAAGTGCTCCTGTGGCTTGTAGTGGGCTTTTCGCCGGTCTCCATCTCCTTCTTGGCGTGATCTCCCGACATTACTTCGAGCGGTTAGGCTCTAATGAAGCACCAGGCTCCGATACCAATTGAAAGTCGCCTAGAGGGGGGGTGAATAGGGCGAAACTGAAATTCTCAAAAATAATCACAACTACAAGCCGGGTTAGCGTTAGAAATATAAACGAGTCCGCGAGAGAGAGTGCAAAACAAATCGCAAGCAAATGAAGAGTGTGACACGCGGATTTGTTTTACCGAGGTTCGGTTCTTGCAAACCTACTCCCCGTTGAGGAGGCCACAAAGGCCGGGTCTCTTTCAACCCTTCCCTCTCTCAATCGGTCCCTCGGACCGAGTGAGCTTCTCTTCTCAAATCACTTGGGAATCAAACTTCCCGCAAGGGCCACCACACAATTGGTGCCTCTTGCCTCAATTACAAGTGAGTGTTTGATCGCAAGAAAGAATGCGAAAGAAAAGAAGCGATCCAAGCGCAAGAGCTCAAATGAACACTACAAATCACTCTCTCTAGTCACTAGGGCTTTGAATGAAGTTGGGAGAGGATTTGATCTCTTTTGGTGTGCCTTGCAATGAAAGCTAGCTCTTGTAAGGTGGTTGGAAGGTGAAAACTTGGATGCAATGAATGGTGGGGTGGTTGGGGTATTTATAGCCTCAACCACCAAAAGTGGCCGTTGGGAGGCTGTCTGTTCGATGGCGCACCGGACAGTCCGGTGCACACCGGACAGTCCGGTGCACACCGGACAGTCCGGTGCCCCCTGCCACGTCATCACTGCCGTTGGATTCTGACCGTTGGAGTTTCTGACTTATGGGCCCACCTGGGTGTCCGGTGCACACCGGACAGGTACTGTTTGCTGTCCGGTGTGCCAGTATGGGCGCGCCTGACTTCTGCGCGCGCAGAGCGCGCATTAAATGCGCGGCAGAGAGCCGTTGGCGCGGAGATAGCCGTTGCACTGGAGTCGCACCGGACAGTCCGGTGCACACCGGACAGTCCGGTGATTTTTAGCGGACTAGCCGTTGGCGATTTCCGAAGCTGGCGAGTTCCTGAGGCCGCTCCTCCTTGGCGCACCGGACACTGTCCGGTGAATTATAGCGCGAGTGCCTCTGGAAATTCCCGAAGGTGGCGAGTTTGAGTCTGAGTCCCCCCGGTGCACCGGACATGTCCGGTGGCACACCGGACAGTCCGGTGCGCCAGACCAGGGGTGCCTTCGGTTGCCCCTTTGCTCCTTTGTTGAATCCAAAACTTGGTCTTTTTATTGGCTGAGTGTGAACCTTTTACACCTGTATAATCTATACACTTGGGCAAACTAGTTAGTCCGATTATTTGTGTTGGGCAATTCAACCACCAAAATTAATTAGAGACTAAGTGTAAGCCTAATTCCCTTTCAACAACACTATTTTATCCACAAGGCTTCTTCAGGGGCTCGTGAATACCATTCGTCATTTGGAGCCATTAGTTGACTTCAGATCAACAAGTAAAATGACCATCAGGGTCTAACGCTCACAAAGACATTCACTGGTTGCATTGTGCTTTGAGGCACATAGGAAAATGTGTGTTTATATTGGTAGTAAAGTGCACGACATCATGCCAATGCTGCCAAGCAGAGATTTTTATATGCAGATATGTATAGTCCAGCTTGTTTTATTATTGTCCATTGTTTACCCAATTACTCATACCGATCTGAAATTGGGTATCAATTTATGCAACGTTTCTAGGTATAATAATTTTGAGAGAGAACTTATAACAATAGTTAATTATTTGTGGTGTTGCCAGCAGGGCAAACATTTCTCCTCATATTATATACCAAATTGTTCTATATAGCATTATTTCGATCTCTTCATTGTTCAGCAAAAAGAGAAGCTTTGGAATAGAACAGATAAGGCCAAGAATTCATTTTATCTGGGAAATATCACCATATAACTAGCTTTTGATGAAGCAAATGATGATAACTGCTTGGCAAGAACGAAACAAGACTGGTATCCGCCCAGGATCCATCTTCAACAACAGATAGTACTGCTCTCATACGAAGAAATCATCAGGAGTAGAGAGGATACAACAGGTCTCCATAAGATCTTCATATTTCTATCACAAATTATCATCACTAGTAGTCTAGTGGTCAAGACATATGACTCTTCTGGCTCCGAGGACCAAGAATATGTTAATGTCTAATTTAGCTTCAAGCTCTGTGGTGATGTGGGATTTCATAGTTATTTGTCTACTCTTCTCACTTTTGGTAGATCGAAGGTAGATAATGGTAAGCATGCCAAAGGGTGGAATTCAGTGTAGTTCGGCTACATAAACCCCAGATATCTGTCCATTCAGGACGGACCTTTACCATTTAGCTTACAGTGTATACCAAATTGTCAAAGGACTATCCCGAGTCAATTCAGTGACTATAAGTATTTACAATTCCGAGAGATGTATGCGACACAAGCATAGAGGTCCTAGATAGAACGAGTAAAGTGGTTCGACGGGAACACACTATGGTTTTCACACCAACATAGTGAAAAAATTCTCAGAATAACCTTTCGATGTACTCGCAACTTCGTGTTGCTAGGGTACTAGCCATTTATCTCAAAGTTCGCTTCATGTCGTTCAACGACAAAGAGAGCAACATGTCAACATCTGGTTGAGCAATGTATAACTGAGATTTATAGCCTTAAATCATTTGGTAAGGTCTTATTGCTTACTAATAAAATCCCAATTTGTGATGTCTTCTATGCCAAAAGGGCTTTCATGCATTATATTATATATCTTCAGTTTACTTCGGGTAAAACTTTATGCATGAGGAAAGATGAGAGAATTATCTTATCTATGTTTCATTTATATTTCAATTTAATTTCCCAGATTTCCAAGCACTATATAGCTTGATATAGTTGTTATGGCCACTTGGCAATATAAATAAATATATGATGCCACACAACACAGTCAAATAAAATATAGAGACAAACAAAACTGTTTACGAAGGTTGCGTATAATGTAACTTTAGGGGCTTGAATAACCCACTGCAATCCACGCGAGTACAAGTTCTAGCGTATCTGATGTCAACGCGTGTGTGGCCATCTGGGCTACCACAACACAACAAGCCTTCGTAACAAGCGCAACAGGCGCAGTTGTGACTCGGTAATTGGGGCACACGATAAGTCCACGCAACGTGCAACAGGCGCAATTGTGACTCCATGATCACGGCAGACAGACAGTGCCTACAGGGCATGCGAAAAATACGCGAGTCAGCGATGACGGTCTGACTCAACGGGAGCGATCCGATTAATGGAGAGCGCGACATAGCAATCACATGACGCAGCCAAGTACGAACGGCACAAATATTGCGTCGTGTTGCCAGGGCGCAGTCAATATTCAGCTAATGCCATAACTCAGCCGATTACCAACGCAGCCTGATCGGCGTGTCTGAGTACTCATTATACAATTTAATCATTCGACGTGAGTCCGAAGGCTCAACACATAGCAAATATTTAGAGCGATTTGAGTATACCTTATATAGACTTTACATGCATTTTAATAATTCTGCTACAATAAATAAAAAGCAGAAAATAAACACCAAAATTATTGCATGAGCATAACACATCAGGTGTAGAAAGCATTTTCCATATTTAAACATGTATTTCTCTACTAATTATTTACTGCAGGAAATAATTAATTAAGATAGAGAAGACTATATAAAACTTGTGTTATTCTATTTATTTAATGTATTGAGAAATTGCCACGGAATTCTGAAAGTGGGGTTCAGATGCTTTTTGCATGCGGCCATGCACGAGACCAACTATGCATGCAACCGATCGTGTTGTTGGTCTACTTTTTTTTTCTTTTCCTTAGCATGCAAGGCGCTTGACTGGAGTACTGGACGCGCGGCCATTACGGAAGCAGGAGCGTTTCCGAGTTGACCGGCTCCATTCCTCGACCGGCTCCATTCCTCACGTGTGGCTGAGTAGCCGTCGGCTACTGTGCAGGGCTAGGCGGCTAGCACACGTTCTCTTCCGATGAACAATATAGAACAGTAGATCTAAATGTACTGAGAAAGACATACATCTCTATTGTGTAGAGAAATCGAAGCACCAGCACGCCACTCGAGCGACGCAAAAAAGGTGTGACCCGGTCTATTGCATGCGCTATTCCCCAGGAATTCATGGGCGCAGACGGTGTTCAAGACGTTGAACGATGCAGATCGAGGATAATATCCAATCTACTTAGAAACACATACTGCTCGATTGCGTAGAGGGAAATCGAAGTCTGTCGTGTAGGACAGTTCGGCTAGGCCGGAGGACCTGCCGGCTTGACGAAGAGTTGATGCAGATCTGATCTCGCAACAACGTCGAGGTAGAGCGTGCTGATAACGTGTTGAGAACTACATTACCACGGATCACCAGATCCGCTCTCTTCCCTCCCGTCAGCAGTAGAGGCGCAAGAAGCTGTAGAGGATCCGTCTCTCTTCCCATAAGCACGACAGAAGAAACACACGAGACACTGGATATAGGGTTGGGCCTCTGACCTCTTTTTCTTCTCTGTTTCATATGAGGGGTACAAGTTCTATATATAAAGACGCGATAGCCCTCAGGGCTATATTCGGTATTTGCCCACATAACCCTTCATTAGGGTTTCTCAACACTCATATCCTCTCTAACTCGTGGTCCCTCAGGCACCCGGGAATCGGCTCCTCGACACAGTGTAGTCGCAGCTGGTGTAGTTATTCGGATTGCTGCAGCTACATTCCATAAAGACAAAATATTGTAGAAGTCGCAGCCGGATTAAAACCACGGTGAATAAGTTTGTATCTTCCGAATTTGGAGTGACAGCTCACCATTTTAACTTCTTCGGTGCCTTAACAAACTTTGAAATGAATGAGGCTGTCGGTTGATGGGAGTCGACTCAGCTGAGCTGAGCTGCTGCGCCCCCAACGACCCACTTGTCACATGCATGTGTGCGATTTTCCGCCCTTAAAAGAGCTTGATTGATGCGAATCGCCGGCGGCAACCGGAAGCTAGCATTTTACAGTGCAAAAGTCTCCTGATCGATTGATCCGTCCGATCCATCGGGTGCCTTTTCTGCGCACATGATTGTGTATGGATGCTGCACGCACGCTTGCAGATGCAAGTGCAGTGCAGTGCAGTGCAGTTCATCGATCCAAGCGTCGCACACACGCATCCATGTATGGACCACCAACTGCTCTCGTTCAGGTGGCTGGGGACCTCGAGCTTGAGGTCGTACTTGTTTTATTTGGTGGGGATGGGGGGTCATGTGAAGTAGACGCACGTCTGTTGTAGGGTTTTCAACCTGATCGACTCAGCCAGCTGCTCGTCTTGTTTGTTTTACTCTGAAGAAGAACGCAAGGACAGTTAGAATCAGAAGCTTCGGGCAGGTATAGGATCAATTACTGCCTGTGTGTTTGCATTGCATGCATATGCACAGGTGTATATATACCGCTCCCGCTGGTTAGCAGTTCAACCACCACACAGTCTTCAGCGAGTTTGGTTTCAGTTTGACGAAGAACCAGATGCCGCCTGGCTGTGGATCCGATCCGCCTGCTAGCTCCAAACTCATCACACACAGTACTTTGAGTCGGTGATGAACTGGCCCGGCCAGTCCTGGTCCCAACCTGCTTATGTGCTTTACGTATAACTAGCATATCTCTTAAGGTTCTTCTTTATGGCAAGAATCAACCAGCCGTTGCTTTCTGCAGCCAGTTTCAGACAGCTTAGGTGACTCGCTCTCCTGCTTCAGCTTTGAACATGTAACGGCATCTTCATGCATGGGCCCATGGTCACACCACGTACGCGTCTTTCTGACGAGCCACAGGAAGCCAATGCTCGTTGAACGTACAATCAAGTTCGAGTAATCTTACCATTAACACATGATATGCTGCTATATAGGAGTATTTGCTGCTTGCAGCTGGCTTGAGGCAGCTAGCAGAATCTCCTGGAGCCGCGTAGCCAGCACTCCACAAGTTCCACTCGATCGCCAGTCGAAGCACGCGCCCCGGCCTCACGGTGTTCAGAGACGATGGTGTTCTAAGATTGGCCTTGGCCATGAGGGGGCCGTATCCCTGCAGCTTCTTTTGCGACGAATGAAGCTAGAAAAAGGGCAGGGAGAAAGACATATATAAGCCGCGAGCCTCATGTGTGATTCATGATATTTGTGGGTGGCCCTGAAATCCTGATGCCATGGGATCGGAATTGAACAATGATGCCCCCCGCCCCTCATCACAAGGCCCCGCCTGAACAATGATGCCATTGGATCGGCTTTTCTTTATCCTCACGATCCAAAAGGACGGTCCCGATGAAGAAACTTCCAGTTCAGCTTTTTGGTGGGTGACATGCATGTGAGCGAGAGCAAGCTGCTCGAGATCGGGTGTGAACCGATCTGTCCCAAAATCAGATGAGAACCCACCTTTAGCCCTGTTTGGTTACATCACATATAACGAGTCCCACTTCCTATATGTTCGTCACTACCGGAATTCGGCTCTTTGCCGAGTGCCGACGGCTTTGCCGAGTGCTTTTTATCGGGCACTCGGCAAAGCCGACTTTACCGAGCGCCGCACTCGGTAAAGTCCTACGCTCGGTAAAGATCTTATTTACCGAGTGCGGGACACTCGGCACAGCCCAGCACTCGGCAAAGACTGCTTTGCTGAGAGTCAAACACTCGGCAAAGACGACTCTCGGCAAAGGGCCGTTAGCGGCCGTCTACAGCTGACGACCGTCAGTCTTTGCCGAGTGCCACATATTGGGCACTCGGCAAAGGACGCTTTGCCGAGTGTCTTCTTTAGACACTCGGCAAATTATATTTTTATTTTTTTTTATTTTGTCTTCCAAACTTTTTGTGGTATGTTCCTACACTATGTAGACCTATATGTATCATTTGTGGACAATTATAACAGAGTTTTCAATCGTTAGTAGATTTAGTTCGTTTATTTGAATTTCTTCGAAAAATTCAGATTTGAACTGCAGGTCACTCGAAACTTGGAAAACCGTGCATGCAAAAATGATATTCATGTTACTTAGCATAAGTTACGACCGATTCCATGAGCGGACCGGAAACTTCGAGCAACATGCTCACTAAACATGGCCGTGGACTTGCCATCCACATGTTTAAAAATTGTATAAAACACAAACAAAGTCAGAAAATCATGAAACTTGTCCACATATCATGATATCATATGTACAGACTGTGATAAAAAATTGAAAAAGTTTCGATAAAACTATGACGCGCTATGTGTACAAACCTAAGAGATCCACATTGAAACTCTATGATTTCATGTGTAGTTCTCTTAGGTTTCTACACATAGTGTCTCACAACTTTCTCCAAACATTCTAAAATTTTTATCACAACCTGTACATATGATATCATGACACGTGGACAAGTTTCATGATTTTCTGACTTTGTTTGTGTTTTATACAATTTTTAAACATGTGGATGGCAAGTCCACGGCCATGTTTAGTGAGCATGTTGCTCGAAGTTTCCGGTCCGCTCCTGAAATCGTCCGTAACTTGTGCTAAGTAGCATGGATACCATTTTTGCATGCACGGTTTTTCAAGTTTCGAGTGACCTACAGTTCAAATCTGAATTTTCCGAAGAAATTCAAATAAATGAACTAAATCTAATAGCTCTTGAAAACACTGTTATAATTGTCCCAAAATGGTACATGTAGGTCTACATAGTGTAGGAACATGACACAAAAAGTTTGGTTGGAAAAATAAAAACAATTACAATTTGCTTTGCCGAGTGTCCACTGAAGACACTCGGCAAAGAAGTCTTTGCCGAGTGCCAGCCGTGTGACAATCGGCATAAATTTTCTAAAAACCCTAAATGAAGACTTTGCATAGTGCCTCTCTGCTGGCACTCGGCAAAGAAGTCTTTGCCGAGTGCCAGATCCGGGGCACTCGGCAAAGTAAATATTTTAATTTTTAAAAAATCTTTGCCGAGTGCCAGATCCGGAGCACTCGACAAAGAAGTGGAACTTAACCGCCTGGTTCTCCTTCTTCTCGCTCACTCACTCACGCTCAACTCTCACGCCGACGCCGCCGCACCGCGCTCGCCGCCGACCCCGCACCCGCCCTCGCCGCCGGTCCCGCGCGCACCCGGCCCCGCGCCCGCCCTCGCCGCCGGCCCCACGCGCACCCGGCCCCGCGCCCGCCCTCGCCCCCGACCCCGCGCCCGCCCTCGCCGCCGGCCCCGCGCCCGCGCAAGCCGCCGTACCCCTACGCACGGCAATTCACCGACGATCCTCCTCGTCGCAAGCCGCCACCCCTAAGGTATACATTTGTAATATGCGATTGATTATATGTGATTAAACGTAGTTTGCATGTGATTGGAAATTACATTTCTAATATATGTGTATGATTGGTCTATAGGAATTAAATGTAGGCCGATCAAGTTCATTATCTTGAATACATCAAAGTGCAACTTTGCATACTCTTTTTACTGTGTGCATGTCAGCCATCGTGCTGTTAGTTTTATTTGCAGGTTTTAGAAACCTCAACGTACAGGGGAGGTGCTGTCGATTTTTTTGTATTAACAGACTTGTGTTTCTTTTTTATAGAGAAGATACTTGTCTTCCTAGCCGCTGTGGGTCTGCCTGCACCGCGTTGCGTCGCCACTGCACCGACCTGCCACAGCCCCACTAGCCTGACTCCACCGCCACCCTAGGTATAACCTCTATTTCCGCATCATGGTCGTAGATCACGTAACCCAGTTAGGTGTCTCCCGTTCGAAAGAGATACAGTGTAGATATGCAGATCTTTGCATATCTACAAATGTATCAGTTTCGAATTGTCCATGTTTTTTGGACAGCCCGCGGTTGCGTAGATGGTGTTAGTTTCATGCTCTACTCCGGTCCGAGATAGAGTTTCGGCGTCACCTCCCTGTTGTTCTCCGGAAAGTACACTCTCCCTGCCAGGACATGTATCCGGAGAACAACGGGGAGGTGTTGCCGAAATTCTATATCAGATCGGAGTAGAGCATGGAAACTAACTCCATCTACGCAACCGCGGGTGGGATTAGGACCTATCATCACCTATTAGAAGGTAGGAACTTAGTGTACATGCATTACATGTCTATATTAAACTATACTCGGTTATATATGTTAGAGGATGGAGGACCGTGAGTGGATGTACACGGGCCGCGTTTGACGTAATGATGTCACCCCAGAATGGATTAGGAAGACCGATGCTTTCATGGAACGGGCATATGGCGAAGCTGCTAAAGGAGCTAGTCTAGTCCCTTGTCCGTGCAGCAAATGTGACAACCGGAAAAGAAAACCAAAGAAGGCCATGGTAGAACATATTTGGAAGAATGGATTTACGCCGGACTATACTCGGTGGATCTTTCATGGTGAAGCGCATCGCACGAGAGAGGAGGTGGTGAGACAACGAGTCGAGGATTACGATGCTGATGCCGGGGTAGCGGACATGTTGAACGACTATCATGAGGCACAGTTCGCCGAAGGACGTATGGAGGATGAGCCAGAGGCGACCGCAAAGGCATTCTACGACATGTTTGACGCGGCACAGAAACCCCTTCATGGCAAGACAAAGGTTTCTCAACTGGATGCCATTGGGCGTATAATGGCGTTCAAGTCGTAGTATAGCATGAGTCGAGACGCCTTCGATGGTTTGTTGACAGTTATTGACAGCCTGCTTCCAGAGGATCATGTTCTGCCAAAGAGCATGTACGAGACACAGAAACTCCTTCGTGCACTCAAGATGACGTATGAGCAGATACATGCTTGTCCGAAGGGCTGCGTCCTATTTAGGAAAGAACACACTGAGGCAAAGTACTGTCCGAAGTGTAAATCGTCTAGGTTCATGGAGGTAGACTCTAGTGATGGACACAAGAGGCAGCTCGACATCCCCGTGACAATCCTACGCCACCTTCCATTCATACCGAGGTGTCGTGGTGTCGTGGTGACAGATGGCCCACCTGCAATGATGACTGGCGCCGAAGTTCGCCAACAGATAGATGGTCTCGTGGCCAACCCAGAAGGTGGTTTTGTGGGATATGGTGAGCAACATATGTGGACACATAAGTCGGGCTTGACTCGGCTCCCCTATTATGATGACCTACTCCTTCCACACAACATTGACGTGATGCACACTGAAAAGAATGTCGCGCGAGGCACTTTGGGCAACAATTATGGAGATTCCTGATAAGTCAAAGGATAACGTAAAGGCAAGAGTGGATCTGGCAGAGTTATGTGATAGATCAAACCAAGAGATGAAGCCGCCTAGTGGTGGAAAGACATGGAGAAGGCCTAAGGCCGATTTCGTCCTGAGCAGGGCCCAGAGGAACGAAGTACTACAGTTGATCAAGATGTTAATGTTCCCTGATGGGTATGCAGCTAACCTTAGTAGGGGGGTGAACTTATCTACTCTGCGAGTCTTAGGGATGAAGAGTCATGACTTCCACATATGGATTGAACGAATTCTTCCGGCGATGGTTCGAGGCTATGTCCCTGAGCATGTCTGGCTAGCGCTTGCAGAGTTGAGCTATTTCTTCCGCCAGCTTTGTGCAAAAGAGTTAGCTCGGACCATGATTGCAGACTTGGAAAGGATGGCACCCGTGTTACTGTGTAAGCTGGAGAAGATCTTTCCACCCGGCTTCTTCAATCTGATGCAGCATTTGATTCTTCATCTCCCGTATGAGGCACGAATGGGGGGCCCGTGCAGGGACGTTGGTGCTATCCAATCGAGAGATGTCTAAAGACTATCCGAAAGAAATGTAGAAATAAATGCAAAATCGAGGCTTCCATTGCAGAGGCATACATACTAGAGGAGGTATCAAACTTCACAACAACTTACTATGGTGACAAACTGCCGAGCGTGCATAATCCACCCCCTCGTTACAATGATGGCGGCAATGAATCGAACCTCAGCATTTTTCGAGGGCAACTCGGAAGCGCGAGTGGTTCGACCACCAAGACCCTGAGACATGAAGAGTGGCGCCATATCATGCTATAT
This sequence comes from Zea mays, assembly GCF_902167145.1. Taxonomy (NCBI): domain Eukaryota; kingdom Viridiplantae; phylum Streptophyta; class Magnoliopsida; order Poales; family Poaceae; genus Zea; species Zea mays. The sequence continues at coordinate 173,054,537 of NC_050102.1, forward strand.
ATATTGACCAACCTTGAAGAGGTGACGCCATACATGGAGCAATTTCTTCATGAATTCTGGCGTCGATCAAGGGACCCAACTCCACAGGAATATGATACCCTTCTTAGAAAGGGTGCGGGAAATGGATTGCCCGATTTCATTTCCTGGTTTAAACATAAGGTACGTGCTTAGTTTGTCATTTGAAGTTGCTCTTATGTGTGAATAATATAACAATCTAGCATGTTTGAACTTGCAGGGCCAAAGAGAGTCGTCTATGAGTGCCGAGTTGAGACAAGTAGCCAATGGCTTTGCCTATAGGGTCAGGAAATTTTCTGGGTATGACGTCAATGGATACCGTTTTCGCACAACAAGCTACGACCAAAGTCGGTCCAATCGAAAAACCACGTGTTCTGGAGTCTTTACGCCCGGGCTTGACGAGGTCGAGTATTATGGAAGAATTGAAGAAATATATGAACTCAATTTTTATGGTTCCAAACCTCTTACTCCAGTGATATTCAAATGTCATTGGTTTGACCCTGAAGTTACGAGACAGACACATTCTAATATTGGGCTAGTCGAAATTCGACAGGATTCCACCTTACCAGGAGATGATGTCTATATTGTGGCCCAACAGGCCACACAAGTGTATTATCTTCCATATGCGTGCCAAACGAAACAACATATTAAGGGTTGGGATGTTGTGTATAAGGTATCACCGCACGGTAAATTACCTGTTCCAAACGATGAAGATTATAACTTAGACCCGGACACATATGACGAAGAGTTCTTCCAAAAGATGGGCTAGAAGGGCGATTTGAGATAGACTTAACCGAAGCGATCGGAATGGAAGTAGATATTGAAATGGTTGTTGATGAGGAGGATGATGAGGTGCAAAATGAGAATGACTTAGAAATGCTAGAAGGCAATGCCAATGACGAAATTGTGCCTTCAGATGGTGTTGACTATGAAATGGTTGATAGTGATGATGACACTTATGATCCGGCTAACCCGGACACATATGAAGATTATTTTTAATCGATGTAATGCTATATTTCATTTATTTTGCATATGTTTCTAAATACATATTTTTTTATCTGTGCTTAATTGCTTACTCTTAATTGCAGGTTGTTGGACAAAGATGGTGGGCGGTGGGACGAGGAGGGGGAGGGGGAGGGGGAGGAGGAGCACCCGCAGGACGGAGGAGGAGGCGCGGCAGGACGACGTCGTACAACAGCAGGTGGAGCAACAAGCCGTTGTCGATGTGGCGCAGTAGGACGACGACGATACGGCGCAGCAGGACGACGACGACGCCGCCGCTCAGCAGGACGTCTCAGGTTCTGGCTCCTCAGGTTCGAGGAGCATCTACCTGCGAGGTCCCGCGAGTCTCCCTCAGCGACCTATACTTCGTGACAGACGTCCGCTGATACGACCCGATGGAGAGAGGTAGGTAACTTTAGATGTTGTTGCTGCTTTTTCATATTATATGTTCAAATTAATAATAGAAACTAATACTTTATCTTAATCACTTGGACAGGTCTTGGATGGTTTTGGAGACTGCAGGGGGTCACGGCCGCAACCCCAATGGCATCCTCAGCCTTTTATGCAGGGAACACTTCCCTGGACTTGTCGAGTACGCCGGAGTGACGAGCCCAGCATACACCTTCGACCACTACGCCGTCGCCCCCGATGCAGTAGATCGGGACGGCAGACAATTCAACAACAAGGCGGAGCGGGTGAAGCAAGAGCTGTGGGTAAGTCTTCCTCGCACTATATTGTTTAATAAGTCGTATTTGTTGCATATTCTTGAAATAATGTATGGATACATCGTCTTTGTATGTAGGATTTCTTCAGATGCGAGGCTGGATACGAGGTCAGGGCGGATGTGGTGGCTACCACGAGCTGTAAGAAGCTCGTCGTGGACATGCACTACGAGGCGCGCATCCAGGCCATCGTCACTTACCACGGCTCCGTCCTTGGGGAGAAGGTGAGCAAGAAGGACGCCCGAACCATGTCGTTGACTCCAGACCAATACTTGCAGGTAAATACAAAACTTTATTGTTGGTACTAAATATGCTTAATTTTATCTTCTGATATACCGTGTACTTGTATTTTTTTTAGATGATTCCTCATTGGTGCACCGCGCATCCTGAGTGCTGGGAGCAGATGGTGCAGAGGTGGTGCTCGGCTGAGTGGGACGAGGCGCACAACGCTAGCCGGGAACGGCGTTTGATGATGCAAGGTCCCTCCCACCATCAAGGCAGCCACAACCTGGGCAAATACGCGGAAGCATGGGTACGCGCTCTTTTTTATTTAGGTATATAACTTTCGATTAGACATGATTTCTAACCATCTCGTTGGTTTTCTCGCAGTCGGCGGCACATGGTGGCGCGCCTTGCTCCACGTTCTCGGCATATGCTATGGCCCACAAGGGGAAGGCGACGTCTGACGTCACCTACAACCCGGATGACGGGCCCAAGGCGTACACCAACTCCGCCGTCCACAACCGCCTCAGTGAGTGCACCGCCATGGCCAAGGAGGTCCATGGGCCAGATTATGATCCGAGGACCGAGGACATCGACGGAGATGTCCTCATGAGGGTCGGAGGAGGCAAGAGGCATGAGCGGTACTGGATTGCCGACGGGGCAATCGACTCGTCCTCCACTCCCACTCTCTCTCAGGTGCGAGCAAGGAGCACGAGCGCGAGCCCAGCCATACGACCTCGGCAGGACAGCTCACAACATCGTATCCAGCAACTCCAGGTTATTCCTTATCTATTCATCGTTCATTGATTATTATATATCTTCTCTTTGCATTATCGTAACATTAGGGCAAAATATTACAGACTCAGCTAGATGATGAGAGGAGGCAACGTGAGGAGCTGGAGAAGAGGATGGCGAAGATGTTCGCGTACATGCAGAGCCTTGGCGTCGCACAGGGTCATGCTCCACCACATCCGTTGTTCCCTACAGCCGACCCTGCTGAGTTCACTACTCCTGTGAGTATCAAAATTTTAGTACTGCATGATATATATTCATTTGTTGTCACACATGCAATCTCTTCTCTGTGCAGGGTCAATCGACGGCGTCGAACAAACCCTCACGCTTCGTCCAGCCCTTCGCCGAACCAGTCCAGATGCCCACCTCGTTGATGATCTGTTTTGTGATGACCCATACTTATATTTGTGAGTGTTGGTGATGTTAGTTACACTTGGTCTTGTGAGATACTTAGTGAGACTTATGTGCTGTGAAACCTAATTTATGTGGTGATATTTGTGATATATATGGTGTTGATGATAAATGTGTTGATTCTGTGATGCGATTGATATATAATGTGATGTGAATGATATATATCTTTTGTTTGTTTGGATGGAACAGCAAAAACAAATAAAAAAGGGACATCCTGGTCACTTTGCCGAGTGCTATGACCTTGGCACTCGGCAAAGAAGGAAACCTGGGAACCGGTAAAGCCATCTTTGCCGAGTGCTGACCATGGCACTCGGCAAAGAAGGAAACCTGGGAACCGGTAAAGCCATCTTTGCCGAGTGCTGTGGTCAAGGCTCTCGGCAAAGGGACTGACAAAGGGGCCCACTGGAGTACTCTTTGCCGAGTGCCAGACCACTAGACACTCGGCAAAGAAGCCTCCTTTGCCGAGTGCCTACGAGAGCTCTCGGCACAGGAACTGGCGGTGGGGCCCACTGGACCCGTCTTTGCCGAGGGCCGTGAGAGCAGACACTCGGCAAAATTGGCCTCTTTGCCGAGTGCCAAAGAAGACACTCGGCAAAGGATCCGTCACCGTCACTTGGCGCCGTGACGGTGACTTTTCTTTGCCGAGTGTCAAATCTTTGCCGAGTGCCCGACAAAAAGTACTCGGCAAAGAGGCTGTTGCCGATGTACAGTTCGCCGAGCGTTCTTTGCCGAGTGTTACACTCGGCAAAGTCTTTGCCGAGTGTAAAATAGCATTTGCCGAGTGTCTGAGACACTCGGCAAAGGAGCTGTGTCCGGTAGTGCGAGTGGTGCCCGTCAACGAAGTTTACAAGAGAAACAGATGATGTGCATCTGCATGTTGTGTTGGTAACTGCAGCCGTGGATTGGATCGATGAGTTCTGGAGGTTAATCAATTGCATCATTCATGGCCCTTCTCTGCTGAAGCCTTGTTGAGGCTGGTTCTAGTTCTATTGCACCATTCCTCCCACGTCCCTATCACGTCAGCTCTCGATCCCACTCTCGGTCTCACTCTCGGTCTTTGTTGCTCTAGTGCACAGACTGATAGGTGCCAATCGCACCCGCTCTCTCGTCCGGGAGACGCTCCCCCTCGCCCTCCCTCTATCCCCAGTAGAGATGGCAACGGGTACAAACCCGCTGGGTTTTACCGTCCCAAACCCGTACCCGTGAAAAATATCTATGCCCATTAAAAAACCCGTACCCATGACGGGTTTGAGATTTTGCCCAAACCCGTACCCATCGGGTTAGCGGGTACCCATGGGTTACACGCGGGTTTCATCTCCAATATACTTGTTCTTCTCATAATCGATAAGTATCATAATGATTAATGATATCATGATCCAAAATCTATGTAATGAACAACGAGTTTATGATTTGGTATAAAAATTATTAGTAGAGAGAACGAAATACAAATAATAAGTTGTATAATTAAGTGATCTTGCACTAAGTTATCCATCCACTACATATATAACGCTAGTAAAAACTATAATAGCAAGCAAGCAACACTCTCACCGACTACTGATACATTCACCAATTGATAAAAATTATGAAGTAAATAAGGAATAATAAGTTTGTTGTTCGTTTATAAAATAAAATGACAATATGCACTAGGTTTGGTCGGGTTTAAAAAACCCACGGGTTCACGGGTTTGGGTACTATAGGAATAAACCCGTACCCATAAACCCGTTGGGTATAAATTTATGCCCATTAACAAACTCATGGGTATGAAAACTGACCCATACCCGTACCCTAATAGAGTAAAAACCCATCGGGTTTCGGGTACCCATCGCCATCTCTTGGGCTGTTCGCTGCGGCTTGCTGCGGCTGCAATCCGGCTGCGGCTGCGGCTTCTACAGTATTTTTCTCTCTATGGATTGCAGCTGCAGCAGTCCAAACAGCTGCAACAGTGTCGGCTTGCAGCCTGCCGAACACGCCCTCTAATCCCCAGCCTGATAGGTGCCAATCACATGTACAGACCATCATGGTTGCTTTGCTTAGGGCCGCGCGCCTGGACAAATGGACCACCTGATTTAAGTTCGCATTAACGCTAGCATGCAGCTTAGAAAAAGCACAACAAGCCCATGACTGACGAGTGACAAGCGTGCATCCTTTACCACAACGTCTGCATCTGGGGGCAAACAAATAAAAAAAACTCGAAATCTTGCTACAAGAACTGCCCATTTGTGGCATCGATCCATCTACTGCGTGCGAACTAATCATGCTGAGCACTTGTAGCTAGCAGCCCAACAGTGTCTTATCTTTAGTTGGAGAGTGAGAAACCAATTAAAGGATGGCGATTCGATCGGGTGCCTTTACCTAACCTTTTTGTTCTGGGCCTACTGTTGTTCATCAGAAAGGGGTAAAAGTGTAAAACCGTGAAAACACACATAGCAAGGTTGTTAATGCTTTTCGTCTCTCTTGAAAAGCTTGGCCACAGAGTTCAGCGCAGGAAAAAAAAAAGCAGGCCGGGTGAAGGAGAACCCGGCGACGATGACAGGAAACCGCTACACAGCCATGCCGTCGTAGTTTGAACTCCACACAAGCATATCTGAAACTGGAAAAAGGTGTCAAGCTACTATGTGCGAAATTCCTTGAACAAGGAGCCCCTATGTGCAAAATAGGCGGTACCAGAAGAAGTATAAATTTCCGTATCCTCTTGCCTTGCATTGCATTACTGCCGCGCCCGCACTCCGCCCGTGCCCTGCCTGCCTGCCTGCCATTTCTGCCGCCGCCCCCTCCTCGTCGAGCTCCCTCCCTGCTCCCCTCCTGAATCGCGGCAGCAGCAGTCAAGGCAAGGATTTCCTGGCTGCCTGCTCCGAAGGCCCGCCCGAACCTACCCGGCTCGGCCCCGATGGGTTCGCTGGTGTCCTGCCTCTCCGACCCCTGCCAGTCGGGGAACGGGTCCCCGCCGCCGCAGGCGAGGCGGCGCTCCTCCACCTCCTCCCGCGGCCGTGGCGGCGGCGGCGGCGGGAGGGACTCCGCCAAGGCGTCCGTGACCATAGACGAGGAGGCGCTGGCCGCGGCGGCGGCGCTCGTGCTGGGGCAGCGGGGCGGTGGCGCGTTCGAGCGGTCCGCGTCGGTGCGGTACGCGGCCAAGCGGCACGGCCAGGGCCCGCCGCTGCCCCGCAGCTGCAGCACGCGCCCCAGGTCGCTCGCTGACCCCGAGCTCCAGCCGCAGCAGCTCCTCGCCAAGGTGAGAACCCTGACGCCATACCACTCCTTGTCTTCTTCCTTCCTTCCTCCCTCCCTCCATACTAGCTTGCTTGCCCGTCCGCCCGCCTGTCGTCCCGTTCCCGTCCCCCCCATTGCTTGGTTCGGTTGGTCGTTGGTGCGCGCGCCACCGCGTTGAATTCTCGTGCAGTCTCCTTTGACTTTGTGCCTTCTTCTCTGCGACTTTCCACCTGGGGCGGTTGGCGTCCTCGCGTCGAAATCAATGGAAGGCAGGGGCGGGCGACCACCTCCGTGCCTGTCTGTCTTACTGGGACCGGACATGACAATCCGGTTAGCATATGCCGTAGCCCCCATATGTGGGCGAGAGCGAGACCGAGACCGTTCAAATCGGAACGCCTGCAGATCCGAACCGGTGCAATGCACGTGCTTTGCTTCCATCTGTAGCTACCACCATAAGACTAATACCTGACTTTATCATCGATAGTTGATGAGTACTCCTTGAGAAAAAAATGTGAACGAGTAGTTATCTGACAGCGACCAAGCACTGATTTGGTTGTTGGCTGATAGTGGTTGGTCGTACAGTTGGTTTTTTTCAGAAGCTCTCACGCATAAGGGCTGTAGAAACTGATTGACTGTTGTTTCTAGCTCTGGTGGTGGTGAGATCATGTTGGCTTGTGTGTTCGTTCCTCTGGAGAAAGGACGAAGATGTATTGTTCCCAGGTTTGCTCTGATCATGTTGTCTCGAGAATTTGCTATATACTGGCATTTTTGACCGCTAACAGTGTTGTTGACTGGTAAGAGGGTAACGCGGGCTACGTAGGAAGCCGAGGATGATTGGGATCCGGAGGTTTCTGTTTGACATTTTCGAAGTCACCTGTCAGCTAGAGAACGCAGACGCTGGCATGCTAAAATTTGTTCGGAACTGTGAAAAAAGTTGAACAGAATCAGCATGGTATTTGACATTGATATGGCGTTTCGGTCTTGTCGTGCTTACCAGCAAACAACCACCTCCACGTTTTTTGACTCAGCGTATTGTGTGCATATGTTTATCCGAATTCTAGTGTCCTGACAACTCTCGTGTTCCTGGGTCTATATAACCGCAATCTTGTGCCTTACGGTTCATTTCTCGAGCAGGATTTGAACACCAAGGATTTGGAAACCAGCGTCATTGTTCTCGTCCATGGAGGCGGATTCGGCGCCTGGTGTTGGTACAAGACTATATCGCTTCTTGAAGACAGTGGGTTCAGAGTTAACGCCATCGACTTGACAGGCTCCGGGATCCATTCTTATGACACGAACAAGATTTGCAGTCTTTCAGAGTACGCTGAACCGCTTACGTCTTACCTTGAAGGCTTAGGTGATGCTGAAAAGGTCAGCTCTCTCTCTCTCTCTCTCTCTCTCTCTCTCTCTCTCTCTCTCTCTCTCTCTCTCTCTCTCTCTCTCTCCCCGTATACACACTTAGACCATATAAAAAGTCACATTCCATTTGGGATATTGTAGTATCCGTTGGCTATTGTGGCACTGTGCATGATCTTTGGTAGTTTACCCGCTTTCATGCTTTGACTGTGGCCCTTAACAATCTTATCATAAAAACTTGGGATGGCAGAGACTGAGTTATCGTCAGCTGAGATATAGCGTCATACTTTAGGTTCTTTTAATCCGCCAATGGTATCTTCTTCGTAGGTAAAAAAATAGCTAGCGCATCAGCATTGAAACTGTGAGTGAAGTGTTAATCTAAATGCCAATGGATTTGGGGTTGGGCTTCACTCTTTTGGGGTGGTGAGATTCTAACTGTGTTGCATTTAATCACCCAATATACAAATAGTGAAGTAGGGAAAACCATGGATAGAGTACAATATGCCTGCGCTAAATTATGTAGTCCTTTTTTCCTTTTTGTAAAGATCACAATCATAACAGGGATCATCATAGCTAATTCTCAAATCCCTGACTGAAAGTGGTCCCGGATTATGGTGCAGAACCTACGCACCACCTAACTTAGTTGTGATTTGATGCTTGAGCATTATTATTATGTAGGACAGTGGGAGTATGCGCCAGTGACTTAGGTAGTTGAGTGCCAGTCAGGTCGATCTGTATCTCTTTAAAAGCGTTTCCTGGAAATAGTTTGTGCGCCTGCGCACTACACTGCATCATCCTCGATATTTTCCCAGAATTTTGAGATGAGTTTCAGCAAATGCCAGCATTGTTATTTCAAAGCATCATAGGAACTTTCCAGGAGATCTTTGTACTGGTGTGTTTAGACTTATATGTGAAGATCCCTGCTTGGTGTGATCCCTTTTTTTTTTTGCGCATAGCTTCCTGTCTTACCGGAAATATAACAGCCGGCTACCTCTAACATCATGCAGGTAATCTTGGTGGCTCATGATCTTGGTGGTGCCTGCGTATCCTACGCAATGGAGATGTTCCCAACCAAAGTTGCCAAGGCCGTTTTTCTCTGTGCAGCGATGCTGACGAACGGAAACAGTGCCCTTGACATGTTCCAGCAGCAGGTCGGTCTCCTGCCCCAGAGCTGAACGATTGACATTAACGAATCGAACAAAACAGAGAGAGACAAGGACATCAGATGTTGCCTTTTTGTGTGGCATCAAAAATCAGCATCGTCTTCTTCTGATTGTAATGTCCTGATGCCGTCCTTCCACTCCTCCAGATGGACACAAACGGCACGCTCCAAAAGGCGCAGGCATTCGTCTACTCCAACGGCAAGGACCGGCCCCCGACCGCCATCAACGTCGACAGGGCATTGCTTAGAGACTTGTTGTTCAACCAGAGCCCTTCCAAGGTAGGAGGACTTTGGAGTACTATGATGTTACTGTCACTGACAATTGTAGCGGTTCTGAATTCTCAAGTTGTGACACCCACTGCCTTGTGCTTGTGAAGGACGTGTCGCTGGCCTCGGTGTCCATGAGGCCCATCCCCTTCGCCCCTGTGCTGGAGAAGCTCGTGCTCACCGCCGAGAACTACGGCTCGGTGCGGCGGTTCTACGTGGAGACCACGGAGGACAACGCGATCCCTCTGCCCCTCCAGCAGAGCATGTGTGGCGCCAACCCACCGGAGAAGGTGCTGCGGCTGAAGGGGGCCGACCACGCACCCTTCTTCTCCAAGCCGCAGGCGCTGCACAAGACCCTCGTCGAGATCGCCGCCATGCCGCCGGTCGGGGCTTCGTGAGAACGTGTTTGTTTAGCTTCCTTCAGGTTTTGCTGGACGGTGAGCTTGCGTGCGTGACTGTTGTACAGGCTGAGGATGGTATGGTCTGTGGCGGTGTGGCAACAAGTAGGGGCTCTAGAATCTCAGCGTCGTCTCCACGAAGGCATCCTTATTCCTTCCATTATACTTAGGCTATCCGCAACCGTTACCCCTAAATTTTTCCCCCTATATCACTTTTTCCCCCTATTTTCTCCCCTATTTTTTCATCTCCCGCAGCAGTTCCCCCTAAATATTCCCCCTATACCCCACTACCACTATAAAATATCATTTTCTATACCAACTATCAATTTTTTATCTACTAACAATTACTCGTGGACCCACAGCACAGTGTTTAGGGTGATGAACAGTGACACGCTAAATCTGGGGGGAGAGAGAAGGGGACCGACACGTAGAGTGCGCTGTAGGGGGCACCGCTGCGGCTATAGGGTGCCCCCTACGCGCCGCATGCAAGGGGAGGGGGCTGCGTAGGGGGTTGCGCTGCGGTTAGTCTTACACATTCAAATCTGGCGTCGTTTTTTTAGGAAAACAAAAACAAACAAACAAAAAACAAATCTTGTTCCGGCTTCTATTTAAGAATGTTAAAAAAAATCAACCAATTCATTATTGTAGTTCAGCCTCATGCTAGATACTCCTATTGGAAGACAACTGTCTGTTGGAACTTGCTCTCAGCAGCAAGAAGGCCAACAAGGATGAACAGTGGTGACAACAGGGATACGTGCACGGGGGCAAATAGCTCTGTTAATGTCTAGCCTCTCACGGGCACTGTGTGGGGGGTATTTATAGGTATCTGAGTGCCCAGCGCCTCGTGTTAAGGACGCATGTGCCCTCGGACACCTAGTTTATCCCCAGAATATTCCCATAAAGCAGGGTTACAAGCTGTACTTACAAGAATGCCTTTACAAACTAGGCCCGTAACACAACGGCGGTCACGCGGGGCCCGTTACAATGGGTCAGATCACACGTGGGCCTCAGAGCAGGACGAGGCCGTGCCGCGGGGAGACGTCACCGCAGGCCTTCGTCTGGTGCTGAATGAAGCGAAGGGTGTCCCTGCCCGTTTTGTCTTCGTCAAACCAGCGACTGCAGCGAAAGGCGACGAGCGAAGGGTGGCGTCTCTGCCTTCGCCCCAACATTTGCCCTCCGAGGGACCAGTTCGACAAAGTCACCTGGTGTCGAAGACGTCGCTAGATGGCGGAGACGCTGCCCTCGCTCGAAGTGGTTCCGCGGGGGTTTTTTGATGTGACCGTTGATGGACGGCGTACTGTTGGATTGCGGGTTTCCCGAAGCGTCGCGCCCTGTCGGATTGCGGGTTTCCCGAAGAGCCGCGCCCTGCCTATAAAAGGGGGCGGGGGTCGGCGCTGTTTGAACTTTGCCTTTCGCGCTCCGTAAAAACCCTAGCCTCCCGCCGTCTTGCTGCTCTTCTTCTTCCGCTGCTCCTTTTGCTCGCCGGAGTGCTGGCTCGAGTGAAGCAAACCGCCCGCCGCCGCCGACGGTACGTAGCAATGCCGTCCTCTTCTTCTTCCTCCGACACCACGCCGCCGGCCGCCGCCTCGTCTGAGGAGACGTTGAGTAGCGTGATGGTGGAGGAGTTGCGCGCCGGCGACTCTGTTGATTTTGGTGTGTCACGGATGACGTCAGTCCGCGTTGAAGATATGCAGCGGTTGGGCTACTTTGGCGGCGGAGTTGCTCGTGCTCCGGGGACGGAGGAAGTCCCCGAGCCGGAGGGTGAGTTGGTCGTTTTCGAGGCGTTCTTCGCCGCCGGTCTCCGCTTGCCTGCGCACCGGTTTGTCGGCGAAGTCCTGCGTAGATTCAATGTTCAGATACATCAGCTGACACCGAATGCCATGGTGGCGCTGGCGAAGTATGTCTGGGCGACGACTTCGTATGGCGGGCAGCCGTCTGTTGAAGTTTTTGCGAAGAATTATTGTTTGCATTGGCAGAAGAGGATGGTTGGGGACGGAGTTGCCCAGTTCGGGTCATGCACATTCACGCCGAAGACCGGCAAGACCACAATGCCAGTAGTGGAGTTGGTTCCGTGCGCCCGCAACAAGTGGGGCAATTGGAATGAATTTTGGTTTTATGTTGCGGAGGGTACCGTCGAAGGCCATAAAGGACTCCCCGTGTCTGAGATGTGCTCTCATTATTATTCTGCGTATCCGCCTTTTGAAGTGGCAGAAGAGGATGCAGACGAAGGGGCCCTCCGATGCGCTGCCGGTCAGAGCAGTGGGCGTGATTTAGTTGAAGAGTTCGTGGCGTACGGGGTCTGGCCCTTGGCGCACGGCTGGGCGCTGGGCGAAGTGTGCCCTCGCCAGATGCCCTTTCACGGAGGAAGGGTGGTGCGAAGTCCTGCCTTCGCACTGAACTTGCGAAATCGCGACCCGGCCGCCTTTGTGCGTGATGCGGAGGACTTGGCGGTGCGGCTCGTGGGACGTTACGTGCCGAGGACTGAAGGCCAGCGCAGCTTTGATATCCGCGGGTCAAATGAGCGCTTGAACAGGGTCTTCGAATTAAATCAATTGCCGTACGACGGCTATCCTGGTCAAGACGAAGCGGACCGCCGTGGGAAGAAGCCGGCGGTGGAGACTGGAGGCGACCCTGCGCTGGCGGCCGGCCCCTCCTCAAAAAAGAGAAAATTAGGTACTGCGATGGGGGGACTTGGTGTGTCTGATAGTTTTGCTAGAGAGTTAATGAGGACGTGTGCGGCCCCGGGGGAAAGGATGTCTTCGCCCGAGCTCCGGGAGTCTTCGGCTCGGATGCTGAGGGTTACCGGGGGTTGCTGGCCGAAAAATGTTCATATCCCCTGCGCGGCTGAGGAGGACTGTTTTACATCTCGTATGGTTCATCGGTGGAGAGTTTTTCCTTACGGGCGAAATATCGGTGCTGTTGTGTGGACAGTGATGGACAAGGATCGCCAAGGGGCGGCGCAAAAACGCCAGGCGACTGTCAGGATTCACGAAGCTCGGCCGAAAAAGCAGCGGGGAACTGCGAAGGCTGCGGCCTCCGGCGGAGGCAAGCCGCCGCTGGCGGTGAAGGCGGGCGCCTCTGCGCCTAGCAAGGCGCCGGAGGCAACGGCGGGCGCCGGAGGCTCCAAGTCAACGAAGGTGGCGCCCCCGGCCAGCGGAGTGGCGGAGGCTTCGAAGGCGGCCCGAGCGCTGCCGTTGGCGGGCAAACGTGTTGCCGACTTCGGCACCGACATTACTGTGGATGACTATCTTGGTGGTAAGTCGCTGGTCTATTATTGTTTTTTTTAAATTTGTGGATGCGTTGCAGGGCCGGACGAGGGCCAGCTTGCTATAGTTGCGCCTGGCGCGACGATCGCGACGGCCACCAAGGCGCCGAAGGCGGGGGGCGAGGCGCTTGGCGCCGGAGGCGAGGTGTCGGTCCTCGCGCTGGTCAGGGACGAGGCGGGCGCGGCGACCCGCCGGCTGAAGGTGGTGACGGAGGCGCTGAGTCAGGCGACGGAGGCGCTGAGTCAGGTCCGTTGAGCCATACTCTCTCCCCCACCTCTTTTGGGGCGACGGCCTTACGTACTGCGTCGCGGCTCTGCAGGTGGCTGACTTCGCCAGCCGTACTGCGTCGGGGGCCCTCACGGCAGCTGTGTCTGCCGAAGTCGAGAGACTTCGGACACAACATGCTGACGCTGTCCGTGAGAAGTCGGCCTCCGACAGCAAGTGTCGTAAGCTGACGGACAGGGTGGCCGCCCTGGAGAGGGAGAAGGCTGACCTCCGGCGCCAACTGGCGGCGGAGAGGAGGGAAGCTAACGAGGCCGTCGCCAAGGGGCAGGCTGCGCAGGCGGAGGCCAAGCTGGCGCGGGCGGAGGGCAATCTTGCCAAGGAGCTCGCCGAACATCTGCAGGAGCGGCTCACCGCCCTGGAGAGCCGCGCTAAGGAGGCCGAGGCCGCAACGCATGCGGAGGCCGAACGGACGCGCACGCAGCTTATGGATACATATCGTGAGCTGGGTGCGCGGACCAGTGACTTCGAAGTGCCGGACCGAGAGTCCGGGCTTCGCTGTCTGCAATGGGTGCAGGAGGAGCTGCTGGAACTTCCCGCCGTCGTGGGGGGTTGATGTCGTACGCCTCCCTGGTCACCTGCGAGGGGGCGATGAACGCGCTCTCCCGCGAAGGGTGCCGGCACTTCGAGGCCTTCGACCAGGCGGATGAAGATTTTGATCGAGATATCTATAAGGTCGAAGACCCCATGGTGAAGGAATCCGCCGGGGCCCTCTATGACCGGATGTGGGGTCTGTACGGTCGTGAGGTGGTCAGGGAGCGGGCCGAGGCTGCGAGGGCTCAGGTAACGTCGTTTGTTTGGCGTTTGCTGTATGCGGGCTGTGCGTGTGTTTGCTGAATCTGTGTGTCTTGTTCTAGGCGGAGCGCGGCGAGCGGGTGGACGACTTCGGGGCCCTGAACAGCGCGCTGCCGGACCCGGAGCTGACCCTCGCGGAGGCTGCGACTGGAGTCGCCCTGGAAACAACCCTGGAGACTGCGGAAGACGCGCCGGGCGTCCCCACCTCTGCTGTGGCCGGCGAAGGCCTGCCCCCAAAGGTGGCCGAAGGCGCGCCTGACGCCCCCGCAGCTGCCGCGCCGAGCGCTGAAGATTACGCGGCGGTGGTGGCGGAAGCAGCGACGGAGGCGACAGCGGAGGCTCCCGCAGCGGCAGGGCCTTCGCAGGTGGCGTAGTGGGTGTTTAGGGTTGGGGACTTTTTGGATGTTGTACTGAACTTTGGTTGCTGCGCAGGTTCAAGAGTTTGGGCCTGCGCACGCAACCGCTACTACTGAGTTTTTGGCGGCTTCGACCGCGGAAGGTGGAAATGAATACGGTGGGTCTGTATCTGAGTTTTTTGATTTTACTGACTCTGGGAGCTCGGTTGAGTGGAGTGAGGAGTCGTCGGAGGAGGACTTGGATTATTTCGCGGCCTTGGACGTGGCTGCGGCGGAGGCTTCGCCACACGCTGCGGACGCGCCAGACGTGCCGGGTCCTAGCACCGGGCGCCGGCGACGAAGGGCGGTTGCAAAGCGTAGGGTTAGCGCGGAGGAAGGGGCTCGGCTTCGCGTGAGTAGGGTTGGTCGGCAGGAACTGTTGTCTTTGCCGGCTGCCGTGAGCACAGGGGAAGGGGAACTGCGAAGTCTTTTTGCGGGTGAGGAGCTTAGGATAATGTTATTTAATTATAGGGAGATGGGGATTATTCCTAAGGTGGAGCCGATGTAGAGTGTGGTGCCCTCGCTTGTATATGTGTAAAGGGTTGTAAGATGAAGTTGTGTGCCCTCGCGTGCCTGTGCCTTCGAGGGCGCTGTGTACTTTGTGTGGCATGGTTGGCTATGCTGTGCTGGTGTGATTATAGTCGGTCTTAGCGCGGATGGTTTGATGCTGTCGCTTCTGCTTTTGCTGTACTGGTTTGACCGCGCCCTGAGGCGGCTTCTGCGCGGAGTCTTTGTGAGAGACATCGGAATTTCTCGCACTTGTTGTGCTAAGTCCGGCTGCACCCTTAGGCGACTTCTGCGCGGATGGTCTTCGCGATAGACGTCGGAATTTTTTCGCACTTGTTGTGCTAAGTCCGGCTGCACCCTTAGGCGACTTCTGCGCGGATAGTCTTCGCGATAGACGTCGGAATTTTTCGCACTTGTTGTGCTAAGTCCGGCTGCACCCTTGGGCGACTTCTGCGCGGATAGTCTTCGCGATAGACGTCGGAATTTTTTCGCACTTGTTGTGCTAAGTCCGGCTGCACCCTTAGGCGACTTCTGCGCGGATAGTCTTCGCGATAGACGTCGGAATTTTTTCGCACTTGTTGTGCTAAGTCCGGCTGCACCCTTAGGCGACTTCTGCGCGGACTTGTCGCACACGAGGGTGGCTAGCGCTTAGCCTCGCGGTGACTTCGAATTGGTCGAATGCCGAAGACCGGTGTCGCGGTCTTCTTTCGACACATGTTTTTGCGGGGGATTTTTCTCACATATATTACATGGCTCCGCCTCGTTAAAAACCTCACCCCCCGGGAGGAAAAGAGTGCGGGCCGGTACAAGAGTGTTTGCGGTGAATTACAAGGGCGAAATCAGCCCTAAGTGGATCAAACAAAAAATTTGCGAAGGTTGTCGATGTTCCAGGAGTGCTCCAGGTCCTCGCCATTTGGCGTTGTGAGCCTGTAGGCGCTGGGGGAAGCTTTTGTTTTGACTATGAAGGGGCCCTCCCACTTGGGCTCCAACTTGCCCTTGGACTCCGTCCGAGCTGTTCGGATGAGTACGAGGTCCCCCTCGCTGAACTCCCTCGGGATGACTGCGTGGTCGCGCCATGCTTTGGTCTGGGCTTGGTATTTGTTTAGGGCCTGTAGGGCGAAGACCCGGTCTCCGTCAATGAGATCTTTTGAAGTTGGCTCGTCCACGTCAGGGACGGCTGACGGAACTGTGCGCGGGGACCCATGCTTTATTTCTTGCGGGGTCATTGCCTCCGATCCGTATAGAAGGCGGAAAGGAGTGAACCCGGTCGCCCTGCACTCAGTTGTGTTTAGCGCCCAGACTGCCTCCGGTAACAAATCGGTCCATCTGCCTTTTTTTTCATCGAGGAGCATCTTCTTGACAGCTGTGAAGATTTTCCCATTGGCACGCTCCACGATCCCGTTGGACTGCGGATGATAGACTGAAGCGAAGGCAAGCTTGGTGCCGATGGAGAAACAAAAATCCTTGAAATCTTGGCTGTCAAACTGCTTGCCGTTGTCGACTGTTAGCTCGGACGGCACTCCGAAGCGGCAAACAACGTTCTGCCAAAAGAATTTTTGGGCAGTCTTTGATGTGATTGTGGAAACAGCCCTCGCTTCAATCCATTTGGTGAAGTATTCGACGGCTACGAAGGCGAACTTAAGGTTCCCCTGAGCGGTGGGCAGGGGCCCGACAATGTCCAGGCCCCAGCGCTGGAGAGGCCATGTATGGGCGATCAGCTTTGTATATTGCGAGGGGTTGCCTGACCGAGGAGAGAACTTCTGGCAGGCTTCGCAGGACCTTGTGACTCGATTTGCGGCGCAGATCATTGCAGGCCAGTAAAACCCTTGCCGGATCACCTTGGCTGCCAGGGCCCTTGGCCCTGCGTGCGAGCCGCACGTGCCACTGTGGACTTCGCGTAGGATCTGCATGCCTTCGGTTTCGGTGACGCATTTGAGCATTGGCTGACTGACCCCTTTCTTGTATAGTTGGCCCTCGATCAGAGCGAAGTCCCGGCTTCGATGTCTGAGGCGCTTTGCCTCACTGACGTCGGCTGGATGATAGTACCCCTGTAGGAACAGGGTTATTGGTGCCCTCCAGTCTTCGGTCATGATTAGGTTGACTATACGGTGGCCTTCGCTATCATTAGTTATCTGGAGCCCTTCGGGGCTCCGGACGGCTGGCGTGCCGATGGTGTGGAAGAACACGTCGGAGGGCAGGGGCTCGCCCCTGGCGGCGGCCTTGGCTAAGGCATCGGCCTCCTCGTTCCTGGCCCTATCCACATGCTGCAGGGTGAATCCCTTGAATTGTCTCTCGAGACTTCGGATAGCCGCGAGGTATTGCATGAGGGCGGGGTCTTTTGCTGCATAGTCTTTCTCGACCTGTCCGGCAACTATCTTGGAGTCTGTCTTGATGATACATGTGGTGACTCCGAGGGCCCTTAGCTTGCGGAGGCCGAGGATAACCGCTTCATACTCTGCTATATTGTTTGTACATTTGTCGGATTCCAGAGCGAAGTTGAGGCGTGCTGCATATTTGTGCTTGACTCCGGTTGGTGAGGTGACGACTGCAGCGACGCCTGCCCCTGCATGGCACCATGCACCGTCGCAGTGGATGGTCCAGATCTTCTCTGTGGACGGGTCCGGCTGTGTTGCTGGCCCAGTCCAGTCGACGACGAAGTCTGCCAGGACTTGCGACTTGATGGCTGTCCTGGGCTCGAAGCTGATGTGGTAGCCGGAGAGTTCGGCTGCCCACTTGGCAATCCTCACCGATGCCTCCGGGTTTCTGAATAGTTCGCCGAGCCCTCTGTCAGAGGTGACTCGGACCTTGAATGCTTCGAAGTAATGGCGCAGTTTGCGCGAGGACATGACAACTGCGTAGGCGATCTTCTCTAGCTCTGTCATGTTGCATTTGGACGGTGTCAGGACTTCGGAGACATAGTAAACAGGGCACTGTCTGACTGCGCCTTCGACTGACTGCTCCTGCACTAGTGCCGCGCTGACCGCGTGCGGCGAAGCCGCGACATAGAGCAATAGGGGGAGCGAGGAGTCGGGGCTGGTGAGGATGGCCAGCTCCGACAGGTACTGTTTGAGTGAGGCGAAGGCCGCTGCTTGCTCCGGTCCCCAGGCGAAGTCTTTCGCGCCGCGGAGTGTTTTGAGGAAGGGGAGACTTCGCTCGGCGGACCTGGAGATGAATCTGTTGAGAGCGGCCAGTCTGCCTATCAGACGCTGGACGTCCCTGACGGACTACGGAGGCGACATGTCGACGATGGCCTGGATCTTGGTTGGGTTGGCCTCGATGCCGCGGTGTGACACCAGGTAACCCAATATCTTGCCCTGGCGAACACCGAAGACGCACTTTTCCGGGTTCAGGCGGAGTCGTGCATCTCGCATGTTCGCGAATGTCTCGGCGAGGTCGGCGAGGTGGTCCTCCTTATTCTTGCTGGCGACGACGATGTCGTCCACATATGTAAATATGTTTCTACCGACCTGCCCTTCGAGTACTGTTCTGGTGAGTCTGGAGAAAGTGGACCCCGCATTCTTGAGTCCCTCCGGCATCCTGATGAAGCAATAAGTGCCGAAGGGTGTTATAAAACTGGTGCTAGCCTTGTCTTCCTCCCTCATGTATATCTGGTGATAGCCGGAGAAGCAGTCGAGGAGTGACATGACCTCGCACCCGGCCGCGCTATCGACTATCTTGTCGATCCGCGGCAACGGGAAATTGTCCTTCGGGCAGGCCTTATTGAGACTGGTGAAGTCTATGCACATTCGCAATTTCCCGCTTTTTTTCTGCACCATTACGACATTGGAGAGCCACGTGGGGTAAGCCACTGGCTCGATGAATTTAGCTTCTAGGAGGCGGTGCACTTCCGCCTTGGCGGCCTCTGTCTTTTCGTCGGACATTTTGCGGAGCCTTTGCTTTTTTGGTCGCACCGAAGGGTCAATTCCCAAGCTGTGCTCAATTATGGATCGGCTGACTCCGACCAGGTCTAGGGCGGACCAGGCGAAGACATCTTTATTCTTGGCCAGGCAGCAGAGAAGCTTCTCTTCTTCATGTGACGTGAGGTCTTCGCTGATAGTGACTGTCTGCTTGGGCGTGGCCTGATCAAGGGGGACAGTCTTGGTTCCGTCTTGGCTCTGCAACTGTGCCTTCTCGAGCTGCTTGTCGGCTGGGCTGGCGGGCGCGGGGACCTCGCGCTGGGTCGTGAGGCAGTGTACGTTCCTCTGACCAGGCACGAAGTCCCGCTCTATGTTGCGCGCCGTCTGCTGGTTGCCGTAGATCGTGATAGCGCCTAGCGGACCTGGTATCTTCATACATAGGTACAGTCCGTGGATGGCAGCTTCGAACTTATTGATGGAGCCCCGGCCCATGATGGCGTTGTACGGATATACCATGTCGACAATGTCGAAGGTTACCTGCTCACTTCGGGCATTGGGTGCTACACCGAAGGAGAGGGGAAGCTCTATTTTGCCAACGGGAAAGGTGCCCTTGCCGCCGAAGTCATACAACGGATTGTCCGAAGGCTTGAGCAGACTGTGGCTTATACCCATGCGGTCGAAGGCGTGGAGGAAGATGATATCCGCCTGGCTGCCGTTGTCGACTAGGACTTTGTGTAGGTCCCAGCCTGCCACGCTGCAATTGATGACCATAGCGTCGATGTGGGGGGCGCTGCGCAGGTCGACGTCTCGTGCATCGAAGGTTAGCGGTATGTGGGACCACTTCGTCTGCACGACTGGGCCGGTGACCGCGACATGATTGATGCTGCGGTAGTGGTCCCGCTTCTGCCGCTTGGTGTCGAAGTCAGTGCTGGACCCCCCTGTTATCATGTGAATGACTCCGCGATATGGTTGATCGGCGAAGTCTTCCTGCTTTGGGGCATGGGGGATGTTTTGGTGTTGCTGGTGTGGTGGTGGGGGTGGAGGAGGTACGATTTGTACTTCCTGATGGTGTTGGTAAGCGTGGTGCGGTGGATGCGGAGCGGGAGCATGGATATATGGTGGAGGGGGTGGTTGGTAATTATGCGCGACAATTCTAGGATTGTCGGCTGGCTGCGCCCGCGCCATTCTGTCTCTGGTGGCCTTCGTTTCGGGGCAGTCTTTGGTTTGGTGGGCGCAGTCTTCGCCGTGGAAAAGGCAGTAGAACCGGCGCGGCGGCTGCGCGCGCCCTCGGCCCCTGCCGCGAGTTCCGTTTCCGCGGCCCTGGGGGGGATATTCCTGGCGACGAGGGGGGTCAGCAGCAGGCTGCTGGTTGGCGATGTTGTGCACTTGCTGTTGACTGCGGCCATCTCGACCGGAGTCTGGTTGCGGAGTCCTCGTCCACGTGCGGCTGGACTGCAGGGCATCTTTGGGCTTCCGCTGCGACTCAATCTTGCGCTGGTGGAGCTCTTCGGATTTGGCATATTTTTCAAAGAGCTGATATAGCTCCTGGAGGTTTTTGGGTGGATCTCTGATACAATGACTGTAGAGGACGCCGGCACGAAGGCCAC
The DNA here is from genome assembly GCF_902167145.1 of Zea mays. Taxonomy (NCBI): domain Eukaryota; kingdom Viridiplantae; phylum Streptophyta; class Magnoliopsida; order Poales; family Poaceae; genus Zea; species Zea mays. The sequence continues at coordinate 173,074,800 of NC_050102.1, forward strand.
TGATGGCGTAGTGGATAGCGATCTGATCATCGACGGAGGGCAGCTGTGACTTGAGTGTTAGGAATTTGCGGTAATACTCCCGCAGAGTCTCCTTTTCCAGCTGCTTGCAAAGCGAGAGCTCGGCCAGGGCGTCGGTGTCTGGGCGGTACCCTTGGAAGTTGAGCAAGAACTTGTCTCTGAGGCTTCTCCATGAATCAATGGACAGCGGAGGCAATCTGGTGAACCAGGTGAGTGCTGGGCCCTCTAGGGCGATGATGAAAGACTTCGCCATTGTGGCGTCGTCCCCTCCGGCGGATGCAACGGCGACTTGATAACTCATTATGTACTGCGCCGGATCGGTGCTGCCGTTGTACTTGGGATATGCCCCTGCTCGGAAGTTAGCTGGCCAAGGCGTCACTTGGAGGTGTGGCGCCAGGGGACTTCGCTCGTCGAGGTAGTTGACCCCTTGGAATGGCGCGCCGTGCTGGAAGGCGTGGTCATGCTGGGGGAAACGCGGGTTCTCCGGCTGCGCCCGGTGTTGCAGGGGTGGGCCATGCTGCAGGCCGAGGTGGCCTTCGCGCGTGTCCTCCGGTTGCGCGCGCTGCTGGAGGGGTGGCTCTTGCTGTAGACCGAAGTGGCCTTCGCGCTGCATCAGCGCGATCTCGCGCTCGAGGTCTTGGGCTTTCTGCTCCTCGTCGCGTATCATCTGCCGCACCTTGGCTAGTGCGGACACACGTTGGCGCTTGGCTTCCAGTATCTCTTTCTGCCTCTGGAGATTGCGGTTCTTGAGGCGCAGGGCGCGCAGCTGTAACTGTTCTTCTGTTGAGACGCCGAGGACCTCGCCGTCCTCGGTGAGATCCGCGCCCTCCACTGGGGCGAAGCCTGGGGGCGGCTGCGATTGTCCTTCGGGCCCGCAGGTGCGGAAGGTGTCGTCTTCGCAGGTGCGGGGAATGTTGTCTTCAGTGGGCTCTTGGTGGGTGGATTGGGTGAGGACGAGGGCCTTGCCCTTTCTCGCGACCAGCAGTGCTGCCTTCGCAGCCTCGTCAGCCTTCGGGTTAGCTCTCTTGGGTGCCATCGCGGGTGGTCTTGTCGTAGCACGAACGGTGGGCGCCAAATGTTGGAACTTGCTCTCAGCAGCAAGGAGGCCAACAAGGATGAACAGTGGTGACAACAGGGATACGTGCACGGGGGCAAATAGCTCTGTTAATGTCTAGCCTCTCACGGACACTGTGTGGGGGTATTTATAGGTATCTGAGTGCCCAGCGCCTCGTGTTAAGGACGCATGTGCCCTCGGACACCTAGTTTATCCCCAGAATATTCCCATAAAGCAGGGTTACAAGCTGTACTTACAAGAATGCCTTTACAAACTAGGCCCGTAACACAACGGCGGTCACGCGGGGCCCGTTACAATGGGCCAGATCACACGTGGGCCTCAAAGCAGGACGAGGCCGTGCCGCGGGGAGACGTCACCGCAGACCTTCGTCTGGTGCTGAATGAAGCGAAGGGTGTCCCTGCCCGTTTTGTCTTCGTCAAACCAGCGATTGCAGCGAAAGGCGACGAGCGAAGGGTGGCGTCTCTGCCTTCGCCCCAACACTGTCCATGCTTGGCAGCAATCTTCATTGCCACTACCTCCAACATTGACATCTGGCGTCACTATCGTCAACAAGTTCGAACGGCGGAGTTTGAGGAGATATCTGTATGACATCTTGGCCCTACTCTATCTAACATCTCTCTAGAATTCGAACGGCATAACTCGTTTTTTTTAAAAAAAAATGATGAAGCAGGAGGAGACATTATGCGGCATAATCCGAATGGCTCCATGGGTACTAGCGATGGATCCAGGAATTAATAAAGCTCTTAGCCAATTTTAACATGACAAAAATACGATTATAAACATATTGTATGAAGTAAAACAAAACTAAGCCTTAAGACGGAGAACATAGCGATCACCAAGTAACATCTTCACTCCTAAGACGTTGAGAAGACACAAATACAATAATATTATGGATCTACTCATCTTTATGAAAAGAAAAAACACACACATAAAGCAGTAACTAACCTCAAAATAACAGCCATTTACTCTTTGATAGATGCATCTTGAGGCTCATCAACAGGAATTAATTTTTTTATTCTTAATATAATCTATGATGGCTTCGGTGTCTATTTTGTACAAGTGTTACACAATAACGTTAGTTGGTCCAGAATACTCGGCCGCCACTGAAGATAGGATTGCTGGGGCTGGGTGATGGCATGGCTCTGCCGCTCTGGATAAACTGACGAGAGGATAGGAGGACTTGGAACGGGTGAAAGAGTCATACGTACACGGTACACGACCCCCCAGCCGGCCGTATATATACACGTACACGATACACCATGTCTTGCGCTGGAAAAACCGAAACTCTTGCGACGCTGGAAAGTTTTTTTTTTTTAGACTGTCACCGTGGGGAGAGGATCCCCACCTGATCGCTGGCAGCACCGGTGCCGTTTTGGTGGGTCGGAGGAGTTACCGCTTTCGGATCGTTTTTTATGCCCGCGTTCGCGGGTGTGTAACGAACCGCAACCGCTAAAGCATGACACAACGCCACGACGATGGCTTCTTGGGTATTGCTCGCACACCACGCACGGCTTTGATGAAACTGTGTCTTTTTATTGAGTCCACGGTAAATTTTACCATTTGCGCCGATCTTTTTTTTCCTGATTACGATTAATATCTGTCATCGATTGTTAATATGAATTCTCGTTTTTTTTCGAAAGATATTTTTTTGTCTTTTTTAGTTTACTAGTCAGATATAATTTATAAATATCATATGGCTATTTTTTTTAATAAAGCATAAAAAATATATGTAATCTATTAGTTAGATGTGAGTGTAAATATAAATCCAACAACTAAGTTTCAAACCACCACTAAATTGTTACATCCATCGCCGTGATCGTGGGTCGCCTCACCCACAGGGTGGAGGAGTCTTTATGGCTAGGTACAACCCAAGTTATACCTACATATAAAAACAAAAAATAATAGACCAGTCATAGAAACACATGGTTAGCATAATTTATGATGATATGGAGAAGAAACAAAAGAAAATCACAAACTCGTAGATTTGAATAGTTATTTTAGTCGGGCATCTAGTAGCACAAACACAAGTATTTATGAGAGTGGAGTTGGCCTGAAGGACAATCCACCAATAGTGGAAGAAGCTATTGAATCTTAGTTAGAGGACGATGAAGAGGTTCGATGTGAAAAAGATGCCAATAGTAAAGGTATAACCAATGAGTTTTATATAGGTCATGATTCTTAGCAATTTATTCTCATTTAGACAATATCTTACTTCTATATATATGTTGTGTATTTTTATTGTATAATTTAATTAGTTATGTACTATTATATGACGTAGAGCCGTATCTAAAACTTTTATCCATGCTCTGCCACTGCTCACCCACCAACCGTCGAACCAGTCTATCACAGGGAGACCTAGAGCCAATGCGTGGTCGAGCCGAGCGGCCACGTGAGAGCGCGACTATCGCAAAAGCTCTTGTGCATGTCACTCATTTATATATACTAGTAACTGGCTCGCGCCCCACGTGAGTCCTTGACCGCTGTGTCTACAGTTAGAAGACTCTACACAGTTAAAAGATCGCTATTATAGACATATATGAGCAACAATATATATTGGTATATACACATTGAAGTGGTATATACATCTACCAAAGCGACAAAATATTAGTCTCAATGATCACTAAATAATGATGCATTCTAAAAAGGTTTACAATGAGTTTCCGAAGCTACAAAACAAAGAAAAATCAGATCAAATTTGTGGTATTTATATTGATCAAATTTGAGATATTTATATTGAAGGAGAGTGGAAACAAAGGAAGAAAACGATGTGTATGCACATAAATATATACGTAGAGATAACATTCAAAGTCACATATTAACGATGTTTCCTTTCTTTCAATTATTACATAATTGCAATAAATACCGATAGCATTTCTTTTTTTAATCTGACAGCAATGCTACAATTATCGAAATGATAAAAGCAAGTTTTTTATGCATATCAAAAAGCTTCAGCAGCATTACTAAAGTAGTGAGGCAAGCATCAAAATTTTGGAATTTGTTACTCTTTCTTGCAAGCACTCTGAACTCTGAAGGCAAGTTACAGAAATTTCAGAACGTGTAACCCAGGCAAGATTTGTTTTACCCAAGCTGTATCTGCTGGATCCTGGATTACATGAACGAAGCTAGACAAAGATATTCCTTCTCTTGAGAAGGAAGAAACAGAGCTATGTTCCCTAAAACAAAGAAACACAAAGGAAAAGAAGAAAAATGCCTCCTTCATAAACCTTCTTCGGAGCTACATGCACGTAAGAAATAAAGGCCTGTTCAGAAAATAAATATTGATTTCCGAACTGAACAACTATAGCCACATCCATCCAGGGAAGCAACCGTGAGTCACTGCAAAAGCAGCAAGAAAGCAGAGAGAATAGCGAGCAGCGGCAGGGATGCCACCGCGCCGCCGACAGGGCATGTCCCAGATGGCAAGAACCTCGGGTCCTGAGGTAACACCGCCATGGAGACCCTAGGCGGTCGCGCCGGGCAGAACGGTAACGGTGACACGATCCTAACAGCAATGGCAAGAATGGCGTGCCGTCGTCATCTACGACGCAGGCGACCGGCCACAGCAGAAGCGCCACAGCCAGCAGGATTATTCGAAATATGTAGCATGCTGGCTGGCTTGCTTCTTTCAAATTCAAGCTCAAGTTTAGAAATTTTTTATGACAATGCAGTTTTTTGTATTCAGAAATTACAGTGTACAACATTGGTAGTGAAGACCCTCGTGGCTAGCAATATGCTACGAATGCTTCTAGAGGGATCAGGGAAATACAACAATAAGATATGAAGATTGTAAATATTTTTGGTCATTCCTTGGAGGCTTGGACATCCTAGAATCTATTGATAGGAAGGCACCAAGGACAGAACAGAACAATGGTTAAGGCAGCAGCAGCCGTAAATAGTAGAGTAGAACTAACCACAAATGCTGAATGAAAATTTGTGAAACGAAATGCATATGACTTTCACTTACGGAAAGCAAGATGTGTCTTCCTGTCTCAGTAGTCAGCACCAATCGGAGGTTGTCGTCGCTCTCGGTGTTGTCCGCGGGAGTGGGCGACGGCGACGGATTCCTGTCAACTAGTAAGAGCCATCCCAGTGGCATGATGGCCGTCTCCGGCTCCGCCGAAGCAACCCGTGGAAGGGATTTCGGCCATTCGAAGACTGGTACAGCAGCGGTGGCCCCATGATACCGGCGTCGCCTACAAATCGTAGATGATGAAGCGGCTGGGCGGCGCCAAAGGTGTAGTCGTCACCATCATCATCCATCTTCATGTTCGTGTGCTCCTGTATGCTGCTACTGCTCGTGTTCGATCCCCATGGTCGGACGGCGATCACGAAGATGACTGAGAAGTAAGCCACTGCCGCATCCCATGGTCGAAGGGAGGTGTGCGAGTGAGGGTAGCGGCAGCGAATGGAGGATGGACGAGGACGCAGACCTAGGCGTCGGTGCCTCAGGCGGGAGGGAGGTGTGCAGGTGAGGGCAGGAGATGGAGCCATGGAGGTGATAGCGGCACCGGTCTGCGTGTTGGTGCCCCTTTTCTCATGTCTGCTTCGTGTTCTATCTAGAAAGATCCTGTCGTGTCTGGTGTGGCCAACGCAGCAGATCGTATGCTTGTGTTGTAGAAATCAAAGGATATAGAGGAGGTTGTAGGCGTTGATGGCCGTTGTCGACGAATCGTGCGACTTACAATTGAAGTGATGACGTGGCCGCATGAGATGCGACCTTTGCGTTCGCCTTTAATATATAGAAACTAGTAATAGGGCGCGCGCCTTGCGTGCGTACCTCTTTACTTAAGAAGAAAACTTTTAGAGTATTTTTTGGTTTTGTTTAAAGCCCTTGGTTATTTGTACATACCATATGCTAATATTCCTTGTAACAAAACATCAACCAACATGTTAACATGATCATGATAGTACATAAAGTATAGCAGTAGGAACGATAATAGATCATGATCTAAATATTTATTCACAATAAATTATGACCTTTAATAAATTTTAGTTCAAAAATGAATAGATATAGTTCTCGATCCTAATCTAATTTGATTCTTAAATTTTATAGTGCAAAATTTATAGTCTATTACCCTACACTTACTGTACACAAATGCTCATATGGACAGAAATATGTAGGTAGCACAAATTGTATCGCATGGTCATCTATCATATTTTTCTCCACGATGGTGAACAGATTATAAAATGAACATCTTGGATGTCATCTTATCTACAAAACATCTCTTGTGCAGTGCATCGATTGGCAATGTCTCTTGCATGAAAAGAGATTGTGGAAGTCACCAATTATTTTTCAAATTTACCCACTGCTTCTTAAACTGAAATACTGCTATCACAGGATGTGCTAGTGCTAGCAGCACCAAATCACCAACTGAGAGACCAAATCAGAGAAGATTAAAAATTTTGGGCGAGTAGAAAGATGCACTGTCGGAATCTCCTTTTGTGTTTCCAGAGCACATGTGCGCTTGCGTAGGTGGCCGTGCAGTGAGCCACTTCCCAAATACGGACGAAGGATACCTGGTGGTGGGCGCTGGGCGGCTTCTTCTCCGCCTCCGCCGTGGCAGATACAACCACACGACGGCGCGTCCGCGTCTCTGAACACAACATGTGCGGCCTGCAACGGTGTGAAGCTGATGGCCAGTGCCGGGCGCGTGACGCAGCGGGCACTGGGCAGGCCGAATGCGGAGCGGGACACGTGGCGGGTGGGCCGGATGCAGTGTGGGCCACGCCGACGTGGGTGGCAGGAGGATGCACATAGATTTGGGTGGTTGCGGGTATGTGTCGCTCAGCTGTGAGGGTGGAATCGATGGATACCTTATATACCTGGACTGCTCAAGTTCCCATGGCCACCATCTGCAGCAACTGAAGGCAAAGACAGCACCGGACGTGATGTACAGATGGGGTTGCAGTGGGAGGAGGAAGTGAGAGAGGGAGCGGCAGCAGCCATGGGCGGCGTGAAGCTCAGAAGAGGCCGCGACCGAGCAATTGAAGAGAGGCGGCGGCCGAGCCGTGGGAGGGAGAGGAGTCTGGAAGCATCGTAACTTTGGGTGTCGCTGAAGACGGGAGAGGACCGTCGGCTACCAGAGGTGTGAGTCTGAACGTTGGATGAGGATCGTACGACGGAGAAGAAAATCGCTGACGTGGACGCACCAGTGGCCAGATTTGCTCCCAGCTTTAATATATAGTAATTGGAAGATTTTTTTCCACAATCCAACTTATATTCGAAGTATGTCTTGCTTGCATGCATCACCGCATATCCGCTAGCATTATTTCATAGTGTTACGCTTGCCTTTCACTTTAGTCCTACCTAGCATTTGTATGTTGTAATGTAACTTATTACGCGCTAAAGTTTAGTCCATATTATATCGAATGTTTGATTATCAACTATAAGTATTAAATATAGACTAATTAAAAAACTAATTACATAGATTAGACTAAATGGCGAGATAAGTCTCTTTGTTTGATATTATTAGTCTGTCTATATATTTACTTAAACACTTTTTCTAGTGGTCAAATGCTGATTTTTATCTTCTCTTTAAGGAATAAAATATCCGCCGTTTTATTTGATTTTTTTCTGCATTAAGGTGACTCAGCTTTAAAGTATCTCCAAAGGACTCTTTATTTATTGACTCTCTATTTATAATCCCATAAAGATTACTTCCTCTGTTTCTTTTTAGTTGTCGCTGGATAGTGTAAAATTGCACTATCCAGCGACAACTAAAAAAAACATAGGGAGTATTATTCTATATATAGCATCTCACTCCAACAGACTATTTATCTAGTTTGACTAGTCAGGGTGGCTAGCCAAGTTTTGCTAGTTAGAGACAACGGAGATTCGAATAGATTGGCAAGTTAGATAGCTAATCTGATAGAGAGTTTTTTTTGCTGTTGAGTAGCAAAATTTTGGCTTGACGAGACATTTGACTAGTCTATTGAAAATGCTCTTACATGTTCATAGACTAATGGTAAAGAATCGTTGTCTGAAAATATTACTCTTTTCGGGTTTTTTTATTTGTCATCGATTAGTTCAAAAATAAAATAACGAGCCACAAATATTTAAGAACAGAGTTAGTACTATATTTCAGGCAATTGAAATATAGCAAGTCTATTGATTAAAGCAGAGGATCTTATCGGTTATTGCCCACACATAAATCATAATGCGTTTCACCCGGATAAAAAATCAAGGCATTTATATCAAAGGTAACATGCTAATGCGTCATTACTGTTGAAAAAGCAGGCTCTCGATCACGATTTGATTGATAATATAATGCAGTTATTAGGACTGCCAAATACCTACCTGCGATTTAAACTGCAAACAGTAAATTATTTGGCGTGCAGTTGCCAGATCAGCAGCCATTTTCACCGCACTCCCCCGTCCCTTTTAAAAGATCCCTCCCTCTCAACATTCCACACACACCAGCTCCACTGCATCAAAACCCCTCATCACCCTGCAGCCTGCACTCATCAGACATGGTGCTCACCATGGCCAGCGCCCAAGAGGACTCGCTCCTCCTGCTCCTCCTGCCGACCACCTCCCCACTGCCGACCCTCATGGCTGTGTTCATCCTAGCCGCCGTCCTCCTGTGGCTCTCCCCTGGCGGTCCTGCGTGGGCGCTCTCCCGCTGCCGCCGCCCGCCGCCCGGGCCAACGGGCGTGGTCACCGCGCTCTCCAGCCCCGTGGCGCACCGCACCCTGGCGGCGCTGTCCCACGCCGTAGACGGCGGCAAGGCACTGATGGCCTTCTCGGTCGGGCTGACCCGTCTCGTCGTGTCGAGCCAGCCCGATACGGCGCGCGAGATCCTCGCCAGCCCCGCGTTCGGCGACCGCCCCATCAAGGACGCGGCGCGCCACCTGCTCTTCCACCACGCCATGGGCTTCGCGCCCTCCGGAGACGCGCACTGGCGCGGGCTCCGCCGCCTCGCCGCCAACCACCTGTTCGGCCCGCGCCGCGTGGCGGGTGCCGCGCACCACCGCGCCTCCATCGGCGAGGCCATGGTCGCCGACGTCGCCGCTGCCATGGCGCGCCACGGCGAGGTCCCTCTCAAGCGCGTGCTGCATGTCGCGTCTCTCAACCACGTCATGGCCACCGTGTTTGGCAAGCGCTACGACATGGGCAGCCGAGAGGGCGCCGTTCTGGACGAGATGGTGGCCGAGGGCTACGACCTCCTGGGCACGTTCAACTGGGCTGACCACCTGCCATTGCTCAAGCATCTCGACCCCCAGGGCGTGCGCCGCCGGTGCAATAGGCTGGTCCAAAAGGTCGAATCGTTCGTTGGCAAGATCATCATGGAGCACAGGACGAGGCGCGCAAATGGAGGAGTCGTGGGCGATGAGTGCATGGGTGACTTCGTCGACGTCCTTCTTGGCCTCGAGGGAGAGGAGAAGCTGTCAGATGAGGACATGATCGCTGTTCTTTGGGTAACAACACAGATCGAGTTTAACTTTTTTTTTCCCGTTTAACTTGCCGCGTAAAATGCATGTCATTCCTTTCGCATCTTAAACGTTGCGTCGTTCATGGAAAAAAATGGTCGCATTGAATTTGCGGTCGTTTTGAACAGGAGATGATCTTCAGAGGCGCCGACACCGTGGCGATCTTGATGGAGTGGGTCATGGCGAGGATGGCGCTGCACCCGGACATCCAGGCGAAGGCCCAGGCGGAGCTGGACGGCGTCGTGGGCATCGGGCGCGGCGTGGCGGACGCCGACGTCGCCAGCCTACCCTACATCCAGTGCATCGTGAAGGAGACGCTGCGCATGCACCCGCCAGGCCCGCTCCTGTCGTGGGCGCGCCTCGCCGTCCACGACGCGCACGTCGGAGGCCACCTGGTCCCCGCCGGCACCACAGCCATGGTCAACATGTGGTCCATCGCGCACGACCCCGCCATCTGGGCCGAGCCGGAGAAGTTCCGCCCCGAGCGGTTCCAGGAGGAGGACGTGAGCGTCCTCGGGAGCGACCTCCGCCTGGCCCCCTTCGGCGCCGGGCGCCGCGCCTGCCCCGGCAAGATACTGGCCCTCGCCACCACCCACCTCTGGGTCGCCCAGCTTCTGCACAAGTTCGAGTGGGCCGCCGGCGGGGGCGTCGACCTGTCGGAGCGCCTGAGCATGTCGCTGGAGATGGCCACGCCGCTGGTGTGCAAGGCCGTACCCAGGGTTCAGGGCCAAGCGGCCTCCTAGCCTAGCCTCCATGCATGCCTGATGCCTGGATGCCGTAGCGAGAGTGGGAGACTGATGAGTGTATGCCGTTATGTTTGTGTGTCCATGCATGCATGCATGCCTCGGCTACTGTAGCTTCTGGCTTGCTTGTTGTGCATGTCCTGCGTCGAGACCTTGCGTAGTATGATGCAGTATAATTTTAATAATAATATTATTATTAAAGGTTAAAGTTTTGATAATACAGTATGATGCGCCATGTTGTTGTTGGTGGTTAGCTTCTCATTGGTTGATAGTGTATGGTACCACATCCGAACTTTTTTATTTGTCATTTGTTAGTGTAAAATTTAACTATACAACGACAAATAAATAACAATGGAGGGATCGAGTACCATCCATGGCTGCATGTCTGAATGCATATATGCATGCAAGAATGAATGGTGTGTGTTCCTAAACGCCATACTACGAAGAACTATCGTCCAACATTTGTATTGTGTGAGTCTTCCCAACTCGGTCGTTAATCGTGTTTCACGCTTTGTTGGTAGGGAAGATGAGAGAGACGCGAAAGTTGTGACCTTGCCACTAACTGAAACAAAGACGACGACGACGTCTCTGGCGGAAAAAAGGAAAGATCCAAATCCAAACGTTTTTGGTGTGCAGCTTGCAGTGCACCACCCTGAGGCACGTTACAGACGTACTACTACTCAGTAACTTGTGCCATGCATGCATGATCTCATCTCATCATTGGCGCGGTGCAACGCAGAGGTGTGGGCGGGACTGAGCTAGCGATCGAATGCATCGCAGAGATCTCCGGTCTCGCGGATGTCAGAGCGTCGCGTTGCGTTGGTCACGTCCTCGATCAGTCAGGTTCAGTCATCAGTCAGAAACTGAGCTGGTGCTCGTGGGTGGACCAGGACCAGGGGGTCAAGTTGGGTCAGTTCAGAGCATCGGACACTGACGAGATGAAGGTGAGTATGGCTGGGGGTTGCAGTGGTCGGATACTCGGCGGGAACGGGCGCCGGCCGCCGGACACGCCGGCATGGGCGAGCGTGGACGAGACATGCTCTTGCCCGCCTCCGTACTCGGCGCACGCTGCAGCTCGGCGGCGGCCTGTCGCGGATCGCTCCCGTCCCGTCCCATCCCAGAAACTTTTCCACTCGCCGGCAGGAAGTGCAGAGGATCATGATCGCTACACTGGGAACAGTGGAACACAACGGTGGGCGCCGCAGGAAGGCAACGCAAATGCTTCGTCGCGCCGCGTGGCACAGAAAAAGCCCGGGAGCTGATTGGTAGCAGTGCTACTCTGCTAGTTCACCTTCCGCCTGGTCGTGGTCGCCGACAAAACATCGTGGGCCGAATTCTACTACGGGCCTACTCCCTGGACTGCTAGTTTAGTTAACTCTGCAAGTAAGTTTATTTCCCAAAAAAAAAAATTTAATTGTTCATTTTATCTACCATGCTTGAGCTGATCGCTTTTTATATAAAATTTGTAGATATATTTAGGGGTGTTGGGGCTGCTCCGTTTTACAAATCTCAGATCCGTTTCCTAAATCAGTTATCAAACACTCTTAACTCTAACCAACTCTACTCTTGAAACCCCTAGTTCCACCAATTTAGTGGAGCAACGAAAGAGGTGCTCCGCGTGTAGAGCACGCCACGTCACTCATTACACAGTTTAACACTTCGTTTTATTTTATTTCCTTCACGTGTAGAGTTCATCGCCGCCGCCGTTGGTACTATGCGAGCGCGCGCTACGCGTAGGTGAGGAGGACTGGAGGAGGTAGCCACAACCGCAACGTGATGAAGAGGAGACACGCGGCTCAACAGCAAGACACGACGCGACCGATTTTTTAAAGCTCCATTTTCGAAAAATATTTATATTTAGATCACTGGATGACTTAATTACAGTTTTGGATCCAAAGCTCGGCGTCATGAACTATGGCGTCGAGCATGCTGACGCGACAGCCAACGTAGCACGTAGCTCGGCGCCACAGATCTTGGCGCCGAGCTAGGACTTAAGCGCTAATTTGTTTCCTTTCTTCTTCCTCTCATTTCTCTTGCTCCTTTCCGCCCAATGCTTCTACGTCCACATCGTCGCTGCCCATTTCTCTCGCTCCTTGTTGGGGGCCTTCGGCTTACGAAGGTCCTCAAAAACAGGATTTAACAGTATTTCTGGAGCATAATGTGTGAACAGGTACCTTCGGACTCGAGTCGGAATCACAGTAGGAGAAGCCTAAAACAATACGAAGGTTGATACAGCGCCGAAGATGTGAGCGGGAAAGCTTCGGCGTGCTAGCAGGAAATGAAACCGACTTAAAGATGAAAAGGCTATTCAGGCCTCGGTGGATTACTATAGAATTATTACCAAATGTAAAGGGCATGAATGTAATTTTGTATGGGCTGTGTCCCGTGTCTATAAATAGATGAACAGTACCCCCGTACTGTTCAGGGGGGATTTGACGTTTGCTTTTGTGTCACACCTGTACTTTTACCTCCTTTCAAGCTGAAGGTACATTTGTAATTCGATGTCATTTCTGTTTTTTCGTAATAATAATAAGTTGATAATAATATATAATTATATATGTGATCTTTTATATTTTTTATGATTCGTTCTTCATCATCATATGTTGTGTTTATGAAGGTACGTCCTTCATAGCCTTCGTCCGAAAATCATTATATCCCAAGGGAAATAATGCTTCGAAGGACGAAGGACTTTATCGATTAACATCTTCTGTGTTGCCTTGTTCTTAACCCATAGCATTTGAGAACAAGTCCCCAACATTGGCGCCCACCTCCGGTGAACTCACTTCCACTCTTTGAGTTTTTGAACACCTTCGGTGATCATAAACCTTCGCTATGGCGCCGAAGAAAGCTTCAGCAACTGGGGCTGCAGCTCTCCAACCGCTGGACCACAATCAGGAGACTGTCTCCCTTCGGGAGGCCCGAAGCCAGAAAAGGAAGGCTCTTAGTCCGACACCGCCAGAGGATGAGATAGACCAAGAAATCAGAAACATGGAGATGCTTCATCAACAGGTGCAGAGGAAGAAGGAAAAGATGGCCAGACTAGCTGAATTGCAAAGGCAGATAGATGAAGCCTCTGAAGAAGTTCGTCATCTTACTCAGGACGAGCAACACCGAAGGCCTCAGCACCAAGACCTTCATCAGGAGGGTTTCCTCAATGAAGATGACTGGTATGACAATTTCCATCATGGGAATTTTGTTTTTGATGATGCTTCTCCTCTGTCCGCTGAGCTGCAGGCTACACCTTGGCCTCCGTCCTACAAGCCGCCTCAGCTTCCCATATTTGATGGCCATTCAGACCCGAAGCAGTTTTTGATGAGCTACGAAGCAACAGTATCTTCGTATGGTGGCAATGCTGCAATCATGGCCAAATCTTTTGTTATGGCTGTCAGGAGTGTTGCTCAAACCTGGTACTCTTCCCTCCGACCAGGAACGGTCACTTCATGGCAAAAGCTGAAGGACTTGTTGTTAACCAGCTTCCAAGGGTTTCAGACGAAGCCGGTTACTGCTCAAGCTCTATTCCAGTGCACCCAGGATCACGAAGAGTACCTTTAGGCGTACGTCCGGAGGTTCTTGCGTTTGAGGGCTCAGGCACCAACAGTGCCCAACGAGATTGTCATTGAGGCCATGATCAAGGGGCTTCGGCCAGGACCTTCAGCTCAGTACTTTGCTAGGAAGCCTCCTCAAACTTTGGAGAAGCTGCTCCAGAAGATGGACGAATACATTCGGGCCGATAATGATTTTCGCCAAAGAAGGGAGGAGGCTTTCAGGTTTTCTGAAATGACCAGGGGCTTCGGAGGAAGATTCTATCCGAGGCACGTTAGGTCAATCCACAACTCTACTCAAAATGATGATAGGGGAAGCCAGCAGCAAAGGCCACAGTGCTCCTCACAGGTTTCGGGTCAACAGCAAGGCTCCTTCCGACCACCAGCTCCAAGAGGTAGAAGCGCCAGGGGCTTCGGCGGAAGATTTGGAGATCAACCAAGAAGAATTTTTTGCTTATTCTGTGGTGAGAACAAGGGCCATACCACCAGGATGTGCCATGTTACCATCCAGAAGCAAAAGGAAATAGCCGAAGCCACAGCACAACAGGCTCAGCCGAAGCAGGTCATGCACACTGCTTCGTATCATTCGCCTTACATCCTAGAATATGTAGGCAACCACCCTGCAGTTTCTTTTGCTTCGGCGAGTCAACCTCAAGCTTCTTGGCAACAGCCTCCGCCTCCACCACCGCTGCAACAAGGCCAACAGCCAGAAGGGAGCCAATATGGTCCACACCAAAGGGACTTCAGAGAACAATCCGAAGCTCGCACAGTCAACAGCACTGTGCCAGAGTCGAAGCACATCTATTGACAAATATCCTACCTTGATAACAATCTTTTTCATTCAGTTTTATTTTTCGTGTAATAAAGGACATTTTTCAAATTTCATGTAATAGTTTCGTTCTTTGCCACAAGGAAAATATATTTTCTTCACAGGCTTAAGTTGTTGAAACTTAAAGATTTGCGATAACAAGGAGGACCTTCGAATTATCAAAAAAAAAGTTCTTCGAAGCAACAAAAAGTCGTTCTAAGGAACGCAGAGTAAGTTTGCCGAAGTCACAAAAAGCCGTTCCAAAGGTAGCGCAGTGTAAGTTTTTTGCTCCAAAGTCGTTCCAAAGGGAATGCAGAGCTTACAGCGAAAAGTCAACGCTGATACCGCCTAAGTAAAAGGCGAAGCGCGAAAAGTCAACGCGAATACCGCTGAAAGTAAAAGGCGAAGAAGCTCCTAAGGGAGGCTTACAGCGAAAAATAAACGCTGATTCCGCTGAAGTAAAAGGCGAAGAAGCTCCTAAGGGAGGCTTATAGCAAAAAGTCAACGTTGATTATATGTTTTATCGCAGGGATATGTGTGTATCTTCGGAATAAACACCACCTTACATAACATAGCATCATTGCATCATTTCGCATAGCATAAGCATCATACATCATGCTGCATATGGCACAAGAAGCGGACACAATATCGATCTTCAGAAGAACGTTTTGAAAAAGGGGAAAATCATGCTAAGTCACAAGGAGATAAACTATTGATCTTCGGAAGAGTAGCTTCGGGAAATATCTTCACGAAGCTTGGATATTATTTATCAGAACACTATGGACATTGTTGCGACAAATAAAAATTCTTCTTCACGAAGCATGAAAAGAAGGGAAGGTGTTTTTTTCGTCAAAGACTCAAAAACGGTACGTGTGTAAAATTTCATGCATCGTAAAGAATTGAACAATAAAAGCAGGTATATTACATTCAGGGTTACAAAATGTTACACATATTACATTACAGAAGTTTTTACAATGGTACTTAATCTTCTCTCAAAACAACTTCTGCAGCCTCGTTTAGGAGCCGATTAACAACTTCATCCATGATAGTTTCAGCCATCTTTTTAATTTCGTCGTCTCCTTTCGGGTGAGGGCCCGGAGACGCTTTAGTAGGATCTGAAGGAGGACAGGATACGACTACATTACTATTACAAATTGCGAACGAAGTTTAAAATCAAAAACTACAACACAATAAAAACCATTAGTTAATACCTATTTGCCCTTCGGGCTCTGCGCTTTTTTCAGCAGCCTCAGCTACTTCTCTAGCATCGTGAATGCCCTTTTCGCTTTTTCGAATAATTTCTCGGGCCATTTCTCAGCCACCATTATCCCAGACATCGGTGAAAAATTTTCCACCAACCATACTAGCTTCGGCCGAAGGATCTCTTGCATCTTCGAAGGACAAGGCAGCTTCGGATTGCGCTAAAATTTTTACATGCTCGCAGCCCTTTTTCTCCAAAATGGTGGCAATTCCCCTGGCACCTGAGAAAGCACATATGTCTCCGCGGCTATTTAAAATTTCCTCGAAGGCCTCAGCTTCGTGATCGATCCATTCGATGGGACCTTCGGGGTTGCCTCTTGTAAAGCTTTCTTCGCTCGAGAATGCGCCGACGCTAGCGAAGCTAGTTTTCAACTTCTTGACACACTCCATAGATTTGTTGTAGCATCTTTTCTTGGACGAACGAAGCTCTTCAATAGTTCCCTCTAAATGATTTGCCCATTGGTCGCTAAGTTCTCGTCTCGTTTCTTCAAGAATGCGTTCCTCTTTGGCTCTGGCCAGTTGTTTTTGAAGATCTTCAATTTCACGCTTCTGAGCCTCAACTTGACCTTTAAAAGTAGCCTCGTCTTCTTTTATTCTATTTATCAATGAATGTAATATTTTATCTTTTTCGAGACCTTCGTTCCTTAGTTCAATTACTTTGGAACGAAGGTTGCTCAGGGCAATAGCGCACCCTTCGTCTTCGGCATCTTTTTGGGCCCTGAGGGCATTGCTAAGTATAAGGCCATGCAAGGAAGAATGTGTGTGCGTCAATAGATTTAAGCAAACGAAAAATTTTGGTCTCAAGAAAAAGTACAAAGATCTCATTTTTCGTACCTTTAAGCTATTATATGCCAGGCTGTCGGCCAGATCGTTTTTCGACAGCACCGAGAGCCCGTCTTCTAGTGTTGGGAATCCGAGGCTCTTGCTCATCTCCCGACAGACAGAAATCTCCTTGCTGTCAGGGAGACAATACAAAAAGTCCTCTTCTCCACTGCCGTTGAATATTAACGCCCCTTTGGATACTTCAGTTTTTGGGCGTAAAGCTGGGCCTCTTGCTTTTCTTTTTCCGATAATTTTTTCCCCGAAGCATGACGAACAATATAATCAAGGACTTTGGGGGATGCTTCGGGGGCAACAGCACTGATTTCTTCAGCAAGAATTGGCTCTGTTATTCTTTCTTCCTCGGTTTCCAAGGATTTTACTTTCGTGGGCTCTGAGGGCCCAGCTTCAGCTTCAGTTTCTTGTTCTAGAGCCTTAGTATCAGAAATTTCAGATTTCGCTTCGGAAGTTGCAACAGTCTTCTTCGGAGTTGTGTTTGAAGACTTAATTGTTTCCAGAACATCTAACACATTGACCATTCTTTTCCTTTTCGGAGTCACCGCGGGCCCCTTTTGGATTTTTGTTATCTCAACATTTGCTGAAGGACTTAGAAATTCTGATATTTTTTATCCTTCAGCTGATTCTTTTGCTTCTTCCATTTTTTCTGACGATGGCGCTTCAGCCATCTCTTTGGTTTCTGATAACAAAATCTTTGGTTTTCCCAATTCTGTTTTTGTTGACGCTTCGGCCATTTCTGCGACTTCTGGCAGTAAGGTTTGCTTGATTGGCTTTTCAGCTTCGGCGGCCGAAGAGGTCTCTCCGGCGAACTCAGGCACCGAGGCTGGTTCGATATAGCGTGGCCGATGTGTGAGGACCTTTATCCTTTTCCTTTTCGGTGTTGGCTCACTAGAAGCAGTTGCAGCTTTTTCTTTCGCAGAGGTTGTGCTTTTTCTTTTCTGCCCTCGAATGGGATAACGATAATCAGGGTAGACAAACCCGATTGCGTCAAATACTTGGTTCAGTCTTTTCTTTTTTCGGCCTCCGAAGGCTGCTGACAATGCAGTATCTTCGGCCTTCAAGTAAGCCCCAAGTAGTTCATCACTTAAATTTTCAATACTTTTTAGCCAGTCATCATCTGGCTCAACGAATTTATCTCCAAACTTGAAAGTATACTTCAGTCTGATAAGTCCACCTTCGTCAGCCTCCTTTATGGTCTCTTGCGGCATTTCCCATTTTTCCGCGAGCGGCCATACTCTGAAGGCAATATGCTCTTGGACCAAATCTCTCGTTCCAATAAAAGAACAAATAACTCCGAAGGCTCTCTGGCATTCTTCGGCAGCTTCATTCATCTCAACCTTTGGCCTTCGCAGGCCGAAGCTTTGCCAAATAGGGCACATAATTATACCTTTAATATCTTCCCGTGCTGTCAGGTCATTCTTCACATAAAACCATTCTGTCATCCAGTCGCCGGGCCATCTCTTCCGAAAGGTTGGCACGGGACAGCTTGATCCAGACCGAGAAACAAAACTGTAGCAGCCAAAATTATTGTGATACTGTTCCTTACCCCAGGGTTTTGTCTCGTATGATAATTCGTGTATGTTGCAGAAGCTTTTCGCATCAGGTTCCAGACCTTGGCTTCTCACGGCCCACACGAAGATATTCAGCCTTATAATTGCTTCGGGGGTAAGTTGATGAAGATAGACTTCAAACATTTTCAGCACTTCTACGACAAAGCTGCTCAGAGGAAATCGTAGTCCAGCTTTCAAAAAGCTTCGGAACACTACGACTTCATGTTCCTCGGGGGTCGGGCAAGTTTTCTCTCCTTCGTCGACCCTCACAATGGATAAATCCCAGAAGTACCTTCCCCTCATGTTGACAAGATGATTTTCTTTGATACCTGACTTGCCAAAAACTGAATGGCTTGGTCGCCAGGGGCGATCTTCGGAATCTTCACCACCACTATCCACATCATAACTGTCGCTGTCATCAGTATCTTCAGACAAACCTTCTAAAATCTCTTTGGTGATTTTTTCTGTATTGGTCTTCGACATTGCTATAAGAAACCACAGATTCTTCTCTTCATCAAGACTCAGCTTCATCTCGGCAGCAGCCTTCTTATCTTCAGACATCTTCGGAAGCACTAAAAAACTGTTTTCAATGCCGAAGCTTCAAAACTTAAAAGCTAAGAAAATCTTGGTGCGCAAGAGCTAAAAATTGAGTGAGCGGGAGCAGATGGCAAGAGAGTGTGCCAAATGAGCTTGCGGTATGATCTTATTTATACGCCTAGTGCGTTGAAAATTGAAAGACCCCGCTTGTCAGTGAATGTTGCTATTCTAGCAAGAGGAAGGTGTTTTTTCGGACCTTCGGCTTAAAAGCCTTCGTCCATGTCGCAATCTAAATTTATTATTTTAAAACAAATTAATATTGCGAGGGGCTACTGTTGGGGGCCTTCGGCTTACGAAGGTCCTCAAAAACAGGATTTAACAGTATTTCTGGAGCATAATGTGTGAACAGGTACCTTCGGACTCGAGTCGGAATCACAGTAGGAGAAGCCTAAAACAATACGAAGGTTGATACAGCGCCGAAGATGTGAGCGGGAAAGCTTCGGCGTGCTAGCAGGAAATGAAACCGACTTAAAGATGAAAAGGCTATTCAGGCCTCGGTGGATTACTATAGAATTATTACCAAATGTAAAGGGCATGAATGTAATTTTGTATGGGCTGTGTCCCGTGTCTATAAATAGATGAACAATACCCCCGTACTGTTCACGGGGGGATTTGACGTTTGCTTTTGTGTCACACCTGTACTTTTACCTCCTTTCAAGCTGAAGGTACATTTGTAATTCGATGTCATTTCTATTTTTTCGTAATAATAATAAGTTGATAATAATATATAATTATATATGTGATCTTTTATATTTTTTATGATTCGTTCTTCATCATCATATGTTGTGTTTATGAAGGTACGTCCTTCATAGCCTTCGTCCGAAAATCATTATATCCCAAGGGAAATAATGCTTCGAAGGACGAAGGACTTTATCGATTAACATCTTCTGTGTTGCCTTGTTCTTAACCCATAGCATTTGAGAACAAGTCCCCAACACTCCTGTCCGCCCAATGCTTCTGCGTCCGCATCGCTGCTGCCCGATTCGCCGGCCGCCCCCTCCCCCCGATTCGCCAGGCCACCGCCGACCCCGATTCACCGACCGCCGCCGTTCCTCCCTCCGACCGCCCACTCCGACCCCATTTCTTAAGGTAACATTTTTTCTAATTATTACTTTTTTTATTTATTTGTTATTAATTAGTTAGGTTTAGGTGTTAGCTATTAGTTAGTGGTTAGTGAGTAGTCAGTATTCTTTTAGCATGGTTTAGGGTTTACGAGTAAGTGAGTAGTCAGTGTTAATTAACATTGGTTAGCATTTATTTAGTTTAGGGTTTATTTAGTACTTTTACATGTTCAGCCATCACGCTGTTTATTTATCTGCAGATTTTAGAAACCTGACCGTATAGGGGAGGTGCTGCCCATTTTTTACTGGAAGTAAATATTTAGGGTTTATGAGATGAGTAGATGGGGATAGCAATAAGTTAGGCATTAGTTGATAGTGTTACTCATGTACCATATTTAATGGATATTGAGCTAATAATCCGTGTTTACAATAGATGGACACCCTAGTGACACTATATCATAGAGGAAGCGTGGAGGAAGATGTTTATGGGAATGTTAGTTTTTATGGTATGAAGAAGGTGACTGTGATGTTCGATGAAAGACCCTCTTTTGGCCAGATTTTCGCTCGTGCTTGTGAGGAGATTATTTGCAATTTAAATGACCCTAGAATATCAATTCAAGGTTTGTTGTCCCATGTTACATCTGAGACAGTTGTTCGACGGTTGATCTCCATTGCCTCTGAAGATGACTAGGTGAAATATGTCAAAATTGTGAAGATGATTGTTCCACCATGTATGTGTGTGGTTGTTCGAAAGTTATCGTTTAGTAATTGCGATGCTCTAGTCGGGTTATCTTCACAAATGTCAAATGCATCTCGTAGTGAAGCTCCTTTGCCTGAGCTTCCGGAAGATGTCAATGTTGTGCTAGATGCTCAATCGGCCCCGAACGAGGTTCAAATTTCTCGTCCTGTTCGCGGCGTTTGTGGGGCTTTGAATCTGGTGGTACCCCCCAGGAGGTCCCACTGACCCAAGATCCAACCCCGGATCATCCTAGTAGGTGTCTTTAACACGTTATTCATATCCATCGTTAATTCGTTTCATTAGACTTTTAATGTAGTATTTCCTCCTTTGACGCGATGCAGGATCTCCACAACTAGATAAATGGTGCTTATATTCATGTGCCCCTATCATTCAATATGGACCACATATGTAGGGCCTCAAATAGTGTTGATGTTCAGATTGAGGATAAGGAGGAGCCATATGAGGCTACACGAGCCTTAGATTCTGATGATAACCGCCCAGTTCAAAAAATAACCGAGCAAGAAATTAAACTCATAAGACGTTTGTGTCTCGAGCGTGACCCTGCAGTATATAAATTTAGCAGTCTAAGTCATTCCACCGGTGCATACACAGAAGGACGTGATGATTAACTGCTAGAGGGTCTGGATAACACCGACAACATTGAGATTAAGGTAGGCTTACTTTTCAAGGACGTGCCTACACTGATACGATGGCTACATGAATATTCTGTGGACCGCAAGAGGCCGTTCAAGGTGAGACACTCGTATGCACAGCGTCGTTACACAGTTGTGTGCCAGGTGTCGGAATGTAATTGGAGGGTCCGTGCCCGATGGTGAGTTGTGAAAGGGAATTAGACTTACACCTATTTCCTAAATGATTTTGGTGGTTGAATTGCCCAACACAAATAATTGGACTAACTAGTTTGCTCTAAGTGTATAAGTTATACAGGTGCCAAAGGTTCACACTTAGCCAATAAAAAGACCAAGAATTGGGTTCAACAAAGAGAGCAATGGATAACCGAAGTGTGCCCTGGTCTGGCGCACCGGACTGTCCGGTGCACCAGGGGACTTCACGCTGAACTCTTCACCTTCGGGAAAATCCAGAGGCGCTCCGCTATAATTCACCGGACTGTCCGGTGTACACCGGACAGTGTCCGGTGCCCCAGGGAAGAGCAGCTCTGGAACTCGCCAGCTTTGGGAATCCGCTCCGCTATAATTCACCGGACATGTCCGGTGTACACTGGACTGTCCGGTGAGCCAGCGGAGCGACGGCTATTCGGCGCCAACGGTCACCTGCAGAAGCATTAAATGCGCGCCAGAGCGCGCAGAAGTCAGGCACGCGCGATGTGGCGCACCGGACACTCTACAGTGCATGTCCGGTGTGCCACCGGACATCCAGGCGGGCCCAGCAGTCAGAGCTCCAACGGTCGGAACCCAACGGCCTGGTGACGTGGCTGGCGCACCGGACACTGTCCGGTGTGCACCGGACTGTCCGGTGCACCATGCGACAGACAGCCCCACCAAATGGCTAGTTTGGTGGTTGGGGCTATAAATACCCCCAACCACCCCACATTCAAGTCATCCAAGTTTTCCACCTTCCAACTACTTACAAGAGCTCTAGCATTCAATTCTAGACACACTCAAGTGATCAAATCCTCTCCCAATTCCACCCAAAGCTTTAGTGACTAGTAAGAGAGATTTGTTGTGTTCTTTTGAGCTCTTGCGCTTGGATTGCTTCTTTTCTTTCTCAATCTTTCTTGAGATCAAACTCACTTGTAATTGAGGCAAGAGATACCAATTGTGTGGTGGTCCTTGCGGGAACTTTGTGTTCCAAGTGTTTGAGAAGAAGAAGCTCACTCGGTCCGAGGGACCGTTTGAGAGAGGGAAAGGGTTGAAAGAGACCCGGTCTTTGTGACCACCTCAACGGGGAGTAGGTTTGCGAGAACCGAACCTCGGTAAAACAAATCCATGTGTCACACTCCTTATTCGCTTGCGATTTGTTTTGCACCCTCTCTCGCGGACTCGATTATATTTCTAACGCTAACCCGGCTTGTAGTTGTGATTATTTTTGAGAATTTCAGTTTCGCCCTATTCACCCCCTCTAGGCGACTTTCAATTGGTATCAGAGCCCGGTGCTTCATTAGAGCCTAACCGCTCGAAGTGATGTCGGGAGAACACACCAAGAAGGAGATGGAGACCGGCGACAAGCCCGCTACAAGCCACGGGAAGGCTTCATCGGAAGAGTCCCGCAACAAAAAGAAAGGGAAGGAGAAGAAAGCCTCCTCCCACAAGTCGCATCAGAGTGGCGACAAGAAAAAGAAAATGAGGAAGGTGGTCTACTACGAGACCGACACTTCATCACCTTCCACCTCCGGCTCCGACGCGCCCTCCATAACTTCTAAGCGCCATGAGCGCAAGAAGTTTAGTAAGATCCCCTTACACTATCCTCGCACTTCTAGACATACTCCATTACTTTCCGTTCCATTAGGCAAACCGCCAACCTTTGACGGTGAAGATTATGCTAGGTGGAGTGATTTAATGAAATTTCATCTAACCTCACTCTACAAAAGTATATGGAATGTTGTTGAGTTTGGAGCACAGGTACCATCCGTAGGGGATGAGGATTTTGATGAGGACGAGGTGGCCCAAATCGAGCACTTCAACTCCTAAGCCACAACAATAGTCCTTGCCTCTCTAAGTAGGGAGGAGTACAACAAGGTGCAAGGATTAAAAAGCACCAAGGAAGTTTGGGACATGCTCAAAACCGCGCACGAGGGTGATGAACTCACCAAGATCACCAAGCGGGAAACGATCGAGGGGGAGCTCGGTCGCTTTCGTCTTCGCCAAGGGGAGGAGCCACAAGACATGTACAACCGTCTCAAAACCTTGGTGAATCAAGTGCGCAACCTCGGGAGCAAAAAGTGGGATGACCACGAGGTGGTTAAGGTTATTTTAAGATCACTTATTTTCCTTAACCCTACTCAAGTACAATTAATTCGTGGCAATCCAAGATATACACTAATGACTCCCGAGGAAGTAATCGGGAATTTTGTGAGCTTTGAATTTATGATCAAGGGCTCACGGAAGATCAACGAGCTTGACGGTCCCTCCACTTCCGAAGCTCAACCGGTCGCATTCAAGGCGACGGAGGAGAAGAAGGAGGAGTCTACACCAAGTAGACAACCAATCGACGCCTCCAAGCTCGAAAATGAGGAAATGGCGCTCGTCATCAAGAGCTTCCGCTAAATCCTCAAACAAAGGAGAGGGAAGGACTACAAACTCCACACCAAGAAAGTGTGTTACAAATGTGGTAAGCCCGGTCATTTTATTGCAAAATGTCCTATATCTAGTGACAGTGACAGGGGTGACGACAAGAAGGGGAGAAGAAAAGAGAAGAAGAGATACTACAAGAAGAAGGGCGGCGATGCCCATGTTTGTCGTGAGTGGGACTCCGACGAAAGCTCTAGCGACTCCTCCGGCGACGAGGACGCCGCCAACATCGCCGTCACCAAGGGACTTCTCTTCCCCAACGTCGGCCACAAGTGCCTCATGTCAAAGGACGGCAAAAAGAAGAAGGTTAAATCTAAATCCTCCACTAGATATGAGTCTTCTAGCGATGATAATGCTAGTGATGAGGAGGATAATTTACGTACTCTTTTTGCCAACTTAAACATGTAACAAAAAGAGAAGTTAAATGAATTGATTAGTGCCATCCATGAGAAGGATGACCTCTTGGACACCCAAGAGGACTTCCTAATCAAGGAAAACAAAAAGCATGTTAAAGTTAAAAATGCTTATGCTCTAGAAGTTGAAAAATGCGAAAAATTATCTAGTAAGCTAAGCACTTGCCATGATACCATTGACAACCTTAGAAATGAGAATGCTAATTTGTTAGCTAAGGTTGATTCAAATGTTTGTAATGTTTCAATTCCAAATGATAATGTTGAATTACTTGCTAAAATAGAAGAATTGAACATTTCTCTTGCAAGCCTTAGGATTGAAAATGAAAAATTAATTGCTTGGGCTAAAGATTTTGATGTTTGCAATGCTACTATTTTCGATCTTAGAGATAAAAATGATATATTGCATTCTAAGATTGTTGAACTTAATTCTTGCAAACCCTCTACATCTATCGTTGAACATGTTACTATTTGCATTAGATGTAGAGATGTTGACATTGATGCTATTCATGATCACATGGCTTTAATTAAACAACAAAATGATCATATAGCAAAATTAGATGCTAAAATTACCGAGCATGACTTAGAGAATGAAAATTTTAAATTTGCTAGAAGCATGCTCTATAGAGGGAGACGCTCTGGCATTAAGGATGGCATTGGTTTTCAACAGGGAGACAATGTCAAAGTTAATGCCCCTCCTAAGAAATTGTCCAACTTTGTTAAGGGCAAGGCTCCCATGCCTCAGGATAACGAGGGTTACATTTTATACCCTGCCGGTTATCCCGAGAGCAAAATTAAGAGAATTCACTCCAGGAAGTCTCACTCTGGCCCTAACCATGCTTTTATGTATAAGGGTGAGACATCTAGTTCTAGGCAACCAACCCATGCTAAGTTGCCTAAGAAGAAAACTCCTAGTGCATCAAATGATCATGACATCTCATTTAAAACCTTTGATGTATCTTATGTTTTAACTAACAAATCCGGCAAGGTAGTTGCCAAGTATGTTGGGGGCAAACACAAGGGATCAAAGACTTGTGTTTGGGTACCCAAAGTTCTTGTATCTAATGCCAAAGGACCCAAAACCATTTGGGTACCTAAAGTGAAGAACTAAACTTGTTTTGTAGGTTTATGCATCCGAGGGCTCAAGCTGGGTAATCGACAGCGGGTGCACAAACCACATGACCAGGGAGAAAAGGATGTTCTCCTCCTATGAGAAAAACCAAGATCCCCAACGAGCTATCACATTCGGGGATGGAAATCAAGGTTTGGTCAAAGGATTGGGTAAAATTGCTATATCACCTGACCATTCTATTTCCAATGTTTTTCTTGTAGATTCATTAGATTACAATTTGCTTTCCGTTTCTCAATTATGCAAAATGGGCTACAACTGTTTATTCACTGATGTAGGTGTCACTGTCTTTAGAAGAAGTGATGATTCAATAGCATTCAAGGGAGTGTTAGAGGGTCAGCTATACTTAGTGAATTTTGATAGAGCTGAACTCGACACTTGCTTAATTGCTAAGACTAACATGGGCTGGCTCTGGCATCGCCGACTAGCACATGTTGGAATGAAGAATCTTCATAAGCTTCTAAAGGGAGAACACATTTTAGGATTAACCAATGTTCATTCTGAGAAAGATAGGATTTGTAGTGCATGCCAAGCAGGGAAGCAAGTTGGTGCTCACCATCCACACAAGAACATCATGACGACCGACAGGCCACTGGAGCTCCTACACATGGATCTATTCGGCCCGATCGCTTACATAAGCATCGACGGGAGTAAGTACTGTCTAGTTATTGTGGATGATTATTCTCGCTTCACTTGGGTGTTCTTTTTGCAGGAAAAATCACATACCCAAGAGACCTTAAAGGGGTTCTCGAGACGGGCTCAAAATGAGTTCGGCTTGAGGATCAGGAAGATTAGAAGCGACAACGGGACGGAGTTCAAGAACTCACAAATAGAAGGCTTCCTTGAGGAGGAGGGCATCAAGCATGAGTTCTCTTCTCCCTACACGCCACAACAAAATGGTGTAGTGGAGAGGAAGAATAGAACTCTATTGGACATGGCTAGAACCATGCTTGATGAGTACAAGACATCGGATCGGTTGAAAGGGAATTAGGATTACACCTATTTCCTATATTAATTTTGGTGGTTGAATTGCCCAACACAAATAATTGGACTAACTAGTTTGCCCAAGCTTATAAGTTCCACAGGTACAAAGGTTCACCATAAGCTAATAAAAAGACCAAGAAAAAGGGTTCAAAAGAAAGGAGCAAAGAGAAACCGAAGTGCTCCCTGGTATGGCGCACCGGACTGTCCGGTGCGCCACCGGACAGTGTCCGGTGCACCAGGGAGGATTGCCTTCAAACTCTTCACCTTCGGGTTTCTCAGGCGCAGCCCACTATAATTCACCGGACTGTCCGGTGCACCACCGGACAGTGTCCGGTGCTCCAGAGTGAAGCAGCTCTGAACTGGCCAGCTTCGGGAAAATGGGAGGTCGCTCCGCTAAAATTCACCGGACTGTCCGGTGTACACCGGACTGTCCGGTGTGCCAGCGGAGCAACGGTCATCTGCGCGCAACGGTCGACTCTGCAAAGTGTACAGTTGAATTCAGAGTGTCAGAGCAGAAGTCAGAGGGGCACCGGACTGTCCGGTGCCACATGAGGACAAAGCCTCCAATGGTCGACCAGCTCCAATCTCAACGGATAGGATAACGTGGCTGGCGCACCGGACATGTCCGGTGCGCCCATCGCCAGCAGCTTCTCCAACGGCTACAAAATTGGATGGTGGCTATAAATACCACCCCAACCGGCCACTTCATGGTGTGGGAGTCCAAGCAACATTCCAAGTCATCTAGTTGACATACTAAAAGCCCTCCCAACCACCTATATTCATTGATACATCTTATACACAAGATCTAGCCCACTACAACCAACACAAGTGCCACAAAAGAGAGAGCGAGCAATTGAGAGCTACTCAATTGAGTTTAGCCCTAGTGCCTTGTGAGATACATTGAGAGATAGTGTGTGCTTCATCCTTGTGTTCATTTGCGCGTGGAGTTTTGACTCCCATTCAAACTTCCTCCAAAGTGTTGGAGGCTTGTAAAAGCTAGCAAGAGACACCAAAGAGTGTGGTGGTCCTTGCGGGATCGAGTGTGATCCTTGAGAAGAAGAAGAGCTCACCGATCCTTGTGTGATCGGTGGAGAGAGGGAAAGGGTTGAAAAAGACCCGTCCTTGAGTGGACTCCTCAACGGGGACTAGGCCTTCGGGGGCCGAACCTCGGTAAAACAAATCACCCGTGTTCATTGTGTTTCTTGCTTGTGATTTGTTTGCTTTCCCTTCTCTAAGTTTTCTTGCACCATTCTTCGCTAACATATTTTGGTGTTGCTTCAAGTTAAATACTCATTTGGTGGAGCAACCCTTCGCAAGAAAGAACTTTACTTATTGCTCTTCTCATCTAAGCCTTCTTGCTCTACTATCCATATATCTAGTAGTTGTATTGTTTATCAATTCCACATTATTTCAAAGCAACTTTGGTTTCAAGCAAAGGACTTAGTTCTTATACTTCGATAATTATATTTCTTGTTCTAACCACTAATCAAAGGATCTAGTTGGGGGATAAAGTTTTAATCTACAGGTTTCGCCTATTCACCCCCCCTCTAGGCGACTTTCAATTGGTATCAGAGCTAGGCACTTCATCTTGAGTCTAACAACTCGAAGTGATGGCTCGTAGAAGATCCCACAAGAACAAGAAGACCCAGGAGAACAAGGAGGTAACTCTTGAGATATTACTTTCCGATTGTTCTAATTATGATTCATGGTCTACTAGAGTGATAAATGCTTTTAGAGCGGTAGACCCTCAATTAGAACAAATTATAGACAAGAGTATCTTCCCTCCTAGTTATAATGAAAAAATTATCTCCGAGGAGGATCAAAGATGTTTTCGCTTAAACTACCTAGCTTTTGACATCTTAAGTAATTCTCTTAGCAAAGAAGATTATCGTGCCTTCATATCAAATTATGACGAATCCACCCATGATGCGCATGATATTTGGACTAGAATTAAAAGCAAACTTGATGAGTCCAAACATGATAGTTCATTTTGTGTCTCTACTTCCTTTGGTATTTGTGATACTAACCCTTGCAAGGAAGAAGAAGAGAATGAACGATGGAGACCAAACGATGAATCCACCTCTCCAAAAGCTTTGTCTTCCCATTTCGATTCCCACATGTGTTGTGTGGCTAATGCAAATGATAGCGGAAGCACAAATGAGGATGAGGAGGAAGAAAGGAGCTTTGTGCAACTCTACGCTCGCTTAAGCCAAGAAGATAAGGCGGTCATGCTCAAACTTATAGAAAGAGCGAGAGAGCAAGGCGAAGCTCGTCAAAGACTAGAAAGTATTCTCTCCATGAAGATGCAACACTTTGACGAGTTGACTAAAGAACATGAGGAGCTAAAGTGCTCTCATGTTGATTTGGTCCAAAGGTATGAAACTGTTTCAATTGAGCATGATAACGCTTTACATTGTATCGCTCAATTAGTAAATAGGAATACCCTGCTTAAGGACCAAGTAGAAAAGCTAAAAGTTGAAAATCTAGCTTTTCAAGAAAAATATGATATGCTTCTATGTTCTCATGAAAATCTTATGGATGATCATATCATATTAAACATTGCTCATGAGGTCGTGATAGAAAACTTAAAATCCCAACAACCTCACTCGTGCACATGTATTCAAATTGATACTATATTACCATGTGCTAATGCTTGTTGTTTGTCAACAAGCAAATCTTCCTTTGAGATAGAATTTGCAGGAACAAATGATGATTCATATCAAAAGCTCAAAGAAGAAAATGAGAGGCTAAAGAAGAGCTTGACACAACTAAAAGGGAAATGCATTACCCAACCTTCTCAAGATAACCGTGATCACATGGTGAAGAAGCTTAAGACGGGAACAACCGTGGCATGCACTACATCCCTTGAAGAAAATGTCAAGGATTTGAGGATTGCCAAGAGGAAGAAACAAAAGATGAAATTCAACACCTCCTCCAAAAGCCTCAACCACGCCTCCACAAAAGGTAACATCCAAGGTAATGATCAAGCCACACTTCACATTAAGAGGTGTAGTGAATGCTTTGAAGAGGGGCACTTGATTAGGTCATGTCCCTACATTAAAAATGGCTTGATTATTAACAAGGATGATAGACTTTGTTTTAAATGCTCCAAGAAGGGACACTTGCTTAGATCTTGTCCCCATTTAAAACAAAAAGGCATAGGGTTAGAAAAGAAAGTCTTTACTAACCATGTAGCAAGCAACAAACAAGGAAAGAAGAAAGCTTCAAAACTTGAAAAACGCCTTTGCTACACATGCCGTAAGAAGGGACATCAATGCAGGGATTGTCCCATTGGTAACAATCCTACTCCTAGCTTGTCAATTAATTCTCATGTAACTAGGCAACCCAAAATTGCAACTTGTGCTAGAAAGGTAATGAGTTTACCTAGTGATAACAAAAAGGACTTTTGGGTTCCTAGATCTTTGTTGACTAACCGTGATGGACCCATCAAGCGATGGGTACCAAAATATGCTTGACAAGCTTTGTAGGAAAAGGAGATGGTATGAAGCCTTGGGGTGCTTGAGAAAGTTAATTCAATTTAACTCAAGCTATCAAATCTTCAATGATCTATATACATGATTGACCCAAGGTTATTTTTCAAATTGCTATGTCTTAAACTCATATCATCTCGAGGAAGATATTATATGTTGTAGGAAGTGAAGAGGTATCATATGCAAAAAATCAAGGCCTACAACATGGAGGAAAGCCAAAGGATGGTAACACTTATCTTTTAAGTGCAAGTATTTAAAATATCATTTCTTATGTGTCTTGTGTAGTCACATAGAAAAATTGAAGCACTTTAAATGTCTTTAAATTGATATTACCATTCTTTGAAGAATTTCCTCTCATATGGTAGTTTGCACATTCATCATTTCCATACTATGGCAATCTACATGCTTTAATTTATTGCTAGTATGTCATGGCCTATCCTTCCTCTAATTATCTTGTTGTTGCCATGATTCTAGATATAGAGAGATATTTCATGTTCTTAAAGGAATAAGGTGTCATGTAAGGAATTCAAATCCTTAGGACACTTATAAAAGGAAAACTCTCTCTATAACTAGAATAGTGAGATTAATGATTTTATCTAAGTAACCCAAGTAGTCTCACTTATAGAGAATAGGTTTCTCTTTGGAAAAGCATGTAATCTGACATAAAAAGAAAAATCAATCCAATGACTTATGATGTGCTTCTACTTACTTAAATTGGATTTGATTCTTTCACATTTATCGCTTTCCATATCATGAATTAGATTCATTCCCATAATCTTAAAGGATTATTTATGCTTGTTTTATGAGTTAAAATTGAGCATAACATCATCTATGGATAATCTAGTTCATGCTATGAAGTTTCCATGTTTTTAGTAATCTAGCTTCCCATTCCTTATCAAAATGATTACAAAAATGGAAACTAGTGCTTGTGTTGCTACTAACATTTCTCTTGAGTTCAATTATGAAAATCTACAAGAAAGAAAGTGCACAAGCCTCATGGGTTGATCTTCACCCAAAGGAAGAAAGGTAAAAAGCAAAGGTATGGGAACTCATCTTCTTAAGTTTGGTTCCCATCTCAATGGGTATTTAATCTAAATTATCATATTCTACCCTTGTGAGGAATAGATTCTTTATTGAACCGAAATGAACTAAGTGTGCATTCAATATCATTTTCATAAATGCGCTTGTCCATTAGAATCTAATTCATGTCTTTGCTATATCCATTTTCATATTGATGCGCTTCTAAGTCATGATAATAAATTCAATATGAAAAAGTAAAATTCCTTTGATTGATAAAAAATGATTAAAATGGTGCTCATTCCTCTTTTCTGTTAATGTGCACTAATGTTAAGAAATTTACTTCATGCCTATGTGACTCATGGATGATGAATTATGCTTATTTCCTAGAAATCATCCATCACTTTATACTCCCTTGCATTACTAACATTCTTCTTGAGTATTTTTAATAAGTTTGAAAGGAAAAAGAAGCCACTGCAAAGGGAGTACTCTCAAATGAAAGAGGAGAACATCAAGAACAACACCACCTACTTCTACGAAACAATCAATGGTGTGGTTGTGAGTATTCTAAACCCTTTCATATTGAGAATGCTGGGCTCAAGTTGTTCATTACAAATTTAATGAGCCTTGATCAAGATGTATAATGCTTCTCTCTATTTGTCTTTAAAGTAAATGCATCCATTCAATTCATTCAAATACTTGATGCATATCTTTAGGGGGAGCCTTTTTATCTTGATTATGTTAAGACTATTGCTTTATCTCAGTAATTTCATATAGTCTCTTGCATGAGAATAAGTTTCTCATGAAGTATGCTACTATCTTTAAACTCTTGTCTTTCACTCTAAAGTAGCATATTTGCTGGTTTCTCCTACTCTAAGCTTAATTGATAATCTAATGTGTATGTTGTTCTTTTGATCACATCTGTTATTTGTTTGATCATTGAATGACTTCAATCAACAATCATGCTTCTTAGTGTCGTATATACTATCAATCGATATCTCTCTTGATATGCACTAAGTTAAAAGGAGAATTCATGATACATTTATGCAACTTGTGATCCATTTGATATATGCTAACAATAACTTGAAAAGATCACTAGTTGTAGAACTCTCTCTTGTGCAAAATATTTCCATATATTGTCATTAAGAATAGGTCTTAAGCATCTAAGACTGAGGACAAAGCACAATGAAGAGAGCGTCCCTATGTAAAGGTACAAAAAGGTAAAACTATCTCCTTTCATTTAAACTTGTATCTAAATCTTCCTTTTCTATACTCTCTTTACATATCTTGTTTAAAAGGAAAAGAAAGCATGTCCATGCATATCCCTGCTTCATATCTAGTTTAACTTCTCAAAAATTCATTCATGCTTTAATGCATCTTTGTTGAAACTAGATGAAGTGATTTAATTGTCAAAGAGCTTAAAGCTTAACCTTGTAACGAGGATAAGCTGCCTTTATTCCAAAGGTGGATGGTCCTTAAGCCTCTTTGAAATCCTTAAGGGAAAAAGCTTGAAATATTTACAATATGCTTTCATAAGTGCATTGTTGGGGCGAAGGCAAAGACGCCACCCTTCGCTCGTCGCCTTTCGCTGCAGTCGCTGGTTTGACGAAGACAAAACGGGCAGGGACACCCTTCGCTTCATTCAGCACCAGACGAAGGCCTGCGGTGACGTCTCCCCGCAGCACGGCCTCGTCCCGCTCTGAGGCCCACGTGTGATCTGGCCCATTGTAACGGGCCCCGCGTGGCCGCCTTTGTGTTACGGGCCTAGTTTGTAAAGGCATTCTTGTAAGTACAGCTTGTAACCCTGCTTTATGGGAATATTCTGGGGATAAACTAGGTGTCCGAGGGCACATGCGTCCTTAACACAAGGCGCTGGGCACTCAGATACCTATAAATACCCCCGCACAGTGCCCGTGAGAGGATAGATTAACAGAGCTATTTGCCCCCGAGCACGTAACCCTGTTGTCACCACCGTTCACCCTTGTTGGCCTCCTTGCTGCTGAGAGCAAGTTCCAACATGCATAAACTGTCATGAGCATCACACTTATACTATGACACAATGCACTTCACATTCTGTATGATATAGATATGTTCTCATTTACCTAATTATGTGCAATTGGCATTTAAGACCAAAATATGTGTTCCTCTCCATGCACATACTTAGGGGGAGCAATCTATGTTATATAGAACTATAATCATGCTTAATTTGATATATCTTCTTGATCATATCTCTTTTATATGCTATGACTAATGTGTTTTCAAGTGAATTTCAAACCAAGTCATAGGTACATTGAAAGGGAATTGGAGCCTTCGGCGAAGACAAAGCTTCCACTCTACTCTATCAGTATTATCTACCCTTCGCCATCACTCCACAATGTCTCTCCATCTTTGGTATAATCTTCACTCATATGTTTTATTTGCCAAAGGGGAGAAAATGATTAGGAAAAGGGCTTATATATCACTCAAAGTATCCGTTTTTGGCGATTCATGCCAAAGGGGGAGAAAGTATAAGCCCAAAGCAAAAGGACCGCACCACCACCCTAATTTTTAAAATTAATGATTTTCAATTGGATGGAAAATTTCAAAATTGGTATCTCTTTGTGTTCTAAAGGGGGAGCAAGTAGTACTTTCAAAACTTAATATCTTAAAACCCTCTTGAACACTAAGAGGAGAATTTACTTGAGGGGGAGTTTTGTTTAGTCAAAGGAAAAGCATTTGAAACAAAGGGAGAAAATTTCAAATCTTGAAAATGCTTCTTTCAATCTTACTCATTTACCTTTGGCTATCTTGCAAAAAGTTCTTGAAAAGAATTTACAACAGATTTTGCAAAACAAAACTAGTGGTGCAAATGTGGTCCAAAATGTTAAGAATCAATCCATGCATATCTAGAAAGTAATATTTATTGGCTCAATTCTAAGTAACCTTTGCACTAACATTTTGCGAACTAGTTCAATTCTGCACTTCTATATTTGCTTTGGTTTGTGTTGGCATCAATCACCAAAAAGGGGGAGATTGAAAGGGAATTAGGCTTACACCTATTTCCTATATTAATTTTGGTGGTTGGATTGCCCAACACAAATAATTGGACTAACTAGTTTGCCCAAGCTTATAAGTTCCACAGGTACAAAGGTTCACCATAAGCTAATAAAAAGACCAAGAAAAAGGGTTCAAAAGAAAGGAGCAAAGAGAAACCGAAGTGCTCCCTGGTATGGCGCACCGGACTGTCCGGTGCGCCACCGGACAGTGTCCGGTGCACCAGGGAGGATTGCCTTCAAACTCTTCACCTTCGGGTTTCTCAGGCGCAGCCCACTATAATTCACCGGACTGTCCGGTGCACCACCGGATAGTGTCCGGTGCTCCAGATTGAAGCAGCTCTGAACTGGCCAGCTTCGGGAAAATGGGAGGTCGCTCCGCTAAAATTCACCGGACTGTCCGGTGTACACCGGACTGTCCGGTGTGCCAGCGGAGCAACGGTCATCTGCGCGCAACGGTCGACTCTGCAAAGTGTACAGTTGAATTCAGAGTGTCAGAGCAGAAGTCAGAGGGGCACCGGACTGTCCGGTGCTGCACCGGACTGTCCGGTGCCACATGAGGACAAAGCCTCCAACGGTCGACCAGCTCCAATCTCAACGGATAGGATAACGTGGCTGGCGCACCGGACTGTCCGGTGCGCCCATCGCCAGCAGCTTCTCCAACGGCTACAAAATTGGATGGTGGCTATAAATACCACCCCAACCGGCCACTTCATGGTGTGGGAGTCCAAGCAACATTCCAAGTCATCTAGTTGACATACTAAAAGCCCTCCCAACCACCTATATTCATTGATACATCTTATACACAAGATCTAGCCCACTACAACCAACACAAGTGCCACAAAAGAGAGAGCGAGCAATTGAGAGCTACTCAATTGAGTTTAGCCCTAGTGCCTTGTGAGATACATTGAGAGATAGTGTGTGCTTCATCCTTGTGTTCATTTGCGCGTGGAGTTTTGACTCCCATTCAAACTTCCTCCAAAGTGTTGGAGGCTTGTAAAAGCTAGCAAGAGACACCAAAGAGTGTGGTGGTCCTTGCGGGATCGAGTGTGATCCTTGAGAAGAAGAAGAGCTCACCGATCCTTGTGTGATCGGTGGAGAGAGGGAAAGGGTTGAAAAAGACCCGTCCTTGAGTGGACTCCTCAACGGGGACTAGGCCTTCGGGGGCCGAACCTCGGTAAAACAAATCACCCGTGTTCATTGTGTTTCTTGCTTGTGATTTGTTTGCTTTCCCTTCTCTAAGTTTTCTTGCACCATTCTTCGCTAACATATTTTGGTGTTGCTTCAAGTTAAATACTCATTTGGTGGAGCAACCCTTCGCAAGAAAGAACTTTACTTATTGCTCTTCTCATCTAAGCCTTCTTGCTCTACTATCCATATATCTAGTAGTTGTATTGTTTATCAATTCCGCATTATTTCAAAGCAACTTTGGTTTCAAGCAAAGGACTTAGTTCTTATACTTCGATAATTATATTTCTTGTTCTAACCACTAATCAAAGGATCTAGTTGGGGGATAAAGTTTTAATCTACAGGTTTCGCCTATTCACCCCCCCTCTAGGCGACTTTCATCGGTTTTGGGCCGAGGCGGTCAACACTGCCTGCTACGCCATCAACCAGTTATATCTACATCGAATCCTCAAGAAGACATCATACGAACTCCTAACCGGTAAAAAGCCCAATATTTCATATTTTAGAGTCTTTGGTAGCAAATGTTTTAT
The DNA here is from genome assembly GCF_902167145.1 of Zea mays. Taxonomy (NCBI): domain Eukaryota; kingdom Viridiplantae; phylum Streptophyta; class Magnoliopsida; order Poales; family Poaceae; genus Zea; species Zea mays. Next base: position 173,110,510 of record NC_050102.1, read on the forward strand.
TCTTGTTAAAAGAGGTAGAAAATCCAAATTTGCTCCTAAGACTGTAGAAGGCTTTTTACTAGGATATGATTCAAACACAAGGGCATATAGAGTCTTTAACAAGTCCTCTGGACAAGTTGAAGTTTCTTGTGACGTTGTGTTTGATGAGACTAACGACTCTCAAGTAGAGCAAGTTGATCTTGATGAGATAGGTATTGAAGAGGCTCCGTGCATCGCGCTAAGGAACATGTCCATTGGGGATGTGTGTCCTAAGGAATCCGAAGAGCCTCCAAATGCACAAGATCAACCATCCTCCTCCACGCAAGCATCTCCACCGACTCAAACTGAGGATGAAGCTCAAGTTGATGGAGTAGAAGATCAAGCAAATGAGCCACCTCAAGATGACGACAATGATCAAGGGGGAGATGCAAATGATCAAGACAAGGAGGATGAAGAACAAAGACCGCCACACCCAAGAGTCCACCAAGCAATCCAACGAGATTACCCCGTCGACACCATTCTCGACGACATTCATAAGGGGGTAACCACTAGATCTCGTGTTGCACATTTTTGTGAGCATTACTCTTTTGTTTCCTCTATTGAGCCACACAGGGTTGAGGAAGCACTACAAGATTCAGATTGGGTGGTGGCGATGCAAGAGGAGCTCAACAACTTCACTAGGAATGAGGTATGGCATTTAGTTCCACGTCCTAACCAAAATGTTGTAGAAACCAAATGGGTGTTCCGCAACAAGCAAGATGAGCATGGTGTGGTGACAAGGAACAAAGCTCGACTTGTGGCCAATGGATTCTCCCAAGTCGAAGGTTTGGATTTCGGTGAAACCTATGCACCCGTAGCTAGGCTTGAGTCAATTCGTATATTATTAGCCTATGCTACTTACCATGACTTCAAGCTTTATCAAATGGACGTGAAGAGTGCCTTCCTCAATGGACCGATCAAGGAAGAGGTCTATGTTGAGCAACCTCCCGGCTTTGAAGATAGTGAGTATCCTAACCATGTTTATAAACTCTCTAAGGCGCTTTATGGGCTCAAGCAAGCCCCAAGAGCATGGTATGAATGCCTTAGAGATTTCCTTATCACTAATGGTTTCAAAGTCGGAAAGGCCGATCCTACACTCTTCACTAAAACTCTTGAAAATGACTTGTTCATATGCCAAATTTATGTTGATGATATTATATTTGGGTCTACTAACGAGTCTACATGTGAAGAATTGAGTAGGATCATGACACAAAAATTCGAGATGTCTATGATGGGGGAGTTGAAGTATTTCTTAGGATTTCAAGTAAAGCAACTCCAAGAGGGCACCTTCCTAAGCCAAACGAAGTATACTCAAGATATTGTAAGCAAGTTTGGAATGAAGGATGCCAAATCCATCAAGACACCCATGGGAACCAATGGGCATCTCGACCTCGACGAAGGAGGTAAATCCGTCGATCAAAAGGTATACCGGTCAATGATAGGCTCTCTACTCTATTTATGTGCATCTCGACCGGATATTATGCTTTCCGTATGCATGTGTGCAAGATTCCAAGCCGATCCTAAGGAAGCTCACCCTACGGCCGTAAAACGAATCTTGAGATATTTAGTTTATACTCCTAAGTTTGGGCTTTGGTATCCTAGGGGATCCACTTTTGATTTAATTGGTTATTCGGATGCCGATTGGGCGGGGTGTATGTAACACCCTAAAGTTCAATTTTGTGAAAATAAGGAAACTTCCCCAAAGGTTTTAAAACAAAGCGCCTTTCCTTAAAGATATTCATAATTTGGAAGTTACTACTCCCAAAATGAATATATTTTAAAAAAAATAATTAAAGATACTTAGATAAACTAAAAATTGCCTTTGGATTAGATTATATAGAAGAATTAAGATTAAAACTAATTCTTAATATATCTGGTTTACGATATAAATTATATCTCCCAAGAACTAATAATGTGTGAACTATTCTCTTTTATATGATTGAAAGCATGTCTAAAAGAACTAAAATAAAATAACTATATTACTAAAAACCTATAGAATTTCATGCTGGAGTTTAGTATGTGCACCTAATTAAGTTTGAAATCCAAAACCAAGTTGGAATTTGGAAATAGAAATTGGAATAAGAAAGCAGGAAAAAGAATAAAGTAAAAACACTAAACTGGGCCCAATCCTTCAACCACGCTTGGCCGGCCCAAAATCATCTGGCTCCTCACGCGTATACACATCCAGTGGTTGACAGGTGGGTCCCGCTTGTCATCGTTCTCATCCGCACCTGAACGGAATCCGCGTGGTAATCGCTGGCGATCAAAGGGACCCGGACTTCCCTTCCTACCTAACGCGCGGACGTCGCGGGATAGGTACCGCTCGACTCGCGCACTCGTTGACTGCTTGGTGGGCCCTGAAACACCAGGACGTCTTCCCCGCGCGGACTCCCCATCTGGCGCGGAATCCGGCGTGGTCGTTCGCTGCCTCTATGTGGCCAGACTCTGGGTATTTATATCGAGGCTGTCGTTGCCTCTCCAATCATCTCTCTCATCTCAGTGAGCTCTGCGACTCGTACCCGTCTCGTGCGCATCTCGTCGCCATCACTGGGTGGGATTGTGGGCGTCGCCGTCCTGTACTTGCGCCGCCGCGTCGAAGCCGAGCGAGAAGGAGAGCAGAGAGAGAGAGAGAGGAAGCAGCGCCGCCGCCGACCAGGTTTCGTGTTCACCCCCATCGCGTCCAAGAATTCGGCTCCCAATTCCTTGCGGGTGCCAGATTTCCGCCGCGGGCCATCCATTCTCCGTGGTCAGACCTCTGATACCACTTCTGTCACACCCGGATTTTAGGGGTCCAAAACCTGGGCGCGAACATAAACACCAGGTGTGCTGGGACCAAGTCTCACACATATGATGCATAGTGGCACAGGATCGAATGTCACATCTTTACTATATAACAGGAGTTCTGTACAAAAATAATTAAATAATTACATCATATGAGGAAACGATCCAGCAACCCAAAGTTGACTGGGAGACGACGGCCTAGATCTCTCACGAACACATCACAGCATCCTCCAAGCGCCTCATCCTGTGGTACCTGTTCTTGACCTGTGGGGGGGTGTGAGACAGCAAGAGTGAGCTCACATACGTTCATCGCTCAACAAGTTGTGGGGAATAATGTGCATGAACTCGCCAAAGGTGGGAGCTCATGAAGTGTAAGGCTTACCAAAGAGGATGGTTGAAGCTGAGCATTGCTTTTAAAGTTGGTCAAAATTTTATTAGCCATTACTAAGTATAAGTAAATACCAACCCAATTAAATAGTAGAACAAAAGTAACAACATCACCTGCGATGCAATGCATATGACAAATTGAATTTAGTTCCATAAATTAATCATGTGAGGGTCCGAGCTGCTCTTGACCGTGAGCACGGCTAGTATACCAGTTTTACACTCTGCAGAGGTTGCGCATCTTTACCCACAAGTCATGTTACCCATCTGCCAAGGGATCGCGACTCCCCATACACCTCTACCGAGGAGGCGAGGCAGGGTAACACTACGAGGCCTTTACAAAGTTCCACTAGCTTCAGAAAACCCGCTACAGTTTATAGGAAGCTCCAATGCAGGAATCCCTTGCAGGACCGCCATCGCAGCAAAATCCTCCCGAGGGCCTCCCTACACTGACCACTCCCCTACTGCCCTTGCCCCTTTCGGGTAAGGTAGTCCTCCACTAGCTTTCCTAATTAATCAGCCAAGGGCGTCCCATTAAACCCTTGTGGTAGCACTGTTTTCCCGGGTGGTCGCTCCATGTTCCAATTAACATAATGATCTTATCATGAACAGTAATAATAAACAGATAATAAAAGTGTGATCATGAATAATGTATCTTCATACCCAAAACCACATAAAGCACTAGCAAGTACTACCCAAAAAGTTCAGTGGTAAACAAGGTATAAAGATAATCAAACTAGGGTAACCTATTGGGTCCCATCAAAATTAACCTATGCAGATCATTATGATTAATCAGAACATGAGTAGGTAAAAAGAAGTGATCAAGGGCACAACTTGCCTGGGTCTTGAGATTCCAGGTACCAGGATGATCTTCAGGTGACTCGTAACCTCGCGCTAGTCGTAGCAGTACAAACAGACATGGTATAGCCAAAATTAACATCACACCAAACATAAGAACATATTGCATAATAATGATCTACGCGCTGCTACGAGATCGTAGAAACAAGAACCACTAAATTCGGAGCTACAATTATTAAGTTATGAATTTCTGAATTTATTTAATGCTTAGAATAAATTAATCCAAATGAACAATTTTAATTCAAGTTTCATGGCTAAACAGTACTACTAGTTGATAGATAATATTAGTACAAAATTATTGCAACTGGAATGACTCAATTTGGAGCTAAAATGAATTAACTATGAATTATACAAGTTTATAGAATTATTTTCATACTAAAAATCTATTTCTTTATTGTTTTCTGAATATCCTAAGTGTTCTGGACCGAGCGCATGAATAAACAAAAGGTCAGGGCTCAATTCACAAAATAACCCAGACACAGGTTTCCCACGCATTGGACGGCGGGTTGATTCCTGTGAAGATCAGGGGCTCTTCTGTTAATTCGCCACAGCGAAGGGGTACGCTACAATCTCAGCCGTTGGATGCAATTCTGAGGGCCACGATTAGATCCTAACCAGCCAACTCACCCGAGCCACCGGATCAATAACTGACGCTTTGGATTTTAAAATGCTTAGATCGATCCGCAACCGTCCGATCAAGATCAAACGACCAGCAACGGATCAGGCCGAACCGGTACACTTAACAAGATCTGGGCCATCCAATAACATATCTACGATCCCAGGGTGCTCGCGAAGGGGGCTACTATGACCAAATCAGAGCCGCCGATTCCCAGATCCACGGCCGCGACGTTGTCTTCCCTCACCCGAGCACAACAAACTCAACAGACACCAACTGCTCCTCCGAAAGCAAGCACCCCAGCAGGACCCGTTGCTCCTAACACAACCACCAACAGGGCATGCTTCAAGTGTGGACAACCGGGACACTACGCCAACTACTATCCCAACAGAGCTGCCTACACTACACCGGCTCCGATGAAGCAAGGACAAGCCTCGGCAGGAAAGAGTCAGCCCCTATCTATCAACCGGGGACATGCCCATCATGCAGAAGTAGAGGTTGAACCAGGTGAACTGGAAATTCAAGAAGAAGAGCTAGTTGAAGATGAAGTAGTCGGTGAAGAAGTCAACGAACAGCAAGAATAGAGATAAACATAAATATAGATACATATATATATTTTACTATTTGTAAGACCTAAATATTAATTTAGTTAGTGGTTAGTATTTTTACTTTAGAAATAATAATAAGGTCTATTGACCATATGTTTTGCTAATGAGTTATGCATCATGCTGGGATTTCTTTGTTTGTGCATATGTTCTAAGATAGTATGTGTATACATCCTTTTTCTTACAAATCTCGAGGACGAGATTTCTGTTAAGGGGGTAGGATTTGTAACACCCTAAAGTTCAATTTTGTGAAAATAAGGAAACTTCCCCAAAGGTTTTAAAACAAAGCGCCTTTCCTTAAAGATATTCATAATTTGGAAGTTACTACTCCCAAAATGAATATATTTTAAAAAAAATAATTAAAGATACTTAGATAAACTAAAAATTGCCTTTGGATTAGATTATATAGAAGAATTAAGATTAAAACTAATTCTTAATATATCTGGTTTACGATATAAATTATATCTCCTAAGAATTAATAATGTGTGAACTATTCTCTTTTATATGATTGAAAGCATGTCTAAAAGAACTAAAATAAAATAACTATATTACTAAAAACCTATAGAATTTCATGCTGGAGTTTAGTATGTGCACCTAATTAAGTTTGAAATCCAAAACCAAGTTGGAATTTGGAATTAGAAATTGGAATAAGAAAGCAGGAAAAAGAATAAAGTAAAAACACTAAACTGGGCCCAATCCTTCAACCACGCTTGGCCGGCCCAAAATCATCTGGCTCCTCACGCGTATACACATCCAGTGGTTGACAGGTGGGTCCCGCTTGTCATCGTTCTCATCCGCACCTGAACGGAATCCGCGTGGTAATCGCTGGCGATCAAAGGGACCCGGACTTCCCTTCCTACCTAACGCGCGGACGTCGCGGGATAGGTACCGCTCGACTCGCGCACTCGTTGACTGCTTGGTGGGCCCTGAAACACCAGGACGTCTTCCCCGCGCGGACTCCCCATCTGGCGCGGAATCCGGCGTGGTCGTTCGCTGCCTCTATCCGGCCAGACTCTGGGTATTTATATCGAGGTTGTCGTTGCCTCTCCAATCATCTCTCTCATCTCAGTGAGCTCTGCGACTCGTACCCGTCTCGTGCGCATCTCGTCACCATCACTGGGTGGGATTGTGGGCGTCGTCGTCCTGTACTTGCGCCGCCGCATCGAAGCCGAGCGAGAAGGAGAGCAGAGAGAGAGAGAGGAAGCAGCGCCGCCGCCGACCAGGTTTCGTGTTCACCCCCATCACGTCCAAGAATTCGGCTCCCAATTCCTTGCCGGTGCCAGATTTCCGCCGCGGGCCATCCATTCTCCTTGGTCAGACCTCTGTACCTCGTCCCTGCTGGTAAGAACTCTTCCCCTACGTTCGTCATATGATACGTTATGTTCTTCACACTTCGGATTAGAGCGTAGGGCTCTCCTGGGCGGGGTTTCCGTGGCGCAGTGGTAAATTGGGCTCGCCAGAATCCAACTCCGTAGTAGAGCCGCACCTCACCGAGTTCTAGCTCTGTCTCGGTGTGATTCGTGGTAATAATGCTTCTATCAGTTTCATCGCACTGTGAGCATCGAATATAATGTATCTAGGTTGCCATTTTGTGCCGGGACGACCTCGCGCCATGCGCGACAAAGACGCCGTCGCGGGGCTCTGTCCAGCGCCGCCGTGCGTGTGCTCGGGTGAGGGAAGACAACGTCGCGGCCGTGGATCTGGGAATCGGCGGCTCTGATTTGGTCATAGTAGCCCCCTTCGCGAGCACCCTGGGATCGTAGATATGTTATTGGATGGCCCAGATCTTGTTAAGTGTACCGGTTCGGCCTGATCCGTTGCTGGTCGTTTGATCTTGATCGGACGGTTGCGGATCGATCTAAGCATTTTAAAATCCAAAGCGTCAGTTATTGATCCGGTGGCTCGGGTGAGTTGGCTGGTTAGGATCTAATCGTGGCCCTCAGAATTGCATCCAACGGCTGAGATTGTAGCGTACCCCTTCGCTGTGGCGAATTAACAGAAGAGCCCCTGATCTTCACAGGAATCAACCCGCCGTCCAATGCGTGGGAAACCTGTGTCTGGGTTATTTTGTGAATTGAGCCCTGACCTTTTGTTTATTCATGCGCTCGGTCCAGAACACTTAGGATATTCAGAAAACAATAAAGAAATAGATTTTTAGTATGAAAATAATTCTATAAACTTGTATAATTCATAGTTAATTCATTTTAGCTCCAAATTGAGTCATTCCAGTTGCAATAATTTTGTACTAATATTATCTATCAACTAGTAGTACTGTTTAGCCATGAAACTTGAATTAAAATTGTTCATTTGGATTAATTTATTCTAAGCATTAAATAAATTCAGAAATTCATAACTTAATAATTGTAGCTCCGAATTTAGTGGTTCTTGTTTCTACGATCTCGTAGCAGCGCGTAGATCATTATTATGCAATATGTTCTTATGTTTGGTGTGATGTTAATTTTGGCTATACCATGTCTGTTTGTACTGCTACGACTAGCGCGAGGTTACGAGTCACCTGAAGATCATCCTGGTACCTGGAATCTCAAGACCCAGGCAAGTTGTGCCCTTGATCACTTCTTTTTACCTACTCATGTTCTGATTAATCATAATGATCTGCATAGGTTAATTTTGATGGGACCCAATAGGTTACCCTAGTTTGATTATCTTTATACCTTGTTTACCACTGAACTTTTTGGGTAGTACTTGCTAGTGCTTTATGTGGTTTTGGGTATGAAGATACATTATTCATGATCACACTTTTATTATCTGTTTATTATTACTGTTCATGATAAGATCATTATGTTAATTGGAACATGGAGCGACCACCCGGGAAAACAGTGCTACCACAAGGGTTTAATGGGACGCCCTTGGCTGATTAATTAGGAAAGCTAGTGGAGGACTACCTTACCCGAAAGGGGCAAGGGCAGTAGGGGAGTGGTCAGTGTAGGGAGGCCCTCGGGAGGATTTTGCTGCGATGGCGGTCCTGCAAGGGATTCCTGCATTGGAGCTTCCTATAAACTGTAGCGGGTTTTCTGAAGCTAGTGGAACTTTGTAAAGGCCTCGTAGTGTTACCCTGCCTCGCCTCCTCGGTAGAGGTGTATGGGGAGTCGCGATCCCTTGGCAGATGGGTAACATGACTTGTGGGTAAAGATGTGCAACCTCTGCAGAGTGTAAAACTGGTATACTAGCCGTGCTCACGGTCAAGAGCAGCTCGGACCCTCACATGATTAATTTATGGAACTAAATTCAATTTGTCATATGCATTGCATCGCAGGTGATGTTGTTACTTCTGTTCTACTATTTAATTGGGTTGGTATTTACTTATACTTAGTAATGGCTAATAAAATTTTGACCAACTTTAAAAGCAATGCTCAGCTTCAACCATCCTCTTTGGTAAGCCTTACACTTCATGAGCTCCCACCTTTGGCGGGTTCATGCACATTATTCCCCACAACTTGTTGAGCGATGAACGTATGTGAGCTCACTCTTGCTGTCTCACACCCCCCCCCACAGGTCAAGAACAGGTACCACAGGATGAGGCGCTTGGAGGATGCTGTGATGTGTTCGTGAGAGATCTAGGCCGTCGTCTCCCAGTCAACTTTGGGTTGCTGGATCGTTTCCTCATATGATGTAATTATTTAATTATTTTTGTACAGAACTCCTATTATATAGTAAAGATGTGACATTCGATCCTGTGCCACTATGCATCATATGTGTGAGACTTGGTCCCAGCACACCTGGTGTTTATGTTCGCGCCCGGGTTTTGGACCCCTAAAATCCGGGTGTGACAGTGTAAAATCAATAGAAAGAGCACATCGGGGACTTGCCAGTTCTTGGGAAGATCCTTGGTGTCTTGGGCTTCAAAGAAGCAAAATTCCGTAGCTCTTTCTACCGCCGAAGCCGAGTACATTGCCGCAGGCCATTGTTGCGCGCAACTACTTTGGATGAGGCAAACCCTTAGGGACTATGGTTACAAATTAACCAAAGTTCCTCTTCTATGTGATAATGAGAGTGCAATCCGCATGGCGGATAATCCCGTTGAGCATAGCCGCACTAAACACATAGCCATTCGGTATCACTTTTTAAGGGATCACCAACAAAAGGGAGATATCGAGATTTCATACATTAATACTAAAGATCAATTAGCCGATATCTTTACCAAGCCACTTGATGAACAAACTTTTAACAAACTTAGGCATGAGCTAAATATTCTTGATTCTAGGAACTTCTTTTGTTGATTTGCACACACAGCTCATTTATACACCTTTGATCATGTCTCTTTCATATGCTATGACTAATGTGTTTTCAAGTCTATTTCAAACCAAGTCATAGGTGTATTGAAAGGGAATTAGAGTCTTCGGCGAAAACAAAGGCTTCCACTCCGTAACTCATCCTTCGCCGTCACTCCGAGCAACTCTCCATCTTTGGGGGAGAAAAGGACTCCGTCTTTGGTATAATCTTCGCTCATTTACTTATGACCAAAGGGGGAGAGAGTAATTCTAAGGGCTCTAATGACTCCATTTTTGGCGATTCATGCCAAAGGGGGAGAGAGTATTAGCCCAAAGCAAAAGGACCGCACCACCACCTATGATTTTCAAATGGAAATTTTAAATTGGTATCTTATTATGTTCAAAAGGGGAGCAAGTAGTATTTCAAAATTGATATATCAAAACCCTCTTGAACAATAAGAGGAGAATTTCATTGAGGGGGAGTTTTGTTTTTAGTCAAAGGAAAAGCATTTGAAATAGGGGAAGAAAAATTCAAATCTTGAAAATGCTTTGCAAAATCTTATTCATTCACCTTTGACTATTTGCAAAAGGAGCTTTGAAAAGGATTGACAAAAAGAATTTGCAAAAACAAAACAAGTGGTGCAAGAGTGGTCCAAAATGTCAAAAATTAAAGAAACAATCCATGCATTTCCTATAAGTATTTATATTGGCTCAATTCCAAGCAACCTTTGCACTTACATTATGTAAACTAGTTCAATTATGCACTTCTATATTTGCTTTGGTTTGTGTTGGCATCAATCACCAAAAAAGGGGGAGATTGAAAGGGAATTAGGCTTACACCTATTTCCTAAATGATTTTGGTGGTTGAATTGCCCAACACAAATAAGTGGACTAACTAGTTTGCTCTAAGTGTATAAGTTATACAGGTGCCAAAGGTTCACACTTAGCCAATAAAAAGACCAAGAATTGGGTTCAACAAAGAGAGCAAGGGATAACCGAAGTGTGCCCTGGTCTGGCGCACCGGACTGTCCGGTGTGCCACCGGACAGTGTCCGGTGCACCAGGGGACTTCACGCTGAACTCTTCACCTTCGGGAAAATCCAGAGGCGCTCCGCTATAATTCATCGGACTGTCCGGTGTACACCGGACAGTGTTCGGTGCCCCAGGGAAGAGCAGCTCTGGACCTCGCCAGCTTCGAGAATCCGCTCCGCTATAATTCACCGGACATGTCCGGTGTACACCGGACTGTCCGGTGAGCCAGCGGAGCAACGACTATTCGGCGCCAACGGTCACCTGCAGAAGCATTAAATGCGCGCCAGAGCACGCAGAAGTCAGGCACGCGCGATGTGGCGCACCGGACACTCTACAGTGCATGTCCGGTGTGCCACCGGACATCCAGGCGGGCCCAGCAGTCAGAGCTCCAACGGTCGGAACCCAACGGCCTGGTGACGTGGCTGGCGCACCGGACACTGTCCGGTGTGCACCAGACTGTCCGGTGCACCATGCGACAGACAGCCCCACCAAACGACTAGTTTGGTGGTTGGGGCTATAAATACCCCCAACCACCCCACATTCAAGTCATCCAAGTTTTCCACATTCCAACTATTTACAAGAGCTCTAGCATTTAATTCTAGACACACTCAAGTGATCAAATCCTCTCCCAATTCCACCCAAAGCTTTAGTGACTAGTAAGAGAGATTTGTTGTGTTCTTTTGAGCTCTTGCGCTTGGATTGCTTCTTTTCTTTCTCAATCTTTCTTGAGATCAAACTCACTTGTAATTGAGGCAAGAGACACCAATTGTGTGGTGGTCCTTGCGGGAACTTTGTGTTCCAAGTGTTTGAGAAGAAGAAGCTCACTCGGTCCGAGGGACCGTTTGAGAGAGGGAAAGGGTTGAAAGAGACCCGGTCTTTGTGACCACCTCAACGGGGAGTAGGTTTGCGAGAACCGAACCTCGATAAAACAAATCCACGTGTCACACTCCTTATTCGCTTGCGATTTGTTTTGCACCCTCTCTCGCGGACTCGATTATATTTCTAACGCTAACCCGACTTGTAGTTGTGATTATTTTTGAGAATTTCAGTTTCACCCTATTCACCCCCCTCTAGGCGACTTTCAAGTTGTGTACTTGTATGCCAATTTATCTTTTTTTCTTAAGACGTTGGTAAAATTACTATAAACTTATGTGTGAATTATAATACTTTCCAAGTGACCTGGCAACCATATCATGAGCCAGCTTTCGCCAACATCCGGTTGAGCTCCATGTGCGAGATAGACGAGGACATTTACTTAATGATGTGTCCCTCATTTGCTTATATGTCGTTGAGTACCACTTGCCCCACAGAGTGGCTCGACGGTTTGGATTGCGACAGGAGTTTCTGGTGGAGTCCTTCTCCACTTCAAATAGAACTCCACAAGTGAGTGACTTTGTCCACTTGTTAGTCTAACTACTATTTCAAATATGCAATGAATTACTAATAGATGTGTCTAACTTCTGAAGGTTCGACAGACAGAGGCAGAAGAAGGTCACCGACTTCAAGACCCACCACCGTGTTGCCCTGTATCCATTTTTTAAAGCTCCCATATGGCACCAGAGAGCATATTCGGCATAGCATATTAGAATGCACTTAGCCCCACCACTACAAGTCTACATGTAGGCTCCAACTTTCTGTATACTGTATAATATATACTGAGAGCACCTAGGGGGGTGAATAGGTGATCTTGTAAAACTTAAAACTTAGGCCACAAAAACTTGGTTAAGCGTTAGCACAATAATCGCCAAGTGGCTAGAGAGGAGTCCCAACAAAACACAATAACCACAAGAAATCAATCACAGAGATGGCACAGTGGTTATCCCGTGGTTCGGCCAAGACCAACGCTTGCCTACTCCACGTTGTGGCGTCCCAACGGACGAGGGTTGCAATCAACCCCTCTCAAGCGGTCCAAAGACCCACTTGAATACCACAGTGTTTTGCTTGCTTTTCTTAATCCCGTTTGCGAGGAATCTCCACAACTTGGAGCCTCTCGCCCTTACACTTGAAGTTCACAAAGAAGCACGGAGCAAGGGAGGGATTAGCAACTCACACAAGACACTAAGATCACAGCAAATACACACACAAGACCCAGACTTAAGCTCAAAAGACTAGCACACTAGAACGGAGCTTAAATCACTAGAATGTCGAACAAGTGCGCAAGAATGGAGTGTGAGTGATCAAGAGTGCTCAAGGAATGCTTGGTTATCTCCTCCATGCGCCTAGGGGTCCCTTTTATAGCCCCAAGGCAGCTAGGAGCCATTGAGAGCAATCTGAGAAGGCAATTCTTGCCTTGTGTCGCCTGGCGCACCGGACAGTCCGGTGCACCACCGGACACTGTCCGGTGCGGATTTTCTTCCTTATTTGGCGAAGCCGACCGTTGGTAGCCTTGGAGCCGTTGGCGCACCGGACACTGTCCGGTGCACACCGGACACTGTCCGGTGCACACCGGACAGTCCGGTGCCCTCTCCCGACCGTTGGCTCGGCCACGTGTCTCGCGCAGATCGCGCAGCCGACCGTTGGCCCGGCCGACCGTTGGCTCACCGGACAGTCCGGTGCACACCGGACAGTCCGGTGAATTATAGCCGTATGCCGTTAATTCATTCCCAAGAGCGGCAAGTTCGCCTGAGCCCGCCTGGCACACCGGACACTGTCCGGTGCACCACCGGACAGTCCGGTGCACCCAGACCGAGCTGACTTTGGCTGAACATAGCCATCTCATTTCCAATTCAATCTTTCTTGTTTCCAGCACTTAGACACAATACATTAGTCCATAAATCAATGTACTAAGTCTAGAAACATACCTTTTGACATGATTTGCACTTTGTCCACCACATTGCATAGATCAACACAAAAGCACTTGCGTTGGCACTCAATCACCAAAATACTTAGAAATGGCCCAAGGGCACATTTCCCTTTCATATACCATGAGCTTGACTTACAAATTTGGCTTTCTTACCATCTAGTGTTGAACGTATGGAATATGCCTCTGGTCATGCATCATCTTCCTTGCTCTTAAGTTTGAGCATTCTTTATGGAAATTGTTTAGTATTCAGAAATTCTGTGCTATTTTGCAATGTTCTCGAGTGTACATGAACATCAGTTTTTGACTCACTGACGACAGAGGTGACAATCGATAGGAGTAGGGATGAAAACGGAAACGGTAATTTTCGGATACCGGAAATCATTTTCGAAATTTTACCGAAATTTAGGTCTAAACGGAAACGGAAACGGTTACCGAAAATACGGAAACGGAATTGGTAGAAAAACTCGGAATCGGAAACGGAAACAGTTTGGGTCTCTTCCGACCGTTTCCGAAAATTACCGTTTTTATTCACCTTTTCCCTTTCAAATCTCCTTTGAGACTAAATCAAGCAAACTCAAGCACACGGTTAGTCTCAAGGGGTCAAGTTGTCACACAACTCCCCCTAAATATTTGCATCACTTGCAAAAAGGACTTGTGAGGTCCAGGGAGTGTTTGTACAACTTGAGCACCACAAGTAAGCAACAATATGCAGAAGGAACATGATCAAGGGCATAAACACATGTATGCTATAAATCAATCCAAGTTTCGCGAATCTAGGACATTTAGCTCACTACGCAGCCTGCAAAAGGTCTTCTCATCTAAAGGCTTAGTGAAGATATCGGCTAGCTGGTTCTCGGTGCTAACATGAAACACTTCGATATCTCCCTTTTGCTGGTGGTCTCTCAAAAAGTGATGCCAGACGTCAATGTGCTTTGTGCGGCTGTGCTCAACAGGATTTTCCGCTATTCGGATAGCACTCTCATTATCACATAGGAGTGGGACTTTGCTCAGATTGTAGCCAAAGTCCCGGAGGGTTTGCCTCATCCAAAGTAGTTGCGCGCAACACTGTCCTGCGGCAACGTACTCGGCCTCAGCAGTGAATAGGGCAACGGAAGTTTGTTTCTTAGAATTCCATGACACCAGGAACCTTCCTAAGAATTGGCACGACCCCGATGTACTCTTCCTATCGACCTTACATCCAGCATAGTCGGAATCTGAATATCCAATCAAGTCAAAGTTAGACCCCTTTGGATACCAGATCCCGAAGCAAGGCGTAGCGACTAAATATCTAAGAATTCACTTCACGGCCACTAAGTGACACTCCCTTGGATCAGATTGAAATCTAGCACACATGCATACACTAAGCATAATATTCGGTCTACTAGCACATAAATAAAGCAAAGATCCTATCATTGACCGGTATGCTTTTTGATCAACAGACTTACCTCCTTTGTTGAGGTCGGTGTGTCCGTCGGTTCCCATCGGTGTCTTTGCGGGCCTGGCGTCTTTCATCACAAACCGCTTTAGCAAGTCTTGCGTGTACTTTGTTTGGGAGATGAAGGTGCCATCCTTGAGTTGCTTCACTTGGAACCCAAGGAAGTAGTTCAATTCGCCCATCATCGACATCTCGAATTTCTGCGTCATCACCCTGCTAAACTCTTCACAAGACTTTTGGTTAGTAGAACCAAATATTATGTCATTGACATAAATTTGGCACACAAAAAGATCACCATCGCAAGTCTTAGTGAAGAGAGTTGGATCGGCTTCCCAACCTTGAAAGCATTAGCAATTAAAAAGTCTCTAAGGCATTCATACCATGCTCTTGGGGCTTGCTTAAGTCCATAGAGCGCCTTAGAGAGCTTACACACGTGGTCGGGGTACCGTTCATCCTCGAAGCCAAAGGGTTGCTCCACGTACACCTCCTCCTTGATCGGCCCGTTGAGGAAAGCGCTCTTCACATCCATTTGGTACAACCTGAAAGAATGGTGAGCGGCATATGCTAGCAAAATACGAATTGATTCTAGCCTAGCCACAGGAGCAAACATCTCCTCAAAGTCCAAACCTGCGACTTGGGCATAACCTTTTGCCACAAGTCGAGCCTTGTTCCTCGTCACCACCCCGTGCTCGTCCTGTTTGTTGCGGAACACCCATTTGGTTCCCACAACATTTTGCTTGGGACGAGGCACCAGTGTCCAAACTTCATTGCGCTTGAAGTTGTTGAGTTCCTCCTGCATGGCCAACACCCAGTCCGGATCTAGCAAGGCCTCTTCTACCCTGAAAGGCTCAATAGAAGAGACAAAGGAGTAATGCTCACAAAAATTAACTAATCTTGAACGAGTAGTTACTCCCTTGCTAATATCACCCAATATTTGGTCGACGGGATGATCCCTTTGGATCGTCGCTCGAACTTGGGTTGGAGGTGCCTGAGGTGCTTCTTCCTCTTCAACTTGAACATCCTGTGCTCCCCCTTGATCATGCGCCTCCACTTGAGGTACCTGTTCGTCACCTTGGGTTGGGGGATGCACCATAGTTGAGGAAGAAGGTTGATCTTGCTCCAATTGTTCCTGAGGCCGCACATCTCCAATTGCCATGGTGCGTATTACGGCCGTTGGAACATCTTCTTCATCTACATCATCAAGATCAACAACTTGCTCTCTTGAAGAGCCATTAGTCTCATCAAATACAACGTCGCTAGAGACTTCAACCAAACCCGATGATTTGTTGAAGACCCTATACGCCTTTGTATTTGAGTTATAACCTAATAAAAACCCTTCTACAGCTTTGGGAGCAAATTTAGAAGTTCTACCTTTATTCACAAGAATATAACACTTGCTCCCAAATACACGAAAATAAGACACATTGGGTTTGTTACCAGTTAGCAGCTCATATGAAGTCTTCTTGAGGAGGCGGTGAAGATAGACCCTGTTGATGGCGTGGCAAGCCGTGTTCACGGCTTCCGACCAAAAACGCTCAGGGGTCTTGAATTCTCCAAGCATAGTCCTCGCCATATCGATGAGCGTCCTGTTCTTCCTCTCTACTACACCATTTTGCTGTGGTGTGTAGGGAGCGGAGAACTCGTGCTTGATCCCCTCCTCCTCAAGGAACTCCTCCACTTGATGGTTCTTGAACTCGGACCCGTTGTCTCTCCTTATCTTCTTCACCTTGAGCTCAAACTCATTTTGAGCTCTCCTGAGGAAGCGCTTGAGGGTCCCTTGGGTTTCAGATTTATCCTGCAAAAAGAATACCCAAATGAAGCGGGAAAAATCATCAACTATAACAAGACCATACTTACTTCCTCCTATACTTAGATAGGTGACAGGTCCGAAGAGGTCCATATGAAGCATCTCCAAGGGTCTTGATGTGGTCATCACATTTTTGGTGTGATGAGAGCCTCCCACCTGTTTCCCTGCTTGACAAGCTGCACAAGGTCTATCCTTTTCGAAATGTACATTAGTTAGACCTATCACGTGTTCTACTTTTAGAAGCTTGTGGAGGTTCTTCATCCCCACATGTGCTAAGCGGCGATGCCACAGCCAACTCATGCAAGTCTTAGCGATTAAGCATGCATCTAGACCGGCCTCTTCTTTTGCAAAATCAACCAAATAAAGTTTGTCGTCTAGTACACCCTTAAAAGCTAGTGAACCATCACATCTTCTAAAGACAGACACATCTACATTTGTAAATAGACAATTATATCCCATTTTGCATAATTGACTAACAGATAACAAATTATATCCAAGCGACTCAACTAAAAACACATTAGAAATAGAGTGCTCGGATGAAATAGCAATTTTACCTAACCCTTTTACCTTGCCTTGGTTCCCATCACCGAATATTATTGAATCTTGGGAATCCTTGTTTTTGACGTAGGAGGTGAACATCTTCTTCTCCCCCGTCATATGGTTTGTGCATCCGCTGTCGATAATCCAGCTTGAACCCCCGGATGCATAAACCTGCAAGGCAAATTTAGGCTTGGGTCTTAGGTACCCAACTCTTGTTGGGTCCTACAAGGTTAGTTACAATTGTCTTAGGGACCCAAATGCAAGTTTTATCTCCCTTACATTTGGCCCCTAACTTCCTAGCAATCACTTTCTTATTCTTTCTATAAATGGCAAAAGAAGCATTGCAAGCATGATATATTGTAGAAGGTTCACTCACTTTCCTAGAAACATTAACAACATTTCTCCTAGACATATTATGAACAACCTTTCTCCTACCAACATTTCTATCATGCACATAGGAAGAACTAGAAGCAAACATGGCATGAGAATCAAAAGCATCATATGCATTACAACTCCTATAAGTATTTCTAGATTGTCTCCTATCATGGTACATACAGGCATGGTTCTTTTGCACACTATTAGCCATAGGGGCCTTCCCTTTCTCCTTGGCAGAGATGGGAGCCTTATGGCTTGTCAAGTTCTTGGCTTCTCTCTTGAAGCCAAGACCATCCTTAATTGAGGGGTGTCTACCAATCGTGTAGGCATGCCTTGCAAATTTTAATTTGTCAAATTCACTTTTGCTAGTCTTAAGTTGAGCATTAAGACTAGCTACTTCATCATTTAGTTTAGAATTGCAATCTAGGTGTTCACTACAAGCATCAACATTAAAATCCTTACACCTAGTGCAAATCACAACATGTTCTACACAAGATGTTAATTTACTAGATTTTTCTAGCTTAGCATTTAAATCATCATTTATGCTCTTTAAGCTAGAAATTGTCTCATGGCAAGTAGATATTTCACAAGAAAGCATATCATTTCGTTTAACTTCTAAAGCAAGTGAATTTTGTGCACTAACGAATTTATCATGCTCTTCATACAACAAATCCTCTTGCTTTTCTAGTAACCTATTCTTGTCATTCAAGGCATCGATTAACTCATTAATTTTACCAATTTTAATTCTATCCAAACCCTTAAATAAACTAGAATAGTCTATCTCATCGTCATCACTAGAATCATTATCACTTGAAGAATCATAAGTGGTATCCCGAGTACATACCTTCTTCTCTTTCGCCATGAGGCATGTGTGATGCTCGTTGGGGAAGAGGGATGGCTTGTTGAAGGCGGTGGCGGCGAGTCCTTCATTGTCGGAGTCGGAGGAGGAGCAATCCGAATCCCACTCCTTTCCGATATGTGCCTCGCCCTTGGCCTTCTTGTAATTCTTCTTCTTCTCCCTCTTGTTTCCCTTTTCCTGGTCACTATCATTGTTGGGACAGTTAGCAATAAAATGACCAAGCTTACCACATTTGAAGCATGAGCGCTTCCCCTTTGACTTGGTCTTGCTTGGCTGTCCCTTGCGACCCTTAAGCGTCGTCTTGAAGCGCTTGATGATGAGGGCCATCTCTTCATCATTGAGCCCTACCGCCTCAACTTGCGCCACCTTGCTAGGTAACGCCTCTTTGCTTCTCGTTGCCTTGAGAGCAACGGGTTGAGGCTCATTGATTTGACCATTCAGTGCGTCGTCCACGTACCTCGCCTCCTTGATCATCATTCGCCCGCTTACGAATTTTCCAAGGACTTCTTCGGGCGACATTTTGGTGTACCTGGGATTCTCACGAATATTATTCACCAAATGTGGATCAAGAACGGTAAAGGACCTTAGCATTAGTTGGACGACGTCGTGGTCCGTCCATCGCGTGCTTCCGTAGCTCCTTATTTTGTTGATAAGGGTCTTGAGCCGGTTGTATGTTTGGGTTGGCTCCTCGCCCCTTATCATCGCGAATCGTCCAAGCTCGCCCTCCACCAACTCCATCTTGGTGAGCAAGGTGACATCGTTCCCCTCATGAGAAATCTTGAGGGTGTCCCAGATCTGCTTGGCATTGTCCAAGCCGCTCACTTTATGGTACTCGTCCCTGCACAAGGAGGCTAACAACACAGTAGTAGCTTGTGCATTTCTATGAATCTGTTCATTAATAAAAATAGGACTATCCGAGCTATCAAACTTCATTCCATTCTCAACAATCTCACATATGCTTGGATGGAGAGAGAACAGGTGACTACGCATTTTGTGGCTCCAAAATCCGTAGTCCTCCCCATCAAAGTGTGGAGGCTTGCCGAGAGGAATGGAGAGCAAATGTGAATTTGAACTTAGAGGAATACGCGAATAATCGAAAGAAAAGTTTGAGTTAACCGTCTTTCGTTTGTCGTAGTCGTTGTCGTCGTTGTCCTTATGGGAAGAAGTGGACTCATCACTGTCGTCGTAGTAGACGATCTCCTTGATGCGTCTCGTCTTCTTCTTCTTTCCATCTTTGCGTCTGTGGCCCGAGCCCGAGTTGGTAGGCTTGTCATCCTTCGGCTCGTTGACGAAGGACTCCTTCTCTTTATCGTTGATCACGATTCCCTTCCCCTTAGGATCCATCTCTTCGGGCGATTAGTCCTTTTGTGAAGAGAATGGCTCTGATACCAATTGAGAGCACCTAGGGGGGTGAATAGGTGATCTTGTAAAACTTAAAACTTAGGCCACAAAAACTTGGTTAAGCGTTAGCACAATAATCGCCAAGTGGATAGAGAGGAGTCTCAACAAAACACAATAACCACAAGAAATCAATCACAGAGATGGCACGGTGGTTATCCCGTGGTTCGGCCAAGACCAACGCTTGCCTACTCCACGTTGTGGCGTCCCAACGGACGAGGGTTGCAATCAACCCCTCTCAAGCGGTCCAAAGACCCACTTGAATACCACGATGTTTTGCTTGCTTTTCTTAATCCCGTTTGCGAGGAATCTCCACAACTTGGAGCCTCTCGCCCTTACACTTGAAGTTCACAAAGAAGCACGGAGCAAGGGAGGGATTAGCAACTCACACAAGACACTAAGATCACAGCAAATACACACACAAGACCCAGACTTAAGCTCAAAAGACTAGCACACTAGAACAGAGCTTAAATCACTAGAATGTCGAACAAGTGCGCAAGAATGGAGTGTGAGTGATCAAGAGTGCTCAAGGAATGCTTGGTTATCTCCTCCATGCGCCTAGGGGTCCCTTTTATAGCCCCAAGACAGCTAGGAGCCGTTAAGAGCAATCTGAGAAGGCAATTCTTGCCTTCTGTCGCCTGGCGCACCGGACAGTCCGGTGCACCACCGGACACTGTCCGGTGCGGATTTCCTTCCTTATTTGGCGAAGCCGACCGTTGGTAGCCTTGGAGCCGTTGGCGCACCGGACACTGTCCGGTGCACACCGGACAGTCCGGTGCCCTCTCCCGACCGTTGGCTCGGCCACGTGTCTCGCGCAGATCGCGCAGCCGACCGTTGGCTCACCGGACAGTCCGGTGCACACCGGACAGTCCGGTGAATTATAGCCGTACGCCGTTAATTCATTCCCGAGAGCGGCAAGTTCGCCTGAGCCCGCCTGGCACACCGGACACTGTCCGGTGCACCACCGGACAGTCCGGTGCACCCAGACCGAGCTGACTTTGGCTGAACATAGCCATCTCATTTCCAATTCAATCTTTCCTGTTTCCAGCACTTAGACACAATACATTAGTCCATAAATCAATGTACTAAGTCTAGAAACATACCTTTTGACATGATTTGCACTTTGTCCACCACATTGCATAGATCAACACAAAAGCACTTGCGTTGGCACTCAATCACCAAAATACTTAGAAATGGCCCAAGGGCACATTTCCTTTCATATACCATGAGCTTGACTTACAAATTTGGCTTTGTTACCATCTAGTGTTGAACGTATGGAATATGCCTCTGGTCATGCATCATCTTCCTTGCTCTTAAGTTTGAGCATTCTTTATGGAAATTGTTTAGTATTCAGAAATTCTGTGCTATTTTGCAATGTTCTCGAGTGTACATGAACATCAGTTTTTGACTCACTGACGACAGAGGTGACAATCGATAGGATCATAGGAGTCTGTTTCTCCACACACACCTGCCTGATTCTTGCGCGTCACATCACGGGGCACTCATGCGCGGAGAGACCCGTTCCTTTCCCAGATTTCGATCAGGTAGGTTAGGTATGACCCTCTTCTTTTTTTTTTCTTTTTGTGTACGACTTTATAGACCTGGTATGCGTGCACTGGTTCCCTTTTTTTTTTTGGTGTGTGAGCTCTCATTTTCATAGATCAAATCTCGGATCAAGCTGCATGCTGTTTATCCGCACCATTATAGAGGGTCTCTCTCTCTCTCTATGTGTGTTGGAGATAACATAAACTATGTGCTTCGAGAGGACCCTTTGCACCTTATCGCTTTTGCCAGTCTCGTTCTCGTCTCCGGTGCGCTAGTTACTATACTACTCTGTTAGATTTTAATGATTCCTTGCTATAACGTTTTGACAAATATAGTAAAACAAGTATTCAAGTATTGTTGTAAATATATATTTACTTTATTAGAAATCAGTACAAAACTACCATAAAACGGAGATGGTAAAGCTATAGAAGAAGTTATCCCATGGATGGTGGTCTCGTAGATTAATTAGCTTGACCCTCCCTCCCTCTCTCTATATACGTACAGCATAAGAAAATTGACACCCAACATGCATGCCCCCCTACTGTAATCGCTCAAGGAAAGAAGAGAATTACTTGACGGCAGGCAGGCGAAGATTTTAAATGCTGTGCAAATGCAAATCTAGGCTAGGAACAATAACAAATTTGTTTAATTAATTAGTCGGTGCAGGGGAGAATCTGACAGGCCACCAACCTTGGACTGCATGCATCCCAGAACCAGCACCAGCCGTTTCCGTTCCTTCCCTCCCTTCCTCCTTGCGCGTGAAAATTGGACGGACAGCAGTGGAGGTGACACTGAGAGCGACGGATACGGCCGAGAAATTATTGTAGGGGGTGGCGCACATCACGTCCTTTCCGGCGCGATCTCTCTATCTCTCTCACACTTTTCTCTCTTTATCATCAGAAACAGGCTCGACCTAAAAACACGCCATGATTCCCCGCTAATGCCGCTGCCGTTGCTCTGTTGGGTGGTGATGACTGGTTGTTGTTGAGCCTCCGTTTCGACCAGAACCAGAAACGGGAGCCGTGGTTGCACAACCTGTGCTCTCTGCAGCGCGCAATTAGATATTCAGACATGGATGAATGGAAGATGGCAGGCAGCACAAGCAAAGCAAGCGAGTACCCGTGCAAATTGCAACCGATGGCATCTATATCTAGCTCCCTTTGTTGTTAAAGCGAATAGGAAGACAGGCATGGCATATTGGCATATACTCTACTATATAAAATTGCACAACACAAGTGTCCATGGTAATTAAAATTTAGACGACTTTGGTATCACGAAGCAAGCAACTCCTGCACGGTGCGCGTAAAGACCTTGGGGGTAGGGTTAGCATCAAAGGCATGTATGATAGATGGATGGATGGATGGACGGACGGACCGGACTTCCTCGTCGTCCTCTTCCTCGCTCTCTCTCTCCGTCTCCATGGCCCATGCATGCTGCTATCCGCAACGCGATGCCCTCTTTTCTTCTGCATCCATCCATCCATCCATCCATCCTCTGCTTCACTTGCAGATGAGGACAGCGACTCAATCGTTTTCTCCAAAAAGATGAGGAGCCGCAGTCAGCTGCTCCTCCAACTTGCGTGGTTCGTTCCCAATCGCCTCGATGCCAACTGACAAGTGACAAAAGTCCCTTCTAATTTGCCCCACGGTAGAGTAGATTCCGTTGCTTAAAATCAATAAATCCTGTTACATGTTAATGGAGTCAGTCTGCTACACGTAAGAGATGGGACAAATATTAAATGTATATCTAGATATAGCCAAACGGGCCGCCCGGCCTGGGTCTGAGGAAGTCCGGGTCGCTAGGCACGGTTAGAAAACCGGTCCGGACCGTCTAAGCCCGTGAGTTCGATTTCCTGTCTGAGTCTGGCCCGTTTAGCACGAAAAAACGGACCGAAACATGGGCTAAACGGGCCGATAAACACGTTTTAGTGCAAAAAACGGGCTTAACAGACTTAAGTTAAACGGGTCGTGTCGGGCTAGCCCACCGTGCCTAGTTTCCTATCCGAGCCGGGTCCGCTTATTCGTGCCGGGCTGCCTCGGACCCGCATAGAACCGGACTGTGTCAGACTCGGATCGGAACCAAACAACGGGTTTTATGCCGGGCTCGCGGGCCTCGTGCTTATTGGCTATCTATATGTACATTATGTGTTATTGTATGACTAATTTTTAGGGCCTGTTTGGGAGAGCTTCATTTCAAGAATTGTAGTTTTGGTTTCCCAGCTTCACTATAAAACAACTTCAATAAATTATTAGGTGGATCCGATGAGTGTTTGGCTTAATCATAGACTTCAGCTTCTATAATATTAACGATTTAGGTGAGTTTCCTTGAATACCCTTAATTATTAGTGCGATGACTTTGATTTTTTTTAAAAAGAAGCAGACCTTTGGAGAAGAGAAAGTTGCAAAGCTTGCGTAGCATGTCAGCGTTTTCTGCTGGTGCATAACTACCAGTGCCTGTTTCGTTTTGGATTGCATAGAAAGTTTGGTGTAGATTCTTTTCAAAAAAAGGAAGGATGCAAATCTTGTGCCAAAGGTCAGCTCGAGATGGATGCTGCGCTTTTCTTTCTTTCTTGGTTCATATAACGTGATCATTCGAGTTGGACCTGATTTCTTGTATCACATTGCAAATCATGTACTATGTGCTGGTTAGGTGTTGCGATGGTCCGTTAGCTTCTAAAGTATGTACGACACGTCATATACACGGTGATTGTTGTCGCTAATATGCACGGTGATTGTTGTAAACAGATAACATTCTAATATAAAATAATACACACCAATATAACGAGAACTTGTAATATTGTCAAGTCTTCATGGAAACATTTACAATGTATATGAATGTATGTAAAATTTGAATATGGTACAAATTTAATTCCAAGCAAGAGCAAGCTGTGTGGCTAGTGCATCACGAAACATGTCCATAGTTGGTGCATTAGGCATAGTCGTAAAGCCATCGAAGCCTGTTGCAAATTTGTTATATCTTTCTAGGATCGTTGGAACATAATCCGGATCACGATCAAATTGAGCGAAGTCCAAGTCTTCTATCCTATGCTCTCGTATGAAATTATGAAGGACCATCGTAGCAACAACAATCATTTTTTGCTTGTACATGGAGTACGGAGGCATGTTGTATAAAATTTGCCACTTCATTTTTAGTACTCCGAATGATCTCTCGATGACATTACGTATGGACGAATGAACACGATTGAATTTTTCTTTAGGAGTTCTTGGTTCCATACCTATATGCCATTCATGCATGTGATATCTTTCACCTTTGTATGGTGCTAAGTAACCAGGACGGTTAGGATATCCTGCATCGATAACATAGTACTTTCCTACAAGCGAAAAGGAAACAAGTTCTTATACTTGTATATTGATATTGCAAATTAAGCAAAAACATTTAAGAGGCATTACCTCTTGGTGGGTGTTTGGCCGATTACCCTTTTGAACTTCGTCATAACCCACAACATTCAAATGAGTGTTTGTCCGATTACCCTTTTGAACTTGTTCTGCAAATAAGCTACAAACTATGGAAACATGCTCAGGAACTGACCAATCCATAGAATCACCCTGAGTAATTGGAAGCATAATGTAATCCATAAAATGATTATAGCTAACAATACATAGCAACAAGCATTTGTAATTAAAAACATGTAAATCATCACAAAATTTGTAAGGACATGGCGTTAGTAAAAATGTTTGTACCTGTGAGTCTACAGGGTTCTTAGCCGATCGTTGTGAAGTCAGTCCATTAACCATAGTAGCATTTGCAGTATGGCATATATTCATGCCACGACCACGTCCACGTCCTCGGACCCGAGCAACAGCTGATGAAGCCTGGCGTGCATGTGTATGGCCATTGGAACGGCCTCTGTCGGTGTTTTGGGTCCGACCGCACACCCGGGGTTGCCCCTCAAGGTGTTTTTAGGAGTAGGACGGTGTCAACGACTGTAGCAAAATGGTTCGTGCCGATCGCACGAGGAACAATGGACAAGATTTGCAGGTTCGGGCCGCTTAGAAGTGCGTAACACCCTACGTCCTGGTGAGTATATGAGCGTGGTTACAAGAGGACTCTCTGGATCGGAGGCACAGAGAGTTTACGTGGATGGCTAAGTAAAGTAAGGTCGGTCTTTTTGAAGGGGTGCCCCCTAGGCCTTATATACTCAGCCGTGGGGCAGTACATGTGGATATGATAACAACAAGTAGCTGAAAGGTAGTGAACCTCTTGGGTTTATCCTTACGTAACCCTCGCCGACTTATCCTCGCATGGCTCCGTTGCATGGGGCTTCGGCGCGGGAAAGTCGGGTCTCTGTTTCGATTTGCTCGTTTGATGTCGTGGGCCGTCCGGGTTTGCTCCAATCCAGTCTTACGTCTTCTCTGCTTTGTTGATTGTCTTTCTCTAGGCCCACGAAAGAACGACCTTACGATTTATTGGGCCCTTGGGCCTTTCGTGAGGTCTTTTATCTCTTTAGTGGACCTAGGGGATATCTATCCCCCACAAGCCCCCGATCTTTGGGTTGATTTAGAGATAATCAACTCAAAGATCCAAGGTCCATGAAATGACTTCCTGTTGTCTTCTCTTGCTCCGATCACTCGTTCGACCAAAGTTTAGTTTTGTGCTTGTGCCTTAGAGGTCGGCATTTTGAATTGTAGGAATCTGGACTTCATTGGGTGCACCGGAGGTGCACCCAATGGGTGTAGCCCCCGACCTTTGAGTAGATTTTAGAAGATAATCTACTCGAAGGTCTTCCCCAAAGATTATCTCCATTCGCGCTCCTGCATCTCGGTTGAGGATTGGTCTTTTCAATCTTGTCCCACGCCTTAGAAGTCGGCGTTATACCGGTTTAGAATGATAATCCATGGGGTGCACCGGAGGTGCACCCAATGGGTGTAGCCCCCGACCTTCAAATGGATTTTTTAAGGATAATCTATTCGAAGGTCTTCCTTTTGCTTGTAAAAATTGGCATGAAGCTATTCGCATTATGCTTTGGAGGTCAGCATTATGTCATCCAAATTTTGCTGCAGAGGTCAGCATATATTTTGTCTTTAGCAGCCGAGTTCGCAATCCATCCATATCTTGCTAGGTAATGCAATTTATTTGCTTCTGCGACTTGATTGGACTTTTGATGGACGTTCTCTGTCTAGTCCTCATATCGCTTCTGTCGGCCATATCTTGTACTTTGCTGGCTATATTTGGCTTTCCTCTGATCCTTACTGATATCTCATTTTTGTCTTGAGGTATTTACTGCGTGCCCTGCACGGATGTGATCGTTTTGAAAAATATACTGATAATTCCTGGGCGTCCCCCCCAATGGGTGTGGGCAAGGGACGGCTTGGTACGCTGAGTGTTTTAGCCGGCTGCTTCTGAGTAGTAATGTGATGGGACGGCTAGTGTAATCATATCCTTCGCGCTGTTGACTGGAGTCCCAATGGGTGTAGTGTTGCATGAAACGGCGTCCGCCGTCTGACGTGTCCTCAGATGGGTGGGAGTGCTTATTGAATGCTTTGCGACTGTTCAGTGACCGCGGTTGGAAGTGAGCGGTTGCCTTTCCTTTCTATAAATAACGCCCTTGCTCCTCTGGTTTTTTCACATCCTTTGCTGATCTCTGTTTCTTCCCTTTCTTCTCTCCCAAAGCTTCCACCATGGGCAAGAACAACAAGCGCAAGCGTGAGCCGACTCCTCCATCGGAGGAGTTTGGTGACTCGGAATACTGAGAGGAGGAGTTCTCCTCTGAGTCCGAGGGGTCTCCGGCTCCCATCCCCCTGCGTGAGTCGTCTGTCCCAGGGGCTTGCGGCGGAGGTCTGGACGTACATCCGGGCCGTCGAGCGCTCCGGGCTCGAGGGCTCGGATGAGTCTGAGTTCTCCTCGGACGAGGAGGACTCGGACGGCGACGAGGACGAAGATGACGACGACGACGACGGCGACGACAACGACGGTGGCGACGGCGACGGTGATGGCAGCAACGGCGGCGGAGGCAGCGGCGGCAAGGGCAGCACTAGAGGCGGCAGCAGCACGGGCAGCACCAAGGGCGGCGGCGGCAAGGGCAGCAGCGGCAAGGCCAGTGGCTAAACGCCACTGGTCTTTAGATATTAGTATAGTGTAGTTAAAATAATGTAGTAGTAATGTAGAGTAGTATAGTGTAGTTTAGTAGTAGTAGTAATGTAGAGTAGAAGTAGGGAAGCACCAACTCGCGAAGAGTTGGTTTGTAAACTTATTAACTTCCCCTTAATGAAGAACTGTCGTTGACCCCCCTTTTTGATGACTCGGCGTTGCTTTTTCTGAATGTTGAACTGATTCTTTTGATATAGTAGAAACAACGCCGAGCGATGTGAAGGTTGACATCAGCGTTTTAGAAGTAACACCGAGCAATCGAGCACGAAACCGACGTTTTAGAGGCAACGCCGAGTCAGTGAAGATCAACATCGGCATTTTAGAAGTAATGCCGAGCGATAGAATACGAGTTCAGCATTTTGGAGGCTACGCCGAGTGATAGAAGGTCGGCGTCGGCGTTTTTTAGAAGTAACGCCAAGCGATTGAACACGTGGTCGGCGTGTTAGAGGCCACGCCGAGTGATTGGAGGTCGGCGTCGGCATTTTAGAAGTAACGCCGAGCTATTGAACACGTGGTCGGCGTGTTAGAGGCCACGCCGAGTGATTGGAGGTCGGCGTCGGCATTTTAGAAGTAACGCCGAGCGATTGAACACGTGGTCGGCGTGTTAGAGGCCACGCCAAGTGATTGGAGGTCGGCGTCGGCATTTTAGAAGTAATGTCGAGCGATTGAACACGAGGTCAGCGTTTTAGAGGCAACGCCGAGTGATAGCCAGCCGCACGAGTTATTTTGAGGATAATAACCGAGTGATGAAGTGGCACGTCGGCTTTCTTGGAAATAACTGTCGGATGTCCACGTGGCATGCTGGGATTTCGGAAATAACCGTCGGGTGATGACTGGGCACTTTTTGAAAGGGTATCTGGCTCAAGAATATCCCATAAGAGTTGCGCTTTTAGCCGCCTTTGCTTTCCGTGCCCTAGTTCTTGCATTCCCGCATCTGAATCTCCTCTGCCACTCGCCCCCTACTCTGTTCGCCAGTGAGAAGCAAGATGGCGCCTAAGAGGAAAACTGTGAACTCGTCTGCTGCAGTGATCCCCGCAATTGACCCCAACAGTCAGTTACCCTTTGCAGGTAACCACATGTCTGTTATTTCCGAAGCTGAGCTTCTCCGCCTCGTCTCCATCGGGGTTCTTCCTCCGCGGGAACTCTGTTCTTGGCGGATTTGCCACGGGACTACTGTCCCAACCGAAGATACCCACGAGTCAGTAGTTTACGCTCCTTTCCTTCTCCGCGGCCTCGGCCTTCCCATCTCTCCTTTTTTCCGTGGCCTCCTTGACTTCTATCATATCAATTTGACCCATTTGAACCCTAATTCCATTCTCCAAATCTCCATTTTTGTTCACCTATGCGAAGCTTATCTCGGCGTGCTTTCGCATTTCGGTTTGTGGAAGTATCTGTATCATTGTCGCCCTGGGATGGCCGGGGGGCAACACCAGCTGGTCGGAGGTGCCAATTTGGAGATGCGCCGTGGGCGGAAGACCGAGTATCTTGAGATTCCCCTCAAAGATAGCATTAAAGGTTGGCGTCTGGAGTGGTTTATAGTCGATAATTATGGAAATTCTCTCCCCTCCCGGTCAGGAAGACAGCCAGACGTTCGTACTCCGAGTTGGACTGAGTTTCCCACAGATCAGGAGGTGGCCGAGGCAGGCGTGTTGCTTACTGAAGTCGGATTACTGAAAGAGAGAGGTCTGACTGCCGAGGCTGTGGTCACAGATTTTGTTTTCAAGAACATTCAGCCACTGAAAGACAGGGCCTATCCGGCATACCTGTATCGAGGGCTGGCCGACTCAACTCGGGTTACCAATAGGAGAATTCCTTCTGTTGACTTGGTGAGCCGACTTGAAATGATCCTCAGGGGTAAAGTTTCAAATGTTGGTGCTCCAGTGGCATACTCGGCTTGGAACCTACCTCCTCCCAAAGCTTTCACCCTTTTTGTGTCCAATCCGCCCGTGACTGATAGCAATTTGGGTCTTAGAGTGCAACCCTCTGCTGAAGAAATCTGTACTTTGGTTGCTTCGCTCGGGGAGATTCCTGATGATGAACGGCAGGTTTATTTTGAAGTGCCCCTGAACCCTAGTGATGCAGACATAAATGACATGCTTGATCTGTTAGCTGAGGATTCATCTGATGCTGCTCCTGATGGTACATTGGCAGTGGTGCCCCTTCCAGAGGTTGATACAACTTTGGATGTCCCGAAACCTGTCAGTGCTCGCCCGAGGCGCCCTAGCCGAACTAGTCAGCCCGAGCCTTCTGCTGATGAGCAAAAGAAGAAGAGAAGACGCCTCCGGCGAGTATCCAGTTTTGATGAGGACGCCAGTACCTTAGCTCCTGCTGCTGAAGAAATGACTGCAACTGGCCTTGCTGACATTGACCCCAATGGGTGTGCTCCACCTGCTGCTGACCCCAATGAGGATGCTGCTTGCGCTGTTACTGTGGAAGATGAGGAGGAAGAAAATGAAGCTCCGTTAACTCGGAAAAACAGTCGGCAGTTCGTCGCCAGCGGTGGAAGTAGTGGACTTCCTTCTCCTGCTTTGTCTGCCCTTATTGGTCTGCAAGAACTGTCCATGGCCAACTTTGATCAAACTTTAGAGGATATGGTCCCGGAGAACTTGTTGTCAGAGCCTATGGATGTTGATGCAACAGAGACTTGTGCAGCCGCGCCCGATGCTGGGTTGAGGTCATCCCGTGCCTCGTCGACCTTAGAGCATGATCTCGAGGGCCGGGATGCTGACTTGGATTGTCCTGGTCCCATGGGAGTAGCTGAAGGCCCGTCAACCTTAGAGGTGGTTACGGCAGAGAGCTTGGACCCCTTGAATAGCGCCGACACGTGCCCAGCCCCCGAGGATGTCGCTGGGGAAGACTTAGCTCGGGTGAAGAGTATAAGCCACTGCCCAGCCCCCGAGGGTGTTGCCGGGGATGATCCGGCTCAAGTGGGCAGTGCCAACTGTGACCCAGCCCCCGAGGGTGTCCGAGCAAGGTCTCCTTCCTGCACTTCCATGGATGTTCATGCGGGTTCACCTCCACACTCTGGCGGCATGGTGGTGGCCCAAACTCTGGATCAGGGAGTTGCTTTAGAGGGCAGCGTCCCCACTGGTCTGGCGTTTGGTTCTGTTGAAGGCACTGAGCTTGTTTCTGCTGGTCTGTTGCAAGCTGTTCCGAGTGGTGGTCTGGCATCTGATTATCAGCTGATTTTCTCCTGATTTGGGGATCCCTTCATTCTTTTCCAACCTCCAGGTACTGTGTTGTACTTTTAGCTTGATCTTTACGTTGCATGAATTTTTGTCATTCATCTGTTCTTCTCATCAGGCTTTGGTGGATGGGATGGCCAGCCAGCTGAGATCGCAGGGCGCTTCCATCCCAGAAACGGCTTCATCTCTTGAGCGTTGGAACCCGGTGTCACTTCATCGTCGTGTATCCGAGTTGGAGGCAATTAATGCTGGTTAGTGCCCTTCTTATTCTTCTTTGCCTTTGTTCATGGACTGTTTTACCTTCTGACCTCATTTTGTTTGATTACCTCTTGATAGGAATGACTCGGCAGATTGCAGTCCTTGAGGAAAAACATTCCCGAGATCAAGCTGAAATAGCTCAACGGTGTGCTGACTTCGAGGATAAGTATTCTCAAAGTCAGACTGAACTGAATCAGGTCTCCGCTGCTTTGGATGACGCCAATGCTCTGAGTTCTTCTCTTCATGCTCGGCTTGACTCCGAAAAGGTAACTTACGAAACCGTGCTTTGCCTTATTACATGCTTGGATTCTGAATGAGTTGATTTTTGTTTGTAGGAAGAAAAACGTATCCTTGCTGCTTCTCGCGACAATCTGGACAGATTGTATCGAGACTCTAGCAACTCGCTAACCATCTTGGAGAGAAGCCACCGTTTTACGATGGAAGAACTAGACAATCAGCGTCGCCGGCTGCAAGAATCTGCGGACGAAGTGACCCGCCTCAAGCAACTGATATCAGCGAAGGATGCCACCATCAAGGGACTCCGAGCTTCTAAGAAATCCATTGCTCAGGAATTAGAAACTGCTCAGCTGGCTGCTAAAGTTGCCGAGGAAACTGCTGTTACTCTCAAAGCTCAGCGTGACAAAGCCATGGACAAGGCTATTCGGGCGGGACGAATCTTGATGAGAAGACCCGGCGTGGTAGTTCCTGAGGACATAAGAGCCGATGTGAATGCTGCCCCCAATTCTTCGAATCGCCCTTCTTCGTCAGTCGTTCCTGAGAAAGACATTGGAAAATAGAGAAACATTTCGCGTGCCATGAGCGCGCGGTTAGCATGATCAAGTACTCGTTAGGGGTTATCGGCTTATCATTCGAATGGCACGATCACAGAATTTATTAATTTGCAAATTTGTGGTAATGCTGCATGATGATTATGAAGTTTGTTTTCGGGATATGGAGGTCATCCTCTGAGTTGCGTAAGCGCGAGTAAGCTGTACCGACTTAAGCCATCAATGACTTTAGCCGATAACTCCGTTAGTAGGGTATAGTGGTCACCCCGGGTTAAGTAAGCGTGAGCATGTTGCACCGTCTTAAGTCGTTGCCGACTTAAGTCGATTGCTCCGTTTGTAGGGCATAGTGGCCACCCTGAGTTAAGTAAGCGTGAGCATGTCGCACCGCCTTAAGTCGTTGCTGACTTAAGTCGATTGCTCCGTTTGTAGGGCATAGTGGTCACCCTGAGTTAAGTAAGCGTGAGCATGTTGCACCGCCTTAAGTCGTTGCCGACTTAAGTCGATTGCTCCGTTTGTAGGGCATAGTGGTCACCCTGAGTTAAGTAAGCGTGAGCATGTTGCACCGCCTTAAGTCGTTGCCGACTTAAGTCGATTGCTCCGTTTGTAGGGCATAGTGGTCACCCTGAGTTAAGTAAGCGTGAGCATGTTGCACCGCCTTAAGTCGTTGTCGACTTAAGTCGATTGCTCCGTTTGTAGGGCATAGTGGTCACCCCGAGTTAAGTAAGAATGCAAGTCAATCGTAAATGAGCCGAGTATATTTGAAATCTCTCTTTATTGATGACATATTTCCACTTTTAAAGAATACATTGCCGCCCCAACTGTTTTGAAATACAGCTAGGGGTAAAACTTTCTGAGGTGCTCTATGTTCCAGGAATTCCCAACCTCTGTGCCATCCATCTGAGTGAGGCGATATGATCCAGGCCGAGTGACTTCTGCTACTATGAAAGGCCCTTCCCATAAGGGTGATAACTTGTGTCGTCCCTCCCCCGTTAGAATTCGGCGGAGGACGAGGTCTCCTATTGAGAAGAACCGCTGCCGCACAGCTTTGTCGTGATAGCGCCTTAGATTTTGCTGGTACCGTGCTGATTGGATTACTGCATTCAGTCGCTCTTCCTCAAGTATATCAACGTCTTCCAGCCTGGTGGCCTCGGCTTCTGCTATGCTTTCGAAGATCAATCTTGGCGCCCCAAACTTGAGATCAGCAGGTAGCACTGCCTTCGACCCATAGACCATGAAGAAAGGGGTGTTTCCATGCAGGGCTCGGCTAGGTTGGGTTCTCAGGCTCCAAACAACATAAGGCAGTTCTCTTATCCATTTTCCTGCGAATTTTTCATTCTTATCGAAGACCCTTTTCCTGAGTGCCTCCAATATCATTCTGTTGGCTCGCTCAACCTGCCCGTTGGCTCTTGGATGTGCTACAGATGCGTACTTGATCTGAATGCTCTTTTGCTCGCAGAAGTCAAAAAATTCTGAACTGGTGAAGTTGGATCCCAAGTCAGTGATGATACTGTTTGGTATCCCGAATCTGAATATTATGCTTTGTATGAATTCCACGGCTTTAGCAGAGGTTAAAGAAGCAATGGGCTGGAACTCTATCCATTTGGTGAA
Organism: Zea mays; assembly: GCF_902167145.1. NCBI lineage: Eukaryota > Viridiplantae > Streptophyta > Magnoliopsida > Poales > Poaceae > Zea > Zea mays. Next base: position 173,143,741 of record NC_050102.1, read on the forward strand.
TTTGTCAATTGCCACCAATACATGGGTATATCCTCCTTGAGCTTTCTTGAAAGGTCCAATCATATCCAGTCCCCAGCATGCGAACAGCCAAGTTACTGGTATGGTCTGCAGCTGCTGTGCTGGCATGTGCTGTTGCTTTGACAGGTATTGGCAAGCTTCGCATCTCTGAACTAACTCGGCTGCATTGTTCTTCGCCGTCGGCCAATAGAATCCTGACCTGAAAACCTTCCCGACTAGTGTTCTGGATGCTGCATGTACTCCACATTGCCCTGCATGGACTTCCTCCAGAAGTTGCTTCCCGGTGGACGGGAGAACGCACCTCATGAGGACGCCTGACGTGCCCCTCCTGTATAATACCTCCCCAATGAGTGTATAGTGAGCCGATTGTCTGGCAATACGCTCTGCCGAGTTCTTGTCATCTGGTTCTTCTTCATTTTTTATATATTTAATAATCGGCTGTCTCCAGTCATCAGAGTTTGACTCGGGTTGGTCTATGATGTTGCACTCTTCTGTTTGATCCATTGAGATACTCGGCTGCAGGATTTCTTGTACGAAGACTCCGGGTGGGACCTGAGTTCGACCGGACCCGAGCTTGGACAGTACATCGGCTGCTGTGTTCCGATCTCTTTCTACATGATGAAATTCTAGACCCTCGAATTTATCTTCCAGCTTTCGGACGACAGCGCAGTATTTTCCCATTGAATCACTTGAACAATCCCATTCTTTGTTTATCTGGCTGATGACTACCAGAGAATCTCCATATACCATCAATCTTTTGACGCCCAGTGATATGGCGATGTTTAATCCGTGTATCAAGGCTTCATACTCGGCTGCATTGTTAGAGGCCGGGAATAGCAACTGGAGAACGTACTTGAGGTGCTCGCCTCCAGGTGCGGTGAAGAGAATCCCTGCTCCTGCTCCCTGCAGCTTTAGCGAGCCATCGAAATGCATTCGCCATACTTCTGCAGTTTCTGGATTGTCTGGAACTTGCTGTTCTGTCCATTCCGATACGAAATCAACCAATGCTTGAGTTTTGATGGCGGTGCGAGGTCGGAACTCGATATCGTGGGATCCCAACTCGCAGGCCCACTTGGCTATTCGGCCAATGGCTTCCTTGTTGTGAAGAATGTCCCCTATTGGAAAACCAGTAACTACTATGACTTTGTGGTCGTCAAAGTAGTGACGCAGCTTGCGGGCAGTTAGAAGTACTGCATATAATAGTTTCTGAACCTGAGGATACTTTTTCTTCGAGGGGCCTAGAACTTCAATGATGAAGTAAACAGGATGTTGTACTGGATAGGCATGTCCTTCTTCTACTCGCTCGACTACCAACGCAGTGCTTACCACGTGAGTCGTGCAAGAGATATACAGCAACAAATCTTCAGCCGGTTGAGTCGGCGTAGCTCGCCGGGGCGGTTTCAATACTGGTGGTGTTGTCAAGAATTTTTTCAGTGCGTCTAGAGCTTCTTGTGCTTCTGAAGTCCACTGAAACTTGTCCACCTTCTTGAGTAGCTTGTAAAATGGCAAACCTTTCTCTCCCAGCCTGGATATAAATCTGCTCAGAGCTGCCATACATCCAGTGAGTCGCTGAACCTTCTTTTGTGACCGAGGAGCTTCCATCTTCATGATAGCTTCAATCTTATCTGGATTAGCCTCGATTCCCCGGTGGCTGACGATAAATCCGAGCAGCTTTCCTGCTGGTACCCCGAAAACACATTTTTCAGGATTGAGCTTCCATCTATATCTTCTCAGGCTGTTGAAAACCAGCTGTAAATCTTCGATGAAGTTTTCCGAATTCTCTGTTTTGATTACCACGTCATCTACGTAAGCCTCCACACGCTTGCCCCAGTGGTCGGCTAGGCATGTTTGAATGGCTCTCTGATAAGTCGCTCCAGCGTTTTTGAGGCCGAACGGCATGGAGGTATAACAGAAAGCACCAAATGGAGTGATGAACGCCGTTTTTTCCTCGTCTTCTTTTGCTAAACTAATCTGATGATACCCCGAATAGCAATCTAAGAAATACAGCACAGAACATCCAGCGGTGGAATCCACCACTTGATCTATCCTCGGGAGCCCGAAGGGATCCTTCGGACAGTGTTTGTTGAGATCAGTATAGTCGACGCACATGCGCCAATCCACTTTATTCTTTTTGAGTACAAGAACAGGGTTGGCCAACCACTCGGGGTGTAATACTTCTCTAATAAATCCAGCCGCGACCAAGCGAGCCAACTCGGCACGAATGGCCTCTCTCTTGTCGGGCGTGAAACGACGTAGCTTTTGCCGGATCGGCCTCGCCTGGGGATAGACCTTCAATTTGTGCTCGGCCAGTTCTCTTGGGACTCCCGGCATATCCGCAGGTTGCCATGCGAATACGTCTCGGTTATCTTGCAAGAACTGGACGAGCGCGCTTTCCTATTTGTCATTCAAACTGGAGCTGATGATGGCCGTTTTGCGCTCATCAGCGAATCCCAGGTTGATTCGCTTGGTTTCTTCAGTCGACCGCATAGAGGTCGCGGCCTGAGCTTCGTTTGTCGGTACGGCGAGATCTTCCTCAGGCTTAGAGTTCGCCGGCGTAGAAGGAATCGTTGACGGTTTGGTGGTGAGGGCTGCTTGGATGGCCACTCGGAAACATTCTGCGGCGCCTTGGAAGTCGGCGCGCACAGTTATGATTCCTTGCGGTCCTGGCATCTTCAGTATCATGTACGTATAGTGCGGAATGGCCATGAATTTGGCCAGCCCCGGCCTCCCGATGATGGCGTTGTACCCGCAGTCAAAGTTCGCCACCTCGAACCTCAGGAACTCGGTTCTGTAGTTTTCCGGAGTCCCGAAGGTGACCGGCATGTAGATGTGGCCCAGCGGGTACTCCCCTTCCGTCGGCACGATGCCGAAGAAAGGGGTGTCTGACTCGTGGAGCTCTTTGAGGTGAACTCCCAAGCCTTGGAGCGTACGGGGGAAGGTGACGTTGATGCTGCTCCCCCCGTCCACTAGCACCTTCTTTACCCGGCTCTCTCGGATCACCGGATCGACGAGGAGCGGGTATTTGCCTGGATGGTCAAAGTTGAGCCATTGATCCTCCCGAGTGAAAGTGATCGGGTGTTCTGACCACCGGTATGGGGCGGGAGGACCGGTGGTTGCCACCAGTATCTCGCGGTCGTTGAGCTTTTGTTGTCTTTTGTTCTCCTGCGACCCATGTCCACCGAAGATGACGTTGACCTCCCTGTTAACGCGTGGGAAAGCTCCTCCTACCCCCTCCTCCTGCCGATGGGGCTGTCGTGGTTCATCTGGTTCTCCCCTCGGCGGAGGAGGCGGTAGAGGTTGGAAGGGTCGGCCGTGCCCGACGGAGTGCTTGAAGTCCCGGCAGTTACGGAGAGTATGGCGCATGTCCTTGTGGTATGGGCACTGGGCGTCGAGGATGTCGTCCAGCGTGCGCTCGCCTCCACGAGGCCCTCCTCGGGCGCGAGAGGCGGGTGGTCCGGCGGCGTGTACTTCTTCACGAGGCCTCTTCTCCCAGCGTTTGTCGGGTGGCTGGTTCGCGTCGCGTCGTGGTGCTGCCGGTGCAGGCTTTGCTCCTCCGATGAGATCCTGGGCCCGCTCGTCGGCGGTGATGTAGAAGTCGGCTTCCCGGAACAGCTCCTCGAAGGTAGTCGGCGCCTTTTGTAGTATGGCTCGGACGAAAGACGAGTCATTGGATCCTCTGTAGAAGTCCTCGATCACGGCCGCCTCCGTGACCTCGGGGATGCAGTTTCTCATGGTCTGGAACCTTTTGAGGTATGACCGGAGAGTCTCGTCCCCTCGGCGCTTGATGGATTTGAGGTCCCATGGTTGCGCTGGTTTGTCGGAGAGGGACTGGAAGTTGGCGATGAAACGTCGACTGAAGTCTCCCCAGTCGTCGATGCAGTGTCGGGGTAGATGTCGTAGCCACTGTAGCGCATCTTGCCCAAGGACGATGGGCAGATACGCGGTCATGACGTCTTCAGATGCCCCGGCAGCCCGAGCAGCGGTGGTGTAGACGGCTAGCCAACCCCCTGGATCCTGCTTAGGTTCATATTTGTCGACATTGGATACCTTGAAGTTGGGGGGCCATTGGATGGCCCTAAGGCGCGGAGTAAGAGCGGATACTCCGCATGTGTCTTCCTGTCGTTGGGGACGATGTCTGTCCCGGGGAGGGGAATGGTGGTGGTGGTTCCTCGACCGTCCCCGGGTGGTACCGCCAGTTGAAGCAGTTGCCGACTCGGTCCTGGTGGCCTGGCTTTGAGTCGGGAAGCCGTGATCTCGGTCATACTCCTCCCGACGACGAATTTCGTTTTCATGCCGCCGTTCGCGCGAAGCATTGATAGAGCTTCGCGCGTCTCGGCGACTGTTGATGGCGTGTCGCAAATCGTTCGGCGGGTGAGCGAGCGGTAGAAGATGGTTGGCCGCCTGAGTGAACAGGCGTCGGTATCCCTCGGCGTCGGGAGTCCGAGGAAGTCCGTCAGCTATCCGAGCTAGAACGCCTCCGACTTCGCTCGGCGTGTTCATAGCTCGGGCGAAGTCGGGGTTCAGGTTGCGCCCGAAGAGCGGATTCTCCCGGCGTTGCCTTGCATCTTGCTTGGCTTGCTCCTGAGTCCGTCGGCGATCACGTCGCCGGGAGTTCCTTCGTTCCCTGAAGACGCGTTCTTCCGGAGTTTCCCTATCTCCGAGACCTCGTCTCGCGAGACAGGCTGCTCTGGATCCCGTTCTCCGGCCGCGTGATGTCGTCGAACGTTCCTGCGTCGGTTCCTCCGTCGGCGGGATTCTCGTTGAGGTGGTTCTTCTCCAGGCGCGGTCGGTTCGTCGTCAGAGACGGCGGGCGACTCCACTCTCCCGATGAAGAGGACGTCGGGGTAGAATGGTACTGCTGTCGTGGCGACTTTCTTTCCGTTCTCCTTTGAGGCCGGAGGAACGGGAAGAACGACTTGCCTCTCCCTGGTCTCCTTCTTTCTCGCGACCCGTGTCCATTCTTTCGTCGGGGAAGTAGACAGCGGAGTCTTCCGGGTCAGCGAGCTTCTAGCTCCAGCCTCCCCGGAGACGATCTTTTTCCGAAGAGCCGGAGGTAGCGTCTTTCCAGCATTTTCGGAGTTTGTTGGAGGAAACTTCTTTTCCGGCAGATCCGCGATGCGGTGTAGAATTCCCTCTTCATCCGCTACAGATGAGATTGTCCCGAAGCAGAATACAGATCCGGGACGCACGGTGATCTTGCTGCGGAAGGTGACGGCCATTGAGCTAGCTTGGATCGTCGACACACCCCCTACCTGGCGCGCCAGCTGTCGGTGTTTTGGGTCCGACCGCACACCCGGGGTTGCCCCTCAAGGTGTTTTTAGGAGTAGGACGGTGTCAACGACTGTAGCAAAATGGTTCGTGCCGATCGCACGAGGAACAATGGACAAGATTTGCAGGTTCGGGCCGCTTAGAAGTGCGTAACACCCTACGTCCTGGTGAGTATATGAGCGTGGTTACAAGAGGACTCTCTGGATCGGAGGCACAGAGAGTTTACGTGGATGGCTAAGTAAAGTAAGGTCGGTCTTTTTGAAGGGGTGCCCCCTAGGCCTTATATACTCAGCCGTGGGGCAGTACATGTGGATATGATAACAACAAGTAGCTGAAAGGTAGTGAACCTCTTGGGTTTATCCTTACGTAACCCTCGCCGACTTATCCTCGCATGGCTCCGTTGCATGGGGCTTCGGCGCGGGAAAGTCGGGTCTCTGTTTCGATTTGCTCGTTTGACGTCGTGGGCCGTCCGGGTTTGCTCCAATCCAGTCTTACGTCTTCTCCGCTTTGTTGATTGTCTTTCTCTAGGCCCACGAAAGAACGACCTTACGATTTATTGGGCCCTTGGGCCTTTCGTGAGGTCTTTTATCTCTTTAGTGGACCTAGGGGATATCTATCCCCCACAGCCTCGGCTATGGCTATGACCACGACCAAGAAAGCGACTACTGTCTCCATTCATGTCTGAAAGGGAAATGTGCCCTTGGGCCATTTCTAAGTATTTTGGTGATTGAGTGCCAACCCAAGTGCTTAAATGTAAATCTGTGCCCATGGATGGACAAGTTGCAAATCAAAAGTAAAGGTATGTTTCTAAGCCTTAATACATTGGTTTTGGTGTACTAATATACTTGTCTAAGTGTTAGAAACAGAAAGAAGAAGAAAAGAAGAGAGGAGGAAAAGGCTGGCTGTGTACAGCCAGGACTCACGCTCGGTCTGGCACACCGGACTGTCCGGTGGTGCACCGGACAGTGTCCGGTGGTGCACCGGACAGTGTCCGGTGGTGCACCGGACAGTGTCCGGTGCGCCAGGCTGACTCGGCGTGAAATCGCCACTCTCGGGATTTCGCCTACGGCGTACGGCTATAATTCACCGGACTGTCCGGTGTGCACCGGACTGTCCGGTGAGCCAACGGTCGGCCGAGCCAACGGTCGGCCGCGGAATCTGCGCGCGACACGTGGCCTGGCCAACGGTCGGAAGGGGGCACCGGACTGTCCGGTGTGCACCGGACATGTCCGGTGCGCCAGATCTACAACGGTCTCCAACGGTCGGCAGCGCTATTTTAAGAAGGAAATCGGGCACCGGACAGTGTCCGGTGTGCACCGGACTGTCCGGTGCGCCCGACGACAGAAGGCAAGGATGGCCTTCCAGATTTGTTCTCAACGGCTCGTAGCTGCCTTGGGGCTATAAAAGGGACCCCTAGGCACATGGAGGGAAAAAATCAAGCATTCCTTGAGCACTCTTGATCACTCACACATCAATCTTGCGCACTTGTTCGACATTCTAGTGATTTGAGCTCTGTTCTAGTGTGCTAGTCTCTTGAGCTCAAGTCTGGGTCTTGTGTGTGCGTATTCGCTGTGATCTTTGTGTCGTGTGTGAGTTGCTAATCCCTCCCTTGCTCCGTGATTCTCTGTGAACATTTTCTGTAAGGGCGAGAGGCTCCAAGCTGTGGAGATTCCTCGCAAACGGGATTAAGAAAAGCAAAGCAACACTGTGGTATTCAAGTTGATCATTGGATCACTTGAGAGGAGTTGAGTGCAACTCTCGTCCATTGGGACGCCACAACGTGGAGTAGGCAAGTTTTGTACTTGGCCGAACCACGGGATAAATTACTGTGTCTTCTCTGTGTTGAACTCGTTGTGATTATCATATTGTGCAAGATCCTTACTCTAGTCACTTGGCATTAACTGTGCTAACACTTAACAAGTTTTTGTGGCTTAAGTTTTCAAGTTTTACAGGATCACCTATTCACCCCCCTTCTAGGTGCTCTCAATTGGTATCAGAGCCGTACTCTTCACAAAGGGACTAACCGCCTGAAGAGATGGATCCTAAAGGGAAGGGAATCGTGATCAACGACAAGGAGAAGGAGTTCTTCGTCAACGAGCCAAGAGATGACAAGTCAAACGACTCAGGCTCGGGCCACAGACGCAAAGATGGGAAGAAGAAGAAGACAAGACGCATCAAGGAGATCGTCTACTACGACGACAGCGATGAGTCTTCTTCTTCCCAAAAGGACGACGACCACAACGACTACGAGAAAAGAAAACCGGTTAATTCGAACTTTTCTTTTGACTATTCTCGTATTCCGCAAAGTTCAAATTCGCATTTGCTCCCCATTCCACTTGGAAAGCCTCCTCACTTTGATGGAGAGGACTACGGATTTTGGAGCCACAAAATGCGTACTCACTTGTTCTCTCTCCATCCTAGCATATGGGAGATTGTAGAGAGTGGAATGCACTTTGATAGTACGGATAGCCCTATGTTTATTAATGAACAGATTCATAAAAATGCACAAGCTACTACTGTGTTGCTAGCTTCCTTGTGCAGGGACGAGTACAATAAGGTGAGCGGCTTGGACAATGCCAAGCAGATATGGGACACCCTCAAGATTTCACACGAGGGGAACGACATCACCATGCTCACTAAAATGGAGTTGGTGGAGGGCGAGCTTGGAAGGTTTGCGATGATAAGGGGCGAGGAGCCAACCCAAACATACAACCGGCTCAAGACCCTTATCAACAAAATAAGGAGCTATGGAAGCACGCGATGGACGGACCACGACGTCGTCCGACTATTACTAAGGTCCTTTACCATTCTTGATCCTCATTTGGTGAATAATATTCGTGAGAATCCCAGGTACACCAAAATGTCGCCCGAAGAAGTCCTAGGAAAATTCGTCAGCGGGCGAATGATGATTAAGGAAGCAAGATACGTGGACGACGCCTTGAATGGACCGATCAACGAGCCGCAACCTCTTGCTCTCAAAGCAACAAGAAGCAAGGAGGGGCTACCTAGCAAGGTGGCACAAATTGAGGCGGCCGGACTTAATGATGAAGAGATGGCTCTCATCATTAAACGCTTCAAGACGGTGCTAAAGGGTCACAAGGGGCAGCCAAGCAAGACCAAGACAAAGGGGAAGCGCTCATGCTTCAAATGCGGTAAGATTGGTCATTTTATTGCTAACTGTCCTGATAATGAAAGTGACCAGGAACATGGGAGCAAGAGGGAAAAGAAGAAAAATTACAAGAAGGCAAAGGGCGAGGCGCATCTAGGCAAAGAGTGGGACTCGGACTGCTCCTCCTCCGACTCCGATAATGAAGGACTCGCCGCCACCGCCTTCAACAAGTCATCTCTCTTCCCAAACGAGCGTCACACATGCCTTATGGCAAGGGAGAAGAAGGTATGTACTCGGAACTCTACCTATGCTTCTTCAAGTGAGGACGAATCTAGTGATGAGGATGAAGTAGATTACTCATGTCTGTTTAAGGGCCTAGATAGAACCAAGGTAGACAAAATTAATGAATTGATTGATGCCTTGAATGATAAGAATGTGCTTTTAGAAAAGCAAGAGGATTTGTTGTATGAAGAGCATGACAAATTTGTAGAGGCACAAAAATCTTATGCTTTAGAAGTTAAAAGAAATGAAGTGCTTTCTAGTGAACTATCTTCTTGTCATGAAACCATTGCTACTTTTAAGAGTGTTAATGATGACTTAAATGCTAAACTAGAAGTAGCTAGTAAATCTAATTCTTGTGTAGAACATGTTGAGATTTACACTAGGTGTAAAGATTTCGATGTTGATACTTGTAGTGATCATTTAGTTTCAATTTCCAAATTAACTGAGGAATTGGCTAGTCTTAATGCCCAACTTAAGACTAGCAAGAATGAATTTGATAAACTAAAATTTGCAAGGGATGCCTACACGATCGGTAGACACCCCTCAATTAAGGATGGACTTGGCTTCAAGAGGGAAGCCAAGAACTTAACAAGCCATAAGGCTCCCATTCCCGCTAAGGAGAAAGGGAAGGCCCCTATGGCTACTAGTGCTAAAAAAACCATGCCTTTTTGTATCATGATAGGAGACAAACTAGAAATGCTTATAGGAGTTATAATGCTTATGATGATTTTGACTCTCATGCCATGTTTGCTTCTAGTTCTTCCTATATGCATGGTAGAAATATGTCTAGGAGAAATGCTATTCATCATGTGCCTAGAAAGGATATTATTCATGCTCCTAGGAAAGTAGTGAATGAACCTTCTACAATATATCATGCTTTGAATGCTTCCTTAGCAATTTGTAGAAAGGATAGAAAGGTAATTGCTAGGAAGTTAGGGGCAAAATGCAAGGGTGATAAAACTTGCATTTGGGTCCCTAAGGAAATTGTGACTAACCTTATAGGACCCAACAAGAGTTGGGTACCTAAGTCCCAAGCCTAAATTTGCCTTGCAGGTTTATGCATCCGGGGGTTCAAGCTGGATTATCGACAGCGGATGCACAAACCATATGACGGGGGAGAAGAAGATGTTCACCTCCTACGTCAAGAATAAGGATTCCCAAGATTCAATCATATTCGGTGATGGGAATCAAGGCAAGGTAAAAGGGTTAGGTAAAATTGCAATTTCTAATGAGCACTCGATCTCTAATGTGTTTTTAGTAGAGTCTCTTGGATATAATTTGCTATCGGTGAGTCAATTATGTAATATGGGATATAACTGTCTATTTACAAATGTAGATGTGTCTGTCTTTAGAAGAAGTGATGGTTCACTAGCTTTTAAGGGTGTATTAGACGGGAAACTTTATTTAGTTGATTTTGCAAAAGAAGAAGCCGGTCTAGATGCATGCTTAATAGCTAAGACTAGCATGGGCTGGTTGTGGCATCGCCGCTTAGCACATGTGGGGATGAAGAACCTACACAAGCTTCTAAAGGGAGAACACGTGATAGATTTGACTAACGTTCAATTCGAAAAAGATAGACCTTGTGCAGCTTGTCAAGCAGGTAAACAAGTGGGAGGAGCGCATCACAGCAAGAATGTGATGACCACTTCAAGACCACTGGAGCTGTTGCATATGGACCTCTTCGGACCCGTCGCCTATCTGAGCATAGGAGGAAGTAAGTATGGTCTAGTTATTGTTGATGACTTTTCCCGCTTCACTTGGGTGTTCTTTTTGCAGGATAAGTCTGAAACCCAAGGGACCCTCAAGCGCTTCCTCAGGAGAGCTCAAAACGAGTTTGAGCTCAAAGTAAAGAAGATAAGGAGCGACAACGGGTCCGAGTTCAAGAACCTTCAAGTGGAGGAGTTCCTTGAAGAAGAAGGGATCAAGCACGAGTTCTCCGCTCCCTACACACCACAGCAAAACGGTGTGGTAGAGAGAAAGAACAGGACGCTCATCGATATGGCGAGGACGATGCTAGGAGAGTTCAAGACCCCCGAGTGCTTTTGGACGGAAGCCGTGAACACGGCTTGCCACGCCATCAACAGGGTCTACCTTCATCGCCTCCTCAAAAAGACGTCGTATGAGCTACTAACCGGTAACAAACCCAATGTATCTTACTTTCGTGTATTTGGAAGCAAGTGCTACATTCTAGTGAAGAAGGGAAGAAATTCTAAGTTTGCTCCCAAAGCTGTAGAAGGTTTTTTGTTAGGTTATGACTCAAATACAAAGGCGTATAGAGTCTTCAACAAATCATCGGGTGTGGTTGAAGTCTCTAGCGACGTTGTATTTGATGAGACTAATGGCTCTCCAAGAGAGCAAGTTGTTGATCTTGATGATGTAGATGAAGAAGATGTTCCAACGGCCGCTATGCGCACCATGGCGATTGGAGAAGTGCGGCCACAGGAACAAGACGAACGAGATCAACCTTATTCCTCATCAACGGTGCATCCCCCAACTCAAGACGATGAACAGGTTCATCAAAAGGAGGCGTGTGATCAAGGGGGAGCACAAGATGATCTTGTGATGGAGGAAGAAGTGGAACCAGCACCTCCAACCCAAGTTCGAGCGATGATTCAAAGGGATCATCCCGTCGACCAAATTCTGGGTGACATTAGCAAGGGAGTAACTACTCGGTCTCGATTAGTTAATTTTTGTGAGCATTACTCCTTTGTCTCTTCTATTGAGCCTTTCAGGGTAGAGGAGGCCTTGCTAGATCCGGACTGGGTGTTGGCCATGCAAGAGGAGCTCAACAACTTCAAGAGGAATGAAGTTTGGACATTGGTGCCTCGTCCCAAGCAAAATATTGTGGGAACCAAGTGGGTGTTCCGCAACAAACAGGACGAGCACGGGGTGGTGACGAGGAACAAGGCTCGACTTGTGGCAAAAGGTTATGCCCAAGTCGCAGGTTTGGACTTTGAGGAGACTTTTGCTCCTGTGGCTAGGCTAGAGTCCATTCGTATCTTGCTAGCATATGCCGCTCACCATTCTTTCAGGTTGTACCAAATGGATGTGAAGAGCGCTTTCCTCAACGGGCCAATAAAGGAGGAGGTGTACGTGGAGCAACCCCCTGGCTTTGAGGATGAACGGTACCCCGACCACGTGTGTAAGCTCTCTAAGGCGCTCTATGGACTTAAACAAGCCCCAAGAGCATGGTATGAATGCCTTAGAGATTTCTTAATTGCTAATGCTTTCAAGGTTGGGAAAGCCGATCCAACTCTTTTCACTAAGACTTGTGATGGTGATTTGTTTGTGTGCCAAATTTATGTCGATGACATAATATTTGGTTCTACTAATAAAAAGTCTTGTGAAGAGTTTAGCAGGGTGATGACGCAGAAATTCGAGATGTCGATGATGGGCGAGTTGAACTACTTCCTTGGGTTCCAAGTGAAGCAACTCAAGGATGGCACTTTCATCTCCCAAACGAAGTACACGCAAGATCTGCTAAAGCGGTTTGGGATGAAGGACGCCAAGCCCGCAAAGACTCCGATGGGAACCGACGGACACACCGACCTCAACAAAGGAGGTAAGTCCGTAGATCAAAAAACATACCGGTCAATGATAGGGTCTTTACTTTATTTATGTGCTAGTAGACCGGATATTATGCTTAGCGTATGCATGTGTGCTAGATTTCAATCCGATCCTAAGGAATGTCACTTAGTAGCGGTGAAGCGAATTCTTAGATATTTAGTTGCTACGCCTTGCTTCGGGCTCTGGTATCCAAAGGGGTCTACCTTTGACTTGATTGGATATTCAGACTCCGACTATGCTGGATGTAAGGTCGATAGGAAGAGTACATCGGGGACGTGCCAATTCTTAGGAAGGTCCCTGGTGTCATGGAATTCTAAGAAACAAACCTCCGTTGCCCTATCCACCGCTGAGGCCGAGTATGTTGCCGCAGGACAGTGTTGCGCACAACTACTTTGGATGAGGCAAACCCTCAGGGACTTTGGCTACAATCTGAGCAAAGTCCCACTCCTATGTGATAATGAGAGTGCTATCCGTATGGCGGAAAATCCTGTTGAGCATAGCCGCACAAAGCACATAGACATCCGACATCACTTTCTGAGAGACCACCAGCAAAAGGGAGATATCGAAGTGTTTCATGTTAGCACCGAGAACCAGCTAGCCGATATCTTTACCAAGCCTCTAGACAAGAAGACCTTTTGCAGGCTGCGGAGTGAGCTAAATGTCTTAGATTCGCGGAACTTGGATTGAATTGTAGCATACATGTGTTTATGCCTTTGATAATGTTCATTCTGCATTTTGTTGCTTATTGTGGTGCTCAAGTTGTACAAACACTCCCTGGACCTCACAAGTCTGTTGCAAAGTGATGCACATGTTTAGGGGGAGATGTGTTACAACTTGACCCTTTGAGACTAACCATATGCTTGAGTTTGCTTGATTTAGTCTCGAAGGAGAATTGAAAGGGAAAAGGTGGACTTGTACCATGAAAGACTTCCACTGCACTCCGATGAGAGGGTAACTTATTCCAAGTCCATCTCATGAACTCTTATTGCCATCTGCTCTTAATTGAAGATCTTGGTGAGGCAATGGGGTTAAAGGGCCAAGATTGATCCCGTTTTGGTGCTTGATGCCAAAGGGGGAGAAAATAAAGGCCAAAGCAATAAATGGATCAGCTACCACTTGAGAGATTTGAAAATAGTAGAGTAGAGCTTTTGATTTGTCAAAACTCTTTCATTGTCTCTTATGTCGAAAGTTGGTTTCTTGTGGGGAGAAATGTTGATTATGGGAAAAAGGGGGAGTTTGTGACTCTTTCATTGTCTCTTATGTCGAAAGTTGGTTTCTTGTGGGGAGAAATGTTGATTATGGGAAAAAGGGGGAGTTTGTGAAATCTTTGATCAATCTCTTTTGGAATGACTCTCTTTATGCTTCAACATGTGTGTTTGACTTAGAGATAGAGATTTGAGTTTGATTTACAAAAACAAACCAAGTGGTGGCAAAGGATGATCCATATATGCCAAAATTGAATAAAACTCGAATTTATTTTATTTGAAGTGATTTTGCACTTGTTCGAATTGCTTTATGTTGTGTTGGCATAAATCACCAAAAAGGGGGAGATTGAAAGGGAAATGTGCCCTTGGGCCATTTCTAAGTATTTTGGTGATTGAGTGCCAACCCAAGTGCTTAAATGTAAATCTGTGCCCATGGATGGACAAGTTGCAAATCAAAAGTAAAGGTATGTTTCTAAGCCTTAATACATTAGTTTTGGTGTACTAATATACTTGTCTAAGTGTTAGAAACAGAAAGAAGAAGAAAAGAAGAGAGGAGGAAAAGGCTGGCTGTGTACAGCCAGGACTCACGCTCGGTCTGGCACACCGGACTGTCCGGTGGTGCACCGGACAGTGTCCGGTGCGCCAGGCTGACTCGGCGTGAAATCGCCACTCTCGGGATTTCGCCTACGGCGTACGGCTATAATTCACCGGCGTCAAAGTAGTGACGCAGCTTGCGGGCAGTTAGAAGTACTGCATATAATAGTTTCTGAACCTGAGGATACTTTTTCTTCGAGGGGCCTAGAACTTCACTAATGAAGTAAACAGGATGCTGTACTGGATAGGCATGTCCTTCTTCTACTCGCTTGACTACCAATGCAGTGCTTACCACGTGAGTCGTGCAAGAGATATACAGCAACAAATCTTCAGCCGGTTGAGTCGGCGTAGCTCGCCGGGGCGGTTTCAATACTGGTGGTGTTGTCAAGAATTTTTTCAGTGCGTCTAGAGCTTCTTGTGCTTCTGAAGTCCACTGAAACTTGTCCACCTTCTTGAGTAGCTTGTAAAATGGCAAACCTTTCTCTCCCAGCCTGGATATAAATCTGCTCAGAGCTGCCATACATCCAGTGAGTCGCTGAACCTTCTTTTGTGACCGAGGAGCTTCCATCTTCATGATAGCTTCAATCTTATCTGGATTAGCCTCGATTCCCCGGTGGCTGACGATAAATCCGAGCAGCTTTCCTACTGGTACCCCGAAAACACATTTTTCAGGATTGAGCTTCCATCTATATCTTCTCAGGCTGTTGAAAACCAGCTGTAAATCTTCGATGAAGTTTTCCGAATTCTCTGTTTTGATTACCACGTCATCTACGTAAGCCTCCACACGCTTGCCCCAGTGGTCGGCTAGGCATGTTTGAATGGCTCTCTGATAAGTCGCTCCAGCGTTTTTGAGGCCGAACGGCATGGAGGTATAACAGAAAGCACCAAATGGAGTGATGAACGCCGTTTTTTCCTCGTCTTCTTTTGCTAAACTAATCTGATGATACCCGGAATAGCAATCTAAGAAAGACAGCACAGAACATCCAGCGGTGGAATCCACCACTTGATCTATCCTCGGGAGCCCGAAGGGATCCTTCAGACAGTGTTTGTTGAGATCAGTATAGTCGACGCACATGCGCCAATCCTTTATTCTTTTTGAGTACAAGAACAGGGTTGGCCAACCACTCGGGGTGTAATACTTCTCTAATAAATCCAGCCGCGACCAAGCGAGCCAACTCGGCACGAATGGCCTCTCTCTTGTCGGGCGTGAAACGACGTAGCTTTTGCCGGATCGGCCTCGCCTGGGGATAGACCTTCAATTTGTGCTCGGCCAGTTCTCTTGGGACTCCCAGCATATCCGCAGGTTGCCATGCGAATACGTCTCGGTTATCTTGCAAGAACTGGACGAGCGCGCTTTCCTATTTGTCATTCAAACTGGAGCTGATGATGGCCGTTTTGCGCTCATCAGCGAATCCCAGGTTGATTCGCTTGGTTTCTTCAGTCGGCCGCATAGAGGTCGCGGCCTGAGCTTCGTTTGTCGGTACGGCGAGATCTTCCTCAGGCTTAGAGTTCGCCGGCGTAGAAGGAATCGTTGACGGTTTGGTGGTGAGGGCTGCTTGGATGGCCACTCGGAAACATTCTGCGGCGCCTTGGAAGTCGGCGCGCACAGTTATGATTCCTTGCGGTCCTGGCATCTTCAGTATCATGTACGTATAGTGCGGAATGGCCATGAATTTGGCCAGCCCCGGCCTCCCGATGATGGCGTTGTACCCGCAGTCAAAGTTCGCCACCTCGAACCTCAGGAACTCGGTTCTGTAGTTTTCCGGAGTCCCGAAGGTGACCGGCATGTAGATGTGGCCCAGCGGGTACTCCCCTTCCGTCGGCACGATGCCGAAGAAAGGGGTGTCTGACTCGTGGAGCTCTTCGAGGTGAACTCCCAAGCCTTGGAGCGTACGGGGGAAGGTGACGTTGATGCTGCTCCCCCCGTCCACTAGCACCTTCTTTACCCGGCTCTCTCGGATCACCGGATCGACGAGGAGCGGGTATTTGCCTGGATGGTCAAAGTTGAGCCATTGATCCTCCCGAGTGAAAGTGATCGGGTGTTCCGACCACCGGTATGGGGCGAGAGGACCGGTGGTTGCCACCAGTATCTGGCGGTCGTTGAGCTTTTGTTGTCTTTTGTTCTCCTGCGACCCATGTCCACCGAAGATGACGTTGACCTCCCTGTCAACGCGTGGGAAAGCTCCTCCTCCCCCCTCCTCCTGCCGATGGGGCTGTCGTGGTTCATCTGGTTCTCCCCTCGGCGGAGGAGGCGGTAGAGGTTGGAAGGGTCGGCCGTGCCCGACGGAGTGCTTGAAGTCCCGGCAGTTACGGAGAGTATGGCGCATGTCCTTGTGGTACGGGCACTGGGCGTCGAGGATGTCGTCCAGCGTGCGCTCGCCTCCACGAGGCCCTCCTCGGGCGGGAGAGGCGGGTGGTCCGGCGGCGTGTACTTCTTCACGAGGCCTCTTCTCCCAGCGTTTGTCGGGTGGCTGGTTCGCGTCGCGTCGTGGTGCTACCGGTGCAGGCTTTGCTCCTCCGATGAGATCCTGGGCCCGCTCGTCGGCGGTGATGTAGAGGTCGGCTTCCCGGAACAGCTCCTCAGAGGTAGTCGGCGCCTTTTGTAGTATGGCTCGGACGAAAGACGAGTCATTGGATCCTCTGTAGAAGTCCTCGATCACGGCCGCCTCCGTGTCCTCGGGGATGCGGTTTCTCATGGTCTGGAACCTTTTGAGGTATGACCGGAGAGTCTCGTCCCCTCGGCGCTTGATGGATTTGAGGTCCCATGGTTGCGCTGGTTTGTCGGAGAGAGACTGGAAGTTGGCGATGAAACGTCGACTGAAGTCTCCCCAGTCGTCGATGCAGTGTCGGGGTAGATGTCGTAGCCACTGTAGCGCATCTTTCCCAAGGACGATGGGCAGATACGCGGTCATGACGTCTTCAGATGCCCCGGCAGCCCGAGCAGCGGTGGTGTAGACGGCTAGCCAACCCCCTGGATCCTGCTTAGGTTCATATTTGTCGACATTGGATACCTTGAAGTTGGGGGGCCATTGGATGGCCCTAAGGCGCGGAGTAAGAGCGGATACTCCGCATGCGTCTTCCTGTCGTCGGGGACGATGTCTGTCCCGGGGAGGGGAATGGTGGTGGTGGTTCCTCGACCGTCCCCGGGTGGTACCGCCGGTTGAAGCAGTTGCCGACTCGGTCCTGGTGGCCTGGCTTTGAGTCGGGAAGCCGTGATCTCGGTCATACTCCTCCCGACGGCGAATTTCGTTTTCATGCCGCCGTTCGCGCGAAGCATTGATAGAGCTTCGCGCGTCTCGGCGACTGTTGATGGCGTGTCGCAAATCGTTCGGCGGGTGAGCGAGCGGTAGAAGATGGTTGGCCGCCTGAGTGAACAGGCGTCGGTATCCCTCGGCGTCGGGAGTCCGAGGAAGTCCGTCAGCTATCCGAGCTAGAACGCCTCCGACTTCGCTCGGCGTGTTCATAGCTCGGGCGAAGTCGGGGTTCAGGTTGCGCCCGAAGAGCGGATTCTCCCGGCGTTGCCTTGCATCTTGCTCGGCTTGCTCCTGAGTCCGTCGGCGATCACGTCGCCGGGAGTTCCTTCGTTCCCTGAAGACGCGTTCTTCCGGAGTTTCCCCTATCTCCGAGACCTCGTCTCGCGAGACAGGCTGCTCCGGATCCCGTTCTCCGGCCGCGTGATGTCGTCGAACGTTCCTGCGTCGGTTCCTCCGTCGGCGGGATTCTCGTTGAGGTGGTTCTTCTCCAGGCGCGGTCGGTTCGTCGTCAGAGACGGCGGGCGACTCCACTCTCCCGATGAAGAGGACGTCGGGGTAGAATGGTACTGCTGTCGTGGCGACTTTCTTTCCGTTCTCCTTTGAGGCCGGAGGAACGGGAAGAACGACTTGCCTCTCCCTGGTCTCCTTCTTTCTCGCGACCCGTGTCCATTCTTTCGTCGGGGAAGTAGACAGTGGAGTCTTACGGGTCAGTGAGCTTCTAGCTCCAGCCTCCCCGGAGACGATCTTTTTCCGAAGAGCCGGAGGTAGCGTCTTTCCAGCATTTTCGGAGTTTGTTGGAGGAAACTTCTTTTCCGGCAGATCCGCGATGCGGTGTAGAATTCCCTCTTCATCCGCTACAGATGAGATTGTCCCGAAGCAGAATACAGATCCGAGACGCACGGTGATCTTGCTGCGGAAGGTGACGGCCATTGAGCTAGCTTGGATCGTCGACACACCCCCTACCTGGCGCGCCAGCTGTCGGTGTTTTGGGTCCAACCGCACACCCGGGGTTGCCCCTCAAGGTGTTTTTAGGAGTAGGACGGTGTTAACGACTGTAGCAAAATGGTTCGTGCCGATCGCACGAGGAACAATGGACAAGATTTGCAGGTTCGGGCCGCTTAGAAGTGCGTAACACCCTACGTCCTGGTGAGTATATGAGCGTGGTTACAAGAGGACTCTCTGGATCGGAGGCACAGAGAGTTTACGTGGATGGCTAAGTAAAGTAAGGTCGGTCTTTTTGAAGGGGTGCCCCCTAGGCCTTATATACTCAGCCGTGGGGCAGTACATGTGGATATGATAACAACAAGTAGCTGAAAGGTAGTGAACCTCTTGGGTTTATCCTTACGTAACCCTCGCCGACTTATCCTCGCATGGCTCCGTTGCATGGGGCTTCGGCGCGGGAAAGTCGGGTCTCTGTTTCGATTTGCTTGTTTGACGTCGTGGGCCGTCCGGGTTTGCTCCAATCCAGTCTTACGTCTTCTCCGCTTTGTTGATTGTCTTTCTCTAGGCCCACGAAAGAACGACCTTACGATTTATTGGGCCCTTGGGCCTTTCGTGAGGTCTTTTATCTCTTTAGTGGACCTAGGGGATATCTATCCCCCACAAGCTGTCGGTGTTTTGGGTCCGACCGCACACCCGGGGTTGCCCCTCAAGGTGTTTTTAGGAGTAGGACGGTGTCAATGACTGTAGCAAAATGGTTCGTGCCGATCGCACGAGGAACAATGGACAAGATTTGCAGGTTCGGGCCGCTTAGAAGTGTGTAACACCCTACGTCCTGGTGAGTATATGAGCGTGGTTACCAGAGGACTCTCTGGATCGGAGGCACAGAGAGTTTACGTGGATGGCTAAGTAAAGTAAGGTCGGTCTTTTTGAAGGGGTGCCCCCTAGGCCTTATATACTCAGCCGTGGGGCAGTACATGTGGATATGATAACAACAAGTAGCTGAAAGGTAGTGAACCTCTTGGGTTTATCCTTACGTAACCCTCGCCGACTTATCCTCGCATGGCTCCGTTGCATGGGGCTTCGGCGCGGGAAAGTCGGGTCTCTGTTTCGATTTGCTCGTTTGACGTCGTGGGCCGTCCGGGTTTGCTCCAATCCAGTCTTACGTCTTCTCCGCTTTGTTGATTGTCTTTCTCTAGGCCCACGAAAGAACGACCTTACGATTTATTGGGCCCTTGGGCCTTTCGTGAGTTCTTTTATCTCTTTAGTGGACCTAGGGGATATCTATCCCCCACAAGCCCCCGATCTTTGGGTTGATTTAGAGATAATCAACTCAAAGATCCAAGGTCCAAGAAATGACTTCCTGCTGTCTTCTCTTGCTCCGATCACTCGTTCGACCAAAGTTTAGTTTTGTGCTTGTGCCTTAGAGGTCGGCATTTTGAATTGTAGGAATCTGGACTTCATTGGGTGCACCGGAGGTGCACCCAATGGGTGTAGCCCCCGACCTTTGAGTAGATTTTAGAAGATAATCTACTCGAAGGTCTTCCCCAAAGATTATCTCCATTCGCGCTCATGCATCTCGGTTGAGGGTTGGTCTTTTCAATCTTGTCCCACGCCTTAGAAGTCGGCGTTATACCGGTTTAGAATGATAATCCATGGGGTGCACCGGAGGTGCACCCAATGGGTGTAGCCCCCGACCTTCAAATGGATTTTTTAAGGATAATCCATTCGAAGGTCTTCCTTTTGCTTGTAAAAATTGGCATGAAGCTATTCGCATTATGCTTTGGAGGTCAGCATTATGTCATCCAAATTTTGCTGCAGAGGTCAGCATATATTTTGTCTTTAGCAGCCGAGTTCGCAATCCATCCATATCTTGCTAGGTAATGCAATTTATTTGCTTCTGCGACTTGATTGGACTTTTGATGGACGTTCTCTGTCTAGTCCTCATATCGCTTCTGTCGGCCATATCTTGTACTTTGCTGGCTATATTTGGCTTTCCTCTGATCCTTACTGATATCTCATTTTTGTCTTGAGGTATTTACTGCGTGCCCTGCACGGATGTGATCGTTTTGAAAAATATACTGATAATTCCTGGGCGTCCCCCCCCCAATGGGTGTGGGCAAGGGACGGCTTGGTACGCTGAGTGTTTTAGCCGGCTGCTTCTGAGTAGTAATGTGATGGGACGGCTAGTGTAATCATATCCTTCGCGCTGTTGACTGGAGTCCCAATGGGTGTAGTGTTGCATGAAACGGCGTCCGCCGTCTGACGTGTCCTCAGATGGGTGGGAGTGCTTATTGAATGCTTTGCGACTGTTCAGTGACCGCGGTTGGAAGTGAGCGGTTGCCTTTCCTTTCTATAAATAACGCCCTTGCTCCTCTGGTTTTTTCACATCCTTTGCTGATCTCTGTTTCTTCCCTTTCTTCTCTTTTTTCCGTGGCCTCCTTGACTTCTATCATATCAATTTGACCCATTTGAACCCTAATTCCATTCTCCAAATCTCCATTTTTGTTCACCTATGCGAAGCTTATCTCGGCGTGCTGTCGCATTTCGGTTTGTGGAAGTATCTGTATCATTGTCGCCCTGGGATGGCCGGGGGGCAACACCAGCTGGTCGGAGGTGCCAGTTTGGAGATGCGCCGTGGGCGGAAGACCGAGTATCTTGAGATTCCCCTCAAAGATAGCATTAAAGGTTGGCGTCTGGAGTGGTTTATAGTCGATAATTATGGAAATTCTCTCCCCTCCCGGTCAGGAAGACAGCCAGACGTTCGTACTCCGAGTTGGACTGAGTTTCCCACAGATCAGGAGGTGGCCGAGGCAGGCGTGTTGCTTACTGAAGTCGGATTACTGAAAGAGAGAGGTCTGACTGCCGAGGCTGTGGTCACTGATTTTGTTTTCAAGAACATTCAGCCACTGAAAGACAGGGCCTATCCGGCATACCTGCATCGAGGGCTGGCCGACTCAACTCGGGTTACCAATAGGAGAATTCCTTCTGTTGACTTGGTGAGCCGACTTGAAATGATCCTCAGGGGTAAAGTTTCAAATGTTGGTGCTCCAGTGGCATACTCGGCTTGGAACCTACCTCCTCCCAAAGCTTTCACCCTTTTTGTGTCCAATCCGCCCGTGACTGATAGCAATTTGGGTCTTAGAGTGCGACCCTCTGCTGAAGAAATCTGTACTTTGGTTGCTTCGCTCGGGGAGATTCCTGATGATGAACGGCAGGTTTATTTTGAAGTGCCCCTGAACCCTAGTGATGCAGACATAAATGACATGCATGATCTGTTAGCTGAGGATTCATCTGATGCTGCTCCTGATGGTACATTGGCAGTGGTGCCCCTTCCAGAGGTTGATACAACTTTGGATGTCCCGAAACCTGTCAGTGCTCGCCCGAGGCGCCCTAGCCGAACTAGTCAGCCCGAGCCTTCTGCTGATGAGCAAAAGAAGAAGAGAAGACGCCTCCGGCGAGTATCCAGTTTTGATGAGGACGCCAGTACCTTAGCTCCTGCTGCTGAAGAAATGACTGCAACTGGCCTTGCTGACATTGACCCCAATGGGTGTGCTCCACCTGCTGCTGACCCCAATGAGGATGCTGCTTGCGCTGTTACTGTGGAAGATGAGGAGGAAGAAAATGAAGCTCCGTTAACTCGGAAAAACAGTCGGCAGTTCGTCGCCAGCGGTGGAAGTAGTGGAGTTCCTTCTCCTGCTTTGTCTGCCCTTATTGGTCTGCAAGAACTGTCCATGGCCAACTTTGATCAAACTTTAGAGGATATGGTCCCGGAGAACTTGTTGTCAGAGCCTATGGATGTTGATGCAACAGAGACTTGTGCAGCCGCGCCCGATGCTGGGTTGAGGTCATCCCGTGCCTCGTCGACCTTAGAGCATGATCTCGAGGGCCGGGATGCTGACTTGGATTGTCCTGGTCCCATGGGAGTAGCTGAAGGCCCGTCAACCTTAGAGGTGGTTACGGCAGAGAGCTTGGACCCCTTGAATAGCGCCGACACGTGCCCAGCCCCCGAGGATGTCGTTGGGGAAGACTTAGCTCGGGTGAAGAGTATAAGCCACTGCCCAGCCCCCGAGGGTGTTGCCGGGGATGATCCGGCTCAAGTGGGCAGTGCCAACTGTGACCCAGCCCCCGAGGGTGTCCGAGCAAGGTCTCCTTCCTGCACTTCCATGGATGTTCATGCGGGTTCACCTCCACACTCTGGCGGCATGGTGGTGGCCCAAACTCTGGATCAGGGAGTTGCTTTAGAGGGCAGCGTCCCCACTGGTCTAACGTTTGGTTCTGTTGAAGGCACTGAGCTTGTTTCTGCTGGTCTGTTGCAAGCTGTTCCGAGTGGTGGTCTGGCATCTGATTATCAGCTGATTTCTCCTGATTTGGGGATCCCTTCATTCTTTTCCAACCTCCAGGTACTGTGTTGTACTTTTAGCTTGATCTTTACGTTGCATGAATTTTTGTCATTCATCTGTTCTTCTCATCAGGCTTTGGTGGATGGGATGGCCAGCCAGCTGAGATCGCAGGGCGCTTCCATCCCAGAAACGGCTTCATCTCTTGAGCGTTGGAACCCGGTGTCACTTCATCGTCGTGTATCCGAGTTGGAGGCAATTAATGCTGGTTAGTGCCCTTCTTCTTCTTCTTTGCCTTTGTTCATGGACTGTTTTACCTTCTGACCTCATTTTGTTTGATTACCTCTTGATAGGAATGACTCGGCAGATTACAGTCCTTGAGGAAAAACATTCCCGAGATCAAGCTAAAATAGCTCAACGGTGTGCTGACTTCGAGGATAAGTATTCTCAAAGTCAGACTGAACTGAATCAGGTCTCCGCTGCTTTGGATGACGCCAATGCTCTGAGTTCTTCTCTTCATGCTCGGCTTGACTCCGAAAAGGTAACTTACGAAACCGTGCTTTGCCTTATTACATGCTTGGATTCTGAATGAGTTGATTTTTGTTTGTAGGAAGAAAAACGTATCCTTGCTGCTTCTCGCGACAATCTGGACAGATTGTATCGAGACTCTAGCAACTCGCTAACCATCTTGGAGAGAAGCCACCGTTTTACGATGGAAGAACTGGACAATCAGCGTCGCCGGCTGCAAGAATCTGTGGACGAAGTGACCCGCCTCAAGCAACTGATATCAGCGAAGGATGCCACCATCAAGGGACTCCGAGCTTCTAAGAAATCCATTGCTCAGGAATTAGAAACTGCTCAGCTGGCTGCTAAAGTTGCCGAGGAAACTGCTGTTACTCTCAAAGCTCAGCGTGACAAAGCCATGGACAAGGCTATTCGGGCGGGACGAATCTTGATGAGAAGACCCGGCGTGGTAGTTCCTGAGGACATAAGAGCCGATGTGAATGCTGCCCCCAATTCTTCGAATCGCCCTTCTTCGTCAGTCGTTCCTGAGAAAGACATTGGAAAATAGAGAAACATTTCGCGTGCCATGAGCGCGCGGTTAGCATGATCAAGTACTCGTTAGGGGTTATCGGCTTATCATTCGAATGACACGATCACAGAATTTATTAATTTGCAAATTTGTGGTAATGCTGCATGATGATTATGAAGTTTGTTTTCGGGATATGGAGGTCATCCTCTGAGTTGCGTAAGCGCGAGTAAGCTGTACCGACTTAAGCCATCAATGACTTTAGCCGATAACTCCGTTAGTAGGGTATAGTGGTCACCCCGGGTTAAGTAAGCGTGAGCATGTTGCACCGTCTTAAGTCGTTGCCGACTTAAGTCGATTGCTCCGTTTGTAGGGCATAGTGGCCACCCCGAGTTAAGTAAGCGTGAGCATGTCGCACCGCCTTAAGTCGTTGCCGACTTAAGTCGATTGCTCCGTTTGTAGGGCATAGTGGTCACCCTGAGTTAAGTAAGCGTGAGCATGTTGCACCGCCTTAAGTCGTTGCCGACTTAAGTCGATTGCTCCGTTTGTAGGGCATAGTGGTCACCCTGAGTTAAGTAAGCGTGAGCATGTTGCACCGCCTTAAGTCGTTGCCGACTTAAGTCGATTGCTCCGTTTGTAGGGCATAGTGGTCACCCCGAGTTAAGTAAGAATGCAAGTCAATCGTAAACGAGCCGAGTATATTTGAAATCTCTCTTTATTGATGACATATTTCCACTTTTAAAGAATACATTGCCGCCCCAACTGTTTTGAAATACAGCTAGGGGTAAAACTTTCTGAGGTGCTCTATGTTCCAGGAATTCCCAACCTCTGTGCCATCCATCTGAGTGAGGCGATATGATCCAGGCCGAGTGACTTCTGCTACTATGAAAGGCCCTTCCCATAAGGGTGATAACTTGTGTCGTCCCTCCCCCGTTAGAATTCGGCGGAAGACGAGGTCTCCTATTGAGAAGAACCGCTGCCGCACAGCTTTGTCGTGATAGCGCCTTAGATTTTGCTGGTACCGTGCTGATTGGATTACTGCATTCAGTCGCTCTTCCTCAAGTATATCAACGTCTTCCAGCCTGGTGGCCTCGGCTTCTGCTATGCTTTCGAAGATCAATCTTGGCGCCCCAAACTTGAGATCAGCAGGTAGCACTGCCTCCGACCCATAGACCATGAAGAAAGGGGTGTTTCCATGCAGGGCTCGGCTAGGTTGGGTTCTCAGGCTCCAAACAACATAAGGCAGTTCTCTTATCCATTTTCCTGCGAATTTTTCATTCTTATCGAAGACCCTTTTCCTGAGTGCCTCCAATATCATTCCGTTGGCTCGCTCAACCTGCCCGTTGGCTCTTGGATGTGCTACAGATGCGTACTTGATCTGAATGCTCTTTTGCTCGCAGAAGTCAAAAAATTCTGAACTGGTGAAGTTGGATCCCAAGTCAGTGATGATACTGTTTGGTATCCCGAATCTGAATATTATGCTTTGTATGAATTCCACGGCTTTAGCAGAGGTTAAAGAAGCAATGGGCTGGAACTCTATCCATTTGGTGAATTTGTCAATTGCCACCAATACATGGGTATATCCTCCTTGAGCTTTCTTGAAAGGTCCAATCATATCCAGTCCCCAGCATGCGAACGGCCAAGTTACTGGTATGGTCTGCAGCTGCTGTGCTGGCATGTGCTGTTGCTTTGACAGGTATTGGCAAGCTTCGCATCTCTGAACTAACTCGGCTGCATCATTCTTCGCCGTCGGCCAATAGAATCCTGACCTAAAAACCTTCCCGACTAGTGTTCTGGATGCTGCATGTACTCCACATTGCCCTGCATGGACTTCCTCCAGAAGTTGCTTCCCGGTGGACGGGAGAACGCACCTCATGAGGACGCCTGACGCGCCCCTCCTGTATAATACCTCCCCAATGAGTGTATAGTGAGCCGATTGTCTGGCAATACGCTCTGCCGAGTTCTTGTCATCTGGTTCTTCTTCATTTTTTATATATTTAATAATCGGCTGTCTCCAGTCATCAGAGTTTGACTCGGGTTGGTCTATGATGTTGCACTCTTCTGTTTGATCCATTGAGATACTCGGCTGCAGGATTTCTTGTACGAAGACTCCGGGTGGGACCTGAGTTCGACCGGACCCGAGTTTGGACAGTACATCGGCTGCTGTGTTCCGATCTCTTTCTACATGATGAAATTCCAGACCCTCGAATTTATCTTCCAGCTTTCGGACGGCAGCGCAGTATTTTCCCATTGAATCACTTGAACAATCCCATTCTTTGTTTATCTGGCTGATGACTACCAGAGAATCTCCATATACCATCAATCTTTTGACGCCCAGTGATATGGCGATGTTTAATCCGTGTATCAAGGCTTCATACTCGGCTGCATTGTTAGAGGCCGGGAATAGCAACTGGAGAACGTACTTGAGGTGCTCGCCTCCAGGTGCGGTGAAGAGAATCCCTGCTCCTGCTCCCTGCAGCTTTAGCGAGCCATCGAAATGCATTCGCCATACTTCTGCAGTTTCTGGATTGTCTGGAACTTGCTGTTCTGTCCATTCCGATACGAAATCAACCAATGCTTGAGTTTTGATGGCGGTGCGAGGTCGGAACTCGATATCGTGGGATCCCAACTCGCAGGCCCACTTGGTTATTCGGCCAATGGCTTCCTTGTTGTGAAGAATGTCCCCTATTGGAAAACCAGTAACTACTATGACTTTGTGGTCGTCAAAGTAGTGACGCAGCTTGCGGGCAGTTAGAAGTACTGCATATAATAGTTTCTGAACCTGAGGATACTTTTTCTTCGAGGGGCCTAGAACTTCACTGATGAAGTAAACAGGATGTTGTACTGGATAGGCATGTCCTTCTTCTACTCGCTCGACTACCAACACAGTGCTTACCACGTGAGTCGTGCAAGAGATATACAGCAACAAATCTTCAGCCGGTTGAGTCGGCGTAGCTCGCCGGGGCGGTTTCAATACTGGTGGTGTTGTCAAGAATTTTTTCAGTGCGTCTAGAGCTTCTTGTGCTTATGAAGTCCACTGAAACTTGTCCACCTTCTTGAGTAGCTTGTAAAATGGCAAACCTTTCTCTCCCAGCCTGGATATAAATCTACTCAGAGCTGCCATACATCCAGTGAGTCGCTGAACCTTCTTTTGTGACCGAGGAGCTTCCATCTTCATGATAGCTTCAATCTTATCTGGATTAGCCTCGATTCCCCGGTGGCTGACGATAAATCCGAGCAGCTTTCCTGCTGGTACCCCGAAAACACATTTTTCAGGATTGAGCTTCCATCTATATCTTCTCAGGCTGTTGAAAACCAGCTGTAAATCTTCGATGAAGTTTTCCGAATTCTCTGTTTTGATTACCACGTCATCTACGTAAGCCTCCACACGCTTGCCCCAGTGGTCGGCTAGGCATGTTTGAATGGCTCTCTGATAAGTCGCTCCAGCGTTTTTGAGGCCGAACGACATGGAGGTATAACAGAAAGCACCAAATGGAGTGATGAACGCCGTTTTTTCCTCGTCTTCTTTTGCTAAACTAATCTGATGATACCCGGAATAGCAATCTAAGAAAGACAGCACAGAACATCCAGCGGTGGAATCCACCACTTGATCTATCCTCGGGAGCCCGAAGGGATCCTTCGGACAGTGTTTGTTGAGATCAGTATAGTCGACGCACATGCGCCAATCCACTTTATTCTTTTTGAGTACAAGAACAGGGTTGGCCAACCACTCGGGGTGTAATACTTCTCTAATAAATCCAGCCGCGACCAAGCGAGCCAACTCGGCACGAATGGCCTCTCTCTTGTCGGGCGTGAAACAACGTAGCTTTTGCCGGATCGGCCTCGCCTGGGGATAGACCTTCAATTTGTGCTCGGCCAGTTCTCTTGGGACTCCCGGCATATCCGCAGGTTGCCATGCGAATACGTCTCGGTTATCTTGCAAGAACTGGACGAGCGCGCTTTCCTATTTGTCATTCAAACTGGAGCTGATGATGGCCGTTTTGCGCTCATCAGCGAATCCTAGGTTGATTCGCTTGGTTTCTTCAGTCGGCCGCATAGAGGTCGCGGCCTGAGCTTCGTTTGTCGGTACGGCGAGATCTTCCTCAGGCTTAGAGTTCGCCGGCGTAGAAGGAATCGTTGACGGTTTGGTGGTGAGGGCTGCTTGGATGGCCACTCGGAAACATTCTGCGGCGCCTTGGAAGTCGGCGCGCACAGTTATGATTCCTTGCGGTCCTGGCATCTTCAGTATCATGTACGTATAGTGCGGAATGGCCATGAATTTGGCCAGCCCCAGCCTCCCGATGATGGCGTTGTACCCGCAGTCAAAGTTCGCCACCTCGAACCTCAGGAACTCGGTTCTGTAGTTTTCCGGAGTCCCGAAGGTGACCGGCATGTAGATGTGGCCCAGCGGGTACTCCCCTTCCGTCGGCACGATGCCGAAGAAAGGGGTGTCTGACTCGTGGAGCTCTTTGAGGTGAACTCCCAAGCCTTGGAGCGTACGGGGGAAGGTGACGTTGATGCTGCTCCCCCCGTCCACTAGCACCTTCTTTACCCGGCTCTCTCGGATCACCGGATCGACGAGGAGCGGGTATTTGCCTGGATGGTCAAAGTTGAGCGATTGATCCTCCCGAGTGAAAGTGATCGGGTGTTCCGACCACCGGTATGGGGCGGGAGGACCGGTGGTTGCCACCAGTATCTGGCGGTCGTTGAACTTTTGTTGTCTTTTGTTCTCCTGCGACCCATGTCCACCGAAGATGACGTTGACCTCCCTATCAACGCGTGGGAAAGCTCCTCCTCCCCCCTCCTCCTGCCGATGGGCTGTCGTGGTTCATCTGGTTCTCCCCTCGGCGGAGGAGGCGGTAGAGGTTGGAAGGGTCGGCCGTGCCCGACGGAGTGCTTGAAGTTCCGGCAGTTACGGAGAGTATGGCGCATGTCCTTGTGGTACGGGCACTGGGCGTCGAGGATGTCGTCCAGCGTGCGCTCGCCTCCACGAGGCCCTCCTCGGGCGCGAGAGGCGGGTGGTCCGGCGGCGTGTACTTCTTCACGAGGCCTCTTCTCCCAGCGTTTGTCGGGTGGCTGGTTCACGTCACGTCGTGGTGCTGCCGGTGCAGGCTTTGCTCCTCCGATGAGATCCTGGGCCCGCTCGTCGGCGGTGATGTAGAGGTCGGCTTCCCGGAACAGCTCCTCAGAGGTAGTCGGCGCCTTTTGTAGTATGGCTCGGACGAAAGACGAGTCATTGGATCCTCTGTAGAAGTCCTCGATCACGGCCGCCTCCGTGACCTCGGGGATGCGGTTTCTCATGGTCTGGAACCTTTTGAGGTATGACCGGAGAGTCTCGTCCCCTCGGCGCTTGATGGATTTGAGGTCCCGTGGTTGCGCTGGTTTGTCGGAGAGGGACTGGAAGTTGGCGATGAAACGTCGACTGAAGTCTCCCCAGTCGTCGATGCAGTGTCGGGGTAGATGTCGTAGCCACTGTAGCGCATCTTGCCCAAGGACGATGGGCAGATACACGGTCATGACGTCTTCAGATGCCCCGGCAGCCCGAGCAGCGGTGGTGTAGACGGCTAGCCAACCCCCTGGATCCTGCTTAGGTTCATATTTGTCGACATTGGATACCTTGAAGTTGGGGGGCCATTGGATGGCCCTAAGGCGCGGAGTAAGAGCGGATACTCCGCATGTGTCTTCCTGTCGTCGGGGACGATGTCTGTCCCGGGGAGGGGAATGGTGGTGGTGGTTCCTCGACCGTCCCCGGGTGGTACCGCCAGTTGAAGCAGTTGCCGACTCGGTCCTGGTGGCCTGGCTTTGAGTCGGGAAGCCGTGATCTCGGTCATACTCCTCCCGACGGCGAATTTCGTTTTCATGCCGCCGTTCGCGCGAAGCATTGATAGAGCTTCGCGCGTCTCGGCGACTGTTGATGGCGTGTCGCAAATCGTTCGGCGGGTGAGCGAGCGGTAGAAGATGGTTGGCCGCCTGAGTGAACAGGCGTCGGTATCCCTCGGCGTCGGGAGTCCGAGGAAGTCCGTCAGCTATCCGAGCTAGAACGCCTCCGACTTCGCTCGGCGTGTTCATAGCTCGGGCGAAGTCGGGGTTCAGGTTGCGCCCGAAGAGCGGATTCTCCCGGCGTTGCCTTGCATCTTGCTCGGCTTGCTCCTGAGTCCGTCGGCGATCACGTCGCCGGGAGTTCCTTCGTTTCCTGAAGACGCGTTCTTCCGGAGTTTCCCCTATCTCCGAGACCTCGTCTCGCGAGACAGGCTGCTCCGGATCCCGTTCTCCGGCCGCGTGATGTCGTCGAACGTTCCTGCGTCGGTTCCTCCGTCGGCGGGATTCTCGTTGAGGTGGTTCTTCTCCAGGCGCGGTCGGTTCGTCGTCAGAGACGGCGGGCGACTCCACTCTCCCGATGAAGAGGACGTCGGGGTAGAATGGTACTGCTGTCGTGGCGACTTTCTTTCCGTTCTCCTTTGAGGCCGGAGGAACGGGAAGAACGACTTGCCTCTCCCTGGTCTCCTTCTTTCTCGCGACCCGTGTCCATTCTTTCGTCGGGGAAGTAGACAGCGGAGTCTTCCGGGTCAGCGAGCTTCTAGCTCCAGCCTCCCCGGAGACGATCTTTTTCCGAAGAGCCGGAGGTAGCGTCTTTCCAGCATTTTCGGAGTTTGTTGGAGGAAACTTCTTTTCCGGCAGATCCGCGATGCGGTGTAGAATTCCCTCTTCATCCGCTACAGATGAGATTGTCCCGAAGCAGAATACAGATTCGGGACGCACGGTGATCTTGCTGCGGAAGGTGACGGCCATTGAGCTAGCTTGGATCGTCGACACACCCCCTACCTGGCGCGCCAGCTGTCGGTGTTTTGGGTCCGACCGCACACCCGAGGTTGCCCCTCAAGGTGTTTTTAGGAGTAGGACGGTGTCAACGACTGTAGCAAAATGGTTCGTGCCGATCGCACGAGGAACAATGGACAAGATTTGCAGGTTCGGGCCGCTTAGAAGTGCGTAACACCCTACGTCCTGGTGAGTATATGAGCGTGGTTACAAGAGGACTCTCTGGATCGGAGGCACAGAGAGTTTACGTGGATGGCTAAGTAAAGTAAGGTCGGTCTTTTTGAAGGGGTGCCCCTAGGCCTTATATACTCAGCCGTGGGGCAGTACATGTGGATATGATAACAACAAGTAGCTGAAAGGTAGTGAACCTCTTGGGTTTATCCTTACGTAACCCTCGCCGACTTATCCTCGCATGGCTCCGTTGCATGGGGCTTCGGCGCAGGAAAGTTGGGTCTCTGTTTCGATTTGCTCGTTTGACGTCGTGGGCCGTCCGGGTTTGCTCCAATCCAGTCTTACGTCTTCTCCGCTTTGTTGATTGTCTTTCTCTAGGCCCACGAAAGAACGACCTTACGATTTATTGGGCCCTTGGGCCTTTCGTGAGGTCTTTTATCTCTTTAGTGGACCTAGGGGATATCTATCCCCCACAGGTGCGCTAGGCTGACTCGGCGTGAAATCGCCACTCTCGGGATTTCGCCTACGGCGTACGGCTATAATTCACCGGACTGTCCGGTGTGCACCGGACTGTCCGGTGAGCCAACGGTCGGCCGAGCCAACGGTCGGCCGCGGAATCTGCGCGCGACACGTGGCCTGGCCAACGGTCGGAAGGGGGCACCGGACTGTCCGGTGTGCACCGGACATGTCTGGTGCGCCAGATCTACAACGGTCTCCAACGGTCGGCAGCGCTATTTTAAGAAGGAAATCGGGCACCGGACAGTGTCCGGTGTGCACCGGACTGTCTGGTGCGCCCGACGACAGAAGGCAAGGATGGCCTTCCAGATTTGTTCTCAACGGCTCGTAGCTGCCTTGGGGCTATAAAAGGGACCCCTAGGCGCATGGAGGAAAAAAATCAAGCATTCCTTGAGCACTCTTGATCACTCACACATCAATCTTGCGCACTTGTTCGACATTCTAGTGATTTGAGCTCTGTTCTAGTGTGCTAGTCTCTTGAGCTCAAGTCTGGGTCTTGTGTGTGCGTATTCGCTGTGATCTTTGTGTCGTGTGTGAGTTGCTAATCCCTCCCTTGCTCCGTGATTCTCTGTGAACATTTTCTGTAAGGGCGAGAGGCTCCAAGCTGTGGAGATTCCTCGCAAACGGGATTAAGAAAAGCAAAGCAACACTGTGGTATTCAAGTTGATCATTGGATCACTTGAGAGGAGTTGAGTGCAACTCTCGTCCATTGGGACGCCACAACGTGGAGTAGGCAAGTTTTGTACTTGGCCGAACCACGGGATAAATTACTGTGTCTTCTCTGTGTTGAACTCGTTGTGATTATCATATTGTGCAAGATCCTTACTCTAGTCACTTGGCATTAACTGTGCTAACGCTTAACAAGTTTTTGTGGCTTAAGTTTTCAAGTTTTACAGGATCACCTATTCACTCCCCCCTCTAGGTGCTCTCAATGTCAAGGCCGTAGAACTGGTCGTCAGCCATGTCGAATCGTGGAACGTAGCCTTCGTCTCCTTCTCTGTAATAACGAACATCGCCATTGCAATTGAACATCGCAGGAGCTGTTGAACTGGCACCCTGGGGAAGCCCTTCGTCTCCATCAATCTGAACATCTACGCGGCCTATGGCGGATGCCCCCCCCCCGCCCAATCCCCGCGGTAGCAGCTGAGTGCCCCGTGGCGGAGGCGCCGCGACCAAGCCCCACGGTGGCGACGCCTCGGCTAGGACCCGCGGGGGTGGCTGCAGAGGCGCCATGACCAAGCACCGCGACGGCGACGCCTCGGCCAGGATACGCGGGGTCGGCTGCGGAGGCGCCGCGACCAAGCTCCGCGGCGGCGACGCCTCGGACAGGACCCGCGGGGGCGGCTGAAGAGGCGCCGCGACCAAGCCCAGCGGCGGCGACGCCTCGGCCAGTATACGCGGGGTCGGCTGCGGAGGCGCCGCGACCAAGCTCCGCGGCGGCGATGCCTCGGCCAGGATCCGCGGGGGCGGCTGCGGAGACGCTGCGAGCAAGCTCCGCGGCGGCTCGGCCAGGATCCGCGGGGGCGGCTGCGGAGACGCTGCGAGCAAGCCCAGCGGTGGCTCGGCCAGGATCCGCGGGGGCGGCTGTGGAGACGCTGCGAGCAAGCCCAGCGGCGGCTCGGCCAGGATCCGCGGGGGTGGCTGTGTGGCCCGTAGCTGCGGCGCCCCGGCCATGCCCGGCGGTGGTGATGCCCGCCCCAATGGGTACTCCTCGCTGGAAGATCTCGCGATCCATCTCCTCGGTGCAGAACGCAGGGAGATCTCCAGCCATGGCGAAACAGGGAAGCAAGCCGTGAAAAGAAAAAGATACGGGAGAAGAGATAAGGAAAAAGAAAAGGATGAGAGATAAATAGATGCGAAGGGTTACAACGTGTAAATAGTGGCATGGTGGGTAATTTTTCTATAACTTTATGTGGTAGTATAAAAAATTGTTTTTGAAGCACCATTTGAGGAGCTTCGAAAATTTCATGAAATTGGCCTCAAGTTTCAATTTTTTTAAATCTATAGCTCGTGAAGTTTGACCTGTTTGGATAGAAGAATCTACTATAAACCTGAAATTTTTGAAACGAAGCTCTCCCAAACAGGCTCTTAGTTGGCTATATATATGTGACATGATAACGCTAAAAGTTAGTTGTGGGCGATATTAGTAAACCTGTTCCGAATGGGGTCAATCGACGTTTATTACAGGGAGCTGCTTTTAACTAATGTTAAAATTGCGCCAATGAGGGGGTCAGACAAGTAGGTGAGGGAACTGGGGTTAGAGATAAGTACGAGAGGGCGAGCCGCACGTGCACAGCACAGCAGCTTTACCTATGGACGCTTAATTCTCCGGGAACACAAAGATAAGCCACATGACCCACATCTGCAGTGGCTGGGTGGGGGGGGGGGGGGGGGGGGGGGGGGGGTCACAGGCCCAGAGGTAAAGAGCGGAGGAGATTAGGATTGAAGTTATTATATACTACTCCATAATAAAAAAATAGAAAGGAAAAATAAACCAGGGGAAACGCGCAGCGCACACAACACAATCCGCGGGCCGCGGCAGGAAGTGCAGAGGAGAATTCACAGATCAAACTCGTATGCAAGTGCAGATCAAAACTCAAGGTGTCGCCTTCTTCTTCTCCCTCTCGCTGCGCTGATGTCGACGCCCCCCTCGTCACGATTTCTTTTTTCGGGTGTTTTTTTAATATTAGTCGCCAGCAGTACTGTACGCAACAGGTTGAGTACAAAGATCGTAGGCAGTATATGCGCGTGAGCGCGCGCGCGCTTGCGCTTCCTTCCTTGCTTCCCCTGCCCTCTTCTTTTTATTCCCCGTCTCCTTTGTTCGCTTGCGGGCTGCGGCAAGGGGGAGGGAGAGGACGTGACGAGGGGAGGGGAGGGGAGGAGGGAGGGCAGGCGGGCCGACGAATGCACAGTCCCGGTGAGTTCTTGGAACCCGACCCGCTTCTTCCCCTTGATTCGTGATCTTAGGGTTGGTTCTTGGTTTGGGCGCCGCTCGGGGCGGTTCATCCGGCGCCTCGGACTGCGATCCTTCCTCTCTTCTCTCACTCACGCCGTCGCGTTTTCTTGGCACTGCCTGGGACAACATTGGTACCAACCGAAGTGCGGCCGAATCGCTGCTGAAATTTTTTGACTGTAGTTCTGTTGCTGGGAAGGGGTTTTACGGGAGGGAATGCGGCTAAGGCGCGCGCGTTTTGGTGCAGCGGAGATTGGAATTCTTGGGGGGAGGGGCGCCGACCCGGAATTGCGCGTTCTTGATCCGGCTGCTCTCGCCCGTCGAGCGATGATGCGGCAGCCATGGCCTTATCCGATTTCTTCTGGGTTCTTTTCGTCGGGAGAAAGTACTACGGGAGTAATGGGGCCAGACAAAGGGAGCAGCAGCTTTTTACCAGTCTTCGGCATCTACTGCAAACGGATTGTTCGCCAGCAGTGCTTCTGCTTCTTTTTCGCTTTTCTGGGGCAGTAAAGGGGTATATGATCGCTTTTGTTGGGATTGTAAAAAAAATAAAGGAGAAGATCGGAATCTTTCAACTGTTCTCAACTCAAATGATGGCTGCAAGAGCTTTCAGTTGCAATTGTTCTCTTCCGTCAGTTCTGGTCCAGAATTCTTCAACTTTCTTTATCCCTTTAGCACAAAAGGAAAGAGAGATGATTTTCTTTTATTTTCATTTCTATGTTCTTTGAGTTGATGTTACGGCCTGTGCAATTCCCGTGTGTAATGCTACGAGTTTTGTTCCTTCTTCACCAGTTTATAGCTTCAGTTTTAATGACGCTTAAACTTGGTGAAGATCATTGTCATGCTTCCCGTGTGCAGCCTTTTCATATGAGGTCATCCGCAGCTGAACGTTTAATGGGTCGTTTTTGCTGAGATGCTCATGATATGATTTTTGTGATAGTCAGTTGGACGCCCAATCATGGTTAGGATTGGATTTCGAGGCTTATCTATTAATGATCTGTAGTCAGCCAGTAAGATTTCTGTATACAGCAACAAAACACTTCGCTTGTACTCTAGATTTGTACGAAATGTCAAAGCCATGCTTATTAGTTAAAGCAATGATAGATTCCTCAAGTTCTAATCTTCTTTCTTGTGGCTCTTTTATTGATCCAGCTAGATTTCTGCCAGTTTTATTTTACATAGAAAATTTATGATCCCCAAATCTACATGATGCAATCATACATGTTCAGTCGTTTTGGTTTTCTTTCTAGGAAACTTATCCCTTTGGGGCCTTTGGTCAAGTTCTACAAAATGTAGTACCTTTCTTATCATTTAATAACTCGCAAGTTTATAAGCAAAACATAAGTCGTAAAAACATATTAAAGAATGCAGCAAAAGGAATCACATACTAGTTTCTAGATACATGTTTGATGTTACTATGTTTGACTTCCAGTCCTCTTGGTTGTTGCTCTCCTGCATTCTAGATATTGTAATATTTTGTTACAGAACATATTTAAAGCTTGGAGTAAATGTGTCATTTTTTGGAAATATTTGGTAATAAACAAAAAGTCTAGCGAAAGACCCTTACTTTCGCCACTTTGCTTTGATAGTGTTACCTCTATTAATTAAATGGGCAATTGTTCTTGTGATATCAGGATGGGTAAGCTTAGGTAATGCTACTGTACATGATAGAATATCCTCTGTATTCTGATATTTCCGTCCCATTTTGGTCAGAAACATTATATTCAAGATGTTAGAGATTTAGAAGGTAGAGCACTAGAGTCTCTTGTTGACCAAAATATTACTTTTATTATAGGTGTTATAGTTGTACAAGTTAGAGAACTAGACTACATTTTTTAAAACTTTTTATATTCTAATGCTAATTAGATAACTTCTTCTGGAATTACTTTCATTGCTTATTTGCTGCTGATTCTTTTTGCAGGAGAATATTGGTGAAGCAATAACTTGATATTGGGTTCTAGACCAAAGAAGCAATGGAAAAGGAATCATCTGCCACATACGAGCCAAAAAGGAACAGTGAAATAAGGGTTTTTGAGAGTTCAGATGAGATTTCAACGGATCTTGCTGAGTATATCTCACAAGTTTCAGAAATTTCTGTCAAAGAAAGGGGATACTTTGCCATCGCCTTATCTGGAGGTCCCCTAGTCAGTTTTTTGGGGTAATATTATTTCTTCGTACTTATTACACATTCTACTATATTATGTACAAGAATTGTAGTTTGTGTTCCAATATCTGACCTTTCTCTGTTTCGATTACTATAAGGAAACTTTGTGAAGCTCCATACAACAAGACACTGGATTGGTCCAAATGGTACATCTTCTGGTCTGATGAACGTGCTGTGGCAAAAAACCATGCAGAGAGTAACTATAGGTTAACAAAAGAAGGATTCCTCGCCAAGGTATGTGAACCGAAGATGCCTTATTTTTCTGTTCCTTTTTTTTGTGTGCTGCAACCTAAAGTAAGCTTATGCAGGAAGTCAATATTTTTTGTTATTACGATCAGCTTATTTTATATTGAAACACTGATGTCTGTCATGGTGTCACCTACTTGTTTTGTTGAAAAGTGGGTTAATTTGGCTGCTCTTTTTGTTTATTGTTCTGTACCAATCAGACAGTGGTTGTATCTTACAAGTGATCCTCTATACTGATGGTACTTCAGTTGCTTCCACTAATATTATTTTCCCCTCTGCATACCTAAACACTGAAAAATTTATCCACTGAAAATAATACGTTGACGAATTCTTATATACAAATTTAATAGTTGAAGTGTTTTGTCACTTATCCTAAAATGCTGTTTTTTGGTTGTCAAGCACAATGTTTGGTGCCCACTGAACTATGATCTGGTGGTTTCTTTTTGCTATTGAGGGGTTTATTTTCCATTGCTGGCGTTTGATGAAATATTGATGCTACTCTGTGTTTGCTCTTTGCTTCCTTTTTTGATGCTTTTGTGTGGAAGTAATTGATGTGATTATTTGCCATCACTTGTGTTAGGTCAACCTTAAGTACAATAATTTTTGCTTTACATTATGTCTACCTTGTTGACACTTGAAGGCTGTAAACTCTACAGAGCAAGAACAGATTGTCCTCAATATTAGTTGTTCCGATAACTAAGAGTGGACTTAGTTTATCTAGCCCTGTTTAAGATCTTAATATTTTTATTCTATGCTGATGGTGTGGAATGCATGTTACAAAATACTATAT
Organism: Zea mays; assembly: GCF_902167145.1. Lineage (NCBI taxonomy): Eukaryota > Viridiplantae > Streptophyta > Magnoliopsida > Poales > Poaceae > Zea > Zea mays. The sequence goes on from NC_050102.1 coordinate 173,181,003, forward strand.
TTTTTTATTAGCGTGTTTTTTTTTTAAAAAAAATGTTGGTTTAACTATCTAGGTGGGTCTGACTTATGTGTGGCTTTCTGATGTTCTTTTTTTAGAAAAAAATATCTTTTCCTTGTTTCAACCAAAAGTTAGGAGTATTTGGTATTTCTGTTTCAGTATGAGGATTCAAATTACTAGAGTACCAATCAAATGGAGTCAGACAATCAAGAATTACATGTGCTTTATTGCAATGATTCTTTCAAACAAAAAGCAGGTCAAGATTAGTGGCATATACTCTCTCCATCCTAAATTAGTATTCGTTTTAACTCTTGGTTTTTATATCTATATTCAAATGGATGATGATGAATGTAGACACATACATCAATTATTGTATAAATCCATTAAAAAGCCTATTTTTTTAATTTGGGGCTGAGGCAGTAATATATTAGCTCAAAATCTGTTCTAACATTCAGTCTCTTATTTTTGTTCTCGTTTATCCTTATCTATTTTCCTCTACTGCTACAGTAAAAAGGTTGATGCCGATTGCAAGTAGAGCACATGTTGAGGTAGATCTTTACACCTAAGACACTGACTGGTCTGGATGGGTGCTGGGCTAATTTACTTATGATGTGTCATGTTCTTGTAGTATGATATTGTTATGGTCGCTGGATCGGTGAGGGATTGGAGAGGGATATCGGTGGGCAGGAACACTGACCGGGGGCCTCTGCCCACGGCCGAGCAAGAGGAGGGTTTGTCCCTTCTAATTCTTGCCTACTTTATTTCTCATCCATTGATTACATAAATAGGCCAGTTGGCCACCCTTATCTAGCTAGAGATCCTTATCTTCTTAAAACTCTCCTAAAAACTCTCAACAAACTAACTGTTAACCTTCCTAGATAATCTCAACTAATCTCCTAAATAATCTCAACTAATCTTCTAATCTTATCTCTAACTATCCTTATCTAATCTCCCTTGGAGGGCCCATGGCTGTTGCTACCGCAGCCCCTCCATGGGCCTCCTTAGGCCCTGACAGATATTTTCAAACTTCAGAATGCTATATCCTGTGCCAGCTTGGGGGTGGGGCCTGATTAAGGCTGTCTAACTACCACTTTAATAGTTCCATGTTCCAGCTACTTTGGAAGCACCCTGCACCAACCACTCATTTTCATTGCTATCCATCATTACCCCGTATAAGACTAAAAAGTTATTGAAATGGTTAATTCAACAGAATAACTGGCTCTGAACTGGTGTCCTCGCGCTAGTTCGATTGGATGTTAAGGTTTTTAGGTTCCATTTCTGTAGACTACAATATTTCTTAGTCCAAGGAGCTTAACAAAAAACAGTGAACCATTTGTTTTTTGATCTCTCGCTATTTGGCATATCCTTAATATTTTTCCCTTCGTGGGCCCATTTTAATATCTATAGGGACCAAACTGTTTTGGTTGTCTAAAAGCCTCAATAAAACCGCAGCATTCCCTCTTCTGCTAGTGTTACTGTTGCATGAGATTTAGCCAAGTGTGTCATTCATGTTCTCTGGAGTATTTCGACTATATGTCTGCTTCATACTATTCCCTTTCTTGCCATCTCGGTTACAGTGATTCCCATCTTTATCTCATCAAGGAACAAACAATTGAACTAAGATGTATCAGTATTGTTGCAATGTTTTTGCCAAGTTAACTACCTGATGTTTGAATGTCCTTTACAGGTACCGATTCTGAATGGCCATGTCTACTCCATAAATGACAATGCCACAGTGGAGGATGCAGCAACAGACTATGAATTCATGATCAGGCAGCTGGTTAAGGTCCGCACAATAGGAGTCTCAGAGAGAAACGACTGTCCCAAGTTCGATCTCATCCTTCTCACCATGGGCTCCGATGGGCATGTGGCCTCGCTTTTCCCGAACCACCCTGCCATGGAGCTGAAAGACGACTGGGTCACCTACATCACCGACTCTCCGCAGCCTCCTCCTGAGAGGATCACCTTCACTCTCCCAGTGATCAACTCAGCATCCAACATAGCAATAGTGTCCACTGGTGATGACAAAGCAAAGGCTGTTCACATAGCAGTTTCTGACATGGCCGAAGGTCTTGATGCTCCTACATCACTGCCTGCTAGAATGGTCCAGCCAACGGACGGGAAGCTGGTATGGTTTCTGGACAAGGCGGCGGCATCATTCCTTGACTCCAAGAACGACGACGACGACGCTTGCTACGATCGTCACGAGTGACTAACTCTGAGGATCGTTGGTCGTTTTGAAGCGAATGAACGGAGGTGTGTGTAAGTAGGTGGTGGCGTATGATGGAAGACGCGCTGTTCCCCTTTTAGCTCGATGCATGGGTTAATTTTGTTCTGAGGGTTTTTAGCTCCGGAAATCTGAAATTGCCCTTGGTCCTTTTGCAGTGAGGTGATTTAAAAGCGATGAAATGTGTATGCGATGTTGAGTCGTCAAAGAACACCGGAATTTAACTGTGGTCGTATAATATTATGTGCTACATTCTATGCTATGGCAGTTAGTTTTTTTTGTTTTGTATTATTATTTGTTGGCATGCCTTGTCCATGGTACTGTTCTAAAAACGTTCTGATCCGCGTGATCATTACTTAGCTTATATTGACTTTGCAAACAGATCCCGTGGCTCTCGGCATCCTCAACAAACTTGCAGTCAGTGGTGTTTATGATCCCCATTTCATAGCTGATTTGGTGACCCGGGATCCCAGGATGTTGAGTCCGCATAATGGCCTCGTCCGTTACAACAGCGAGATTTGGCTTGGTCCCAGTTCTGCACTGTAATCTAGAATGGTTTTTGCACTCCACTACAGTGCTATTGGCGGTCAATGGTTCAGAGTTGTTGAACCTGTCAGCAGCCCGGTTCTGTTGCAGCGTCTACCCATGCCATGCCTACCTCAGCCTGATCAGTCATCTAGTCATCTCAATGGACTTTGACACTTTGTTCCTCGTACGGATCAGCTAATGCAATCCTGGTCATTGTTGACAGGTTTTTTTTTCCCCTAAAGTTCAGCCATTTCATCCCTTCACGCCACTGTCTACTGCAACCATGGTGGCTAAATAAGGTTTTCCTTGACAATGTCTACCTCTTCATGGCCTGGCTCAGGCGATTGTGTCCAAATCTTGACAAGTAGATTCTGGCAGACCTTGTTCAAGTATGCCGGTGTGGATCTCCATATGAGCTTGGCTTACCGCCAACAAACTTACGGCCAAACCGAGCACCTCTCAATCTCGATGTCTGGAGACCTATTTTGCCTTGTTTTGCCCATACTTGTCCTCAGCTTTGCGCAAGTCTGTAATTCGAGTTTGTACTCAGCTTTGCGCCGTCCTCCATTTGCAGTTCTTTATGGTCATGATACTGCCGTACCTGCACGGTTGGATTGGCTGTCAAAGCGTGCACTTATGCAGGATTTGGTCCGCCAACACTTGAGACCTTGTTCAAATTTAAATAGGAGGAGATTTAATCGACTCCGATTCCTCTCGATCTATCTCAAACCAGGGCCGTTCCTGACTTTTGAGGGGCCCGGGACAAGATTATAAACGTAGGCCCCAACACCATAAAAACTATTTTTTACTATTATATATACTCCCCCCATTTCGTTTTAGTTATCGCTGGATAGTACAAAATTGAACTATCCAGCGACAACTAAAAAGAAACGGAGGGAGTATCAACTAATTATACTTGATGTACCACAGAAAGACTTTAGCAGTAAAAAATATAAGTAAGATTATTACCTTAAATATATTTTAGAGATCAATTTAAAAATGTCTTCTAACATTTCTAGATGCAAAATCATCAATGATGGCTTCAATATTTACATCATCTAATAATTTCTTCTCAATACATAAAGTTGCTAGCCCGTCTAACCTTTCTTGAGACATTGCAAACCTTAAATAATTCTTCAATAACGTAAGCTTTGAGAAGCTCCTTTCAGCTGATGCCACAGTTATTGGTATAGTAAATAATATTCGATAAGCAACAAATATATTGTGATAGCAATCCATTCTCCTAACAAACTCAAAAATATATTGGTATAGTAAATAATATCCGTTTCTATCATATATTCTTATTGGACTTTGTGTGCGGTGGGGCCCCTGGGAGATGGGGGCCTAGGTCGGCCGCCCCTCCCGCCCTACCTCAGGCACGGCCCTGTCTCAAACGAACAAGTTCTTCGTGGAAGGTCTGTTCGTTTTTCACGGATTGAATACCTGGAACGGTTCTTGACCGGATTGTTTCTCTAATTTATGTAAGTTTTGACAAGTTGGAATGAATTCTGGTCTAATACTGGACAAACGAACGGGCCCTGAGTATATCTCAAGCTCCAGCCGTGTACTCAATCATCCCTGAGCCACCGTTCCAGTCAGAAGTTTCTTTGAACCATATCATGTCGCGGACAGTATTGGATCAGTAGTTGGGGCACCCAGCTACATCCGCCATTCTTCCATTATGTCTCGCAGTTGAAGGTGCAGGCAGGCTCTACGGGAGCAGTGGACTGAACACGTCCAGCCTGCCGAGGCCGTCCGTCTTCCTATTTTTTTCTCCATCGCCTCGAAGGAAGCCGGCAAGCCGCACGCTTGCGGCGGAATACTTCGGCAGCCACAGCGTCATGCTACAGCTCCTGCTCACGGGCTTCCGTCCCATCCGTCACCTCTGGATCCTTCCTTCCCTCCTCGCTCCTCGGGGAGACGAGGTCCCTCCCTGTCGCTCACGGCTCACCTCTGGATTCGGTGAGCTGGGCGTCTCGGTGCGGGTGCGTCCGTCACACACGCTAGTAGCCTACTCCTAGTACAGTACTACTAGTACTTGGAAAGGGGTTCGTTGGGCAGCTCTGGTCGTCTTCCCGGTGGACAACAAACCCGCGTTTTCCCACGGCCACCGTCCCCAACATTCGCGGATTCCAGCCCCGCCTCCTCTCCCCCTTCCTTGTTCAATGGTCAAAACCCACACACCTCCCCCGCACGCAGTCGTCTTTTCCTCCCTGACCCGCGTTCCTTTATATATATTTCCCCCCAATTCCACCACCACCAACCTCCTCTTCGTCCTCATCAACCCCTGCTCCCCCGCCGTCGCCTGCTGTTCCGTGAAGGACTAGTAATCCATCGGTCCACTGCCTCAGCTATGTTGCAGCTCGCGGCGCGGTCGCTGCTGCTGTTCTTGCTCCTGGTCTCGCCAGCTGTGGCTTCAGCTGGCATCGCGAAGCTCAACTCCTCGTCGCCCCTCTTTGGCATCGAGTTCCCGCCGTTCAACACCGCCGTCGCCGACACCGGCTGCGACAGCAAGTTGGGTGCAGCCGAGGACGCGGCGGATGAGCAGAAGCCGGCGAGCCCGTCCTCGTCGCTGAAGCTGCACATGACCCACCGCCGCGGCGCCGAGGGGGGCAGGACGCGGAAAGGTTCGTTCTTAGATTTGGCCGAGAAGGATGCGGTCCGCGTCGAGGCGATGCACCGGAGAGTGGCGTCCTCGTCCTCGTCTCCGCGGCGTGGGCGGGCGCTGTCGGAGTCGGAGCGCGTGGTGGCGACGGTGGAGTCCGGCGTGGCGGTCGGGTCCGCCGAGTACCTCATGGACGTCTACGTCGGCACGCCGCCGCGGCGCTTCCAGATGATCATGGACACCGGCAGCGACCTCAACTGGCTGCAGTGCGCGCCGTGCCTGGACTGCTTCGAGCAGCGCGGCCCGGTGTTCGACCCCGCCGCGTCCTCCTCCTACCGCAACCTCACCTGCGGCGACCCCCGCTGCGGCCACGTGGCGCCGCCCGAGGCGCCGGCGCCGAGGGCGTGCCGCCGCCCCGGGGAGGACCCCTGCCCGTACTACTACTGGTACGGGGACCAGTCCAACAGCACCGGCGACCTGGCCCTCGAGTCCTTCACGGTCAACCTCACGGCCCCGGGCGCGTCCAGCCGCGTGGACGGCGTGGTGTTCGGGTGCGGCCACCGGAACCGCGGCCTCTTCCACGGCGCGGCGGGCCTGCTGGGCCTCGGCCGCGGCCCGCTGTCGTTCGCGTCCCAGCTCCGCGCCGTCTACGGCGGCCACACCTTCTCCTACTGCCTGGTGGACCACGGCAGCGACGTCGCCAGCAAGGTGGTGTTCGGGGAGGACGACGCCCTGGCGCTGGCGGCGCACCCGCGGCTCAAGTACACGGCGTTCGCGCCCGCGTCGTCGCCGGCGGACACGTTCTACTACGTCAGGCTCACGGGCGTGCTGGTGGGCGGCGAGCTGCTGAACATCAGCTCGGACACGTGGGACGCGAGCGAGGGCGGCTCCGGCGGCACAATCATCGACTCCGGCACCACGCTGAGCTACTTCGTGGAGCCGGCGTACCAGGTGATCCGCCGCGCGTTCATCGACCGGATGAGCGGCTCGTACCCTCCGGTCCCGGACTTCCCGGTGCTCAGCCCGTGCTACAACGTGTCCGGCGTGGAGCGACCCGAGGTGCCGGAGCTGTCGCTGCTGTTCGCCGACGGTGCCGTCTGGGACTTCCCCGCGGAGAACTACTTCATCCGGCTGGACCCGGACGGCATCATGTGCCTGGCGGTCCTGGGCACCCCGCGCACCGGCATGTCCATCATCGGTAACTTCCAGCAGCAGAACTTCCACGTCGCCTACGACCTGCACAACAACCGCCTGGGCTTCGCGCCGCGCCGGTGCGCCGAGGTGTAGCCGCCGCCGAGAGCCTGCCCGAGAGGACCAACAATTCCAACTCGGTCCTCGGCTTGATTGAATGCATTGGGTGTAGATACTTTTTGGTCAAAGTATAAAGTTTTGTTTTTTTTTTCTCTTTGCACTTTTCAACGAGGAGAGAAGATAGGAACGTTGTAGTGCTAGAGCCTAGAGGTCGTTGCAACGGGAAACACGGGATTTGAATAAATGGCTAAAATTGAGGATTGCAAAAACACACGAATTTCATATGTGGTGTTTGAAACACAGAATTTGAAAATCGAGGACCTTAGACTAATACACAGTATTCTTTGGCAAAATACGTATATAATTAAAGATCAAGTCATTATGTCATCCACTAATTTGTTGTGATTTTTTAATGCCTCGTTTCTTGTCCTTTTCGTCTTATGGAGACGAGGATAAGCCGATAAGATGGCTAAGCTGCAAATACTTGTTGCCTCTCCATGCATGGTTGCTTCTCCTTTCTTGCATCTTTCTTATATATCTTTGAGCCTCGTACGGGTGACGGCTAGTGTCTGCAACTGCAAGCCATGGCCGTGACCACTGCTCCTCCGGGCATGTCCACAGGCGGCATGTCGGCGACAACCTTGATGCCGTACAACCACAACCAGCGCACGGAGACGGTGTGGCGGACTGGCGGGGCACCTTGCAGAGCGCGGGGAAAGGAGCTGCTGGCGCGCGGTGGTCTATCGCTGCCTCTAGATGCAGTTGGGGAAGGAGATGCACGCAAGGTCATCAAGGTCGTCGCTCGTCAGTGGAACTAGTGAAGTCCGTCATGAAAATGGCTCTTCGATCGCTATTAGCAAGTGACCAGTCCATCCTTTTACGTAGGAAAGGGACGCGTGGTTCCTATCATCCAAACGCATGGTGACGTGAGCAAAATGGAGGAAAGTCTTGTTCTTTTGAAATTTATGGCTAATTTAGAAACACCATTCTTCCAATAGATTTTTATTTTTCTAAAGAAAAAAGTTTATTTATTCTTGAGAAAATAGGAATCCTTTTAAAAATGGTGTTCCTAAACTAGCCTTTATACAGAAAAACTCCATTTCAAAACGGGACCTACACCGATAAGACAAGATTCCGTCTCTGCACATAGCGCTAGCGCATCGAGTATCGATGGTAAATTTTAGCAGCTCATGCAAAAGAGGCCCGCCCGTTCCTTCTTGGCCTTCTCAGTGGCTTCTCTGAGCCATTGGTTTCCTCTTGACGTCAAAATTCAAAAAAGATGTCCGAGTTAAGAATTATGGCACCTATTTGGCTATTCGAACATCTGCATAAAGAATCTGTACATGATATGAGAAGAAAATAACCTTGTATAAATGTAGACCAAAACATACATATATGAAGCCTCAGGCAGCTTTTGCTAATACTTTATCAAATGAAATTTACATTGTCGGTAGCTTCTCAATGGAGCGAGGCTAAGCTGACAGCTATATATGGCATTTAGAGGTTTCAAACTCATATCTCTACTACTTTATAAGCATGTAGTGTAGGCGTTCACACCCATGTTCTGCCTTCGACGCTCTCTCGCTCGCGCTCCGTCAATCACACAAGATGCCATCGATGTCGCCCGACCCCCGTCCGCCCCAGATCGGATCCCGCCCCATCATCGGCTCCCTCAACCCTTCACTCTCCTCCTCACCGCCCCTTCCCCAGCCTCGGTGGCCAGCGCCGCCCATCCCAGGCGCGACCATCGCACCCCAGCCCGACCCTACGCCATGGCACACACGCCCTTTCTCGTCCTCTCGCCTCCAACCCCTACGCAGCCCGTCGCGTCGGCCTATTTTTTGGTTAAGTGTAGAGTTTAATCTTTTCTATGTGTAATGTGTATAGGGCATGGGAATTCCTTGGGAAATCTTGCACTGTATACTGCTATTGGAGGTGTACAGCCATCCGCTGTGGGTACTTAACATGCGATGTCAGTGGGTTCAGGAGAGCCATGCTAGCATCGGAGAAGCCGCCGCCGGCAGTGGTCGTGGAGAAAGTGGGCAACGAAGGTGGAGGAGAGGGTGAGGGTCTCTATGATGCGATCGTGATTGTTTCGACCGTCGTCCAACATTAGGAGCATCGAGTTTGAGGTGACCTACCTCGACGACGACACATGCGTCACCCACCCACCCGCTCATAGCTCTTTGCAGCTGACCACAGTTATAGGCGATGGTCTACACACCACCAAAACAGCAGGAATCAACGCGAGCTGTCAGAAGCGTCTATCAGAAGCAAGTGCTCTGTCAGAAGCTACCCTAACACATCCGCACAGTTTCAAGCATTCCATAATAGCAGAATTAAGTATGTAGTATATCTGAGTACTGATGCCTTGCACATATTTTTCTGCAAGTTAAATTCACCTCCTTTTTTGGTCCTAGGATTAAGGCAGAAATTGGTGGGTTTATTAATTTTGTATTTTCCAGAATACTATGAAGTATGTATTATCTGTCAACCAGCTACAAGTTGCAGATTTGTGTTTCCGTGATACTTTTATTGAAGATTTGTGTTTAAATTTTACTCATCCAGGTTATCCTGATTATGTGCTTAAAGAGGGTGAAGGAGGCACAATTGTAAGTGATGAAGTTCCATATTAGCGTGTATTATCTTGATGATTTCACTTTGCATTTTTTTAATCTATTAGTATCATTTGCAGGTCAATATTTATAATTTAGAAGCATATATTACTTTGGTAGTGGATGCTACAGTTTAGGCAGGGATAAAGTGACAGGTTGAGGCATTTAGATCAGGGTTTAATCAATTTCAACCTCATTGGCATTGCTTTAATACAATCTATATTAATTCCACTTGTTCTGATTTTGTTTTGTTCAGTTAACTCCAATAATTCTTGTGTATTTTAATGTTTCATAGGTTTTTGGCATGTCATCCCTCCTCATATTTTCACCTCAAGAACTTGACTATCTAATATGTGGCCAACAAGAAATTTGGGAGGTAATGTTATGCACTCTTTATCCAGGTTATTATATGTAAAATTGTGGCACTAAATAAACCTTGGAATCTGTAGTCTAGAATACCTGGTGCAGTTACATGGATGTTAGGATATAAGATTGCTATAGTTTTATCCAAGGTGATTTTGTACTTAGATTTTATAGCGAATCCAAGTTACATGTAGAAGATAATACAAGGGAACCCTCAACACCTTTCTTAGTCAATAGGAGTGGATGATCACAATGTTCTACTCTAGCACGGTGACGGGGGCATCACAATGTCCTACTCTAGCGCGCAGCTCGCAGAGGGCATGTGGCCACAGTTCACTAGCCGTTGAGGAACGTGAGTTCATGGTTGCCTTGACCGGTCGGGGCATGTGGCTCATGGAGGCGCAGGCTACGTGGATCGTCAGGGAGCAGGCCGCTCTTTATGAGGGAAAAGTTTGGTAGGAAGGCTTCCGTAGTTTATCAACTAAGGGAAATAATTATCCGTATTTGATATGTGATTCTTTGACTTTTTGATTTGATGTCAATCTAATTATAACTGTTGTGATAACTATTGACATATTTTTCTTTTTCCAATTGCAGCGCTACTAATATTTTATGGCATGCAACATTACCTGCCAATAGCTGGTTCACTTGTCTTTGTTCCTTTGATACTCGTACCTGCAATGGATGGTTCTGATGTATGAAGATTTCCTTCTTTTCTTAATTGCACTTATTTACACTGAAAACCACCTTCAAATGATGAATTCATTTAATGTGGCAGGAGGATACCGCAACAGTCATCTCCACCATGTTATTAGTCTCTGGTCTTACTACAATACTACATACTTTTTTGGGTTCTCGGCTTCCACTGATTCAAGGAAGCTCCTTTGTATATTTGGCTCCAGCGTTGGTAATTGCAAACTCCGAGGAGTTCAGAAATCTTAGTGACAATGTATGATTCATCCCAAAGCCCAAGTTACTTTACCTGCACCTTTTGTCCTGCATCATATGGGATTTCTGAGAGATTCAAATGGGGTGACATCATGTAGTATGTCAAGCTCAACTTATTGTTGGATATAAATGCCAGTGCATTTAGGATCCAATTTGGGGTCTGTTTGAAAAGGGGAGATCCATCGGAGCTAAATCACTTGGAGGATTCCTGGGACAATCTCTTCTTTTTGTCTACCAGGTGTTCAGATAATGGTGCAAAGTGCAGACAATGGAACTTGAGATAACTTTGGTGTCTGGCCTTAGAAGTTGATAGTAATTTCTTATAAACCTTGCAAATTGACATGATAGCACAGAAGGAAGTAAACAAAAGAGCTCTTTCATAAAGTATATGTGCTGTGAGCTAAATTAGTAAATTTTGACATATATTCCAAGCTCTTTTGTACCCATGAATAAAGTCAATTGGCGGTTGAATTTGCCTGCCCTCATCTATTGTCAGGGTGACACTAACCTCATGTGTATGAAGACTACCAAATACCCATGAACCACTGTCTCTCATAGAAGGGCATCAGTTTAGGAACTTTTTTCATCTTTACTCCCTAAATCCCTAATGATCCTGGTTCTATTATAAGGATACAAAGGAGATCTGCTTTGACCTACATAGCAGCCAAGATCTTCATGTAACAATGTGTTGATGTTGATCCAATTCCCGTTGATATTTCCTTCGTAGTATGCGAGGTTTTGTTTTGGAATGGCCTGAGCTTGCATTGAACTATGTTTAACATTCAGTCAATCCTGCCATCAGGATTTAGCATTGTAGGTTGTGGGAAAGCTTTCCACTTTTATTAATCCAAACATTCCTCAGTTAACTTAAATGTGTTTCGTTTGATATGCAGAAATTCAAGCACATAATGAGGGAACTACAGGGGGCTATACTTGTTGGTTCAGTATTCCAGATAATATTAGGATACACTGGTCTTATTTCACTGTTTCTGAGGTATGTCCAGAAACACAAATGCAGAACTCTACAATCTAGAATACACCTCACAGAAACTGAATATGTTCAATGCCTGACTTCACAGGTTAATAAATCCAGTAGTGGTGGCACCAACTATTGCTGTAGTGGGTTTGGCATTTTTTAGTTATGGTTTCCCTCAGGCTGGCAGCTGTGTAGAAATCAGCATGCCCCTCATTCTGTTGGTTCTTCTGTGCACTCTGGTATATCCTTGCAGCTCTCTTTTGATGAACAAAACTTAATCGAATCTTGTCGTTTTGTCTCCTTGCCTGTGTTTTCTTAATACCTATTTGTATTTAAATCATTTTGACTGGGCATGTCCCCCCTGACTTGTATCGCTCTATATCTTACTAACTAATGTACTTATCCATTTCAGTACATGAGAAAAATATCCTTGTTTGGCAACCATATCTTCCTTGTCTATGCGGTACTTCTCTAATCCTCTCCCTTTACACCCTTAGTGCGGTGTGCTGACTACACTGGGATGTATGTATTGGCAGGTGCCCCTCAGTGTTGCAATTGTATGGGCTTATGCATTCTTTCTAATTGCTGGTGGAGCATATAACTTCAAATGCTGCAGCTCAAACATACCCAGTTCAAACATATTGTTGGATTCATGCAGAAGGCATTTAGAGACCATGAGGCGCTGCCGTACTGATGTTTCTACTGCGTGGAAAACTACTGCCTGGGTGAGGGTTGAGAGCACCTAGAGGGGGGTGAATAGGTGATCCTGTAAAACTTACAAACTTATAGCCACAAAAACTTGATTAGGAGTTAGCACAGTAATGCCAAGTGGCTAGAGAGGAGTCTTAGCAAAACACAATAACCACAAGAAGATCAACACAGATAGACACAGTGGTTTATCCCGTGGTTCGGCCAAGTCCAACGCTTGCCTACTCCACGTTGTGGCGTCCCAACGGACGAGGGTTGCAATCAACCCCTCTCAAGCGATCCAAAGACCTACTTGAATACCACGGTGTTTTGCTTTGCTTTACTTTATCCCGCTTGCGAGGAATCTCCACAACTTGGAGTCTCTCGCCCTTACAAATATGTTTCACAAAGAAGCGCGGAGTAAGGGAGGGATGAGCAACTCACACAAGACACAAAGATCACAGCAAATACGCACACACAAGACCCAGACTTGAGCTCAAGAGACTATCACGAGTTTCTCACTAGAACGGAGCTCAAATCACTAAGAATGTCGAACAAGTGCGCAAGAACGAAGTGTGAGTAATCAACTATGCTCAAAGAATGCTTGGATATCATCTCCATGCGCCAAGGGGTCCCTTTTATAGCCCCAAGGCAGCTAGGAGCCGTTGAGAGCATTGTAGGAAGGCAATTCTTGCCTTCTGTCGACTGGCGCACCGGACAGTCCGGTGCACCACCGGACACTGTCCGGTGCAGATTTCTTTCCTTATTTGGCGAAGCCGACCGTTGCAGATCCAGAGCCGTTGGCGCACCGGACAGTCCGGTGCACACCGAACAGTCCGGTGCCCCAATGTGACCGTTGGCTCGGCCACACGTCATGCGCGGAATCCTCGGCCGACCGTTGCCCCGGCTGACCGTTGGCTCACCGGACAGTCCGGTGCTTCACCGGACAGTCCGGTGAATTATAGTCGTACGCCGTTGATGGCTTCCCGAGACTGACGACTTCGCCTGTGAACGGCTCACCGGACAGTCCGGTGCTTCACCGGACAGTCCGGTGAATTATAGTCGTACGCCGCCGTCGAAGTCCCGAGAGCAGCAAGTTCGCCAGAGCCAGCCTGGCGCACCGGACACTGTCCGGTGCACCCAGACTGCGCAGACTTTGGCTGAACAAAGCCATCTCTTTTCTAATTCGATTTCTCCTGTTTCCAGCACTTAGACACAATACATTAGTCTATAAAACAATGTACTAAGTCTAGAAACATACCTTTTGACTTGATTTGCACTTTGTCCACCACTTTGCATAGATTAACACAAAAGCACTTGTGTTGGCACTCAATCACCAAAATACTTAGAAATGGGCCAAGGGCACATTTCCCTTTCAATCTCCCCCTTTTTGGTGATTTATGCCAACACAACAAAGAGCAACTAAAAGAAGTGCAATATCAATGCTAATGAGAACTCAAAAAGGTTTTGATTCAAATTTGGTATATATGGATCATACTTTGCCACCACTTGGTTTGTTTTTGTAAATCAACCTCAATTTCCTATCTCTAAGTCAAACACACTTATAGAGACATAAAGAGAGTTGTTCCAATAGAAATTGATCACAGTATCAAAAACTCCCCCTATTTCCCATAATCAACCATTCTCCCCACAAGAGACCAACTTTTGACAAGAAGAGCCAATAAGAGTATTTTGACAAAACAAAAGCTCTATTCTATTATTTTCAAAATTCTCAAGTGGTAGCTGATCCATTTATTGCTTTGGCCTTATTTTCTCCCCCTTTGGCATCAAGCACCAAAACGGGATCAATCTTGGCCCTTAAACCTCATTGCCTCACCAAAATCTTCACATAAGAGTACAAAGGCAATAAGAACATGAAGATGAGCTTGGAATTAGTTACCCTCTCATCGGAGTGCAGTGGAAGTCTTTCATGGTCCAAGTCCACCTTTTCCCTTTCAAACCTCCTTTGAGACTAAATTAAGAAAACTCAAACACATGGTTAGTCTCAAAGGGTCAAGTTGTAGCACATCTCCCCCTAAATATGTGCATCACTTGCAAATGGACTTGTGAGGTCCGGGGAGTGTTTGTACAACTTGAGCACCACAGTAAACAACAAAATGCATAAGGAACATGATCAAAGGCATAAACACATGTATGCTATAAATCAATCCAAGTTCCGCGAATCTAAGACATTTAGCTCACTACACAGCCTGCAAAAGGTCTTCTCATCTAGAGGCTTGGTGAAGATATCGGCTAGCTGGTTCTCGGTGCTAACATGAAACACTTCGATATCCCCCTTTTGCTGGTGGTCTCTCAAAAAGTGATGCCGGATGTCAATGTGCTTTGTGCGGCTGTGCTCAACAGGATTGTCCGCTATGCGGATAGCACTCTCATTGTCACATAGGAGTGGGACTTTGCTCAGATTGTAGCCAAAGTCCCGGAGGGTTTGCCTCATCCAAAGTAGTTGCGCGCAACACTGTCCTGTGGCAACATACTCGACCTCAGCGGTGGATAGGGCAACAGAAGTTTGTTTCTTAGAATTCCATGACACCAGGGACCTTCCTAAGAATTGGCACGTCCCCGATGTACTCTTCCTATCGACCTTACATCCAGCATAGTCGGAATCTGAATATCCAATCAAGTCAAAGGTAGACCCCTTTGGATACCAGATCCCGAAGCAAGACGTAGCGACTAAGTATCTAAGAATTCGCTTCACGGCCACTAAGTGGCACTCCCTTAGATCGGATTGAAATCTAGCACACATGCATACGCTAAGCATACTATCCGGTCTACTAGCACATAGATAAAGTAAGGACCCTATCATTGACCGGTATGCCTTTTGATCAACGGACTTACCTCCTTTGTTGAGGTCGGTATGTCCGTCGGTTCCCATCGGAGTCTTTGCGGGCTTGGCGTCCTTCATCCCAAACTGCTTTAGCAAGTCTTGCGTGTACTTCGTTTGGGAGATGAAGGTGCCATCCTTGAGTTGCTTCACTTGGAACCCAAGGAAGTAGTTCAACTCGCCCATCATCGACATCTCGAATTTCTGCGTCATCACCCTGCTAAACACTTCACAAGACTTTTGGTTAGTAGAACCAAATATTATGTCATCGACATAAATTTGGCACACAAAAAGATCACCATCGCAAGTCTTAGTGAAAAGAGTTGGATCGGCTTTCCCAACCTTGAAAGCATTAGCAATTAAAAAGTCTCTAAGGCATTCATACCATGCTCTTGGGGCTTGCTTAAGTCCATAGAGCGCCTTAGAGAGCTTACACACATGGTCGGGGTACCGTTCATCCTCGAAGCCAGGGGGTTGCTCCACGTACACCTCCTCCTTGATCGACCCGTTGAGGAAAGCGCTCTTCACATCCATTTGGAACAGCCTGAAAGAATGGTGAGCGGCATATGCTAGCAAAATACGAATTGATTCTAGCCTAGCCACAGGAGCAAAAGTCTCCTCAAAGTCCAAACCTGCGACTTGGGCATAACCTTTTGCCACAAGTCGAGCCTTGTTCCTCGTCACCACCCCGTGCTCGTCTTGTTTGTTGCGGAACACTGTAATACCCAATTTGTAAACAATCTGAAGGGAGTAGATCTCACTATGTGTTTTTGCCCCATACTCATTGTAACCTGGAAATAAAACCATTGCATCATATTGGATCTTTGTTTGTGCATTTAATAACATAGTAAAATTGATAAAAATATAATAATAGGTTGAGAATTGGGATTTAACCCAAAAGTGCAAATTGGGAGAATTGGAAATAAAACAGAAAGAGAAATACTATACAAAACCAAATAAAATTTAGTTATAAATAAATAATCACCATACCATGTTCAAGCTGAACATTTAATGTGAAGATGAATTGGCTACACATTTTGAATTGGAATTGAAATTTGAATTGGAAATAAACTTGAAGAAAAGAGGAGCAGAAAAATAAAAAGAAAAAAGGAAAGAAAATGGCAAAAATCTGCGCTGGGCCCAGTTCCTTATCTCAGCCCATTTGCCCCTCCAAGCCGCATGCCACTTCCTCACCCGCAGCCCTGTTCACGGGCGAAGCGCGCCTGGTGAGACTGGCCTGCGGGCCCATGTGGTCGGCGTACCACGAAGCGGAGACAACCAGTTGGTTCTCGCGGCGCATGCGGGCACTCGGGTAGTACCAATGACAAGCGGGCCCGTGTGTCGGGTCTTCTCCCTCCTCGCGATCACCCCGCTGGAATCGCGCGCAGCTAAAAATCCTCCGCTCGAATCACGGAGTCCGTTGTAGCTAACCGGCAAAATCCAGGCGGGCTGGGGATCCATGGCTCACGGTTTGTTAGGCTCGGGCAATTAGGGGATAAATACCGGGGGGTGACCTCGACACCGCAGTTACCTTGTCGTGGCCACTTCTCCCCTTCGCCCAGCCGCCATAGTGCGTCCATTTGTTCTGGTGTTCTCCGGTGAGGACATACTCAAGGATCCGGCCACGTACCCACCCCTTTCCCTCTGTCGACTTGGCCGATGATGCACTGACGTCCTCCTGGGCCTCGCCCTCTCTGTACTCTCTCCGTGTCTCTTGCCGCTCCGTCGCTCTACCGTCATCAGGGGGCTACGTGACTTCATTGCCGGTAATAATACCTCCTCAACACTCGCAATGCTATACACTTCAAGTTGTGCCTGTCAATTTTAGTAATCAAACCTCAATGAGCGATGTGTGGCATGCGTCGTCGACGCTCCACCGTGGATTTGGGCTGCGCCGTAGGCAGGGCTCTACACTTGACATCGGCCGAAATTATTTGCAGCATTGAGTTCGGAGAGTCGTCAATTGCGCGTGGGACGAGTGAATCGGGTTATGGCGTTCGTATGGGCCGGGTTTGTGATCTCCGGCGCGCGCGCCGCCGTGCGGTGTCTTGCGCCCCATGAGCCAGCGCCGGAGGAAGGCGAAGGCTCTCTGACCGTCGATACGAGATGAACGGATGTGATCTGATCGCAGGATACCGAGTCAATAGGATGATCTGGAACGTTCGTTTTGAATCAAACGCGCACGCTTCGATCTAGGTTCATAAAACTAGGGCCGTTGATCCTTGATCATGTGGTCTCGATGTCATACCGGTTCACGGGGGTTGTGGTTTAATCTGGGCGCTCGGCTTATAATCCAACGGCCTAGATCGTCGGATACCCCTTCGCTGCGCGCGCTTTTCAGAAAAGTCCTTATTCTTTAGGGAAAACAACCCGCGGTCCTCTCCTCGGGTTTCTGTGTCTTAGGAAGTTTTGCGCCAGGGCCCCTGCACTTTCCAGAAAATGGCGCCCAATCCAGTGAGAGCTGAAAATAGGAAATTAATATTAGAAATTGATTTTTAATACAAAAATAAATCTAGAAACTTGTTTAATTCATAGAAAATGCATATGAACTCCAAATTGGTCCATTCTGGTTCCTAAATTTTTGTAGTATTATTGTCTATCCATTGGTGCCTCTGTTTTGGCATGAAAGACTCATTTAAATTTATCTAATACTTAATCTTGTATTAAGTACATAAAAGCTTCAGAAATTCATATCTTAAAATCTGTAACTCCAAAATTAATAATTCCAGTTCCTATGATCTCATTTTAATGTCTAGTTTATTACTGTATATTTTATTTGCATGTTTGATGTGATGTTAATTTATGCTATGCTATGTATGTATTGTGTTGATACGAGTAGACGAGCAAGCCACTGTGGAATCTGAGGTTCAACAAGTAGAAGTAGCTGAGCAGGAGCTCGTTGAAGGCAAGTTGTGCCCTTGATCACTTCGTTTTACCCATTCATGTTCTTATTATTCATAATGATCTGCATAGGTTAATTTTGATGGGACCCAATAGGATACCCTAGATTTTGACTATCTTTATACCTTGTTCCACCCCTGGTTTTACTACTAAAGTTTTGGGTAGTTCATGCTATTGCTTTATGTGGATTGGGTATAGAGATATTCATCACTCATTGTTATACTATTTATTATTATCTGTTTTATTCTTTAATGTTCATGTTAAGATCATTATGTTAATGGGAACATGGAGCGACCACCCGGGAAAACAGTGCTACCACAAGGGTTTAATGGGACGCCCTTGGCTGATTAACTAGGAAAGCTAGTGGAGGTCTTCCTTACCCGAAAGGGGCAAGGGCAGTAGGGGAGTGGTCAGTGTAGGGAGGTCCTTGGTTGATTTTGCTGCGATGGCGGTCAGGCAAAAACCCTGCACTGGAGCTTCCTATAAACTGTAGCGGGATTTCTGAAGCTAGTGGAACTTTGTAAAGGCCTCGTAGTGTTACCCTGCCTCGCCTCCTCGGTAGAGGTGTATGGGATTGGCCGTCTCTTGGCAGATGGGTAACATGACTTGTGGGTAAAGATGCGCAACCTCTGCAGAGTGTAAAACTAGTATACTAGCCGTGCTCACGGTCAAGAGCGGCTCGGACCCTCACATGATTAATTATGGAACTTAAATTCAATTTGACATTTGCATCGCATTTGGGATTATTTTACTATTACTTTTTTTATTATTATTAAGGTTTGGTATTTACTTACACTTAGTAATTGCTAATAAAATTTTGACCAACTTATAAAAGCAATGCTCAGCTTCAGCCTTTATTTCCTTGATCAGCCTTACACTTCATGAACTCCCACCTTTGGTGAGTTCATGCCACATTATTCCCCACGACTTGTTGAGCTATGAACATTTGTGAGCTCACTCTTGCTGTCTCACACCCCCCCACAGGAGAAGAACAGGTGGTCGAAGAGGAGCCGCCTAACACTGAGGCATTCGACTTAATCTAGGTGGCGTTTCTCAGTCGACATTGGCGCCGACGATCCTTAGTTCGTTTTACATTTATTCCTTTACTTTGTAATAAGTCTTCCGCTATGTAATAGTTACTCTGATGTTTTATGACATTTATTTCTATACACTCTGTTATTATATATGTTGTCTTCTTGGCGCATGTATGAGATGCACCCGGTTTTGTTCCTTAAAGCTCGGGTGTTACAGAAGTGGTATCAGAGGAAATGTGGACCGTAGGACGAAACCTAGATAGAAATGGATAGACCCTTACCTACTTACCTTACTCTAATTCTTTCTATACTTATCTTGATTCTGTCTCACCCTCTACTGTTCTACTTTAATCATTCTTACCTTCTCTACTCTAAGACAAGATGGATTTCACACCTTGGAATTCTTACCCCTATGACATTTCTAAGAGATAAGAAGCCTAAGACAAAATCAAAACTATTTTCTATATTTAAAAATGTTGTTTGATTGTTCTGATGAAAAATGCTTGATTTGCTTCTTTGATTGATTGAAATATTATATATGGGCATCTTAGTATGTACCACCATAAGGTATTGGATTAGCTTTAGTAGGAAAAACATTAATCTGCTTAGCTAATAAATCCCCCAAAGTAACACGATTCGTAATTACTGCCTTGTCTGCTACTCTCTCTTACCATATATATCTAACTCAGATGGTCAATACCAGGAGGGGTGGTGGAATTGATTTGCCTCCTAATCGACACACTCGAAGGATATATAGACAACCTCAGCCACAACCAGCAGGGATGAATCCTCCTAATCCTCCACCAGGCGGAGTTGATCCACTGATGGCAGCTCAGATGGTGGTGATGCAGCAAATGGCAGACACTATGGCGGATATGCGTGCCCAGATGCAGCAAGAACGCCAGGAGATGCGTCAGGAAAGAGAAGATATACGCCAGGAGTTGCGCCAGGAGAGAGAGGAAATACGCCAGGAGAGAAGAGCGCAACAACAGCAGCAACAGCAACAAGTGCCACTGCCTCCACCACCACCACCAGTTCCACCCCGAGATAAGCATAGGGAGTTCATGAGTCATATGCCACATACATTCGCTAACTCACCTGATCCACTGGACGCGGATGACTGGCTGAAGTCCATTGAGAAGATGCTGAATATTGCACAATGCACAAACCGGGAGAAAGTTCTTTATGCCTCAGGTCGTCTGACATGTCCTGCTGCTGACTGGTGGGATTCTTATACTGCTGCCCATGATGTTGCTGATACTATTACTTGGGCAGAGTTCAGTACGCAGTTCAGAAACTACCATATTCCAGCTGGTATGATAAAGATCAAGAAGAAGGAGTTTCTGTCTTTGAAGCAAGGCAACATGTCGGTTAGCGAGTACAGAGACAAATTCATTCAGCTGTCGAGATATGCTCCGGAAGAGGTTGCTGAAGATGAGAGGAAGCAGGAGCATTTTATTGAAGGACTTAATGGGCCACTACAGTATGCTCTTGTGGCACACACATTTCCATCATTTCAGAGGCTACTGGATAAGGCTCTTGCTATTGAACACAAGCGTGTTCAGCTGGGAGATTTGAAGAGAAAGGCTATATCTCAAGGACAAGGAAGCAGCAGTGTTCGTCCTCGCTACAGTTCACCCCAGGGTACACCAGTTCGCACTGGCGGAGGCCAGCGCCTAGTTCAGCAATCACCACTGAGGACTCCACCTCCTCGACAGGCTACCCCCACTGGCACCCCGATGAAGTTTTCAGGACAGAGTTCAGGCACTACTTATTTCAAGTGTGGGAAGACTGGTCATTATGCAAATGTCTACCCACAGAGGATTGCTACTACTCCAGTTCAGAACAGGCAGCAAACTCCAGGATCTAGCAAGGGATATTCTATTGCCAAAGTTAATCAAGTCAGCATTGATGCTACTCCGGATGGTGGGGACCTCGTACTTGGTATGTTTTATGTTAATGCAATTCCTGCAACCATATTATTTGATTCTGATGCTACACATTCATTCATGTCTGCTAGATATGCCAACACAAATGAAATACCACTGCTAAATATGAGAAAACCAATGATAGTAATTACACCTAAAGGGCCTGTTGAGGCGAATCAAATGACACGTAGATTGACATTGACCATTATGGGTAGAGAATTTGGAGCTACTGCTATAATATTAGAGTCAAGCAGTATAGATCTGATCCTTGGTATGTCATGGCTAAGAAAGGCAAAGGCTGTTATAGCATGTGGTAGAGGTACCGTAGAACTCACTACCACCAAAGGAGAAAGATTTCAAGTTAATATTGCAGTAACCTCCTCATCCATGCGTGCAATGTTCTTTATACCTGAGGAGTTTGTTGGTGACAACATCCAGGTGGTTAGAGATTTTCCGGATGTCTTTCCAGAGGAGTTACCAGGGATGCCACCTGATAGGGAAGTTGAGTTTGTTATTGATCTCTTACCTGGAACCGCTCCTATTTCTAAACGGCCATATAGGATGTCCGTAGAGGAGTTGAAGGAACTTAAGAAGCAGTTAACTGAGTTACAGGAGGCGGGGTATATTCGTCCGAGTTCCTCACCTTGGGGAGCACCGGTGTTATTCGTACAGAAGAAGGATGGATCGCAACGAATGTGCGTGGACTATAGATCACTTAATGATGTCACGGTGAAGAACAAGTACCCATTACCCCGTATTGAGGATTTATTTGATCAGATGAGAGGAGCCAGGGTATTCTCGAAGATTGATCTCCGATCGGGATACCATCAAATGAAGATTAGACCCTCGGATATTCCTAAGACGACTTTCTCAACCCGATATGGATTATATGAGTTTACTGTTATGTCATTTGGATTAACCAATGCACCGGCTTATTTCATGAATTTGATGAACAAAGTGTTTATGGAGTATTTGGACAGATTCGTCGTGGTGTTTATCGACGATATTCTGATCTATTCTAGGAATGAAAGTGATCATGAACAACATCTAAGGTTGGTGCTACAAAAGCTGCGAGATAATCAACTCTACGCTAAGTTCAGTAAGTGTGAGTTTTGGATTGACAAGGTGCCATTCCTTGGTCATATTATTTCTAATGGAGGAATAGCAGTGGATCCTGCTAAAGTGAAGGAGATTATGGAGTGGAGAGTGCCCACTACAGTTACTGAGATTCGGAGTTTCTTGGGACTCGCAGGATATTATCGGGGATTTATTGAAGGATTCTCTAAGATTGCTAAGCCTATGACCTCACTTCTGGAGAAAGGAAGAGAATTCAAGTGGGATGAGAAATGCCAAGAAAGCTTTGATCAATTGAAGGAGAGATTGATGTCTCCACCAGTGTTGGTAATGCCAGACTTACAAAAAGGATTTGATATCTATTGTGATGCCTGCGGCCAAGGATTGGGATGTGTGCTCATGCAAGAAGGACATGTGATCGCCTATGCATCTCGTCAGTTGTGGAAACATGAATTGAACTACCCCACTCATGATTTAGAGCTGGCAGCAGTTGTGCATGCACTTAAGATTTGGAGACACTACATTATGGGAACTAAGTGCCAAGTATACATGGATCATAAGAGCTTGAAGTACATATTCACTCAGAAGGATCTCAACCTTAGGCAACGCCGTTGGTTGGAACTTATTAAAGATTATGACTTGGAGATTCATTACCACCCGGGCAAGGCAAATTTGGTTGCAGATGCCTTGAGTCGGAAAGAGCATGTTCATTCCGCTATTGTTGTCCAGCTACCCAATGAATTAGCAAAGGATTTTGAGAGACTCAACCTGGGTATAGTTACTCACACTGAAGGAGTCACCATTGAATTGGAACCTACCTTGGAGCAAGAAATTCGTAAAGGCCAAGTGGGTGATGCTAAAATTCAAGAGATTAAGGATCTTATTACTGAAGGTCGAGTTCCAGAATTCACGGAGGATGAGCAAGGCACTATATGGTTCAAAGATCGGATGTGTGTTCCGGAGATTGATAGCCTTCGTGAGACTATATTGAAAGAAGCTCATGATTCTGATTACTCAATCCACCCTGGTAGCACTAAGATGTATCAGGATTTGAAGCAGAAGTATTGGTGGTATGGACTGAAAAGAGATGTTGCTGCCCATGTGGCTAAGTGTGATGTATGTCAAAGAGTCAAGGCCGAACATCAGAGACCAGCTGGACTATTGCACCCATTGAAGATACCTGAGTGGAAATGGGAAGAAATTGGTATGGATTTCATTGTTGGACTACCCCGCACTCCAGCAGGATATGACTCTATTTGGGTAATTGTGGACAGATTGACAAAAGTGGCTCATTTCATACCTGTGAGGACTAATTATACGGGAGCCAAGCTAGCAGAATTGTATATGACTCGGATAGTTTGTTTACATGGAGTACCTAAGAAGATCGTGTCTGATCGAGGATCACAGTTTACTTCTCGATTTTGGAAGAAGTTGCATGAGAGCTTGGATACAAAGTTGAATTTTAGTTCAGCCTACCATCCTCAGACGGATGGACAGACAGAGAGGACTAACCAAGTGCTGGAGGATATGTTAAGAGCTTGTGCTCTTAAACATGGAGGAAGTTGGGATAAGAGTCTACCGTATGCAGAGTTTTCTTATAATAATAGCTATCAGGCCAGTTTGAAGATGTCACCATTTGAGGCTCTGTATGGCAGAAAGTGCAGGACACCACTGTATTGGGATCAAACTGGTGAAAGACAGTTCTTTGGGCCTGCACTTATACAAGAGGCAGAAGAACAAGTTCGAATGATAAGAGAAAATTTGAGAATTGCACAATCCAGGCAAAAGAGCTATGCTGATAATAGAAGGAGACTACTGGAGTTCAAGGAGGGTGATCATGTCTATTTGAAGGTGTCACCACTCCGGGGTATGAGGAGATTTAAAGTTAAAGGAAAGTTGTCCCTCGCTTCATTGGACCTTTCTTGATCTTAAAGCGAGTGGGAGAAGTTGCATATCAACTGAAGCTACCCGATCACCTGGCAGATGTACATCATGTATTCCATGTGTCCCAGCTAAAGAAGTGCCTCAGGGTACCTGAGGAGCAGCTACCACTGGAGGACCTTAATGTTCAAGATGAACTAACTTACGCAGAGTATCCTATCAAGATTCTAGACACTTTGACTCGAGTTACAAGGAATAAGGTGATAAAGATGTGCAAGGTACAATGGAGTCACCACGGAGAAGATGAAGCTACTTGGGAGAGAGAAGAAGAGCTTTGCATAGATTTCCCCCATCTTTTCCCTAGTCCTTCCTAAATCTCGAGGACGAGATTCTTTCTAAGGGGGGTAGGATTTGTAATACCCAATTTGTAAACAATCTGAAGGGAGTAGATCTCACTATGTGTTTTTGCCCCATACTCATTGTAACCTGGAAATAAAACCATTGCATCATATTGGATCTTTGTTTGTGCATTTAATAACATAGTAAAATTGATAAAAATATAATAATAGGTTGAGAATTGGGATTTAACCCAAAAGTGCAAATTGGGAGAATTGGAAATAAAACAAAAAGAGAAATACTATACAAAACCAAATAAAATTTAGTTATAAATAAATAATCAGCATACCATGTTCAAGCTCTACACATTTTGAATTGGAATTGAAATTTGAATTGGAAATAAACTTGAAGAAAAGAGGAGCAGAAAAATAAAAAGAAAACAAAAGAAAGAAAATGGCAAAAATCTGCGCTGGGCCCAGTTATAGATGTCCAATAAGCACGAGGCCCGCGAACCCGGCACGAAGCCCGCTGTTTGGGCCCGGTCCGAGCCCGGCACGACCCGGTTATATGCGGGCCCGGGCCGGCCCGGCACGAATAAGCGGGCCGGGCTCGGACAGGAAATTAGGCACGGTGGTCTAGCCCGGCACGACCCGTTTAGCTCTAAGCTCGTTAAGCCCGCTTTTTTTACACTAAAATGTGTTTTTCGGCCCGCATAGCTCGCTTTTCGGCCCGCTTTTTTCGTGCTAAACGGGCCGGCCTGACCCGTTTAGGCCCATTGCGGGCCGGGCTCGGACAAGAAATTGAGCCCGCGTGCTTACTCGGCCCGGCCCGGTTTTCTAATCGTGCCTGGCGGGCCGGGCCCAAAACGGGCCGGGCTTCACCGGGCCCGGGCCGGACCGGGCCGGGCGGCCCGTTTGGACATCTCTAGGCCCAGTTCCTTATCTCAGCCCATTTGCCCCTCCAAGCCGCATGCCACTTCTTCACCCGCGGCCCTGTTCACGTGCGAAGCGCGCCTGGTGAGACTGGCCTGCGGGCCCATGTGGTCGGCGTACCACGAAGCGGAGACAACCAGTTGGTTCTCGCGGTGCATGCGGGCACTCGGGTAGTACCAATGACAAGCGGGCCCGTGTGTCGGGTCTTCTCCCTCCTCGCGATCACCCCGCTGGAATCGCGTGCAGCTAAAAATCCTCCGCTCGAATCACGAAGTCCGTTGTAGCTAACCGGCAAAATCCAGGCGGGCTGGGGATCCTTGGCTCACGGTCTGTTAGGCTCGGGCAATTAGGGGATAAATACCGGGGGTGACCTCGTCACCGTAGTTACCTTGTCGTGGCCACTTCTCCCCTTCGCCCAGCCGCCATAGTGCGTCCATTTGTTCTGGTGTTCTCCGGTGAGGACATATTCAAGGATCCGGCCACGTACCCACCCCTTTCCCTCTGTCGACTTGGCTGATGATGCACTGACGTCCTCCTGGGCCTCGCCCTCTCTGTACTCTCTCCGTGTCTCTTGTCGCTCCGCCGCTCTACCGTCATCAGGGGGCTACGTGACTTCATTGCCGGTAATAATACCTCCTCAACACTCGCAATGCTATACACTTCAATTTGTGCCTGTCAATTTTAGTAATCAAACCTCAATGAGCGATGTGTGGCATGCGTCGTCGACGCTCCACCGTGGATTTGGGCTGCGCCGTAGGCAGGGCTCTACACTTGACATTGGCCGAAATTATTTGCAGCATTGAGTTCGGAGAGTCGTCAATTGCGCGTGGGACGAGTGAATCGGGTTATGGCGTTCGTATGGGCCAGGTTTGTGATCTCCGGCGCGCGCGCCGCCGTGCGGTGTCTTGCGCCCCATGAGCCAGCGCCGGAGGAAGGCGAAGGCTCTCTGACCGTCGATACGAGATGAACGGATGTGATCTGATCGCAGGATACTGAGTCAATAGGATGATCTGGAACGTTCGTTTTGAATCAAACGCGCACGCTTCGATCTAGGTTCATAAAACTAGGGCCGTTGATCCTTGATCATGTGGTCTCGATGTCATACCGGTTCACGGGGGTTGTGGTTTAATCTGGGCGCTCGGCTTATAATCCAACGGCCTAGATCGTCGGATACCCCTTCGCTGCGCGCGCTTTTCAGAAAAGTCCTTATTCTTTAGGGAAAACAACCCGCGGTCCTCTCCTCGGGTTTCTGTGTCTTAGGAAGTTTTGCGCCAGGGCCCCTGCACTTTCCAGAAAATGGCGCCCAATCCAGTGAGAGCTGAAAATAGGAAATTAATATTAGAAATTGATTTTTAATACAAAAATAAATCTAGAAACTTGTTTAATTCATAGAAAATGCATATGAACTCCAAATTGGTCCATTCCGGTTCCTAAATTTTTGTAGTATTATTGTCTATCCATTGGTGCCTCTGTTTTGGCATGAAAGACTCATTTAAATTTATCTAATACTTAATCTTGTATTAAGTACATAAAAGCTTCAGAAATTCATATCTTAAAATCTGTAACCCCAAAATTAATAATTCCAGTTCCTATGATCTCATTTTAATGTCTAGTTTATTACTGTATATTCTATTTGCATGTTTGATGTGATGTTAATTTATGCTATGCTATGTATGTATTGTGTTGATACGAGTAGACGAGCAAGCCACTGTGGAATCTGAGGTTCAACAAGTAGAAGTAGCTGAGCAGGAGCTCGTTGAAGGCAAGTTGTGCCCTTGATCACTTCGTTTTACCCATTCATGTTCTTATTATTCATAATGATCTGCATAGGTTAATTTTGATGGGACCCAATAGGATACCCTAGATTTTGACTATCTTTATACCTTGTTCCACCCCTGGTTTTACTACTAAAGTTTTGGGTAGTTCATGCTATCGCTTTATGTGGATTGGGTATAGAGATATTCATCACTCATTGTTATACTATTTATTATTATCTGTTTTATTCTTTAATGTTCATGTTA
The DNA here is from genome assembly GCF_902167145.1 of Zea mays. NCBI lineage: Eukaryota > Viridiplantae > Streptophyta > Magnoliopsida > Poales > Poaceae > Zea > Zea mays. The sequence goes on from NC_050102.1 coordinate 173,208,149, forward strand.
AGATCATTATGTTAATGGGAACATGGAGCGACCACCCGGGAAAACAGTGCTACCACAAGGGTTTAATGGGACACCCTTGGCTGATTAACTAGGAAAGCTAGTGGAGGTCTTCCTTACCCGAAAGGGGCAAGGGCAGTAGGGGAGTGGTCAGTGTAGGGAGGTCCTTGGTTGATTTTGCTGCGATGGCGGTCAGGCAAAAACCCTGCACTGGAGCTTCCTATAAACTGTAGCGGGATTTCTGAAGCTAGTGGAACTTTGTAAAGGCCTCGTAGTGTTACCCTGCCTCGCCTCCTCGGTAGAGGTGTATGGGATTGGCCGTCTCTTGGCAGATGGGTAACATGACTTGTGGGTAAAGATGTGCAACCTCTGCAGAGTGTAAAACTAGTATACTAGTCGTGCTCACGGTCAAGAGCGGCTCGGACCCTCACATGATTAATTATGGAACTTAAATTCAATTTGACATTTGCATCGCATTTGGGATTATTTTACTATTACTTTTTTTTATTATTATTAAGGTTTGGTATTTACTTACACTTAGTAATTGCTAATAAAATTTTGACCAACTTATAAAAGCAATGCTCAGCTTCAGCCTTTATTTCCTTGATCAGCCTTACACTTCATGAACTCCCACCTTTGGTGAGTTCATGCCACATTATTCCCCACGACTTGTTGAGCTATGAACATTTGTGAGCTCACTCTTGCTGTCTCACACCCCCCCCCACAGGAGAAGAACAGGTGGTCGAAGAGGAGCCGCCTAACACTAAGGCATTCGACTTAATCTAGGTGGCGTTTCTCAGTCGACATTGGCGCCGACGATCCTTAGTTCGTTTTACATTTATTCCTTTACTTTGTAATAAGTCTTCCGCTATGTAATAGTTACTCTGATGTTTTATGACATTTATTTCTATACACTCTGTTATTATATATGTTGTCTTCTTGGCGCATGTATGAGATGCACCCGGTTTTGTTCCTTAAAGCTCGGGTGTTACAGAAGTGGTATCAGAGGAAATGTGGACCGTAGGACGAAACCTAGATAGAAATGGATAGACCCTTACCTACTTACCTTACTCTAATTCTTTCTATACTTATCTTGATTCTGTCTCACCCTCTACTGTTCTACTTTAATCATTCTTACCTTCTCTACTCTAAGACAAGATGGATTTCACACCTTGGAATTCTTACCCCTATGACATTTCTAAGAGATAAGAAGCCTAAGACAAAATCAAAACTATTTTCTATATTTAAAAATGTTGTTTGATTGTTCTGATGAAAAATGCTTGATTTGCTTCTTTGATTGATTGAAATATTATATATGGGCATCTTAGTATGTACCACCATAAGGTATTGGATTAGCTTTAGTAGGAAAAACATTAATCTGCTTAGCTAATAAATCCCCCAAAGTAACACGATTCGTAATTACTGCCTTGTCTGCTACTCTCTCTTACCATATATATCTAACTCAGATGGTCAATACCAGGAGGGGTGGTGGAATTGATTTGCCTCCTAATCGACACACTCGAAGGATATATAGACAACCTCAGCCACAACCAGCAGGGATGAATCCTCCTAATCCTCCACCAGGCGGAGTTGATCCACTGATGGCAGCTCAGATGGTGGTGATGCAGCAAATGGCAGACACTATGGCGGATATGCGTGCCCAGATGCAGCAAGAACGCCAGGAGATGCGTCAGGAAAGAGAAGATATACGCCAGGAGTTGCGCCAGGAGAGAGAGGAAATACGCCAGGAGAGAAGAGCGCAACAACAGCAGCAACAGCAACAAGTGCCACTGCCTCCACCACCACCACCAGTTCCACCCCGAGATAAGCATAGGGAGTTCATGAGTCATAAGCCACCTACATTCGCTAACTCACCTGATCCACTGGACGCGGATGACTGGCTGAAGTCCATTGAGAAGATGCTGAATATTGCACAATGCACAAACCGGGAGAAAGTTCTTTATGCCTCAGGTCGTCTGACATGTCCTGCTGCTGACTGGTGGGATTCTTATACTGCTGCCCATGATGTTGCTGATACTATTACTTGGGCAGAGTTCAGTACGCAGTTCAGGAACTACCATATTCCAGCTGGTATGATAAAGATCAAGAAGAAGGAGTTTCTGTCTTTGAAGCAAGGCAACATGTCGGTTAGCGAGTACATAGACAAATTCATTCAGCTGTCGAGATATGCTCCGGAAGAGGTTGCTGAAGATGAGAGGAAGCAGGAGCATTTTATTGAAGGACTTAATGGGCCACTACAGTATGCTCTTGTGGCACACACATTTCCATCATTTCAGAGGCTACTGGATAAGGCTCTTGCTATTGAACACAAGCGTGTTCAGCTGGGAGATTTGAAGAGAAAGGCTATATCTCAAGGACAAGGAAGCAGCAGTGTTCGTCCTCGCTACAGTTCACCCCAGGGTACACCAGTTCGCACTGGCGGAGGCCAGCGCCCAGTTCAGCAATCACCACTGAGGACTCCACCTCCTCGACAGGCTACCCCCACTAGCACCCCGATGAAGTTTTCAGGACAGAGTTCAGGCACTACTTATTTCAAGTGTGGGAAGACTGGTCATTATGCAAATGTCTGCCCACAGAGGATTGCTACTACTCCAGTTCAGAACAGGCAGCAAACTCCAGGATCTAGCAAGGGATATTCTATTGCCAAAGTTAATCAAGTCAGCGTTGATGCTACTCCGGATGGTGGGGACCTCGTACTTGGTATGTTTTATGTTAATGCAATTCCTGCAACCATATTATTTGATTCTGGTGCTACACATTCATTCATGTCTGCTAGATATGCCAACACAAATGAAATACCACTGCTAAATATGAGAAAACCAATGATAGTAATTACACCTAAAGGGCCTGTTGAGGCGAATCAAATGACACGTAGATTGACATTGACCATTATGGGTAGAGAATTTGGAGCTACTGCTATAATATTAGAGTCAAGCAGTATAGATCTGATCCTTGGTATGTCATGGCTAAGAAAGGCAAAGGCCATTATAGCATGTGGTAGAGGTACCGTAGAACTCACTACCACCAAAGGAGAACGATTTCAAGTTAATATTGCAGTAACCTCCTCATCCATGCGTGCAATGTTCTTTATACCTGAGGAGTTTGTTGGTGACAACATCCAGGTGGTTAGAGATTTTCCGGATGTCTTTCCAGAGGAGTTACCAGGGATGCCACCTGATAGGGAAGTTGAGTTTGTTATTGATCTCTTACCTGGAACCGCTCCTATTTCTAAACGGCCATATAGGATGTCCGTAGAGGAGTTGAAGGAACTTAAGAAGCAGTTAACTGAGTTACAGGAGGCGGGGTATATTCGTTCGAGTTCCTCACCTTGGGGAGCACCGGTGTTATTCGTACAGAAGAAGGATGGATCGCAACGAATGTGCGTGGACTATAGATCACTTAATGATGTCACGGTGAAGAACAAGTACCCATTACCCCGTATTGAGGATTTATTTGATCAGATGAGAGGAGCCAGGGTATTCTCGAAGATTGATCTCCGATCGGGATACCATCAAATGAAGATTAGACCCTCGGATATTCCTAAGACGGCTTTCTCAACCCGATATGGATTATATGAGTTTACTGTTATGTCATTTGGATTAACCAATGCACCGGCTTATTTCATGAATTTGATGAACAAAGTGTTTATGGAGTATTTGGACAGATTCGTCGTGGTGTTTATCGACGATATTCTGATCTATTCTAGTAATGAAAGTGATCACGAACAACATCTAAGGTTGGTGCTACAACAGCTGCGAGATAATCAACTCTACGCTAAGTTCAGTAAGTGTGAGTTTTGGATTGACAAGGTGCCATTCCTTGGTCATATTATTTCTAATGGAGGAATAGCAGTGGATCCTGCTAAAGTGAAGGAGATTATGGAGTGGAGAGTGCCCACTACAGTTACTGAGATTCGGAGTTTCTTGGGACTCGCAGGATATTATCGGGGATTTATTGAAGGATTCTCTAAGATTGCTAAGCCTATGACCTCACTTCTGGAGAAAGGAAGAGAATTCAAGTGGGATGAGAAATGCCAAGAAAGCTTTGATCAATTGAAGGAGAGATTGATGTCTCCACCAGTGTTGGTAATACCAGACTTACAGAAAGGATTTGATATCTATTGTGATGCCTGCGGCCAAGGATTGGGATGTGTGCTCATGCAAGAAGGACATGTGATCGCCTATGCATCTCGTCAGTTGTGGAAACATGAATTGAACTACCCCACTCATGATTTAGAGCTGGCAGCAGTTGTGCATGCACTTAAGATTTGGAGACACTACATTATGGGAACTAAGTGCCAAGTATACATGGATCATAAGAGCTTGAAGTACATATTCACTCAGAAGGATCTCAACCTTAGGCAACGCCGTTGGTTGGAACTTATTAAAGATTATGACTTGGAGATTCATTACCACCCGGGCAAGGCAAATTTGGTTGCAGATGCCTTGAGTCGGAAAGAGCATGTTCATTCCGCTATTGTTGTCCAGCTACCCAATGAATTAGCAAAGGATTTTGAGAGACTCAACCTGGGTATAGTTACTCACACTGAAGGAGTCACCATTGAATTGGAACCTACCTTGGAGCAAGAAATTCATAAAGGCCAAGTGGGTGATGCTAAAATTCAAGAGATTAAGGATCTTATTACTGAAGGTCGAGTTCCAGAATTCACGGAGGATGAGCAAGGCACTATATGGTTCAAAGATCGGATGTGTGTTCCGGAGATTGATAGCCTTCGTGAGACTATATTGAAAGAAGCTCATGATTCTGATTACTCAATCCACCCTGGTAGCACTAAGATGTATCAGGATTTGAAGCAGAAGTATTGGTGGTATGGACTGAAAAGAGATGTTGCTGCCCATGTGGCTAAGTGTGATGTATGTCAAAGAGTCAAGGCCGAACATCAGAGACCAGCTAGACTATTGCACCCATTGAAGATACCTGAGTGGAAATGGGAAGAAATTGGTATGGATTTCATTGTTGGACTACCCCGCACTCCAGCAGGATATGACTCTATTTGGGTAATTGTGGACAGATTGACAAAAGTGGCTCATTTCATACCTGTGAGGACTAATTATACGGGAGCCAAGCTACCAGAATTGTATATGACTCGGATAGTTTGTTTACATGGAGTACCTAAGAAGATCGTGTCTGATCGAGGATCACAGTTTACTTCTCGATTTTGGAAGAAGTTGCATGAGAGCTTGGATACAAAGTTGAATTTTAGTTCAGCCTACCATCCTCAGACGGATGGACAGACAGAGAGGACTAACCAAGTGCTGGAGGATATGTTAAGAGCTTGTGCTCTTAAACATGGAGGAAGTTGGGATAAGAGTCTACCGTATGCAGAGTTTTCTTATAATAATAGCTATCAGGCCAGTTTGAAGATGTCACCATTTGAGGCTCTGTATGGCAGAAAGTGCAGGACACCACTGTATTGGGATCAAACTGGTGAAAGACAGTTCTTTGGGCCTGCACTTATACAAGAGGCAGAAGAACAAGTTCGAATGATAAGAGAAAATTTGAGAATTGCACAATCCAGGCAAAAGAGCTATGCTGATAATAGAAGGAGACTACTGGAGTTCAAGGAGGGTGATCATGTCTATTTGAAGGTGTCACCACTCCGGGGTATGAGGAGATTTAAAGTTAAAGGAAAGTTGTCCCTCGCTTCATTGGACCTTTCTTGATCTTAAAGCGAGTGGGAGAAGTTGCATATCAACTGAAGCTACCCGATCACCTGGCAGATGTACATCATGTATTCCATGTGTCCCAGCTAAAGAAGTGCCTCAGGGTACCTGAGGAGCAGCTACCACTGGAGGACCTTAATGTTCAAGATGAACTAACTTACGCAGAGTATCCTATCAAGATTCTAGACACTTTGACTCGAGTTACAAGGAATAAGGTGATAAAGATGTGCAAGGTACAATGGAGTCACCATGGAGAAGATGAAGCTACTTGGGAGAGAGAAGAAGAGCTTTGCATAGATTTCCCCCATCTTTTCCCTAGTCCTTCCTAAATCTCGAGGACGAGATTCTTTCTAAGGGGGTAGGATTTGTAATACCCAATTTGTAAACAATCTGAAGGGAGTAGATCTCACTATGTGTTTTTGCCCCATACTCATTGTAACCTGGAAATAAAACCATTGCATCATATTGGATCTTTGTTTGTGCATTTAATAACATAGTAAAATTGATAAAAATATAATAATAGGTTGAGAATTGGGATTTAACCCAAAAGTGCAAATTGGGAGAATTGGAAATAAAACAAAAAGAGAAATACTATACAAAACCAAATAAAATTTAGTTATAAATAAATAATCAGCATACCATGTTCAAGCTCTACACATTTTGAATTGGAATTGAAATTTGAATTGGAAATAAACTTGAAGAAAAGAGGAGCAGAAAAATAAAAAGAAAACAAAAGAAAGAAAATGGCAAAAATCTGCGCTGGGCCCAGTTATAGATGTCCAATAAGCACGAGGCCCGCGAACCCGGCACGAAGCCCGCTGTTTGGGCCCGGTCCGAGCCCGGCACGACCCGGTTATATGCGGGCCCGGGCCGGCCCGGCACGAATAAGCGGGCCGGGCTCGGACAGGAAATTAGGCACGGTGGTCTAGCCCGGCACGACCCGTTTAGCTCTAAGCTCGTTAAGCCCGCTTTTTTTACACTAAAATGTGTTTTTCGGCCCGCATAGCTCGCTTTTCGGCCCGCTTTTTTCGTGCTAAACGGGCCGGCCCGGCCCGTTTAGGCCCATTGCGGGCCGGGCTCGGACAAGAAATTGAGCCCGCGTGCTTACTCGGCCCGGCCCGGTTTTCTAATCGTGCCTGGCGGGCCGGGCCCAAAACGGGCCGGGCTTCACCGGGCCCGGGCCGGACTGGGCCGGGCGGCCCGTTTGGACATCTCTAGGCCCAGTTCCTTATCTCAGCCCATTTGCCCCTCCAAGCCGCATGCCACTTCCTCACCCGTGGCCCTGTTCACGGGCGAAGCGCGCCTGGTGAGACTGGCCTGCGGGCCCATGTGGTCGGCGTACCACGAAGCGGAGACAACCAGTTGGTTCTCGCGACGCATGCGGGCACTCGGGTAGTACCAATGACAAGCGGGCCCGTGTGTCGGGTCTTCTCCCTCCTCGCGATCACCCCGCTGGAATCGCGCGCAGCTAAAAATCCTCCGCTCGAATCACGGAGTCCGTTGTAGCTAACCGGCAAAATCCAGGCGGGCTGGGGATCCTTGGCTCACGGTTTGTTAGGCTCGGGCAATTAGGGGATAAATACCGGGGGTGACCTCGTCACCGTAGTTACCTTGTCGTGGCCACTTCTCCCCTTCGCCCAGCCGCCATAGTGCGTCCATTTGTTCTGGTGTTCTCCGGTGAGGACATACTCAAGGATCCGGCCACGTACCCACCCCTTTCCCTCTGTCGACTTGGCCGATGATGCACTGACGTCCTCCTGGGCCTCGCCCTCTCTGTACTCTCTCCGTGTCTCTTGCCGCTCCGCCGCTCTACCGTCATCAGGGGGCTACGTGACTTCATTGCCGGTAATAATACCTCCTCAACACTCGCAATGCTATACACTTCAAGTTGTGGCTGTCAATTTTAGTAATCAAACCTCAATGAGCGATGTGTGGCATGCGTCGTCGACGCTCCACCGTGGATTTGGGCTGCGCCGTAGGCAGGGCTCTACACTTGACATCGGCCGAAATTATTTGCAGTATTGAGTTCGGAGAGTCGTCAATTGCGCGTGGGACGAGTGAATCGGGTTATGGCATTCGTATGGGCCGGGTTTGTGATCTCCGGCGCGCGCGCCGCCGTGCGGTGTCTTGCGCCCCATGAGCCAGCGCCGGAGGAAGGCGAAGGCTCTCTGACCGTCGATACGAGATGAACGGATGTGATCTGATCGCAGGATACCGAGTCAATAGGATGATCTGGAACGTTCGTTTTGAATCAAACGCGCACGCTTCGATCTAGGTTCATAAAACTAGGGCCGTTGATCCTTGATCATGTGGTCTCGATGTCATACCGGTTCACGGGGGTTGTGGTTTAATCTGGGCGCTCGGCTTATAATCCAACGGCCTAGATCGTCGGATACCCCTTCGCTGCGCGCGCTTTTGAGAAAAGTCCTTATTCTTTAGGGAAAACAACCCGCGGTCCTCTCCTCGGGTTTCTGTGTCTTAGGAAGTTTTGCGCCAGGGCCCCTGCACTTTCCAGAAAATGGCGCCCAATCCAGTGAGAGCTGAAAATAGGAAATTAATATTAGAAATTGATTTTTAATACAAAAATAAATCTAGAAACTTGTTTAATTCATAGAAAATGCATATGAACTCCAAATTGGTCCATTCCGGTTCCTAAATTTTTGTAGTATTATTGTCTATCCATTGGTGCCTCTGTTTTGGCATGAAAGACTCATTTAAATTTATCTAATTCTTAATCTTGTATTAAGTACATAAAAGCTTCAGAAATTCATATCTTAAAATCTGTAACTCCAAAATTAATAATTCCAGTTCCTATGATCTCATTTTAATGTCTAGTTTATTACTGTATATTCTATTTGCATGTTTGATGTGATGTTAATTTATGCTATGCTATGTATGTATTGTGTTGATACGAGTAGACGAGCAAGCCACTGTGGAATCTGAGGTTCAACAAGTAGAAGTAGCTGAGCAGGAGCTCGTTGAAGGCAAGTTGTGCCCTTGATCACTTCTTTTTACCCATTCATGTTCTTATTATTCATAATGATCTGCATAGGTTAATTTTGATGGGACCCAATAGGATACCCTAGATTTTGACTATCTTTATACCTTGTTCCACCCCTGGTTTTACTACTAAAGTTTTGGGTAGTTCATGCTATTGCTTTATGTGGATTGGGTATAGAGATATTCATCACTCATTGTTATACTATTTATTATTATCTGTTTTATTCTTTAATGTTCATGTTAAGATCATTATGTTAATGGGAACATGGAGCGACCACCCGGGAAAACAGTGCTACCACAAGGGTTTAATGGGACGCCTTTGGCTGATTAACTAGAAAAGCTAGTGGAGGTCTTCCTTACCCGAAAGGGGCAAGGGCAGTAGGGGAGTGGTCAGTGTAGGGAGGTCCTTGGTTGATTTTGCTGTGATGGCGGTCAGGCAAGAACCCTGCACTGGAGCTTCCTATAAACTGTAGCGGGATTTCTGAAGCTAGTGGAACTTTGTAAAGGCCTCGTAGTGTTACCCTGCCTCGCCTCCTCGGTAGAGGTGTATGGGATTGGCCGTCTCTTGGCAGATGGGTAACATGACTTGTGGGTAAAGATGCGCAACCTCTGCAGAGTGTAAAACTAGTATACTAGCCGTGCTCACGGTCAAGAGCGGCTCGGACCCTCACATGATTAATTATGGAACTTAAATTCAATTTGACATTTGCATCGCATTTGGGATTATTTTACTATTACTTTTCTTTATTATTATTAAGGTTTGGTATTTACTTACACTTAGTAATTGTTAATAAAATTTTGACCAACTTATAAAAGCAATGCTCAGCTTCAGCCTTTATTTCCTTGATCAGCCTTACACTTCATGAACTCCCACCTTTGGTGAGTTCATGCCACATTATTCCCCACGACTTGTTGAGCTATGAACGTATGTGAGCTCACTCTTGCTGTCTCACACCCCCCACAGGAGAAGAACAGGTGGTCGAAGAGGAGCCGCCTAACACTGAGACATTCGACTTAATCTAGGTGGCGTTTCTCAGTCGACATTGGCGCCGACGATCCTTAGTTCGTTTTACATTTATTCCTTTACTTTGTAATAAGTCTTCCGCTATGTAATAATTACTCTGATGTTTTATGACATTTATTTCTATACACTCTGTTATTATATATGTTGTCTTCTTGGCGCATGTATGAGATGCACCCGGCTTTGTTCCTTAAAGCTCGGGTGTTACAAACACCCACTTGGTTCCCACAACGTTTTGCTTGAGACGAGGCACTAGTGTCCAAACTTCATTCCTCTTGAAATTATTGAGCTCTTCCTGCATGGCCAACACCCAGTCCGGATCTAGCAAGGCCTCTTCTACCCTGAAAGGCTCAATAGAGGAGACAAAAGAGTAATGCTCACAAAAATTCACCAATCTAGAGCGAGTAGTTACTCCCTTGCTAATATCACCCAAAATTTGGTCGACGGGATGATTCCTTTGAATCGTCGCTCGAACTTGGGTTGGAGGTGCCTGAGGTGCTTCTTCCTCTTCAACTTGGACATCCTATGCTCCCCCTTGATCACGCGCCTCCACTTGAGGTACCTGTTCGTCATCTTGGGTTGGGGGATTCACCATCGTTGAGGAAGAAGGTTGATCTTGCTCTTTTTGTTCCTGAGGCCGCACATCTCCAATCGCCATGGTGCGTATCGCGGCCGTTGGAATGTCTTCTTCATCTATATCATCAAGATCAACAACTTGCTCTCTTGGAGAGCCATTAGTCTCATCAAATACAACGTCGCTAGAGACTTCAACCAAACCCGATGATTTGTTGAAGACTCTATACGCCTTTGTATTTGAGTCATAACCTAACAAAAACCCTTCTACAACTTTGGGAGCAAACTTAGAATTTCTACCTTTCTTCACTAGAATGTAACATTTGCTCCCAAATACACGAAAGTAAGACACATTGGGTTTGTTACCAGTTAGAAGCTCATATGAAGTCTTCTTGAGGAGGCGGTGAAGGTAGACCCGGTTGATGGCGTGGCAAGCCGTGTTCACGGCTTCCGACCAAAAGTGCTCGGGGGTCTTGAACTCTCCAAGCATCGTCCTCGCCATATCAATGAGCGTCCTGTTCTTCCTCTCTACCACACCATTTTGTTGTGGTGTGTAGGGAGCGGAGAACTCGTGCTTGATCCCTTCCTCCTCAAGATACTCCTCCACTTGAAGGTTCTTGAACTCGGACCCGTTGTCACTCCTTATCTTCTTCACCTTGAGCTCAAACTCATTTTGAGCTCTCCTGAGGAAGCGCTTGAGGGTCCCTTGGGTTTCAGATTTATCCTGCAAAAAGAATACCCAAGTGAAGCGGGAAAAATCATCAACAATAACAAGACCATACTTACTTCCTCCTATGCTTAGATAGGCGACGGGTCCGAAGAGGTCCATATGAAGCATCTCCAAAGGTCTTGATGTGGTCATCACATTTTTGGTATGATGAGAGCTTCCCACCTGTTTTCCTGCTTGACAAGCTGCACAAGGTCTATCTTTTTCGAAATGCACGTTAGTTAGACCTATCACGTGTTCTCCCTTTAGAAGTTTGTGAAGGTTCTTCATCCCCACATGTGCTAAACGGCGATGCCACAGCCAGCCCATGCAAGTCTTAGCAATTACGCATGCATCTAGACCGGCCTCTTCTTTTGCAAAATCAACTAAGTAAAGTTTGCCGTCTAGTACAACCTTAAAAGCTAGTGAGCCATCACACCTTCTAAAGACAGACACATCTACATTTGTGAATAGACAATTATATCCCATATTACAAAGTTGACTTACAGATAACAAATTATATCCAAGAGACTCAACTAAAAACACATTAGAAATAGAGTGCTCGGATGAAATAGCAATTTTTCCTAACCCTTTCACCTTGCCTTGGTTCCCATCATCGAAAATTATTGAATCTTGAGGATCCTTGTTCTTGACGTAGGAAGAGAACATCCTCTTTCCCCCGTCATGTGGTTTGTGCATCCGCTGTCGATAATCCAGCTTGAACCCCCGGATGCATAAACCTGCAAGGCAAATTTAGGCTTGGGTCTTAGGTACCCAACTCATGTTGGGTCCTACAAGGTTAGTTACAATAGTCTTAGGGACCCAAATGCAAGTTTTATCTCCCTTGTATCTTGCCCCTAATTTCCTAGCAATTACCTTCTTATCCTTTCTACAAATGGCAAATGAAGCATTGCAAGCATGATATATTGTTGAAGGTTCATTAATTTTCCTTGGAACATTAACAACATTTCTCCTAGGCATATGATGAACAACATTTCTCCTAGACATATCTCTACCATGCATATAGGAAGAACTAGAAGCAAACATGGCATGAGAATCAAAAGCATCATAACTTCTATAGGCATTCCTATAATGTCTCCTATCATGATACATGAAAGCATGGTTCTTTTTAGCACTACTAGCCATAGGGGCCTTCCCTTTCTCCTTGGCGGAGATGGGAGCCTTATGGCTTGTTAAGTTCTTGGCTTCCCTCTTGAAGCCAAGTCCATCCTTAATTGAGGGGTGTCTACCAATCGTGTAGGCATCCCTTGCAAATTTTAACTTATCAAATTCACTCTTGCTAGTCTTAAGTTGGGCATTAAGACTAGCTAGTTCATCATTTAACTTTGCAATAGACACTAGGTGTTCACTACAAGCATCAACATTAAAATCTTTACACCTAGTTGAGAGTCGCCTAGAGGGGGGGTGAATAGGGCGAAACTGAAATTTACAAATATAAACACAACTACAAGCCGGGGTTAGCGTTAGTAATAAAGAAACGAGTCCGCGAGAGAGGGCAGAAAACAAATCCCAAGCGAATAAGCAAGTGAGACACGGAGATTTGTTTTACCGAGGTTCGGTTCTTGCAAACCTATTCCCCGTTGAGGAGGCCACAAAGGCCGGGTCTCTTTCAACCCTTCCCTCTCTCAAACGATCCACGGATCGAGTGAGCTTCTCTTCTCAAATCAAAGTCGGGAACCAAAACTTCCCCGCAAGGGCCACCACACAATTGGTGCCTCTTGCCTTGATTACAATGGAGTTATGATCTCAAGAACAAGTGAGAAAGAAAAGAGGCAATCCAAGCGCAAGAGCTCAAAAGAACACGACAAATCTCTCTCGCTAATCACTAGAGGCTTGTGTGGAGTTGGAGAGGATTTGATTTCTTTTGGTGTGTCTAGAATTGAATGCTAGAGCTCTTGTAGTAGTTGGGAAGTGGAAAACTTGGATGCAATGAATGGTGGGGTGGTTGGGGTATTTATAGCCCCAACCACCAAACTTGACCGTTGGCTGGGTTGTCTGTTCGATGGCGCACCGGACAGTCCGGTGCACACCGGACAGTCCGGTGCCCCCTGCCACGTCATCACTGCCGTTGGATTCTGACCGTTGGAGCTTCTGACTTGTGGGCCCGCCTGGGTGTCCGGTGCACACCGGACAGGTACTGTTTGCTGTCCGGTGTGCCAGCATGGGCGTGCCTGCCATCTGCGCACGCAGAGCCCGCATTAAATGCGTGGCAGAGAGCCGTTGGCGCGAAGGTAGCCGTTGCTCTGGAGTTGCACCGGACAGTCCGGTGCACACCGGACAGTCCGGTGAATTATAGTGGACGAGCCGTTGGCTTTTCCCGAAGCTGGCGAGTTCCTGAGGCCGACCTCCCTTGGCGCACCGGACACTGTCCGGTGTACACCGGACAGTCCGGTGAATTATAGCCGAGTCGCCTCCGGAAGTTCCCGAAGGTGGCGAGTTCGAGTCTGAGTCCCCCTGGTGCACCGGACATGTCCGGTGGCACACCGGACAGTCCGGTGTGCCACACCAGGGGTGCCTTCGGTTGCCCCTTTGCTCCTTTGTTGAATCCAAAGCTTGGTCTTTTTATTGGCTGAGTGTGAACCTTTTACACCTGTATCATCTATACACTTGGGCAAACAAGTTAGTCCAAAGATTTGTGTTGGGCAATTCAACCACCAAAATTATATAGGAACTAGGTGTAAGCCTAATTCCCTTTCACTAGTGCAAATCACAACATGTTCTACACAAGAGTTAGATCTATTTGCTACTTCTAGTTTAGCATTTAAATCATTGTTAACATCTTTTAAACTAGAAATTGTCTCATCAAGTAGATAGTTCACAAGAAAGCATTTCATTCCTCTTGATTTCTAAAGCAAGGGATTTTTGAGCCTCTACAAACTTATCATGTTCTTCATATAAAAGATCCTCTTGCTTCTCTAATAATCTATTCTTATCATTCAAGGCATCAATTAATTCGTTAATCTTATTAACCTTGGTTCTATCTAGACCCTTGAATAAACAAGAATAATCTATTTCATCATCATCACTAGACTCATCCTCACTTGAAGAAGCATAAGTAGTATTGTCTCGAGTACATACCTTCTTCTCCTTCGCCATGAGGCATGTGTGATGCTCGTTGGGGAAGAGGGATGACTTGTTGAAGGCGGTGGCGGCGAGTCCTTCATTGTCGGAGTCGGATGACGAACAATCCGAGTCCCACTCCTTGCCAAGGTGTGCCTCGCCCTTAGCCTTCTTGTATGCCTTCTTCTTCTCCCTCTTGTTCCCTTGCTCCTGGTCACTATCATTATCGGGACAGTTAGCGATAAAATGACCAATCTTACCACATTTGAAGCATGAGCGCTTCCCCTTTGTCTTGGTCTTGCTTGGCTGCCCCTTGCGACCCTTTAGCGCCGTCTTGAAGCGCTTGATGATGAGGGCCATCTCTTTATCATTGAGCCCTGCCGCCTCAACTTGCGCCACCTTGCTAGGTAGCGCCTCCTTGCTCCTCGTTGCCTTGAGAGCAACGGGTTGAGGCTCATTGATTGGACCATTCAACGCGTCGTCCACGTATCTCGCCTCCTTGATCATCATTCGCCCGCTTACGAACTTCCCAAGAACTTCTTCGGGCGACATCTTGGTGTACCTAGGATTTTCACGAATATTGTTCACCAGATGTGGATCAAGTACAGTAAAGGACCTTAGCATTAGGCGAACGACGTCGTGGTCCGTCCATCGCGTGCTTCCGTAGCTCCTTATTTTGTTGACAAGGGTCTTGAGCCGGTTGTACGTTTGGGTTGGCTCCTCGCCCCTTATCATCGCGAATCTCCCGAGTTCGCCTTCCACCAACTCCATTTTGGTGAGCATGGTGACGTCGTTCCCCTCATGTGAGATCATGAGGGTGTCCCAGATCTGCTTGGCATTGTCCAAGCCGCTCACCTTATTGTACTCTTCCCTGCACAAAGATGCTAAAAGGACAGTAGTAGCTTGTGCATTTTTATGAATTTGTTCATTTATAAACATGGGACTATCCGAGCTATCAAATTTCATTCCACTCTCTATAATCTCCCATATGCTTGGATGGAGAGAGAACAAGTGACTACGCATTTTGTGACTCCAAAATCCGTAGTCCTCCCCATCAAAGTGTGGAGGTTTGCCAAGAGGAATGGAAAGCAAATGTGTATTTGAGCTATGCGGAGTACGCGAATAATCGAAAGAGAAGTTTGAGTTAACCGTCTTTCTTTTGTCGTAATCGTTGTCGTCGTTGTCCTTTTGGGAAGAAGTGGACTCGTCGCTGTCATCGTAGTAGACGATCTCCTTGATGCGTCTTGTCTTCTTCTTCTTCCCGTATTTTCGTTTGTGGCCCGAACCCGAGTCGGTAGGCTTGTCATCCTTCGACTCGTTGACGAAGGACTCCTTCTCCTTATCATTGATCACAATCCCCTTGCCCTTAGGATCCATCTCTTCGGGCGATTAGTCCCTTTGTGAAGAGAACGGCTCTGATACCAATTGAGAGCACCTAGAGGAGGGTGAATAGGTGATCCTGTAAAACTTACAAACTTATAGCCAAGTGGCTAGAGAGGAGTCTTAGCAAAACACAATAACCACAAGAAGATCAACACAGATAGACACAGTGGTTTATCCCGTGGTTCGGCCAAGTCCAACGCTTGCCTACTCCACGTTGTGGCGTCCCAACGGACGAGGGTTGCAATCAACCCCTCTCAAGCGGTCCAAAGACCTACTTGAATACCACGGTGTTTTGCTTTGCTTTACTTTATCCCGCTTGCGAGGAATCTCCACAACTTGGAGTCTCTCGCCCTTACAAAGATGTTTCACAAAGAAGCACGGAGTAAGGGAGGGATGAGCAACTCACACAAGACACAAAGATCACAGCAAATACGCAAACACAAGACCCAGACTTGAGCTCAAGAGACTATCACGAGTTTCTCACTAGAACGGAGCTCAAATCACTAAGAATGTCGAACAAGTGCGCAAGAACGAAGTGTGAGTAATCAACTATGCTCAAAGAATGCTTGGATATCATCTCCATGCGCCAAGGGGTCCCTTTTATAGCCCCAAGGCAGCTAGGAGCCGTTGAGAGCATTGTAGGAAGGCAATTCTTGCCTTCTATCGACTGGCGCACCGGACAGTCCGGTGCACCACCGGACACTGTCCGGTGCGGATTTCTTTCCTTATTTGGCGAAGCCGACCGTTGCAGATCCAGAGCCGTTGGCGCACCGGACACTGTCCGGTGCACACCGGACAGTCCGGTGCCCTAATGTGACCGTTGGCTCGGCCACGCGTCACGCGCGGAATCCTCGGCCGACTGTTGCCCCGGCTGATCGTTGGCTCACCGGACAGTTCGGTGCGTCCGGTGAATTATAGCCGTACGCCGTTGATGGCTTCCCGAGACCGATGACTTCGCCTGTGAATGGCTCACCGGACAGTCCGGTGCTTCACCGAACAGTCCGGTGAATTATAGCCGTACGCCGCCGTCGAAGTCCCGAGAGCAGCAAGTTCGCCAGAGCCAGCCTGGCGCACCGGACACTGTCTGGTGCACCACCGGACACTGTCCGGTGCACCACTGGATAGTCCGGTGCACCCAGACTGTGCAGACTTTGGCTGAACAAAGCCATCTCTTTTCAAATTTGATTTCTCCTGTTTCCAGCACTTAGACACAATACATTAGTCCATAAAACAATGTACTAAGTCTAGAAACATACCTTTTGACTTGATTTGCACTTTGTCCACCACTTTGCATAGATTAACACAAAAGCACTTGTGTTGGCACTCAATCACCAAAATACTTAGGAATGGCCCAAGGGCACATTTCCCTTTCAAGGGTTCCCTATTCGTTCCAATGGGGCCCTCCAACATTCCATTTCAAGACGGGTATCATCATGATAATAGTTTCTCTGGTTGCTTCAGTTGATTTGGTGTGTAGTTTCTCTCAGCAGAACAGACACTCATCTGCAAGTGTAAAAAATGCTTTGGATGCTTTGAAAGGGAAATGTGCCCTTGGGCCATTTCTAAAGTGTTTTGGTGATTAAGTGCTCAACACATTCTCTCTAAGTGCTAATTTGTGCCAAAGAGTGGAGAAGTGCAAATCATATTATAAGGTATGTCTCTAGACTTAGTACATTAATTTGAGTACTAATGTATTGTGTCTAAGTGCTAGAAACAGGAGAAAAGCAATTGGAAATGAGTTGGCTGTGTACAACCAATTTCTGCTCGGTCTGGGTGCACCGGACTGTCCGGTGGTGCAACGGACAGTGTCCGGTGTGCCAGACCAGTCTCCGGTGAACAGGCCACTCTCGGGACTCGACGGCGGCGTACGACTATAATTCATCGGACTGTCCGGTGGTGCACCGGACTGTCCGATGAGTCATCCGCGGCGAAGTCGTCGCTCTCGGGAAATGTTCAACGGCGTACGGCTAAAATTCACCGGACTGTCCGGTGAGGCACCGGACTGTCCGGTGAGCCAACGGTCGACTGTGCCAACGGTGGGCCGCGCAATCCGCGCGCGACGCATGGGCGCGCCAACGGTCGGCAGGGGGCACCAAACTGTCCGGTGTGCACCAGACAGTGTCCGGTGAGCCAACTGCCACAAATCTACAACGGTCGGATGTGCCATGAAAGGAAGGAGATCACGCACCGGACAGCTACAGGGACTGTCCGGTGGCGCACCGGACTGTCCGGTGCGCCACCCGATAGAAGGCAAGATTTGCCTTCCAAAGCTACCTCCAACGGCTCCTAGCTGCCTTGGGGCTATAAAAGGGACCCATAGGCGCATGGAGGAGTCACCTAAGCATTCTTTGATCATTCCTAAGCATCCAAACTCCACTCCCACGCATTTGATTCTCTGTGCTAGCAATTTGAGCTCCTCTTGAGTTGAGAACTCCGTGTGTTGAACTTAGAGCTCAAGTTATGACTTGTGTGCGTGATTGTGCTCTCGTTTTGAGTCTTGTGTGCGTTGCTCTCCCCTCCCTTACTTCCGTGCTTTTTTTGTGATCATCAATTGTAAGGGCGAGAGGCTCCAAGTTGTGGAGATTCCTCGCAAACGGGAGAAAGTATAAGAAAGAAGAACATCGTGGTATTCAAGTTGATCATTGGATCACTTGAAAGGGGTTGAGTGCAACCCTCATCCATTGGGACGCCACAACGTGGAAGTAGGCAAGTTTTGTACTTGGCCGAACCACAGGATAACTCGCGTGTCTCTTGCGATTGCTTTTCTGTGTGATTATTGTGATTCGCAAGAGCTCGCACTATAGCCACTTGGTTTTATCATTCTAACACTTAACCAAGTTTTGTGGCTATTAGTTGTTGAATTTTACAGGACACCTATTCACCCCCTCCCTCTAGGTGCTCTCAATTGGTATCGGAGCCGTTCTCTTCACAAAAGGGACTAATCGCCTGAAGAGATGGATCCTAAGGGAAAGGGGATGGTGGTCAATGATAAGGAGAAGGAGTCCATCTTCAACGAGCCAAGGGACGACAAGCCCAATGACTCTGGCTCGAGTCATAAGAAGGACGGGAAGAAGAAGAGGCGCATCAAGAAGATCGTCTACTACGACAACGACGAGTCTTCTTCTTCTCCAAGAGACGACGACTACGACGAGAAAAAGAAATCGGTTAACTCAAATTTTTCATTTGATTATTCTCGTATTCCGTATAATTCCAATGCTCATTTGCTTTCCATTCCTCTTGGTAAACCTCCACACTTTGATGGAGAGGACTATGCCTTTTGTAGTCACAAAATGCGTAGTCACATTTTCTCTCTCCATCCTAGTATTTGGGAGATAGTTGAGAATGGAATGCAATTTGATAGTACGGATAATCTTGTATTTATTAACGAACAAATTCATAAAAATGCACAAGCTACCACTATTTTGTTAGCATCATTGTGTAGGGATGAGTATAACAAGGTGAGCGGCTTGGACAACGCCAAGCAAATATGGGACACCCTCAAGATTTCGCATGAGGGGAACGTCGCCACCATGATCACCAAAATGGAGTTGGTGGAAGGCGAGCTAGGAAGGTTTGCCATGATCAGGGGAGAGGAGCCAACGCAAACGTACAACAGGCTCAAGACCCTGGTCAACAAGATCAGGAGCTATGGAAGCACGAGATGGACGGACCATGACGTCGTCCGACTTATGCTCAGGTCTTTCACTGATATTGACCCTCATCTTGTGAACCTCATACGTGAAAATCCTAGGTACACAAAGATGACGCCCGAGGAAATACTCGGAAAGTTTGTCAGCGGGCGTATGATGGTCAAAGAAGCAAGATACATTGATGATGCATTGAACGGCCCAATGCCCATCTATGAGCCACAGCCCGTTGCACTCAAGGCAACAAGCAGCAGCAGGGAGGCGCTACCTAGTAAGGTGGCACAAGTTGAAGCTGCCGGGCTGAACGAAGATGAGATGGCCCTCATCATCAAGCGCTTCAAGACGGCGCTAAAAGGACGAAAGGAGCATTCCAACAAGAGCAAAGCAAAGGGAAAGCGCTCCTGTTTTAAATGTGGTAAGACTGGTCATTTCATAGCAAATTGTCCCGATAATGCTAATGACCAGGAGCAAGAAAAAAGCAGAAAGAGGGAAAAGAAGAAGGCCTACAAAAAGGCGAAGGGCAAGGCGCACCTTGGCAAGGAATGGGATTCGGATTGCTCTTCTTCCGACTCCGACGACGAAGGACTTGCCGCCTCGGCCTTCGACAAGTCATCCCTCTTCCCCATCGAGTGCCATACTTGCCTCATAGCAAAGGAGAAAAAGGTAAGCGCTCGAGATACCCCTAAGTATACTACTTCAAGTGATGATGACTCTACTGATGATGAAGTAGATTACTCAAGCTTGTTCAAAGGTTTAGATAGAACTAAAGTAGACAAAATCAATGAATTGATTGATGCTTTAAATGAAAAGAATAGACTTTTAGAAAAACAAGAGGATCTTTTATATGAAGAGCATGATAAATTTGTAAGTGTGCAAAAGTCTCTTGCTTTAGAGGTTAAAAGAAATGAAATGCTTTCTTCTGAATTATCTGCTTGTCATGAAACTGTGTCTAATTTAAAGAGCGTTAATGATGATTTAAGTGCTAAATTAGAAGAAGCAAATAAGTCTAGTTCATATGTAGAGCATGTTAGTATTTGTAATAGATGTAAGGATTTTGATGTTGATGCATGTGTTGAACACCTTACTTCTATTGCAAAGTTAAATGGTGAAGTGGCAAGTCTTAATGCTCAACTTAAGACTTGCAAAAATGACTTTGATAAGTTAAAATTTGCTAGGGATGCCTACACCATTGGTAGACATCCCTCAATTAAGGATGAACTTGGCTTTCGAAAGGAAGCCAAGAACTTAACAAGTCAAAGGGCTCCCATTTCCAACAAGGAGAAAGGGAAGGCCCCTATGGCTAGTAATAGTCAAAAGAATCATGCTTTCATGTACCATGATAGAAAATTTACTAGAAATTCTCATTATAATAGGAGTTATAATGCTTTTGACTCACATGCCATGATTGCTTCAAGTTCCAAATTTAATGGTAGGCCTAGGAGAAATTTTGTGTCTCATGCTCCTAGGAAAGTGTGTAATAAACCTACCACTGTCTTTCATGCTTACAACACTACGTTTGTTCTTTCATGTAAAAATGAAAAAGTGGTTGCTAGAAAGTTGGGGTCCAAATGCAAGGGAGACAAGACTTGCATTTGGATCCCAAAGGCTATTGTAACTAACCTTGTAGGACCCAACAAGAGTTGGGTACCTAAAACCCAAGCCTAATTTGCCTTACAGGTTTATGTATCCGGGGGCTCAAGCTAGATTATCGACAGCGGATGCACAAACCACATGACAGGGGAGAAGAAGATGTTCACCTCCTATGTCAAGAACAAAGATTCCCAAGATTCAATTATCTTTGGAGATGGGAATCAAGGCAAGGTTAAAGGGCTGGGAAAGATAGCCATTTCATCCGAGCATTCCATATCTAATATGTTTTTAGTTGAATCGCTCGGATACAATTTATTATCTGTCAGTCAACTATGTAATATGGGATACAATTGTTTATTTACCAATGTAGATGTGTCTGTCTTTAGAAGGAATGATGGTTCATTAGCTTTTAAGGGTGTACTAGACGACAAACTCTACTTAGTTGATTTTTCGAAAGAGGAGGCCGATCTAGATGCATGCTTAATTGCTAAGACTAGCATGGGCTGGCTGTGGCATCGCCGTCTAGCACATGTTGGGATGAAGAACCTTCATAAACTTCTAAAGGGAGAACATGTGTTAGGTCTAAACAATGTATTTTTCGAAAAAAATAGACCTTGTGCAGCTTGTCAAGCAGGTAAATGAAAGGGAATTAGGCTTACACCTATTTCCTAAACTAATTTTGGTGGTTGAATTGCCCAACACAAATAATTGGACTAACTAATTTGCCCAAGTTTATAAGTTCTACAGGTACAAAGGTTCACCATAAGCCAATAAAAAGACCAAGAAAAAGGGTTCAAACAAAGGAGCAAAGGGGCAACCGAAGGCAGCCTGGTCGGGCGCACCGGACTGTCCGGTGCTCCAGGGAAGGTCAACTGAAAACTCTTCACCTTCGGGAATTCTCAGAGCCGGCACGCTATAATTCACCGGACTGTCCGGTGTACACCGGACAGTGTCCGGTGCTCCAAGAGGACGCGGCTCTGAACTCAGCAGCCTCGGGAATTCGCATCGGCTGCTTCGCTATAATTCACCGGACATGTCCGGTGTACACCGGACTGTCCGGTGTAACTGCGGGGCAATGGCTACTTCAGGCGCCAACGGCTACCTGCACCGCATTAAATGCACGCCAGCGCGCGCAGGGGTCAGGCACGCCCATGCTGGCGCACCGGACACTCCACAGTTCATGTCCGGTGCACCACCGGTCATCAAGGCGGGCCCCAAAGTCAGAGCTCCAACAGTCGGAACCCTAACGGCCGGGTGACGTGGCTGTCGCACCGGACATGTCCGGTGTGCACCGGACTGTCCGGTGCACCATACGACAGACAGCCTCCACCAAACGGCTAGTTTGGTGGTTGGGACTATAAATACCCCCAACCACCCCACATTCAAGTCATCCAAGTCTTCCACTTCTCAACCACTTACAAGAGCTAGGCATTCAATTCTAGACACACTCAAGTGATCAAATCCTCTCCAATTCCACACAAGGCTTTAGTGATTAGCGAGAGAGATTTGTCGTGTTCTTTTGAGCTCTTGCGCTTGGATTGCTTCTTTCTTTCTCACTTGTTCTTGTGATCAAAGCTCACTTGTAATCGAAGCAAGAGACACCAATTGTGTGGTGGTCCTTGCGGGGAAGCTTTGTTCCCGATTTGATTTGAGAAGAGAAGCTCACTCGGTCCGAGGGACCGTTTGAGAGAGGGTAAGGGTTGAAAGAGACCCGGCCTTTGTGGCCTCCTCAACGGGGAGTAGGTTTGCGAGAACCGAACCTCGGTAAAACAAATCCGCGTGTCACACTCTTCATTTGCTTATGATTTGTTTTGCGCCCTCTCTCTCGGACTCATTATTATTTCTAACGCTAACCCGGCTTGTAGTTGTGATTAATTCTGTAATTTTCAGTTTCGCCCTATTCACCCCCCTCTAGGCGACTTTCAATTGGTATCAGAGCCCGGTGCTTCATTAGAGCCTAACCGCTCGAAGTAATGTCGGGGGATCACACCAAGAGGGAGATGGAGACCGGCGACAAGCCCACTATGAGTCACGGGAGCACTTCATCGGAAGAGTCCCGCACCAAGAGGAAGGAGAAGAAGAAGAACTCTTCCAACAAAGGGAAGGGGAAGGAGAAGAAATCCTCTTCTCACAAGTCGCATCGGAAAGGCGACAAGCACAAAAGGATGAGGAAAGTGGTCTACTACGAGACCGACTCTTCATCACCATCAACCTCCGACTCCGATGCGCCGTCCGTAACTTCTAAGCGCCAAGAGCGCAAGAAGTATAGTAAGATCCCCCTACACTACCCCCACATTTCAAAGCGTACTCCTTTACTCTCTGTTCCATTAGGCAAACCACCGGTTTTTTACGGTGAAGATTATAATATGTGGAGTGACAAAATGAGGCACCATCTAACCTCACCCCACACAAGCATATGGAATGTTGTTGAGTTTGGTGTACAGGTACCATCCGTAGGGGATGAAGGCTACGACTCGGACGAGGTGGCCCAAATTCACCACTTTAACTCCCAAGCCACCACTATACTCCTCGCCTCTCTAAGTCGAGAGGAGTATAATAAGGTGCAAGGGTTAAAAAGTGTGAAGGAAATTTGGGACGTACTCAAGACCGCGCACGAGGGAGACGAGGTGACAAAGATCACCAAGCGGGAGACGATCGAGGGGGAGCTCGGTCGCTTCATGCTTCACCAAGGGGAGGATCCACAAGCTATGTACAACCGCTTAAATACCTTGGTGAACCAAGTGCGCAACCTCGGGAGCGAAAAATGGGATGACCATGAGATGGTCAAGGTTATTCTTAGATCCCTCGTATTTCTTAACCCTACACAAGTTCAATTAATTCGAGGTGATCCTATATATAAGCTAATGTCTCCCGAGGAGGTTATAGGAAAATTTGTGAGCTTTGAGCTAATGATTAAGGGCTCAAAGAAAATCATCGAGCAAGGCACCTCCTCCACGCCCGAGGCACAATCGGTCGCATTCAAGGCGACGGAGGAGAAGAAGGAGGAGTCTACACCAAGTCGAACACCCATCGACGCCTCAAAGCTCGACAACGAGGAAATGGCGCTCATCATCAAGAGTTTCCGCCAAATCCTCAAGCAAAGGAGGGGGAAGGATTACAAGCCCCGCTCCAAGAAGGTTTTCTACAAGTGTGGTAAGCCCGGTCACTTTATTGCCAAATGTCCTATTTCTAGTGACAGGGGCGACGACAAGAAGGGGAGAA
Organism: Zea mays; assembly: GCF_902167145.1. Taxonomy (NCBI): domain Eukaryota; kingdom Viridiplantae; phylum Streptophyta; class Magnoliopsida; order Poales; family Poaceae; genus Zea; species Zea mays. The sequence continues at coordinate 173,232,074 of NC_050102.1, forward strand.
GAAAGGAGAAGAAGAGATATCACAAGAAGAAGGGCGGCGATGCCCACGTGTGCAGCGAGTGGGACTCCGACGAGAGCTCCACCGACTCCTCCTCCGACGAGGACGCCGCCAACATCACCGTCACCAAGGGACTTCTCTTCCCCAACGTCGGCCACAAGTGCCTCATGGCCAAGGACGGCAAAAAGAAGAAGGTTAAATCTAAATCCTCCACTAAATATGAGTCCTCTAGTGATGATAATGCTAGTGATGAGGAGGATAATTTGCGTACTCTTTTTGCCGACCTAAACATGCAACAAAAAGAAAAACTAAATGAGCTAATTAGTGCCATCCATGAAAAGGATGATCTCTTGGACTCCCAAGAGGACTTCCTAATCAAGGAAAATAAAAAGCATGTTAAGGTTAAGAATGCTTATGCTCTAGAGGTAGAAAAATGTGAGAAATTATCTAGTGAGCTAAGCACATGCCATGACACTATTGCCAATCTTAGAAATGAAAATGCCAAATTAATTGCTAAGGTCGATTCTCATGTTTGTGATGTTTCAATTCCCAATCTTAGAAATGATAATGATAATTTGCTTGCTAAGATTGAAGAATTGAGCACCTCTCTTGCTAGCCTTAGGATTGAAAATGAAAAATTAATTGCTAAGGCTAAAGAATTAGATGTTTGCAATGTTACAATCTCCAATCTTAGAGATAACAATGATATTTTGCGTGCTAAGATTGTTGAACTTAATTCTTGCAAACCCTCTACATCTACCATTGAGCATGTTTCTATTTGCACTAGATGTAGAGATGTTGATATTGATGCTATTCATGATCACATGGTCTTAATTAAACAACAAAATGATCATATAGCAAAATTAGATGCTAAAATTGCCGAGCATAACTTAGAAAATGAAAAGTTTAAATTTGCTAGAAGTATGCTCTATAATGGGAGACACCCTGGTATCAAGGATGGCATTGGCTTCCAAAGGGGAGACAATGTCAAACTTAATGCCCCTCCTAAAAATTTGTCTAACTTTGTTAAGGGCAAGGCTCCCATGCCTCAGGATAACGAGGGTTACATTTTGTACCCTGTCGGTTATCCCGAGAGCAAAATTAGGAGAATTCATTCTAGGAAGTCTCACTCTGGCCCTAACCTTGCCTTCATGTATAAGGGTGAGACATCTAGCTCTAGGCAACCAACCCGTGCTAAGTTGCCTAGAAAGAAAACTCCTAGTGCATCAAATGATCATAGCATTTCATTTAAAACTTTTGATGCATCTTATGTTTTGACTAACAAATCCGACAAGGTAGTTGCCAAGTTTGTTGGGGGCAAACACAAGGGCTCCAAGACTTGTGTTTGGGTACCCAAAGTTCTTGTTTCTAATGCCAAAGGACCCAAAACCGTTTGGGTACCTAAAGTCAAGAACTAAACTTGTTTTGTAGGTTTATGCATCCGGGGGCTCTAGTTGGATCATCGATAGCGGGTGCACAAACCACATGACAGGGGAGAAGAAGATGTTCTCCTCCTACGAGAAAAACCAAGATCCCCAACGAGCTATCACATTCGGGGATGGAAACCAAGGTTTGGTCAAAGGTTTGGGTAAAATAGCTATATCTCATGACCATTCCATTTCCAATGTTTTTCTTGTAGATTCTTTATATTACAATTTGCTTTCCGTTTCGCAATTATGTCAAATGGGCTACAACTGTCTATTTACTGATGTAGGTGTCACTGTCTTTAGAAGAAGTGATGATTCAATAGCATTTAAGGGAGTGTTAGAGGGTCAGCTATACTTGGTGGATTTTGATAGAGCTGAACTCAACACTTGCTTAATTGCTAAGACTAACATGGGTTGGCTCTGGCACCGCCGACTAGCTCATGTTGGAATGAAGAATCTTCATAAGCTTCTAAAGGGAGAGCACATTTTAGGACTAACAAATGTTCATTTTGAGAAAGACAGGATTTGTAGCGCATGCCAAGCCGGGAAGCAAGTTGGCACTCATCATCCACACAAGAACGTCATGACAAGTGACAGGCCACTGGAGCTCCTACACATGGATTTATTCGGCCCAATCGCTTACATAAGCATCGGCGGGAGTAAGTACTGTCTAGTTATTGTGGATGATTATTCTCGCTTCACTTGGGTATTCTTTTTGTAGGAAAAATCACAAACCCAAGAGACCCTAAAGGGATTCTTGAGACGGGCTCAGAATGAGTTCGGCTTAAGGATCAAGAAAATTAGAAGCGACAACGGGACAGAGTTTAAGAACTCTCAAATTGAAGGCTTCCTTGAGGAGGAGGGCATCAAACATGAGTTCTCTTCTCCCTACACCCCACAACAAAATGGTGTAGTGGAGAGGAAGAATCGAACTCTATTGGACATGGCAAGAACCATGCTTGATGAGTACAAGACGCCGGATCGATTTTGGGCCGAGGCGGTCAACACCGCCTGCTACGCCATCAACCGATTATATCTACACCGAATCCTCAAGAAGACATCCTATGAACTCCTAACCGGTAAAAAGCCCAATATTTCATATTTTAGAGTTTTTGGTAGCAAATGCTTTATACTTGTTAAGAGAGGTAGAAAATCTAAATTTGCTCCTAAAACTGTAGAAGGCTTTTTACTAGGATATGACTCAAACACAAGGGCATATAGAGTCTTTAACAAGTCCTCAGGACTTGTTGAAGTTTCTTGTGACGTTGTGTTTGATGAAACTAACGGCTCTCAAGTAGAGCAAGTTGATCTTGATGAGATAGGTGAAGAACAGGCTCCGTGCATCACGCTAAGGAACATGTCCATTGGGGATGTGTGCCCTAAGGAATCCGAAGAGCCTCCACATGCACAAGATCAACCATCCTCCTCCACGCAAGCATCTCCACCAACCCAAAATGAGGATGAGGCTCAAGTTGATGAAAAAGAAGATCAAAGAGATGAGCCACCTCAAGATGACGGCAATGATCAAAGGGGAGATGCAAACAATCAAGACAAGGAGGATGAAGAAACAAGGCCGCCACACCCAAGAGTCCACCAAGCAATCCAACGAGATCACCCCGTCGACACCATCCTCGGCGACATTCATAAGGGGGTAACTACTCGATCTCGTGTTGCACATTTTTGTGAGCATTACTCTTTTGTTTCCTCTATTGAGCCACACAGGGTTGCGGAAGCACTACAAGATTCAGATTGGGTGATGGCGATGCAAGAGGAGCTCAACAATTTCACTAGGAATGAGGTATGGCATTTAGTTCCACGTCCTAATCAAAATGTTGTAGGAACCAAGTGGGTCTTCCGCAACAAGCAAGACGAGCATGGTGTGGTGACAAGGAACAAAGCTCGACTTGTGGCCAAGGGATACTCCCAAGTCGAAGGTTTGGATTTTGGTGAAACCTATGCACCCGTAGCTAGGCTTGAGTCCATTCGTATATTATTAGCCTATGCTACTTACCATGGCTTCAAGCTTTACCAAATGGACGTGAAGAGTGCCTTCCTCAATGGACCGATCAAGGAAGAGGTCTACGTTGAGCAACCTCCCGGCTTTGAAGACAGTGAGTACCCTAACCATGTCTATAGGCTCTCTAAGGCGCTTTATGGGCTCAAGCAAGCCCCAAGAGCATGGTATGAATGCCTTAGAGATTTCCTTATTGCTAATGGCTTCAAAGTAGGCAAGGCCGATCCTACTTTATTTACTAAAACTCTTGACAATGATTTGTTTGTATGCCAAATTTATGTTGATGATATCATATTTGGGTCTACTAACGAATCTACATGTGAAGAATTTAGTAGGATCATGACACAAAAATTCGAGATGTCGATGATGGGGGAGTTGAAGTATTTTCTAGGATTCCAAGTCAAGCAACTCCAAGAAGGCACCTTCATTAGCCAAACGAAGTATACTCAAGATATTCTAACCAAGTTTGGAATGAAGGATGCTAAGCCCATCAAGACACCCATGGGAACCAATGGGCATCTCGACCTCGACACGGGAGGTAAGTCCGTGGATCAAAAGGTATACCGGTCGATGATAGGTTCATTACTTTATTTATGTGCATCTCGACCGGACATTATGCTTTTCGTATGCATGTGTGCAAGATTCCAAGCTGACCCTAAGGAATCACACCTTACGACCGTAAAATGAATCTTGAGATATTTGGCTTATACTCCTAAGTTTGGGCTTTGGTACCCTCGGGGATCCACATTTGATTTGATTGGTTATTCGGATGCCGATTGGGCGGGGTGTAAGATTAATAGAAAGAGCACATCGGGGACTTGCCAGTTCTTGGGAAGGTCCTTGGTGTCTTGGGCTTCAAAGAAGCAAAATTCGGTTGCTCTTTCTACCGCTGAAGCCGAGTATATTGCCGCAGGCCATTGTTGCGCGCAATTGCTTTGGATGAGGCAAACCCTGCGGGACTATGGTTACAAATTAACCAAAGTTCCTCTTCTATGTGATAATGAGAGTGCAATCCGCATGGCGGATAATCCCGTTGAGCATAGCCGCACTAAACACATAGCCATTCGGTATCATTTTCTTAGGGATCACCAACAAAAGGGGGATATCGAGATTGCATACATTAACACTAAAGATCAATTAGCCGATATCTTTACCAAGCCTCTTGATGAACAAACTTTTACCAAACTTAGGCATGAGCTCAATATTCTTGATTCTAGGAATTTCTTTTGCTAATTTGCACACATAGCTCACAAGTATACCTTTGATCATGTCTCTTTTATATATGTTGTGACTAATGTGTTTTCAAGTATATTTCAAACCAAGTCATAGGTATATTGAAAGGGAATTGGAGTCTTCGGCGAAGACAAAGGCTTCCACTCCACTCTACTACTCATCCTTCGCCGTCGCTCTGCATCACTCTCCGTCTTTGGTATAATCTTCACTCATATGTTTTATTTGCCAAAGGGGAGAAAGTAGGTATGAAAGGGCTTATATCTCACTCAAAGTATCCGTTTTTGGCGATTCATGCCAAAGGGGGAGAAAGTATTGGCCCAAAGCAAAAGGACCGCACCACCACCCTAATTTTAAAATTAATGATTTTCAATTGGTAAATTTCAAATTGGTATTTCTTTGTGTTCTAAAAGGGGAGAAAGTAGTATTTTCAAAATTGATATCTTAAAACCCTCTTGAACACTAAGAGGAGAATTTATTGAGGGGGAGTTTTGTTTTAGTCAAGGAAAAGCATTTTAAGACAAAGGGAGAAAATTTCAAATCTTGAAAATGCTTCTCAAAATCTTATTCATTTACCTTTGACTATCTTGCAAAAGGACTTTGAAAAGAATTTACAAAAGAATTTGCAAAAACAAAACTTGTGGTGCAAGCGTGGTCCAAAATGTTAAAAATAAAGAAACAATCCATGCATATCTAGTAAGTAATATTTATTGGCTCAATTCTAAGTAACCTTTGCGCTTACATTTTGCAAACTAGTTCAATTCTGCAATTCTATACTTGCTTTGGTTTGTGTTGGCATCAATCACCAAAAAGGGGGAGATTGAAAGGGAATTAGGCTTACACCTATTTCCTAAACTAATTTTGGTGGTTGAATTGCCCAACACAAATAATTGGACTAACTAGTTTGCCCAAGTTTATAAGTTCTACAGGTACAAAGGTTCACCATAAGCCAATAAAAAGACCAAGAAAAAGGGTTCAAACAAAGGAGCAAAGGGGCAACCGAAGGCAGCCTGGTCGGGCGCACCGGACTGTCCGGTGCTCGAGGGAAGGTCAACTGAAAACTCTTCACCTTCGGGAATTCTCAGAGCCGGCGCGCTATAATTCACCGGACTGTCCGGTGTACACCGGACAGTGTCCAGTGCTCCAAGAGGACGCGGCTCTGAACTCGGCAGCCTCGGGAATTCGCATCGGCTGCTTCGCTATAATTCACCGGACATGTCCGGTGTACACCGGACTGTCCGGTGTAACTGCGGGGCAATGGCTACTTCAGGCGCCAACGGCTACCTGCAGCGCATTAAATGCGCGCCAGCGCGCGCAGGGGTCAGGCACGCCCATGCTGGCACACCGGACACTCCACAGTTCATGTCCGGTGCACCACCGGTCATCAAGGCGGGCCCCGAAGTCAGAGCTCCAACGGTCGGAACCCTAACGGCCGGGTGACGTGGCTGTCGCACCGGACATGTCCGGTGTGCACCGGACTGTCCGGTGCACCATACGACAGACAGCCTCCACCAAACGGCTAGTTTGGTGGTTGGGACTATAAATACCCCCAACCACCCCACATTCAAGTCATCCAAGTCTTCCACTTCTCAACCACTTACAAGAGCTAGGCATTCAATTCTAGACACAAGGCTTTAGTGATTAGCGAGAGAGATTGTCGTGTTCTTTTGAGCTCTTGTGCTTGGATTGCTTCTTTCTTTCTCACTTGTTCTTGTGATCAAAGCTCACTTGTGTATTCTTTTTGCAGGATAAATCAGAAACCCAAGGGACTCTAAAGCGCTTTCTAAGGAGAGCTCAAAACGAATTTGAGCTCAAGGTGAAAAAGATAAGAAGCGACAACGGGTCCGAGTTCAAGAACTTACAAGTGGAGGAGTACCTTGAGGAGGAAGGAATCAAGCACGAGTTCTCCGCTCCCTACACACCACAGCAAAACAGTGTGGTAGAGAGGAAGAACAGGATGCTCATAGACATGGCGAGGTCGATGCTTGGAGAATTCAAGATGCCTGAGCGGTTTTGGTCAGAAGCTGTGAACACAGCTTGCCACGCCATAAACCGGGTCTACCTTCATCGCCTCCTCAAGAAGACCTCGTATGAACTACTAACCGGTAACAAACCCAATGTTTCATACTTTCGTGTATTTGGGAGTAAATGTTATATTCTAGTGAAGAAAGGTAGAAGTTCCAAATTTGCTCCCAAAGCTGTAGAAGGGTTTTTGTTAGGTTATGAATCAAATACAAAGGCGTATAGAGTCTTCAACAAATCATCGGGTTTGGTTGAAGTCTCTAGCGACGTTGTATTTGATGAAACTAATGGCTCTCCAAGAGAGCAAGTTGATCTTGATGGAGATGAAGATGACGTTCCATGGGCCGCAATTCGCACCATGGCGATTGGAGATGTGCGACCACAGGAACACCAAGAGCAAGATCAACCCTCTTCCTCAACGATGGTGCATCCCCAAACTCAAGATGATGAACAGGTTCCTCAAGAGGAGGCGTGTGATCAAGGGGGAGCACAAGAAGACCAAGTTGTGGAGGAAGAAGCACCACGGGCCCCTCCAACTCAAGTTCGAGCGACGATTCAAAGGAATCATCCCGTCGACCAAATTTTGGGTGATATAAGCAAGGGAGTAACTACTCGCTCAAGATTAGCTAACTTCTGTGAGTGAAAGTCGCCTAGAGGGGGGTGAATAGGGCGAAACTGAAATTTACAAAGTTAATCACAACTACAAGCCGGGTTAGCGTTAGAAATATAAACGAGTCCGAGAGAGGGCGTAAAAACAAATCGCGAGTGAGTGAAGAAGTGAGACGCAAGGATTTGTTTTACCGAGGTTCGGTTCTCGCAAACCTACTCCCCGTTGAGGTGGTCACAAAGACCGGTCTCTTTCAACCCTTTCCCTCTCTCAAACGGTCCCTCGGACCGAGTGAGCTTCTCTTCTCAAATCAACCGGGAACAAAACTTCCCCGCAAGGACCACCACACAATTGGTGTCTCTTGCCTCGGTTACAATTGAGTTTTGATCACAAGAACAAATGAGAAAGAAAAGAAGCAATCCAAGCGCAAGAGCTCAAATGAACACAACAAATCTCTCTCACTAATCACTAAAGCTTTGTGTGGAATTGGAGAGGATTTGATCACTTTGGTGTGTCTAGAATTGAATGCTAGAGCTCTTGTAAGGTGTAGAAGTGTGAAAACTTGGATGACTTGAATGTGGGGTGGTTGGGGGTATTTATAGCCCCAACCACCAAACTAGCCGTTTGGTGAAGACTGTTGTCGCATGGCGCACCGGACAGTCCGGTGCGCCACCGGACACTATCCGGTGCGCCAGCCACGTCACCCGGCCGTTAGGGTTCGACCGTTGGAGCTCTGACTGGTGGGGTCGCCTGGCTGTCCGGTGGTGCACCGGACAGGTACTATAGACTGTCCGGTGCGCCATCTTGCGTGTGCCTGACTTCTGCGCGCTCTGGCGTGCATTTAATGCGTCTGCAGGTGACCGTTGGCGTCGAAGTAGCCGTTGCTCCGCTGGCTCACCGGACAGTCTGGTGTGCACCGGACATGTCCGGTGAATTATAGCGGAGTGGATTCCCGAAGCTGGCGAGTTCAGAGTTGCTCTTCCTTGGGGCACCGGACACTGTCCGGTGGTGCACCGGATAGTCCGGTGAATTATAGCGGAGCCCTCTGAAAATTCCCGAAGGTGAAGAGTTCAGCTTGGAGTACCCTGGTGCACCGAACACTGTCCGGTGGCACACCGGACAGTCCGGTGCGCCAGACCAGGGCTGCCTTCGGTTATCCCTTGCTCTTTTTGTTGAACCCTTTTCTTGGTCTTTTTCTTGGCCTTTTGTGAACCTTTGGCACCTGTAAAACTTATAGACTAGAGCAAACTAGTTAGTCCAATTATTTGTGTTGGGCAATTCAACCACCAAAATCATTTAGGAAAAAGGTGGAAGCCTAATTCCCTCTCAATCTCCCCCTTTTTGGTGATTGATGCCAACACAAACCAAAGCAAGTATAGAAGTGCATAATTGAACTAGTTTGCATATTTGTAAGTGCAAAGGTTACTTAGAATTGAGCCAATAGAAATTCATAAGATGTGCATGGATTGTTTCTTTCATTTTTAACATTTTGGACCACACTTGCACCACATGTTTTGTTTTTGCAAATTCTTTTGTAAAATCTTTTCAAAGACATTTTGCAACTAGTCAAAGGTAAATGAATAAGATTTTTGAGAAGCATTTATAAGATTTGAAATTTTCTCCCCCTGTTTCAAATGCTTTTCCTTTGACTAAACAAAACTCCCTTTCAATAAAATTCTCCTCTTAGTGTTCAAGAGGGTTTTAAGATATCAATTTTGAAAATGCTACTTTCTCCCCCTTTTGAACACAATGAGATACCCTTTTGAAAATCATAAGTTTTAAAATTAGGTGGTGGTGCGGTCCTTTTGCTTTGGGCCAATACTTTCTCCCCCTTTGGCATGAATCGCCAAAAACGGATACTTAGAGTGAAATATAGGCCCTAAGCTAACTATTTTCTCCCCCTTTGGCAAAATAATATGAGTGAAGATTATACCAAAGACGAAGAATCGGTTGGAGCGACGGCGAAGAATGAGTTATGGAGTGGACTGGAAGCCTTTGTTTTCGCCGAAGACTCCAATTCCCTTTCAATATACCTATGACTTGGTTTGAAATACACTTGAAAACACATTAGTCATAGCATATATAAAAGAGACATGATCAAAGGTATATTTATGAGCTATGTGTACAAGACATCAAAAGAAATTTCTAGAATCAAGAATATTTAGCTCATGCCTAAGTTTGGTAAAAGTTTGCTCATCCAGTGGCTTGGTAAAGATATCGGCTAATTGATCTTTAGTGTTAATATATGCAATCTCGATATCCCCTTTTGTTGGTGATCCCTAAGAAAATGATACCGAATGGCTATGTGTTTAGTGCGGCTATGCTCAACGGGATTATCCGCCATGCGGATTGCACTCTCATTATCACATAGAAGAGGAACTTTGGTTAATTTGTAACCATAGTCCCTAAGGGTTTGCCTCATCCAAAGTAGTTGCGCGCAACAATGGCCTGCGGCAATGTACTCGGCTTCGGCGGTAGAAAGAGCCACAAAATTTTGCTTCTTTGAAGCCCAAGACACCAAGGACCTTCCCAAGAACTGGCAAGTCTCCGATGTGCTCTTTCTATTAGTTTTGCACCCTGCCCAATCGGCATCGGAATAACCAATTAAATCAAATGTGGATCCCCGAGGGTACCAAAGCCCAAACTTAGGAGTATAAGCCAAATATCTCAAGATTCGTTTACGGCCGTAAGGTGAGATTCCTTAGGGCCGGCTTGGAATCTTGCACACATGCATACAGAAAGCATAATGACCGGTCGAGATGCACATAAATAGAGTAATGAACCTATCATCGACCGGTATACCTTTTGATCGACGGATTTACCTTCCGTGTCGAGGTCGAGATGCCCATTGGTTCCCATGGGAGTCTTGATGGGCTTGGCATCCTTCATCCCAAACTTGTTTAGAATGTCTTGAGCATACTTCGTTTGGCTAATGAAGGTGCCCTCTTGGAGTTGCTTCACTTGAAATCGTAAGAAATACTTCAACTCCCCCATCATTGACATCTCGAATTTCTGTGTCATGATCCTACTAAATTCTTCACAAGTAGATTCGTTAGTAGACCCAAATATAATATCATCAACATAAATTTGGCATACAAACAAATCATTGTCAAGAATTTTAGTAAATAAAGTAGGATCGGCTTTTCCGACTTTGAAGCCATTAGCAATAAGGAAATCTCTTAGGCATTCATACCATGCTCTTGGGGCTTGCTTGAGCCCATAAAGCGCCTTAGAGAGCCTATAGACATGGTTAGGATACTCACTGTCTTCAAAGCCGGGAGGTTGCTCAACACAGACCTCTTCCTTGATTGGTCCATTGAGGAAGGCACTCTTCACGTCCATTTGGTAAAGCTTGAAGCCATGGTAAGTAGCATAGGCTAATAATATACGAATTGACTCAAGCCTAGCTACGGGTGCATAGGTTTCACCGAAATCCAAACCTTCGACTTGTGAATACCCCTTGGCCACAAGTCGGGCTTTGTTCCTTTTCACCACACCATGCTCGTCTTGTTTGTTGTGGAAGACCCACTTGGTTCCCACAACATTTTGGTTAGGACGTGGAACTAAATGCCATACCTCGTTCCTAGTGAAGTTGTTGAGCTCCTCTTGCATCGCCACCACCCAATCCGAATCTTGAAGTGCTTCCTCTACCCTGTGTGGCTCAATAGAGGAAACAAAAGAGTAATGCTCACAAAAATGTGCAACACGAGATCTAGTGGTTACCCCCTTATGAATGTCGCCGAGGATGGTGTCGACGGGGTGATCTTGTTGGATTGCTTGGTGGACTCTTGGGTGTGGCGGCCTTGGTTCTTCGTCCTCCTTGTCTTGATCATTTACATCTCCCCCTTGATCATTGCCGTCATCTTGAGGTGGCTCATCTCTTTGATCTTCTCCTTCATCAACTTGAGCCTCATCCTCATTTGGAGTTGTTGGAGATGCTTGCGTGGAGGAGGATGGTTGATCTTGTGCATTTGGAGGCTCTTCGGATTCCTTAGGACACACATCCCTAATGGACATGTTCCTTAGCGCGATGCACGGAGCCTCTTCTTCACCTATCTCATCAAGATCAACTTGCTCTACTTGAGAGCCGTTAGTTTCATCAAACACAACGTCACAAGAAACTTCAACTAGTCCTGAGGACTTGTTAAAGACTCTATATGCCCTTGTGTTTGAATCATATCCTAGTAAAAAGCATTCTACAGTCTTAGGAGCAAATTTGGATTTTCTACCTCTTTTAACAAGAATAAAGCATTTGCTACCAAAGACTCTAAAATAAGAAATATTGGGCTTTTTACCGGTTAGGAGTTCGTATGATGTCTTCTTGAGGATTAGGTGTAGATATAACCGGTTGATGGCGTAGCAAGCGGTGTTAACCGCCTCGGCCCAAAACTGATCCGGTGTCTTGTACTCATCAAGCATGGTTCTTGCCATGTCCAATAGAGTCCGATTCTTCCTCTCCACTACACCATTTTGTTGTGGGGTGTAGGGAGAAGAGAACTCATGCTTGATGCCCTCCTCCTCAAGGAAGCCTCCAATTTGTGAATTCTTGAACTCCGTCCTATTGACGCTTCTTATTTTCTTGATCCTTAAGCCGAACTCATTTTGAGCCCGTCTCAAGAATCCCTTTAAGGTCTCTTGGGTTTGTGATTTTTCCTGCAAAAAGAACACCCAAGTGAAGCGAGAATAATCATCCACAATAACTAGACAGTGCTTACTCCCGCTGATGCTTATGTAAGCTATCGGGCCGAATAGGTCCATATGTAGGAGCTCCAGTGGCCTGTCAGTCGTCATGATGTTTTTGTGTGGATGATGAACACCAACTTGCTTCCCGGCTTGGCATGCGCTACAAATCCTGTCTTTCTCAAAATGAACATTTGTTAATCCTAAAATGTGCTCTCCCTTTAGAAGCTTATGAAGATTCTTCATTCCAACATGGGCTAGTCGGCGGTCCCAGAGCCAACCCATGTTAGTCTTAGCAACTAAGCAAGTGTCGAGTTCAGCTCTATCAAAATCTACCAAGTATAGCTGACCCTCTAACACACCCTTAAATGCTATTGAATCATCACTTCTTCTAAAGACAGTGACACCTACATCAGTAAATAGACAGTTGTAGCCCATTTTGCATAATTGAGATACGGAAAGCAAATTGTAATCTAATGAATCAACAAGAAAAACATTGGAAATGGAATGGTCAGGAGATATAGCTATTTTACCCAAACCTTTGACCAAACCTTGGTTTCCATCCCCGAATGTGATAGCTCGTTGGGGATCTTGGTTTTTCTCGTTTGAGGAGAACATCTTCTTCTCCCCTATCATGTGGTTTGTGCACCCGCTATCGATGATCCAACTTGTGCCCCCAGATGCATAAACCTACAAAACAATTTTAGTTCTTGACTTTAGGTACCCAAACGGTTTTGGGTCCTTTGGCATTAGACACAAGAACTTTGGGTACCCAAACACAAGTCTTGGAGCCCTTGTGTTTGCCCCCAACAAACTTGGCAACTACCTTACCGGATTTGTTAGTCAAAACATAAGATGCATCAAAAGTTTTAAATGAAATGTCATGATCATTTGATGCACTAGGAGTTTTCTTCTTAGGCAACTTAGCACGGGTTGGTTGCCTAGAGCTAGATGTCTCACCCTTATACATAAAAGCATGATTAGGGCCAGAGTGAGACTTCCTAGAGTGAATTCTCCTAATTTTGCTGTCAGGATAACCGGCAGGGTATAAAATGTAACCCTCGTTATCCTGAGGCATGGGAGCCTTGCCCTTAACAAAATTGGACAATCTTTTAGGAGGGGCATTAAGTTTGACATTGTCTCCCTTTTGGAAACCAATGCCATCCTTGATGCCAGGGCGTCTCCCATTATAAAGCATACTACGAGCAAATTTAAAATTTTCATTTTCAAGTTCATGCTCGGCAATTTTAGCATCTAGTTTTGCTATATGATCATTTTGTTGTTTATTTAAAGTCATATGATCATTAATAGCATCAATATCAACATCTCTACATCTAGTGCAAATAGAGACATGCTCAATGGTAGATGTAGAGGGTTTGCAAGAATTAAGTTCAACAATCTTAGCATGCAATATATCATTTTTATCTCTAAGATCGGAAATTGTAATATTGCAAACATCTAATTCTTTAGCCTTAGCAAACAATTTTTCATTTTCAATCCTAAGGCTAGCAAGAGAGATATTTAATTCTTCAATCTTAGCAAGTAAATTAACATTATCATCTCTAAGATTGGGAATTGAAACATCACAAACATTTGAATCAACCTTAGCTAACAAATTAGCATTCTCATTTCTAAGGTTGTCAATAGTCTCATGGCAAGTGCTTAGCTCACTAGATAGTTTTTCACATTTTTCCACTTCTAGAGCGTAAGCATTTTTAACCTTAACATGCTTTTTATTTTCTTTAATAAGAAAGTCCTCTTGAGAGTCCAAGAGATCATCCTTCTCATGAATAGCACTAATCAATTCATTTAGTTTTTCTTTTTGTTGCATGTTTAGGTTGGCAAAAAGAATGCGCAAGTTATCCTCCTCATTGCTAGCATCATCCTGATCACTAGAGGTTTCATATTTAGTGGAGGATCTTGATTTTACCTTCTTCTTTTTGTCGTCCTTTGCCATGAGGCACTTATGGCCGACGTTGGGGAAGAGGAGGCCCTTGGTGACGGCGATGTTGGTGGCGTCCTTGTCGGAGGAGGAGTCGGTGGAGCTCTCGTCCAAGTCCCACTCCCGGCAAACATGGGCATCACCGCCCTTCTTCTTGTAGTACTTATTCTTCTCCTTTCTTCTCCCCTTCTTGTCGTCGCCCCTGTCACTGTCACTAGAAATAGGACATTTTGCTATAAAGTGACCGGGCTTACCACACTTGTAGCAAACCTTCTTGGAGCGGGGCTTGTAATCTTTCCCCCTCCTTTGCTTGAGGATTTGGCGGAAGCTTTTGATGATAAGCGCCATTTCCTCATTGTCGAGCTTGGAGGCGTTGATGGGTTGTCTACTTGATGTAGACTCCTCCTTCTTTTCCTCCGTCGCCTTGAATGCCACCGGTTGTGCTTCGGGCGTTGAGGAGGTGCCTTGCTCGATGATTTTCTTTGAGCCTTTAATCATTAGCTCAAAGCTCACAAATTTTCCTATAACTTCCTCGGGGGACATTAGATTATATCTAGGATCACCTCGAATTAATTGAACTTGTGTAGGGTTAAGAAAAACGAGGGATCTAAGAATAACCTTGACCATCTCATGGTCATCCCATTTTTCGCTCCCGAGGTTACGCACTTGGTTCACCAAGGTCTTCAAGCGATTGTACATAGCTTGTGGATCCTCCCCTTGGTGAAGCATGAAGCGACCGAGCTCCCCCTCGATCGTCTCCCGCTTGGTGATCTTTGTCACCTCGTCTCCTTCGTGCGCGGTCTTGAGTACGTCCCAAATTTCCTTCGCACTCTTTAACCCTTGCACCTTATTATACTCCTCTCGACTTAGAGATGCGAGGAGTATAGTGGTGGCTTGGGAGTTAAAGTGGTGAATTTGGGCCACTTCATCCGAGTCGTAGTCTTCATCCCCTATGGATGGTACCTGTACACCAAACTCAACAACATTCCATATGCTTGTGTGGAGTGAGGTTAGATGATGCCTCATTTTGTCACTCCACATATTATAATCTTCACCATAAAAAACCGGTGGTTTGCCTAATGGAACGGAGAGCAAAGGAGTACGCTTTGAAATATGGGGATAGCGTACTATACTTCTTGCGCTCATGGCGCTTAGAAGTAACGGACGGCGCGTCGGAGCCGGAGGTCGATGGTGATGAAGTGTCGGTCTCGTAGTAGACCACTTTCCTCATCTTCTTGTGCTTGTCGCCTCTCCGATGCGACTTGTGGGAAGAGGATTTCTTCTCCTTCCCCTTCCCTTTGTTGCGGGACTCTTCCGATGAAGTCTTCCCGTGGCTTGTAGTGGGCTTGTCACCGGTCTCCATCTCCCTCTTGGCGTGATCTCCCGACATCACTTCGAGTGGTTAGGCTCTAATGAAGCACCGGGCTTTGATACCAATTGAAAGTCGCCTAGAGGGGGGGTGAATAGGGCGAAACTGAAATTTACAAAGTTAATCACAACTACAAGTCGGGTTAGCGTTAGAAATATAAACGAGTCCGAGAGAGGGCATAAAAACAAATCGCGAGTGAGTGAAGAAGTGAGACGCAAGGATTTGTTTTACCGAGGTTCGGTTCTCGCAAACCTACTCCCCGTTGAGGTGGTCACAAAGACCGGGTCTCTTTCAACCCTTTCCCTCTCTCAAACGGTCCCTCGGACCGAGTGAGCTTCTCTTCTCAAATCAACCGGGAACAAAACTTCCCCGCAAGGACCACCACACAATTGGTGTATCTTGCCTCGGTTACAATTGAGTTTTGATCACAAGAACAAATGAGAAAGAAAAGAAGCAATCCAAGCGCAAGAGCTCAAATGAACACAACAAATATCTCTCACTAATTACTAAAGCTTTGTGTGGAATTGGAGAGGATTTGATCACTTTGGTGTGTCTAGAATTGAATGCTAGAGCTCTTGTAAGGTGTAGAAGTGTGAAAACTTGGATGACTTGAATGTGGGGTGGTTGGGGGTATTTATAGCCCCAACCACCAAACTAGCCGTTTGGTGAAGGCTGTTGTCGCATGGCGCACCGGACAGTCCGGTGCGCCACCGGACACTGTCCGGTGCGCCAGCCACGTCACTCGGCCGTTAGGGTTCGACCGTTGGAGCTCTGACTGGTGGGGTCGCCTGGCTGTCCGGTGGTGCACCGGACAGGTACTGTAGACTGACCGGTGCGCCGTCTCGCGCGTGCCTGACTTCTGCGTGCTCTGGCGCGCATTTAATGCGTCTGCAGGTGACCGTTGGCGCTGAAGTAGTCGTTGCTCCGCTGGCTCACCGGACAGTCCGGTGTGCACCAGACATGTCCGGTCAATTATAGCGGAGTGGATTCCCGAAGCTGGCGAGTTCAGAGTTGCTCTTTCTTGGGGCACCGGACACTGTCCGGTGGTGCACCGGACAGTCCGGTGAATTATAGCGGAGCCCTCTGAAAATTCCCGAAGGTGAAGAGTTCAGCTTGGAGTACCTTGGTGCACCGGACACTGTCCGGTGGCACACCAGACAGTCCGGTGCGCCAGACCAGGGCTGCCTTCGGTTATCCCTTGCTCTTTTTGTTGAACCCTTTTCTTGGTCTTTTTCTTGGCCTTTTGTGAACCTTTGGCACCTGTAAAACTTATAGACTAGAGCAAACTAGTTAGTCCAATTATTTGTGTTGGGCAATTCAACCACCAAAATCATTTAGGAAAAAGGTGGAAGCCTAATTCCCTCTCAATGAGCATTACTCGTTTGTCTCTTCTATTGAGCCTTTTAGGGTAGAAGAGGCCTTGCTAGATCCGGACTGGGTGTTGGCCATGCAGGAAGAGCTCAACAACTTCAAGCGAAATGAAGTTTGGACCCTGGTACCATGTTCCAAGCAAAACATTGTGAGAACCAAGTGGGTGTTCTGCAACAAGCAAGATGAGCACAGGGTGGTGACACGAAACAAGGCTCGACTTGTGGCAAAAGGTTATGCCCAAGTTGCAAGTTTGGATTTCGAGGAGACTTTTGCTCATGTGGCTAGGCTAGAGTCTATTCGCATTCTATTAGCCTATGCCGCTCACCACTTTTTTCAGGTTGTTCCAAATGGATGTACGTGGAGCAACCCCCTGGATTTGAGGATGAACGGTACCCTGACCATGTGTGTAAGCTCTCTAAGGCGCTCTATGGACTTAAGCAAGCCCCAAGAGCATGGTATGAATGCCTTAGAGATTTCGTAATTGCTAATGCTTTCAAGGTTGGGAA
The DNA here is from genome assembly GCF_902167145.1 of Zea mays. NCBI lineage: Eukaryota > Viridiplantae > Streptophyta > Magnoliopsida > Poales > Poaceae > Zea > Zea mays. The sequence goes on from NC_050102.1 coordinate 173,249,239, forward strand.
AGCTGATCCAACTCTTTTCACTAAGACTTGTGATAGTGACCTATTTGTGTGCCAAATTTATGTCGATGACATAATATTTGGTTCTACTAACCAAAAGTCTTGTGAAGAGTTTAGCAGGGTGATGACACAGAAATTTGAGATGTCGATGATGGGCGAGTTGAACTACTTCCTTGGGTTCCAAGTGAAGCAACTCAAGAATGACACCTTCATCTCATAAACAAAGTACACACAAGACTTGCTCAAGCGGTTCGGGATGAAGGACGCCAAGCCCGCAAAGACACCAATGGGAACCGACGGACATGTCGACCTCAACAAGGGAGGTAAGTCCGTTGATCAAAAGGCATACCAGTCTATGATAGGTTCTTTGATTTATTTATGTGCTAGTAGACCGGATATTATGCTAAGCGTATGCATGTGTGCTAGATATAAATCCGACCCAAGAGAATGTCACCTTGTGGCCGTTAAGCGGATTCTTAGATATTTAGTTGCTACGCCTTGCTTCGGGATCTGGTATCCAAAGGGGTCTACCTTTGACTTGATTGGATATTCAGACTCTGATTATGCCGGGTGCAAGGTTGATAGGAAGAGTACATCAGGGACGTGCCAATTCCAGGAAGGTCCCTGGTGTCTTGGAGTTCAAAGAAACAAACTTCTGTTGCCCTATCCACCGCTGAGGCCGAGTATGTTGCCGCAGGACAGTGTTGCGCGCAACTACTTTGGATGAGGCAAACCCTCCGGGACTTTGGCTACAATCTGAGCAGAGTCCCACTCCTATGTGATAATGAGAGTGCAATCCGCATGGCGGATAATCCTGTTGAACACAGCCGCACTAAGCACATAGACATCCGGCATCACTTCCTGAGAGACCACCAGCAAAAGGGGGATATCAAGGTGTATCATATTAACACCGAAAACCAGCTAGCCGATATTTTCACCAAGCCTTTAGATGAGAAAATGTTTTGCAGGTTGTGTAGTGAGCTAAATGTCTTGGATTCGCGTAACTTGGATTAATCTATAGCATACATGTGTTTTATGCCTTTGATCATGTAATTTATGCATTTCAATCTATTTTTGTTCATTTGTGGTGCTCAAGTTGTACACATGATCTCTGGACCTCACAAGTCCATTTGCAAGTGATGCACTTATTTAGGGGGAGGCATGCAACAACTTGACACTTATAGACTAACCTTTGTGTTTGAGTTCTTGATTTAGTCTCAAAAGTGAATTGAAAGGGAAATGTGAACTTGGACCATGCAAAGACTTCCACTGCACTCCGGTAATAACTTCAAGTTCATATATATGCTCTTATTGCCTTTTTTATCTTAATTGACAATTTTGGTGAGGCAATGGGGTTAAAGGGCCAAGAATGATCCTGTTTTGGTGCTTAATGCCAAAGGGGGAGAAATTAAGGCCAAAGCAAATGGATCAGCTACCACTTGTGAAATTTCGAAAAGAGTAGAGTTAAAACTTTTGATTTGTCAAAATACTCTTATTATCTCTTATTGTCAAAAGTTGGTCTCTTGTGGGGAGAATGTTTGATTATGGGAAAAAGGGGGAGTTTTTGAATCTTGATCAGTTTCACTCTTGGAATATCTCTCTTTATGCCTAAACAAGTGTGTTTGACTTAGAGATAGGAAATTGAATTTGATTTGTAAAAACAAACCAAGTGGTGGCAAAGAATGATCCAAATATGCCAAATTTGAATCAAAAACAATTATTATTTTCAATTGCATTGATATTGCACTTCTTTTAGTTGCTTTTTGATGTGTTGGCGTAAATCACCAAAAAGGGGGGGATTGAAAGGGAAATGTGCCCTTGGGCCATTTCTAAAGTGTTTTGGTGATTAAGTGCCCAACACATTTTCTCTAAGTGCTAATTTGTGCCAAAGAGTGGAGAAGTGCAAATCATATTACAAGGTACGTCTCTAGACTTAGTACATTAATTTGAGTACTAATGTATTGTGTCTAAGTGCTAGAAACAGGAGAAAAGCAATTGGAAATGAGTTGGCTGTGTACAGCCAATTTCTGCTCGGTCTGGGTGCACCGGACTGTCTGGTGGTGCACCGGACAGTGTCCGGTGTGCCAGACCAGCCTCCGGTGAATAGGCCACTCTTGAGACTCGACGGCGGTGTACGGCTATAATTCACCGGACTGCCCGGTGGTGCACCGGACTGTCCAGTGAGTCGTCCGCGGCGAAGTCGTCGCTCTCGGGAAACGTTCAACGACATACGGCTAAAATTCACCGGACTGTCCGGTGAGGCACTGAAGCGTCCCCAATCCTCTGGGACTCAAATGTGATACAATTACTAGTCCCAGGAGGCTAGTAAACACATTTATACATCAGATGATACCAAATCTGCTTAAACGAGACAAACCTACAAAGGTGGCGAACAACTTTAAGAGTTGGTCCACAACTCGAGACATATCATCAGAGTGGGGCTGAAGCAGCCCGATATACGCAGTGAAGCAATTCAGCGGTCCAACAGCCACAGGCAAGGTTGGGAACAGTCGTAACTCTTACCCGATCTCCTTTTTTCTGAAAAACAACAAAAAAGCAAGGGTGAGTACAAACGTACTCAGCAGCCCACCTTCACCCGCGGAATGGGGAAATCAGATATAATGCATGGAATATGTGGAGCTCAGAATATTTTGCAGAAACAGCAATATTTGATGCAGGGTTGTTTTGAAAAACATTTTGTACTTTTGCAAAGCGCATCCTCTCCAAAAGGAGCAGGAAGTTTTTCAGTATTATAACAAAATCCCCTGGACTAAACCATCTAGGTATCTCAGAAGTTTCCCACTGGTTTTCATTTTCAAAAACAGCTACTGGACTTCCCGTCCACCATAGCTCACGGCTCAACCGCCGAACCTTTTTAAAAACCACTTTTCTCAAACGCACCTTTTTTTAAAACAAAACATTAATTGCCATACCATACCAGACTCGTCCATTCCTGTGGACACAGACTATTCGAATAGGTTTTCAAACTCTGCGCAGAGGTGTACACTTTACCCACTAGTCCGGCTCTGCGATCTCATGATCAGTGAGATCCGAATCCGACTCTCTTTCTTTCCCCGCACGTCCTAACCTTAACGGTTATCCGGAAGGAGTCAGGCCACCACCATGTCCAAACCGGACAAAACTTTCCCCCTCCTTATCCTTTCGGTGCTCCCCAGCCTTCATAACCCTGGGGTTGGACCGTACGAGTTCAGATTGAGTGACTGCCCACACAGTCTCGAGTGGTTGTACTATTAAAGAGTACAGGTAGTGAAGATGACAAACCGGTCCTTATACGAGGGGACAATCCTTCTGCTCACGCCTAAACCAGCTGAGCCAACACCTTAGGCCCTCCCCTAAACCAGGGAGTCCCTGATTATCCCACTCACAAGGTGATAAGGGTGAAAACCCTTCATCACACACATTTTGAAAAGCATTTTCTTTTGAAAACTCACACCTGTGCTCAAATCATTTGTAACAAATATATCAGGGATTGATTGCGGCAAGCGGCTGGGTGGCCATAATAACTTGTCTTAAAATCATATCATGCATAAAATAATAGGCCGAGGGTTGTGGTTGTAAAACATAGGTAATTTATGCATCAAAGGGATCTAGTGAGCTTGCCGTGCTTATTCGGCGAAGGGGGAAGGGGAGCTCGCGGAACTGGCTTCTGGCTCCACCGCCTAGCGTAGACTTGCAGATCTGGCCTCCACGAGACGACACGAACGCTCCGATAACTATGCAACATGAACAAGCAAACATACAAACCAGCAAGTATACCAACAAATATTTAGTATAGTGGTCAGAAAAGCGATATATGGATGGGTAGAGTCTTGAGTAGAATCTGTGTCATGTGGTGTTGTGATATTACTGGTGGTGGGGCGGAGGTGCTTACCAGGAGGGTGGACTGGAGGCGAAGCGACACTATGCGTGTAGCCGGCAGAGCAGAGTAACTGAGTGGGTGGGGTGTTTGCCTTGGTTGAGGGTGTTGAGTGTGTGTGGAGAGGGAGAGGGTAGTTGGGTGTATTTATAGCTGGGTGTATGTGGTGTAGCACAGTGAAGTTCAATGTTGGTGAGAATAGTGACGAATGAATCGTCTGACTTAGTATGAATAGGAGAGTTATAGGCAGAATATGGGACAAGAGTATTTTGGGGGTTTTCTGGAATATGGACCATGCTTAAGGGATGACATGGTTGGATAGGGAATAGTTTGATAAGAATTTAGAAACGAGAATTATTGGAATCTGAGTTTGGGAGCCTGGTTCGAAGGAATCTCAAAGTTAAGCGTGCTCAACTTGGAGAAACCTAGGATGGGTGACTAGATGGAAAGTTCCCTACTGGAAGGAAAATCACAGTCACCGGAGTTCGTATGACTGGAATATGGGTCTAGCTGGTCTTAGGTGGACTGGACAACATGATGTATGAGTAGTTGAAATTTGGGATAACTAGATGACCGATGAATAGTAACGATGAATAGTGGCGACGGAAAAGTAATTATAGATATCATCGATGAATAGTAACGATGATGAATAGTAATGGTAAATAGTAACGATGATGAATAGTGTATGTGAATAGTAACGATGAATAGTAACGGTGAATAGTAATGGTGAATAGTGATAGTGAATAGTTCGTATGAACGAACGATGAACGGTGAATAGGAACTATGAACGAACGGACGAACGATCGAATGATCGGACGAACGAACGATCGGAATTTCGGCAGCATAACGGCAGGAAAAGATTATTTGGACGAACGAACGGACGAACGATCGAATAATCGTACGAACGAACGATCAGAATTTCGGTAGCATAACGGCAGAACAAAGATTATCTGGAAGAACGATGAATAGGGACTATGAACGAACGATGAACGATGAATAGGGACTATGAACGAACGATGAACGATCGAATGATCGAACGAACGAACGATCGGAATTTCGGCAGCATAACGGTAGGAAAAAAGATTATTTGGACGAACGAACGGACGAACGATCGAACGATCGGACGAACGGACGAACGAACCATGAACGATCGGACGAACGATCGAACGATCGGACGAACGAACGAACAAACTAAGAACAGGGGACGAACGATCGAAGAACGATCGAACGATCCTTGTGCTAGTGTGTGCTTGTGTGGAACATGGAGTGGGTGTGTGTGGGGGGGGAGAGAGTTGCCATGAAATGGCTTGGGGTGGGATGAGAGGAGGCCCTTGCCCCTCTATTTATAGCCATGGTGGGGGATTAGGGGGAGGGATGAGAGGATTAGTGGGAGGATGAGAGGATTAGTGGGAGGTTAGCATGTATTTGTCTTGTATAAGTGTAATTAGCTTGTAGAGCTCACCGTATGACACTGGAGGCATACGTATATGTATGGGCATGAGGAAAGTTATGAAGAAAATATTTGTAGGGTCTTGAAAAATGATTCTGAAGGTATTTCTCAAGAGGAAAATATCCGGAGATACATCGGTGGAATATTTTGGCAGTATTTCTGGAAAGAAATCAAAGGGGGGTTACTGGGGAAATATCTGAGCGGTATTTCTGAAAAGAAATTGAGGGTGATTACTGGGAAAATATTTGTAGGATATTTTGAGGAGGATTTTAGAGAGAATATAGACCACTATAATTTATTTGTTGATATCAACTCGCAAACAAACATTTTGAAATGAAATTTGAAAATCATTTTGAATTTAGGGCGAGTTTGAGAAAAATTCAGAATTTGAATTTTTGGGATGCTACAAATCTACCCCACTTAAAAGGAATCTCGTCCTCGAGATTTGGCTTAGAAGGGTTATGGGTATAGCTTTACTTCAGCTACATATCTTCACTTTGCAAACTCTTCGAGGAGATAGAGCTTCAACAAAATCTGGCCTTTAAGGGGCATCCGGTTGCTGATTGCAAGCGCTGATTCTGGCTACTCAAAGATCATCTTCAGGCTTCAGCTTTCGCTTGGCAGCTAGCTTATTGAAGAAGCATCGATGCCAACACGCAAACCTTTCTCTTGCGAACTCCCACATGGATTCCTTCCTTGATTGGTCTTCTGGTGCTTCATCAACAAAACTTGGGTGACCACTTCTCATCCAGAAACTTATATGCTTCGATGATCGGGTCCTCCACAAGCTTGCTACAGACCTTCTTCTTTTTCTCCATAGCAGGAACCTTACTGGAATACTACCCCACTTAAAAAGAATGAGGGTGGAACTCTTGAATCTTGGGGATTTGAACTCCTTGAAGTACCTCATAACAAGGGTGTTACGGGGCCTTCTTCTGCTGTTGCTGCTTGACCAGGCTGCGGAGAGATGACTGACACAGGGTTGATTCTGGGACAACCTTCTTCTTATCTTCTCTCCACTATCTTCTTTTCACTTTTCACTTCACTTCTCACTTTTCACTTTTCACTGCCTCTTTCTTTCTCTTTGCTCTTCCCACTGGAGGAGTCTATCGATGAGTATTACCATCATACAGAGGAGGAAACCAAAGACTATGAACCATGTACAACAGTCTTCAACCCAAGAATCACCAAGCATTGTGATCTTAGGGGCGAGGGAGTGGGAAAATGGAGTTGCTTGCAATTTGGCAGAGGGGATTTTATCGGGGCTGTTTTTGCTTTGTGCGAGATGGGAGTTGAGGGAGCTGGTGGGGGGTTTTATAGGCGAGCGTTGGTGTTCGGTTGCGGAGTAGTGGTGATGGAGTAGGTGCTACGTGGCAACAAGTGCGACGGAGGGGAAGGGGGGCCTGGTGACGGCGATGATGGCGGCGGTGGGTGCGCTGCAAAGGGGGGTGGGTGGCGGTAGTGCGCTGCAAAGGGGGCATGGGCGGCGGTGCTAGTGCGCATGGAGGCGGGCACGCGTGCGAGGGGCACGGGTGAGTGGTGGGGTCGATGACCCTGATGTTTGTGGTCTCTGGTTCCAAGAATCTTTGCCTCTCTGTATGGTAATAACTCCTTCTGTCCTCTTTTCCTGTTTACTTTGACTCAGGGGCAGTGCTTTGATTCCCACGGTCGGTCCTTTTGACTGAGCGGCTGGACTGGTTTCTTCTGTAGCTCGTTCTAGGCTTCAAGGGTAAGCTTCCCGGTATCTTCTTGGGTAAGGCACTTTTCTCTTCAGATGGGTTAAGATGAGAATGGAAGCATAAGGTAAGGATTAGCTCTAATTTGTGATCTATGTTTTTAGAGAAAACCTTTTTAAGAAAAATGAAAAGAAAACACACAAGCTCAGCAATGATAAGCACAAACAAATCAAATGTTTTGAATAAGGGAAGAATAGAGTTTTTCCAAAGCACGGGCTACTCAGATTTGGGGGCTAAGCATAACTACTATTGCTTGGCTCCTGAATTGAGAACTATGCTAAATGCAAATTATGAGCACTAACGTTAAAGCATCACATATGCACTCAAAAGGGGAGAAAACATCAAGCGAAATTCATTTTGAAATGCCCTAGGGGGCCACACAAATAGAGTTTTTCAAAGCACGAGACTACACGATTACCTCTCATACATGTAGGGCTCTAGCCAAAGTGAAGAAAAACTTCACTACCCAATGCATGCAGAGGACTGGGCATACTAACTTCAGACCAGGCAACTTCTCTTCTGGCAAGGCTGACGCACAACTTCAATCTGAGACATCTCCTGGATGGGTCAAGAGGGACCTGATGTTGATGACTTCTTCTGGCGGCGACTGAGATGGCAACACAGGGTTGAACTCTTCTTCAAGCTGGACTGGCTCTTGTAGCTCCTCAGAGGGCGGTGGTGCTGGCGGGGTGCTTGCAGCTTCTTCCTTGACCTCAAGGGATGGTGCTGTAATCTTCTTCATGGTGAGGGGCTCAAACAACTCTAGCGGGGGATCTTGGGAGGACTCGGGGTGCTCTTGCTTATCCATAGCCTGAGGGAAGACTGGAATTCCTTCCAAGACTATGGCTCCTTCTGGTAGTTCCCAAGCCTTCTTCTCTCCTCTGGTAGAGACCGGGTGACCTTCAAGAATCTGGGGGTCTTCTACTTTGATGGGTTGAACAGGGTTGGATGGAGCGGGCTCTTGGATCCGCAGGGCTCTACGTTGGTTATGGGTGACCAAGTAGGCCTCCATCAACTTCTGGACGTGCTCATCCTCGGCTTGCTTCAGGGCTTCAACAGCAATGACTTCAAGACTCTCCAAGGCAGTTGCACGGGCTTGAGCTGTGGTGAGATCCACATGCAGCTGACGGCTGCGCTTCTCTGCATCTTCTGCTCGGGCAATCATCTGACGGTGGTGCCGGGCCAAGAAATCATACTGTGCATCAAGGGTGAGCAGGTATGCAGTGAGGTACACGACTGTGGGGTCATCCTCAAGCAGCTGCTGCTCTTCCAATGCACGCATCCTGGCCATCCAAGCGGGACGGTCTCTCTGAAAGGGCGGAAAGAATCTGAGCGGGGTGTCGGCCACTTCTTCTTCATAGATCTGACATAGGGTCCTCAATGCCTTGCGAGCGACGACTTGGCAGGTGTCTTTGAATCTGTGCCCAGCAACAGTGACACTCCATTCCACATGGTGTGGACTGGATCCAATGTATACAGTCACGACACACTTCTTTGTGCCATGCTCGACGAACTCACGACCATCATACTCTGGCTGGCTCCTGATTCTGAGGCGGACTGTGCATGCTCTCAGCAACTTGGGGAAACCATCTTCATTCTGGCAGAAGCTGGTTTGGCACTGAACCTCCATCTGACTTCTGAGAGAAGGAAAGGGGGAAAACATTTTTGAAATGAAGGGATGAGAGCAAGAATTTTTTTTAAGAAAATAGTTTGGACTCAAAAACTTTTGATCAGGCTAAGGGTTACGTCCTGCGGCCAACCTAACAGCTCTGATACCACCTGAAGCGTCCCCAATCCTCTGGGACTCAAATGTGATACAATTACTAGTCCCAGGAGGCTAGTAAACACATTTATACATCAGATGATACCAAATCTGCTTAAACGAGACAAACCTACAAAGGTGGCGAACAACTTTAAGAGTTGGTCCACAACTCGAGACATATCATCAGAGTGGGGCTGAAGCAGCCCGATATACGCAGTGAAGCAATTCAGCGGTCCAACAGCCACAGGCAAGGTTGGGAACAGTCGTAACTCTTACCCGATCTCCTTTTTCTGAAAAACAACAAAAAAGCAAGGGTGAGTACAAACGTACTCAGCAGCCCACCTTCACCCGCGGAATGGGGAAATCAGATATAATGCATGGAATATGTGGAGCTCAGAATATTTTGCAGAAACAGCAATATTTGATGCAGGGTTGTTTTGAAAAACATTTTGTACTTTTGCAAAGCGCATCCTCTCCAAAAGGAGCAGGAAGTTTTTCAGTATTATAACAAAATCCCCTGGACTAAACCATCTAGGTATCTCAGAAGTTTCCCACTGGTTTTCATTTTCAAAAACAGCTACTGGACTTCCCGTCCACCATAGCTCACGGCTCAACCGCCGAACCTTTTTAAAAACCACTTTTCTCAAACGCACCTTTTTTTAAAACAAAACATTAATTGCCATACCATACCAGACTCGTCCATTCCTGTGGACACAGACTATTCGAATAGGTTTTCAAACTCTGCGCAGAGGTGTACACTTTACCCACTAGTCCGGCTCTGCGATCTCATGATCAGTGAGATCCGAATCCGACTCTCTTTCTTTCCCCGCACGTCCTAACCTTAACGGTTATCCGGAAGGAGTCAGGCCACCACCATGTCCAAACCGGACAAAACTTTCCCCCTCCTTATCCTTCCGGTGCTCCCCAGCCTTCATAACCCTGGGGTTGGACCGTACGAGTTCAGATTGAGTGACTGCCCACACAGTCTCGAGTGGTTGTACTATTAAAGAGTACAGGTAGTGAAGATGACAAACCGGTCCTTATACGAGGGGACAATCCTTCTGCTCACGCCTAAACCAGCTGAGCCAACACCTTAGGCCCTCCCCTAAACCAGGGAGTCCCTGATTATCCCACTCACAAGGTGATAAGGGTGAAAACCCTTCATCACACACATTTTGAAAAGCATTTTCTTTTGAAAACTCACACCTGTGCTCAAATCATTTGTAACAAATATATCAGGGATTGATTGCGGCAAGCGGCTAGGTGGCCATAATAACTTGTCTTAAAATCATATCATGCATAAAATAATAGGCCGAGGGTTGTGGTTGTAAAACATAGGTAATTTATGCATCAAAGGGATCCAGTGAGCTTGTCGTGCTTATTCGGCGAAGGGGGAAGGGGAGCTCGCGGAACTGGCTTCTGGCTCCACCGCCTAGCGTAGACTTGCAGATCTGGCCTCCACGAGACGACACGAACGCTCCGATAACTATGCAACATGAACAAGCAAACATACAAACCAGCAAGTATACCAACAAATATTTAGTATAGTGGTCAGAAAAGCAATATATGGATGGGTAGAGTCTTGAGTAGAATCTGTGTCATGTGGTGTTGTGATATTACTGGTGGTGGAGCGGAGGTGCTTACCAGGAGGGTGGACTGGAGGCGAAGCGACACTATGCGTGTAGCCGGCAGAGCGGAGTAACTGAGTGGGTGGGGTGTTTGCCTTGGTTGAGGGTGTTGAGTGTGTGTGGAGAGGGAGAGGGTAGTTGGGTGTATTTATAGCTGGGTGTATGTGGTGTAGCACAGTGAAGTTCACTGTTGGTGAGAATAGTGACGAATGAATCGTCTGACTTAGTATGAATAGGAGAGTTATAGGCAGAATATGGGACAAGAGTATTTTGGGGGTTTTCTGGAATATGGACCATGCTTAAGGGATGACATGGTTGGATAGGGAATAGTTTGATAAGAATTTAGAAACGAGAATTATTGGAATCTGAGTTTGGGAGCCTGGTTCGAAGGAATCTCAAAGTTAAGCGTGCTCAACTTGGAGAAACCTAGGATGGGTGACTAGATGGAAAGTTCCCTACTGGAAGGAAAATCACAGTCACCGGAGTTCGTATGACTGGAATATGGGTCTAGCTGGTCTTAGGTGGACTGGACAACATGATGTATGAGTAGTTGAAATTTGGGATAACTAGATGACCGATGAATAGTAACGATGAATAGTGGCGACGGAAAAGTACTTATAGATATCATCGATGAATAGTAACGATGATGAATAGTAATGGTAAATAGTAACGATGATGAATAGTGTATGTGAATAGTAACGATGAATAGTAACGGTGAATAGTAATGGTAAATAGTGATAGTGAATAGTTCGTATGAACGAACGATGAACGGTGAATAGGAACTATGAACGAACGGACGAACGATCGAATGATCGGACGAACGAACGATCGGAATTTCGGCAGCATAACGGCAGGAAAAGATTATTTGGACGAACGAACGGACGAACGATCGAATGATCGTACGAACGAACGATCAGAATTTCGGTAGCATAACGGCAGGACAAAGATTATCTGGAAGAACGATGAATAGGGACTATGAACGAACGATGAACGATGAATAGGGACTATGAACGAACGATGAACGATCGAATGATCGAACGAACGAACGATCGGAATTTCGGCAGCATAACGGTAGGAAAAAAGATTATTTGGACGAACGAACGGACGAACGATCGAACGATCGGACGAACGGACGAACGAACCATGAACGATCGGACGAACGATCGAACGATCGGACGAACGAACGAACAAACTAAGAACAGGGGACGAACGATCGAAGAACGATCGAACGATCCTTGTGCTAGTGTGTGCTTGTGTGGAACATGGAGTGGGTGTGGGGGGGGAGAGAGTTGCCATGAAATGGCTTGGGGTGGGATGAGAGGAGGCCCTTGCCCCTCTATTTATAGCCATGGTGGGGGATTAGGGGGAGGGATGAGAGGATTAGTGGGAGGATGAGAGGATTAGTGGGAGGTTAGCATGTATTTGTCTTGTATAAGTGTAATTAGCTTGTAGAGCTCACCGTATGACACTGGAGGCATACGTATATGTATGGGCATGAGGAAAGTTATGAAGAAAATATTTGTAGGGTCTTGAAAAATGATTCTGAAGGTATTTCTCAAGAGGAAAATATTCGGAGATACATCGGTGGAATATTTTGGCAGTATTTTTGGAAAGAAATCAAAGGGGGGTTACTGGGGAAATATCTGAGCGGTATTTCTGAAAAGAAATTGAGGGTGATTACTGGGAAAATATTTGTAGGATATTTTGAGGAGGATTTTAGAGAGAATATAGACCACTATAATTTATTTGTTGATATCAACTCGCAAACAAACATTTTGAAATGAAATTTGAAAATCATTTTGAATTTAGGGCGAGTTTGAGAAAATTTCAGAATTTGAATTTTTGGGATGCTACAGGCACCGGACTGTCCGGTGAGGCACCGGACTGTCCGGTGAGCCAACGGTCGACTGCGCCAACGGACGGTCGTGCAATCCGCGCGCGACGCGTGGGCGCGCCAATGGTTGGCAGGGGGCACCGGACTGTCCGGTGTGATAGTGTCCGGTGAGCCAACTGTCGTAAATCTGCAACGGTCGAATGCGCCATAAAAGGAAGGAGATCGCGCACCGGACAGCTACAGGGATTGTCCGGTGGTGCACCGGACTGTCCGGTGCGCCACCTGATAGAAGGCAAGATTTGCCTTCCAAAGCTGCCTCCAATGGCTCCTTGCTGCCTTGGGGCTATAAAAGGGACCCCTAGACGCATGGAGGAGTCACCTAAGCATTCTTTGATCATTCCTAAGCATCCAGACTCCACTCACACGCATTTGATTCTCTGTGCTAGCAATTTGAGCTCCTCTTGAGTTGAGAACTCCGTGTGTTGAACTTAGAGCTCAAGTTGTGATTTGTGTGCGTGATTGTGCTCTCGTTTTGAGTCTTGTGTGCGTTGCTCTCCCCTCCCTTACTTCCGTGCTTTTTTGTGATCATCAATTGTAAGGGCGAGAGGCTCCAAGTTGTGGAGATTCCTCGCAAACGGGAGAAAGTATAAGAAAGAAGAACACTGTGGTATTTAAGTTGATCATTGGATCACTTGAAAGGGGTTGAGTGCAACCCTCGTCCATTGGGACGCCACAACGTGGAAGTAGGCAAGTTTTGTACTTGGCCGAACCACGGGATAACTCGTGTGTCTCTTGTGATTGCTTTTCTGTGTGATTATTGTGATTCGCAAGAGCTCGCTCTATAGCCACTTGGTTTTATCATTCTAACACTTAACCAAGTTTTGTGGTTATTAGTTGTTGAATTTTACAGGATCACCTATTCACCCCCCTCTAGGTGCTCTCATGCTTGATGGCTAGCGTGCCTTGACATGGTTGTGCATATGCAGCTTTCATCGTACCATGCCGCTTCACTGCTGGTAAATCTAAGCCCACCAACACGTGGAGTTGTCAGCAGAGCGATTGGGCTTGAAGCGGTTTCAACGTTTATTGCTGGAGTGTGGGGTACAGGTACAGGATCGACAATGTTAACAGAGAACATACACACCCTCGAAACAACCAAAATGGGCAGCAGGAAGGCTTTGCAGCTTGGGGTAGTCGTGTTAGTCATCTTCTCCTTATTTGGTATGATGCGGCTTCTATACTGCAATTATGTCCCATCATTTTTTTATGAAGTGCGGACTTCCTAAAGCTGAGCTCCTTGGCTGTAGGTAAAATCGGAGCTCTCCTAGCCTCTATACCTCTTGCCTTGGCCGCCTCTGTTCTGTGCTTCACCTGGGCGCTAATTGTCGCGCTTGGTTTGTCCACATTGCGATACACCCAAGCAGCAAGCTCCAAAAACATGATAATAGTTGGATTTTCCCTATTCATCTCCTTGTCGATATCCGCATACTTTCAGTAGTATGAACCCAGCTCCAACCTAATCTTGCCCAGCTATCTTCTTTCATATGCTGCAGCGTCAAGTGGACCAGTTCGCACAGCCAGCAGCGGGGTGAGCTCTGCTGCCTTCCTTACCCGTGCAGCTAGAATGTGTTCCTGTCAATCGAATTACTGACAGTCTAAATTGTCCTGCAGCTGAACTATGCAGTGAACACGCTCCTATCCATCGACGTTGTGGTGGCTCTCCTTGTCGCGTTGATCCTTGACAACACAGTGCCAGGCAGTAGACAAGAGCGCAGTGTGTACATTTGGACAGATCCCAAATCCCTCGAGGTGGATCCTGCGACATTGAGCCTGTTTGGTTCATGTCACACCCGGGTTTCGGGGCACCAAAACCCGAGCGCGAACATATTCACCAGGTGTGCTGGGACCAAGTCTCACACATATGATGAATCATGGCACAGGATCGAATGTCACATCATATAATAGGAGTTCTATACAAAATAAATAAATAATTACATTATAAGGAGACAACGGTCCAACAACCCAAAGTTGACTGGGAGACGACGGCCTAGACCTCTCACGAACACATCGCAGCATCCTCCATGCGCCTCATCCTGTGGTACCTGTTCTTGACCTGTGGGGGGTGTGAGACAGCAAGAGTGAGCTCACCTACGTTCATAGCTCAACAAGTTGTGGGGAATAATGTGCATGAACTCGCCAAAGGTGGGAGCTCACGTGAAGTGTAAGGCTTACCAAAGAAGATGGTTGAAGCTGAGCATTGCTTTTAGAGTTGGTCAAAATTTTATTAGCAGTTACTAAGTATAAGTAAATACCAACCCAATTAAGAAGTAGAACAAAAGTAACAACATCACCTGCGATGCAATGCATATGACAAATTGAATTTAGTTCCATAAATTAATCATGTGAGGGTCCGAGCTGCTCATGACCGTGAGCACGGCTAGTATACCAGTTTTACACTCTGCAGAGGTTGCGCATCTTTACCCATAAGTCATGTTACCCATCTGCCAAGGGATCGCGACTTCCCATACACCTCTACCGAGGAGGCGAGGCAGGGTAACACTACGAGGCCTTTACAAAGTTCCACTAGCTTCAGAAAACCCGCTACAGTTTATAGGAAGCTCCAATGCAGGGTTCTTGCCTGACCGCCATCGCAGCAAAATCAACCAAGGACCTCCCTACACTGACCACTCCCCTACTGCCCTTGCCCCTTTCGGGTAAGGTAGTCTTCCACTAGCTTTCCTAATTAATCAGCCAAGGGCGTCCCATTAAACCCTTGTGGTAGCACTGTTTTCCCGGGTGGTTCTCCATGTTCCAATTAACATAATGATCTTATCATGAACAGTAAATAACAACTGATAACAAAAGTGTAATCATGAATAATGTATCTCCATACCCAAAACCACATATAGCTCTAGCAAGTACTACCCAGAAAGTTCAGTGGTAAACAAGGTATAAAGATAGACAAACTAGGGTAACCTATTGGGTCCCATTAAAATTAACCTATGCAGATCATTATGATTAATTAGAACATGAGTGGGTAAAAAGAAGTGATCAAGGGCACAACTTGCCTGGCACTTGAGATGGTACCAACTTGCTTCTCAGGTGACACGTGTCCTCACTGCTAAACGTAGCAATACAAACAAACAGTGTATAGGCAAAATTAACATTACACCAAACATAAGAATAAACTATATAATAATATTCTACACTGCGTAACGAGATCGTAGAAACAAGAACCACTAAATTCGGCGCTACGGTTATTAAGTTATGAATTTCTGAAGTTTTTAAATACCTAGTATAACATAAATCAAGTGGATAATTTTGATCTAGGTTTCATGACTAAACAGAGTTACTAGGTGGTAGATAATATTAAAACAAAATTATTGCAACTGGAATAAATCAATTTGGAGCTAAAATGAAATAAATATGAATTTCACAAGTTTCTAGTATTGTTTTTGTATTAAAAATCATTTTCTAAAATAAATTCTGAATTTCCTCAGGCTTCTGGACCGGGCACATTATTTTAACAAAGCCCAGGGGTGATTTTGTATAATCCAGGGACCTGCTTGTGATTAGTTCCAACAAAAAAGGATGGCGGGTTGGTTTTATAAAAGTGGAAGGGCTCTTTTGAAAGACTACCAGGCCGAAGGGGTACGAATAAGCTCTGACCACCCGATTAGAGATGGAGGGCTCAGATCACATTGGGACGGCATCGAACCGGTAACCAATATGGACCGTAAGATCACGATCCCCCGGTTCATAACCAACATGCCCAAGATCGATTCTGATCCATCCGATCGACACCCGGCCGCCCGGATTTAAACACCTGAAAGGGGGTACACGCCACCTAATCCTATCCGTGCGTTGACGCTTCAATGGTTCGGATCTATCCTGGTCACGATCAATCCAGAATGCCCCTTGATAGATCCAACGGCTAGGGACCCTTCTTCCCCCGACTGGACCTGAGCAGAGGCAGCACGAAAGTGCCCAGGGCGGCGACGTCCGAGATCCCGACGGGTGAAGCGGCCATCGGAGCATGGAGCCGGGCAGAGAGGTTGTTCGCGCGCATGGGGAGGAAGGACTCACCACGCTTCCGCTGCGCCGAGGCCCGCCCACGGCACGATGCGGCAAGACCAATAGACTGCACCACTGGTGAACCGAGCTCCGAAGAACGCCGAGCACGGAGGCCAGTGACACGGCGGCGACAAGGATGACCAGGGAGGGGAAAAGGTAAGCGGGGCGGCTCAACCTTTATAGCCCGACGATGGATCGGATTCCGAAGTTAGCGCCGATTTGGGGGGGGATCGGTTGGAGGAGCGCGAGGATTTCACCGGAGTCCGCGCGGGGTCTGTTCCTTCAACCACCAGCGCAAGAAGCGGAGAGGAGATAGGGAGGGGATAGAGCTAGCACGGGTCCGCCATCACCCATGAGCGCGAGGCAGCGGAGGCGGGCCCCGGGTTTTCCTCCGCGGTTTGCGGCAACAGCACCACTGGCGCGCGCGATTTCCGCGGCTCTGGTTGCGAGTAGCGAGTCCGAGCGCGAGTTAGGAGATGACCCAAGGAAGCCGGTCGCGGGACCCACGCTACAGCCAAAGGGGGGTTAGCGCGCGCTGAGGTGGGCTGCCCGCGGAGAAGGAGTGGGCCGCTGGTGAACATTTCGGCCCAGGTGAGGTCTTCCGCTTTTTTTATTTTCTAATTTCATTTCAATTTACAAATCCAAACTAAATCAAATTTGGTTTTAAGACTCCAATACAAACTACATGTACATCACAAAATTTTCAGCGTGAATGCAAATATATATATATATATATTATATATTTGTCTTATTTAATTCTTTTATACATGATTCACAATCATATAATAGAGAATAGGTATTTGAAAAATGTCATTTCTAGTTTGTACTTTTCTTTAGTGAATAAGTATAAATATATTTCAATAAAGTAACAAATTTATATGGAGATTATTTTAAATCTTTATTGGAAACATAATTATGTTATGTGGTGTTGTCCCACATGTAAGAAAAAAAAATTTATTGGAGGATTTTCTAGCACCAGAAATCTTTAGAGGATTTATTTACTATTATCTTATTTATTAGTTTATTTATTTTCAAAAAAAATTCAAGATGAGATTTTAGGTGCTACAAATCCTACCCCCCTTAACAGAAATCTCGTCCTCGAGATTTGTAAGAAAAGGGATGTATACTCATATTGTTCTCGGAACATGTGCACAGACAAAGAAATCTCGGCATGATGCATAATTCTTTAAAAAACATAGGGTCAATAGACCTTATTATTATCACTAAAATAGTAAAATACTAACTAATAGCTAAACTAATATTTAGGTCTTACAAATAGTAAAATATATATGTATCTATATTTATGTTTATCTCTATTCTTGTTGTTCGTTGACTTCTTCACCGACTACTTCATCTTCAACTAGCTCTTCTTCTTGAATTTCATGTTCAATTGGTTCAGCTTCTACTTCTGCATGATGGGCTTGTCCCCGGTTGACAGATAGGGGCTGATTCTTTCCTGTCGAGGCTTGACCTTGCTTCATCGGAGCCGGTGTGGTGTAGGCAGTCCTGTTGGGACAGTAGTTGGCGTAGTGTCCCGGTTGTCCACACTTGAAGCATGCCCTGTTGGTGGTTGTGTTAGGAGCAACGGGTCCTGCTGGGGTGCTTGCTTGTGGAGGAGCAGTTGGTGCCCGTTGAGTTTGTTGCCCAGAACTGCCACTAGCTGGTGTACTTGGGGTGGTAGTATAGCGAGGACGGGAACTACTTCCAGCCTGCCCTTGGTTGGTTGCCCTTCTTTTCTCCCCAAATATACTCCTCTTGTTTTCTACAGCAATAGCTTTGTCAAGTAGCCTCTGGAAGGATGGGAATGTGTGCGATACCAGTTGATATTGCAAGGGTCCAATTAAACCGTCCAGAAAAAGCTCTTGCTTTTGCTCATCATCCTCAACATCTCTAGGAGCATATCGAGATAACTGGATGAATTTGTCCCTGTATTCACTCACAGACATACTTCCTTGCTTAAGGGATAGAAACTCCTTTCTCTTAATCTTCATGAGCCCAGCAGGAATATGGTAATTCCTGAATTGAGTGGAGAATTCTGCCCAGGTAATTGTATCGACAGCAGCATGAGCAGCGCAGTACGCATCCCACCAATCCGCAGCGGGACCAGCAAGACGACCTGATGCATAGAGTACTTTCTCTCTATCCGAGCACTAAGCTATGTTGAGCATCTTCTCAATGGACTTTAACCAGTCATCTGCTTGCAGCGGATCTGCGGAGTTGGAGAAGGTGGGTGGTTTGTGGCTCATGAATTCCCGGTGCTTGTCCCGGGGTGGAACTGGTGGTGGAGGTGGAGGCAGTGGCGCTTGTTGCTGTTGCTGTTGCGCCCTTCTTTCTTGACGTATCTCCTCCCGCTCTTGGCGCATCTCCCGACGTGCATCCTCTCTTTCCTGGCGTTCCTGCTGCATCTGAGCGCGCATATCTGCCATAGTGTCCGCCATTTGCTGCATCATCCTCATCTGAGCTGCAATCAGTGGGTCAACTCCGCCTGGTGGAGGATTAGGAGGATTCATCTCTGCTGGCTGTTGCTGGGGTTGTCTATATATCCACCGAGTGTGTCGATTAGGAGGTAAATCAATTCCACCACCCCGCCTGGTATTGACCATCTGAGTTAGATACATATGGTAAGATAGTCGAAGGAATCATTTGTAGGCAGAATGAATAAGCTAGTAGTTGGTTATGTACTGAAAGTTCTTTGGCAGGGCTTGACCCGATATTTTATGTCAAGATTAGGGTAACTAATTGTATGAGGTGAATGTCCAAAGGTAAGATAGAACCTGTCAAGACGAGATAGATACGGAATACTAGATTTTTTTAAAGGGGATAATCTAGATTGTCTAGTTGTCTTACAAATACTATCCTTTATGCCTAGATGTAGATGTAGATGTAATTGTGGACATTGATCCACAACCCATCACACTCAATCGAAGATCCAAATCAGACAAATATCATAAGAACAAGCATTCAAGTTCATAGATATCTATATATATAAAAAAATAGTTTTGTTTTTGTTCCTAAAAATAGGTCTCCTATTCCTAAAGGTTACTCTAGGCACAGGATTTCAAAGTGTGAAATCCACATTTGTCTTTAGAAGGAAAAGGTAAGAATAATCAGAGTAAAGCGGAAATAGATGAGAAAAGATTAAGAAAAGTTTAGATAAGAATCAGAGTAGCAAAGGTAAGTAGACAATGGTTGTCCAGTTCTATCTAGGTTTCGTCCTACAGTCAACATTCCTCTGATACCACTTCTGTCACACCCGGGTTTCGGGGCACCAAAACCCGAGCGCGAACATATTCACCAGGTGTGCTGGGACCAAGTCTCACACATATGATGAATCATGGCACAGGATCGAATGTCACATCATATAATAGGAGTTCTATACAAAATAAATAAATAATTACATTATAAGGAGACAACGGTCCAGCAACCCAAAGTTGACTGGGAGACGACGGCCTAGACCTCTCACGAACACATCGCAGCATCCTCCATGCGCCTCATCCTGTGGTACCTGTTCTTGACCTGTGGAGGGGGTGTGAGACAGCAAGAGTGAGCTCACATACGTTCATAGCTCAACAAGTTGTGGGGAATAATGTGCATGAACTCGCCAAAGGTGGGAGCTCACGTGAAGTGTAAGGCTTACCAAAGAAGATGGTTGAAGTTGAGCATTGCTTTTAGAGTTGGTCAAAATTTTATTAGCAGTTACTAAGTATAAGTAAATACCAACCCAATTAAGAAGTAGAACAAAAGTAACAACATCACCTGCGATGCAATGCATATGACAAATTGAATTTAGTTCCATAAATTAATCATGTGAGGGTCCGAGCTGCTCATGACCGTGAGCACGGCTAGTATACCAGTTTTACACTCTGCAGAGGTTGCGCATCTTTACCCACAAGTCATGTTACCCATCTGCCAAGGGATCGCGACTTCCCATACACCTCTACCGAGGAGGCGAGGCAGGGTAACACTACGAGGCCTTTACAAAGTTCCACTAGCTTCAGAAAACCCGCTACAGTTTATAGGAAGCTCCAATGCAGGGTTCTTGCCTGACCGCCATCGCAGCAAAATCAACCAAGGACCTCCCTACACTGACCACTCCCCTACTGCCCTTGCCCCTTTCGGGTAAGGTAGTCTTCCACTAGCTTTCCTAATTAATCAGCCAAGGGCGTCCCATTAAACCCTTGTGGTAGCACTGTTTTCTCGGGTGGTTCTCCATGTTCCAATTAACATAATGATCTTATCATGAACAGTAAATAACAACTGATAACAAAAGTGTAATCATGAATAATGTATCTCCATACCCAAAACCACATATAGCTCTAGCAAGTACTACCCAGAAAGTTCAGTGGTAAACAAGGTATAAAGATAGACAAACTAGGGTAACCTATTGGGTCCCATCAAAATTAACCTATGCAGATCATTATGATTAATTAGAACATGAGTGGGTAAAAAGAAGTGATCAAGGGCACAACTTGCCTGGCACTTGAGATGGTACCAACTTGCTTCTCAGGTGACATGTGTCCTCACTGCTAAACGTAGCAATACAAACAAACAGTGTATAGGCAAAATTAACATTACACCAAACATAAGAATAAACTATATAATAATATTCTACACTGCGTAACGAGATCGTAGAAACAAGAACCACTAAATTCGGCGCTACGGTTATTAAGTTATGAATTTCTGAAGTTTTTAAATACCTAGTATAACATAAATCAAGTGGATAATTTTGATCTAGGTTTCATGACTAAACAGAGTTACTAGGTGGTAGATAATATTAAAACAAAATTATTGCAACTGGAATAAATCAATTTGGAGCTAAAATGAAATAAATATGAATTTCACAAGTTTCTAGTATTGTTTTTGTATTAAAAATCATTTTCTAAAATAAATTCTGAATTTCCTCAGGCTTCTGGACCGGGCACATTATTTTAACAAAGCCCAGGGGTGATTTTGTATAATCCAGGGACCTGCTTGTGATTAGTTCCAACAAAAAAGGATGGCGGGTTGGTTTTATAAAAGTGGAAGGGCTCTTTTGAAAGACTACCAGGCCGAAGGGGTACGAATAAGCTCTGACCACCCGATTAGAGATGGAGGGCTCAGATCACATTGGGACGGCATCGAACCGGTAACCAATATGGACCGTAAGATCACGATCCCCCGGTTCATAACCAACATGCCCAAGATCGATTCTGATCCATCCGATCGACACCCGGCCGCCCGGATTTAAACACCTGAAAGGGGGTACACGCCACCTAATCCTATCCGTGCGTTGACGCTTCAATGGTTCGGATCGATCCTGGTCACGATCAATCCAGAACGCCCCTTGATAGATCCAACGGCTAGGGACCCTTCTTCCCCCGACTGGACCTGAGCAGAGGCAGCACGAAAGTGCCCAGGGCGGCGGCGTCCGAGATCCCGACGGGTGAAGCGGCCATCGGAGCATGGAGCCGGGCAGAGAGGCTGTTCGCGCGCATGGGGAGGAAGGACTCACCACGCTTCCGCTGTGCCGAGGCCCGCACACGGCACGATGCGGCAAGACCAATAGACCGCACCACTGGTGAATCGAGCTCCGAAGAACGCCGAGCACGGAGGCCAGTGACACGGCGGCGACGAGGATGACCAGGGAGGGGAAAAGGTAAGCGGGGCGGCTCAACCTTTATAGCCCGACGATGGATCGGATTCCGAAGTTAGCGCCGATTTGGGGGGGGGATCGGTTGGAGGAGCGCGAGGATTTCACCGGAGTCCGCGCGGGGTCTGTTCCTTCAACCACCAGCGCAAGAAGCGGAGAGGAGATAGGGAGGGGATAGAGCTAGCATGGGTCCGCCATCACCCATGAGCGCGAGGCAGCGGAGGCGGGCCCCGGGTTTTCCTCCGCGGTTTGCGGCAACAGCACCACTGGCGCGCGCGATTTCCGCGGCTCTGGTTGCGAGTAGCGAGTCCGAGCGCGAGTTAGGAGATGACCCAAGGAAGCCGGTCGCGGGACCCATGCGACAGCCAAAGGGGGGTTAGCGCGCGCTGAGGTGGGCTGCCCGCGGAGAAGGAGTGGGCCGCTGGTGAACATTTCGGCCCAGGTGAGGTCTTCCCCTTTTTTATTTTCTAATTTCATTTCAATTTACAAATCCAAACTAAATCAAATTTGGTTTTAAGACTCCAATACAAACTACATGTACATCACAAAATTTTCAGCGTGAATGCAAATATATATATATATTATATATTTGTCTTATTTAATTCTTTTATACATGATTCCCAATCATATAATAGAGAATAGGTATTTGAAAAATGTCATTTCTAGTTTGTACTTTTCTTTAGTGAATAAGTATAAATATATTTCAATAAAGTAACAAATTTATATGGAGATTATTTTAAATCTTTATTGGAAACATAATTATGTTATGTGGTGTTGTCCCACATGTAAGAAAAAAAATTATTGGAGGATTTTCTAGCACCAGAAATCTTTAGAGGATTTATTTACTATTATCTTATTTATTAGTTTATTTATTTTCAAAAAAAATCAAGATGAGATTTTAGGTGCTACAGTTCAGCTTTTTTCTGACTATCTTTTCTGAAAATCTGGCTGTGGGGAGAATCTGGTTGTGGGGAGAATCTGAGTACCATTACGATTACGTGTGGAGGAAGATAAAGTTGTTCATAGGGCTTAGGATCTAGAAAGTGACGGATTCCTACTATTACAATGACTCAACCGATTATGTGTTTATGTTGATTTTGGATGGTTTTTGCCCCAGCGAATTTTATAGAAGCCGGCTGAAAAGCTGAGCGTTTGGCAATCCGCAGCAGCTTTTGGTGGCTAGAAGCTACCAGAAGCCGAAACAAACAGGCCAACCCTACCGATTGCCGGAGAAGGTTTCGTGCTGGTTCAGGTGGGCAAAGTGTGTCAAGGTTTTGCTCTTTCTCACACAACATTGAATTATCTCAAACTCATAGCAGGGTACTTTATTCGCCACTTTATTCACCTCATACATTAGTGTTCATCCAAAAAATAAAAAAATAGGGGAACACACCTGAAAGCTGTCGATCTGGGGTAGCCGACCACACCGAGGAGGTTGGAGATGCGATGTGTTTGCTTGCCCGTGGTTTGAGCTTGGATCAAGGCACAGACGGTCAAAGGCGTTTACAGATGCTGATCTTGGGCCGAAGGGAAGGTGATGTTGGTCGTCGGTGCCCGCGAGAGTCGATGGCGACGTCTGCTGCTACCTTTGCGGACGGAAACCGCCAGATGCGAGCTAGCGTCCCTGGACCAGCCCGACTGCTCACGCCTACTGCCCAGCTTCACTGACAAAGCCGACCAAGCTCGCGCGAGACCGTGGTTGTGGCCTTGTGGGGGAGGGTCGCTAGAGAATCGGAGACCTAGGCGGCGCGGAAGGGGGAGGCAGGGACAATGGGCCTTGAGCGCCACGAAGGACTCAGAGGTGGAAGCGGCGGCGTTGGCTAACGGCTTCTCGAGTGCGTCGGAGTGGGAGGAGGAGGGCGAGGGCGGGGCCGGAGGGAACGGGGTTTCGAGGGGGGCAGAGCGGGGATGACACGACAGAGCTTAGGGAGGGGTGCAGAGCGGGGTTCTGAAAGTCGCATAGAGGGGGGTGAATAGGGCGAATCTGAAATTTACAAAGTTTAAGCACAACTACAAGCCGGGGTTAGCGTTAGAAATATAATCGAGTCCGAGAGAGAGGGTAAAAACAAATCGCAAGCAAATAAGGAGTGAGACACAAGGATTTGTTTTACCGAGGTTTGGTTCTTGCAAACCTACTCCCCGTTGAGGTGGTCACGAAGACCGGGTCTCTTTCAACCCTTTCCCTCTCTCAAACGGTCACTTAGACCGAGTGAGCTTCTCTTCTCAATCACACGGGACACTAAGTCCCCGCAAGGACCACCACACAATTGGTGTCTTTTGCCCTGGTTACAATTGAGTTGATCACAAGAAGAATGAGAAAGAAAATAAGCAATCCAAGCGCAAGAGCTCAAATGAACACAAGTGTCGCTCTCTCTAGTCACTATTTGGTTTGGAGTGATTCTGGACTTGGGAGAGGATTTGATCTCTTTGGTTGTGTCTAGAATTGAATGTTATAGCTCTTGTAATGTGTTGGAAGGTGGAAGACTTGGATGCAATGAATGGTGGGGTGGTTGGGGTATTTATAGCCCCAACCACCAAACTAGTCGTTTGGTGGAGGCTGCTGTCGCATGGCGCACCGGACAGTCCGGTGCGCCACCGGACACTATCCGGTGCGCCAGCCACGTCACCCGGCCGTTAGGGTTCGACCGTTGGAGCTCTGACAGGTGGGGTCTTCTGGCTGTCCGGTGGTGCACCGGACAAGTACGGTAGACTGTCCGGTGCGCCTTCTGACGCTGCTCTGACTCTGGCGCGCAATGTAGCGCATTGAATGCGGTTGCAGTCGATCGTTGGCGCTGAAGTAGCCGTTGCTCCGCTGGCACACCGGACAGTCTAGTGAATTATAGCGGAGCGCCCTCTAATTTTCCCGAAGGTGACGAGTTTGGAGCTGAGTTCCCTGGTACACCGGACACTGTCCGGTGGCACACTGGACAGTCCGGTGCGCCAGACCAGGGCACGCTTCGGTTGTCTTTTGCTCTCTTTGTTTGAACCCTTTCTTGGTCATTCTATTGGTCAATTGTGAACCTTTGGCACCTGTAAAACTTATAATCTAGAGCAAACTAGTTAGTCCAATTATTTGTGTTGGGCAATTCAACCACCAAAATCAATTAGGAAAAGGTGTAAGCCTATTTCCCTTTTAATCTCCCCCTTTTTGATGATTGATGCCAACACAAATCAAAGCAATATGGAAGTGCAGAATTGAACTAGTTTGCATAATGTAAGTGCAAAGGTTGCTTGGAATGAAACCAATAAATATTACTTACTAGATGTGCATGGATGGATTTTCTTCTTATTAACATTTTGGACCACGCTTGCACCACATGTTTTGTTTTGCAAAATGTTTTGGAAATTATTTTCAAAGTTCTTTTGCAAATAGTCAAAGGTAAATGAATAAGATTTTGAGAAGCATTTTCAGGTTTTGAAATTTTCTCCCCCTGGTTCAAATGCTTTTCCTTTGACTAAACAAAACTCCCCCTTAATGAAATCCTCCTCTTAGTGTTCAAGAGGGTTTTAGATATTAATTTTGAAGAGGGTATACCAATTTGAAATTATATCAATATAAGATACCAATTGAAAAACTTCTTTTAATACCAAATAAAAGACTACATTTTTGAAATTGGTGGTGGTGGTGCGGTCCTTTTGCTTTGGGCTAATACTCTCTCCCCCTTTGGCATGAATCACCAAAAACGGATGCTCGAGTGAAATATAAGCCCTTTTAAACTACTCTCTCCCCCTTTGGACGGAAGTAAAGGAGTGAAGATTATACCAAAGTTGGAGAGTTAGTGCGGAGCAACGGCGAAGGATGAATGATTCGATGGAGCGGAGTGGAAGCCTTGTCTTCGCCAAAGACTTCTTTTCCCTTTCAATCTATGACTTAGCATGAAATGGACTTAAAAGAACACATTAGGCATAGCACATGAAAGAGATTATCAAAGGTATATATATGAGCTGTGTATGCAAAATATCATTGAAAATTCCTAGAATCAAGAATATTTAGCTCATGCCTAAGTTTGGTAAAGGTTTGTTCATCCAATGGCTTGGTAAAGATATCGGATAATTGTTCTTTGGTGCTAACATATGCAATCTCGATATCCCTCTTTTGTTGGTGATCCCTTAGAAAATGATACCGAATGGCTATGTGTTTAGTGCGGCTATGCTCAATGGGATTATCCGCCATGCGGATTGCACTTTCATTATCACATAGAAGAGGAACTTTGGTTAATTTGTAACCATAGTCCCTGAGGGTTTGCCTCATCCAAAGCAATTGCGCGCAACAATGGCCTGCGGCAATATACTCGGCTTCGGCGGTTGAAAGAGCCACATAATTTTGCTTCTTTGAAGCCCAAGACACCAGAGATCTTCCTAAGAACTGGCAAGTCCCCGATGTGCTCTTTCTATTAATTTTGCACCCTACCCAATCGGTATCGGAATAACCAATTAAATCGAATGTGGATCCCCTGGGGTACCAAAGGCCAAACTTAGGAGTATAAACTAAATATCTCAAGATTCGTTTTATGGCCCTAAGGTGAGCTTCCTTAGGATCGGCTTGGAATCTTGCACATATGCATACGGAAAGCATAATATCCGGTCGTGAAGCACATAAATAGAGTAAGGAACCTATCATCGACCGGTATACCTTTTGATCTACGGATTTACCTCACGTGTCGAGGTCGAGATGCCCATTAGTTCCCATGGGTGTCTTGATGGGCTTGGCGTCCTTCATCCCAAACTTGGTTAGAATGTCTTGAATGTACTTTGTTTGGCTAATGAAGGTGCCCTCCTGGAGTTGCTTCACTTGAAATCCTAGAAAATACTTCAACTCCCCCATCATTGACATCTCGAATTTTTGTGTCATGATCCTACTAAACTCTTCACATGTAGATTCGTTAGTAGACCCAAATATAATATCATCAACATAAATTTGGCATACAAACAAATCATTTGCAAGTGTTTTAGTAAAGAGTGTAGGATCGGCTTTTCCGACTTTGAATCCATTATCAATAAGAAAATCTCTTAGGCATTCATACCATGCTCTTGGGGCTTGCTTGAGCCCATAAAGCGCCTTAGAGAGTCTATAAACATGGTTAGGATACTCACTGTCTTCAAAGCCGGGAGGTTGCTCAACATAGACCTCTTCCTTGATTGGTCCATTGAGGAAGGCACTTTTCACGTCCATTTGATAAAGCTTAAAACCATGGTAAGTAGCATAGGCAAGTAAAATGCGAATTGACTCAAGCCTAGCTACGGGTGCATAGGTTTCACCGAAATCCAAACCTTCGACTTGTGAATATCCCTTGGCCACAAGTCGGGCTTTGTTCCTTGTCACCACACCATGCTTGTCTTGTTTGTTGCGGAAGACCCACTTGGTTCCTACAACATTTTGGTTAGGACGTGGAACTAAATGTCATACCTCATTCCTCGTGAAGTTGTTGAGCTCCTCTTGCATCGCCATCACCCAATCCGAATCTTGAAGTGCTTCCTCTACCCTGTGTGGCTCAATAGAGGAAACAAAAGAGTAATGCTCACAAAAATGTGCAACACGAGATCTAGTGGTTACCCCCTTATGAATGTCGCCGAGGATGGTGTTCATGGGGTGATCTCGTTGGATTGCTTGGTGGACTCTTGGGTGTGGCGGCCTTGGAACTTGCTCATCCTCCTTGTCTTGAACATTTGCATCTCCCCCTTGATCATTGCCATCTTCTTGAGGTGGCTCATCTTCTTGATCTTCTTCTTCATCATCTTGAGCCTCATCCTCATATTGGGTTGGTGGAGATGCTTGCATGGAGGAGGATTGTTGATCTTGTGCTTGAATGGGCTCTTCGGATTCCTTAGGACACACATCCCCAATGGACATGTTCCTTAGCGCGACGCACGGAGCTTCTTCATCATCTAATTTTGCTATATGATCGTTTTGTTGTTTAATTAAAATCATGTGATCATGAATAGCATTAATGTCAACATCTCTACATCTAGTGCAAATAGAAACATGCTCAATGGTGGATGTAGAGGTTTTGCAAGTTTTTAGTTCAACAATCTTAGCATGTAAAATGTCATTTTCACTTCTAAGATCGGAAATGAAAGCTTGCAAACATCTAAGTCTTTAGCCTTAGCAATCAATTTTTCATTTTCAATTCTAAGGCTAGCGAGAGAGGCATTTAATTTTTCAATCTTAGCAATAGAAATAACATGATCATTTCTAAGATTGGCATATGAATCATCACAAATATTTGAATCAACCTTAGCAATTAATCTAGCATTTTCATTTCTAAGGTTGGCAATAACATCATGGCAAATGCTTAGCTCACTAATTAATTTTTCACATTTTTCCATCTCTAGAGCATAAGCATTCTTAACCTTAACATGCTTCTTATTTTCCTTAATTAGGAAGTCCTCTTGGCTATCCAAGAGATCATCCTTATCATGAATAGTGCTAATCAATTCATTTAACTTCTCCTTTTGTTGCATGTTAAGGTTGACAAAAAGAGTAAATAAATCATCCTCATTATCACTAGAATTAGCCTCATCACTAGAGGTGGCATATTTAGTGGAGGATTTAGATTTAACCTTTTTCTTTTTGCCGTCCTTTGCCATGAGGCACTTGTGGCCGACGTTGGGGAAGAGAAGTCCGTTGTTGACGGCGATGTTGGCGGCGTCCTCGTCGGAGGAGTCGGTGGAGCTCTCGTCGGAGTCCCACTCCCGGCAAACATGGGCATCGCCGCCCTTCTTCTTGTGGTATCTTTTCTTCTCCTTTCTTCTCCCCTTCTTGTCATCGCCCCTGTCACTGTCACTAGAAATAGGACATTTTGCTATAAAGTGACCGGGCTTACCACACTTGTAGCAAAACTTCTTGGAGCGGGGCTTGTAGTCCTTCCCCCTCCTTTGCTTGAGGATTTGTCGAAAGCTTTTGATGATTAAAGTCATCTCCTTATTGTCGAGCTTTGAGGCGTCGATGGGGAGCCTACTTGATGTAGACTCTTCCTTTTTCTCCTCTGTTGTCTTGAATGTGACGGGTTGTGCTTCGGGCGTGGAGGAGGTGCCTTGCTCGATGATTTTCTTTGAGCCTTTAATCATTAGCTCAAAGCTCACAAACTTCCCTATGACTTTCTCGGGGGACATTAGCTTGTATCTAGGATCACCTCGAATTAATTGAACTTGTGTAGGGTTAAGAAAAACGAGGGATCTTAGAATAACCTTGACCATCTCATGGTCATCCCATTTGGTGCTCCCGAGGTTGCGCACTTGGTTCACCAAGGTCTTCAAGCGGTTGTACATGGCTTGCGGATCCTCTCCTTGGTGAAGCATGAAGCGACCGAGCTCCCCCTCGATCGTCTCCCGCTTGGTGATCTTGGTCACCTCGTCTTCTTCGTGCGCGGTCTTGAGCACGTCCCAAATTTCCTTTGCGCTCTTCAACCCTTGCACCTTATTATACTCCTCTCGACTTAGAGAGGCGAGGAGTATAGTAGTGGCTTGGGAGTTGAAGTGATGAATTTGGGTCACTTCATCCGAATCATAGTCTTCATCCCCTACGGATGGTACCTGTACACCAAACTCAACAACGTTCCAAATGCTTGTGTGGAGTGAGGTTAGATGATGCCTCATTTTGTCACTCCACATATTATAATCTTCACCGTCAAAAATCGGTGGTTTGCCTAATGGGACGGAAAGTAAAGGAGTATGCTTTGAGATACGAGGGTAGCGTAGGGGAATCTTACTATACTTCTTGCGCTCATGGCGCTTAGAAGTTATGGACGGCGCGTCGGAGCCGGAGGTGGATGGCGATGAAGAATCGGTCTCATAGTAGACCACTTTCCTCATCTTCTTTTTCTTGTCGCCACTCCGATGCGACTTGTGTGAAGTGGATTCCTTCTCCTTCCCTTTGTTGCGGGACTCTCCCGATGGAGCCTTCCCGTGGCTTGTAGCGGGCTTGTCGCCGGTCACCATCTCCTTCTTGGCGTGATCTCCCGACATCACTTCGAGCGGTTAGGCTCTAATGAAGCACTGGGCTCTAATACCAATTGAAAGTCGCCTAGAGGGGGGTGAATAGGGCGAATCTGAAATTTACAAAGTTTAAGCACAACTACAAGCCGGGGTTAGCGTTAGAAATATAATCGAGTCCGAGAGAGAGGGTAAAAAACAAATCGCAAGCAAATAAGGAGTGAGACACAAGGATTTGTTTTACCGAGGTTCGGTTCTTGCAAACCTACTCCCCGTTGAGGTGGTCACGAAGATCGGGTCTCTTTCAACCCTTTCCCTCTCTCAAACGGTCACTTAGACCGAGTGAGCTTCTCTTCTCAATCACACGGGACACTAAGTCCCCGCAAGGACCACCACACAATTGGTGTCTATTGCCCTGGTTACAATTGAGTTGATCACAAGAAGAATGAGAAAGAAAAGAAGCAATCCAAGCGCAAGAGCTCAAATGAACACAAGTGTCGCTCTCTCTAGTCACTATTTGGTTTGGAGTGATTCCGGACTTGGGAGGGGATTTGATCTCTTTGGTTGTGTCTAGAATTGAATGCTATATCTCTTGTAATGTGTTGGAAGGTGTAAGACTTGGATGCAATGAATGGTGGGGTGGTTGGGGTATTTATAGCCCCAACCACCAAACTAGTCGTTTGATGGAGGCTGCTGTCGCATGGCGCACCGGACAGTCCGGTGCGCCAGCCACGTCACCCGGCCGTTAGGGTTCGACCGTTGGAGCTCTGACAGGTGGGGTCTTCTGGCTGTCCGGTGGTGCACCGGACAAGTACTGTAGACTGTCTGGTGCGCCTTCTGACGCTGCTCTGACTCTGGCGCGCACTGTAGCGCATTGAATGCGGTTGTAGTCGACCGTTGGCGCTGAAGTAGCCGTTGCTCCGCTGGCACACCGGACAGTCCGGTGAATTATAGCGGAGCGCCCTATGATTTTCCCGAAGGTGACGAGTTTGGAGCTGAGTTCCCTAGCACACCGGACACTGTCCGGTGCGCCAGACCAGGGCACGCTTCGGTTGTCTTTTGCTCTCTTTGTTTGAACCCTTTCTTGGTCATTCTATTGGTCAATTGTGAACCTTTGGCACCTATAAAACTTATAATCTAGAGCAAACTAGTTAGTCCAATTATTTGTGTTGGGCAATTCAACCACCAAAATCAATTAGGAAAAGGTGTAAGCCTATTTCCCTTTCAGGTTCCATGGGAAGGGCGGGGATTTCGTGGTGGACGCGAAGGCGGCTGCCACAGCGGGGAGGCGGGACGGGCATCACGAGCGGGGGCGCGCAGGAGCGAGACGTGTGGTCAGGCGGACATCAAGAGGCAGAACATGACGCACATGTGGACGCCAACAATAAGGACTTATAGAGTAGTAGGGATTGTTGGTACCTTCCTCTGTACTGACTGCAAAAGAGCTTTTCAATATGTACGATTGCTCTCAAAGGCTCTACAAGGAAATCTTTGAGTCAGCTATTCAGGCTACCCTATTTGCTACTGCCGAGCAATGTAGTGCTATTGTAACACTGAGGATGTTGTCCTATTTCTGTCTAACACGATAGAAAGCTACACATAGTGCAACGCTCCCACATACCACCACCTCGGGTCTCATACATTTCTCAGCCTTTTAGCTAAGGTGTAATATTTGTGCTTATCAGTTTAATATCTGATATGTGAACCATATGTTCACTCTGATATTAAATTTATTTTTTATTTTATGGATATTAAATATGTTTGTGTGCCGTCGCAACACATGGGCACTCATCTAGTATATTTCTAAAAAGAGAACATATCTGGTGCATATGGAAGATTGGTGCACATGATGTGTTAGAAAGTTAGGCATTTTTAGTTTTAATTTAATCCAGAAAATCAGTGCGATATATGTGATGACATGTATGTGTATGTGTGTATAACTACTCGCATAAGCAGTAAACAGCAATGAAACATGCACAAATACGAAGAACAGAGTGTACCCAGCGGAGGGACCGATGCTCAAGGCACCAGTGGCTCCATTCACACGAGACATCTCGTGTGTTTGTTCGATGTAGCCATACGAAGTCGGTGCAGGAAGATGTACGCAGTGCAGTCCCTCGAACGGTCGCCGGGAAGAAGAACAGCAGCACGCGTCAACTTGGGAAGGCGACGAACAGCAAGCTGTGGACGATCACGCGAGCAGTCGCGAAGACGCTCCCCAAAAATCTGATCGCCCGCACACCCGTGCAAGTGTATCTCTGCGGTCGGTGATTTCGGAGGCCTGCTCTCCCACTCTCTCTGTGCTCGCAGAAGATGGGACGGGAATGTGTTGTTTGCAATTCGCCTGAGATAATCCACATCTCTGGAAGAGCCCTCCCTCTCCATTCTTATAGGCGGTCAGAAGAAGGGAGAAGGACAACGGACAGAAACGGTCGCGCATTAGAGCTGGAAACTGACGACAGTAACTGACGTCCGTTACTAGCCATAAGATAGGAAACGGACGGTTATCATGACGGTCATCACTCCAGGCAAAATGCGCAACCGTTTGAAAGGAATATTCGGACCAAGGTCCGATGAAAGGAATATTCGGACCAAGGTCCGATCTACCACGAGCCACGAGCCACGGCCACGGCCACGGCCACGGCCCGGCCCGGCCGGCGGCGGCGCGCGCGCGCGCGCGTGTGGCAGTCCTTCATCCTTTTCTCAACTTCTCAATAGATGCACCAATGGTCCACCTATTTAAGTTGATTGATTTGTCCTTTGAACTTCCAATATGGTACTAAATAATTAGTACACCATAGCATTAAAGTGGGCCATTAGCATTGACTATTATTGAATATTAATTTGGGCCAAGCCCACATTAATCCAACAATCCCCACCAAATGCTAAGTCACACAAAAAGGCTCTCATCATCTCAAACGTTTGATATACTGGTGTTTCGATGGAGACTGTTAAGTTGAACATCCACCTAGAACTTAGACTACACTTGACCACAACTGCACAATGGACTAGGCCTTGAATTGGCAGTTTTGCGTGGAATGAGTTTCATCTAAACTCTTTACCAGTACTAGATTGCTGAACGCATCCCCTCTGGTTGGAGCATATAAGTCAAACTCCATAGCCTTTCATGGGTATCTAGAAACCACCCAGATCTCATAAACTGTGACTAGCAGTTAACCCATATAGGTATGTTCCTCTAAAGATGTTCTGTAGGACAACATCTTTGCTTCACAAAGCCACTTGGAACATATTAAGGTGTAAACACCAACCTACCTTACAGTAAGGAAAGATATGCATCTGAAATGAGCCTTATTAAGGGTCTTTCCTCTCAGTCTACCACTAGCTTGTTTCACCATTCTAATTCACGGGATCTCCGATCACATAGAACAGGTTACCACTATGATAAACTTTAGGTGGGTCTCATGCCCATCTCACTTGATGCACTATCTATCACACTACGTGATAGCCCCTTAGTAAATTGATCTGCCAGATTTTTAGACGTATGGACATAATCCAACGCTATTACTCCGGAGTTTCTCAATTTCCTGACAGATTTCAAACGCCTCTTTATGTGCCTTGTCGACTTCATATTATCCTTAGAACTGTTTATCTTAATTATCACAGTCTGATTATCACAGTTCATGGAAATAGCCGGCACAGGTTTTTCAACCACCGGTAAATCCATAAGGAGTTCACGAAGCCACTCAGCCTCAACTGAAGCGGTATCTAATGCTGTGAGTTCTGCTTCCATAGTCGACCTCGTTAAGATGGTCTGCTTGCAAGACTTCCATGAAACAGCACCACCTCCAAGTGAAAACACATATCCACTTGTGGCATATATCTCATCAGCATCAGATATCCAGTTTGCATCACAATAACCCTCCAGCACTGTTGGGTACCCGGTATAATGGATGCCTAAACTCATAGTACCCTTTAGATAGCGCAAAACTCTCTCAAGAGCACGCCAGTGATCATCTCCCGGATTTGAAACAAATCGACTAAGTTTGCTCACAGCAAATGAGATGTCAGGCCTCGTAGCGCTAGCTAAATACATGAGTGAACCAATTATTTGGGAATATCTCAATTGATCCCTAGCTATCCTTCGATTTTTCTTTAATAGCTTACTAGGATCATAAGGCGTTGGAGCAGGTTCACATTCGCTAAAACCAAAGCGACTCAAAACCTTTTCCACATAATGGGATTGCACAAGTGTGATCCCACCAATGCCTTCTCTCAGTAGCTTAATGTTAAGAATAACATCAGCTTCTCCCAAATCTTTCATTTCAAAATTATTAGATAGAAAGTCCTTTGTCTCTTTAATCACATCAAGACTCGTCCCCAAGATTAGAATGTCATCAACATATAGGCATAAAATTACTCCCTCGCCCCCACCATACCGATAGTATACACACTTGTCTGCTTCGTTCACAACAAAACCGGCAGATGTCAAAGTTTTATCGAACTTTTCATGCCATTGCTTAGGTGCTTGTTTTAGGCCATATAAAGATTTCAATAATTTACACACCATGCCTTCTTGACCATTTGCTACAAACCCAGCTGGCTGCTCCATGTAAATTTCCTCATCTAGCTCTCCATTTAGGAATGCTGTCTTAACATCCATTTGATGGACGAGTAGACCATGAGAGGCAGCCAAAGAAAGTAGCACACGAATTGTGGTCAATCGAGCCACAGGTGAATAAGTATCAAAGAAATCCTCACCTTCCTTCTGTGAATAGCCTTTAATTACAAGCCTCGCCTTGTACCTTTCAATAGTACCATCAGGCCTAAGTTTTTTCTTGAACACCCATTTGCTTCCAATGGGCTTACACCCATAAGGACGCTCAACTACCTCCCAAGTTGCATTAGACATAATAGAATCCATCTCACTCCTTATTGCTTCCTTCCAAAAGTCAGCATCAGGAGAGGAATATGCCTCTTCAATGGTACTTGGTGTGTCATCCACAAGATATACAATGTAATCATCACCAAAGGACTTTGCAATCCTTGGTCTCTTACTCTTTCGAGTTGATACATTGTCATTTTCCACATGATTATGTATATGGGATTCCTCAGTGTGTTCTACCGGAATAAAATGCTCATGGGGTATCGTTGGTTCATCATTAGACGTATCATGTGTAGCTTTCATGGGAAATTCGTCCTCAAAAAACGTAGCATCTCTGGACTCCATAATTGTACCAACCAACATGTCCGGTACTCCAGAGTTTATAATTAAAAACCTATATCCAATGCTGTGGAAAGCATACCCAAGGAAAACACAATCAACAGTTTTCGGTCCTAATTTGCGCTTCTTGTTAATTGGCACATTTACTTTAGCCAAACAACCCCAGGTGCGCAAATAGGAGATATTTAATTTCTTCTTTTCCCATTCCTCGAATGGTGTGATTTCTTTGTTCTTTGTGGGAACTTTATTCAGGACATGACACGCCGTCAAGATCGCCTCACCCCACCATTCCTTAGATAGCCTTGAAGTCTCTAACATGGCGTTAACCAAATCAGTTAGAGTACGGTTCTTTCTTTCAGCAACCCCATTGGATTGTGGTGAGTATGGCGGTGTCCTCTCATGAATAATACCATGTTCCACACAAAAATCAGAAAAATCACCCGAAAAATATTCTCCACCACGATCAGACCTTAACCGTTTAATTTTCCTCTCGAGTTGATTTTCAACTTCAGCTTTGTAGGTCTTAAAATAATGCAAAGCTTCATCTTTTGATTTTAAGAGATACACATAACAAAATCTAGTAGAGTCATCGATAAAAGTAATAAAATATCGCTTGCCTCCTTTAGTCAATATTCCGTTCATCTCACATAAATCGGAATGTATTAAGTCTAGTGGTGCCAAATTCCTCGCCTCCGCAGCCTTGTGAGGCTTGCGAGGTTGCTTAGATTGCACGCACACCTGGCACTTAGAACCTTTGACTAAATCAAATTTCGGGATTAAATTTAAATCTGCTAACCGCGAAACACAACCAAAATTGATATGACAAAGTCGTGAATGCCAAATATACGACTCATTCGAAACAACATTGTTCACAGACTTATTACACGCATCATGCAAAGATAAGCGGAACAAGCCTCCGCTGTCATAGCCTTTTCCAACAAACGTTCCATACTTAGACAGTATACATTTATTAGACTCAAAGACAATTTTGTAGCCATCTCGACACAATTGAGAGCCACTAACTAGATTCTTTTTGATGGAGGGGACATGCTGCACGTTCTTCAATAGCACCGTCTTTCCCGAAGTAAACTTCAGAATGACTGTACCAACACCAAGAACACGCGCATGTGATCCGTTCCCCATCAGCAAGGCTCCAGTCCCTTTGCACTGATAAGAAGAAAATAAAGAAATATCAGCACACACATGAATATTAGCACCGGTATCAGCCCACCACTCAGGGGATTGACACACTGAAAGAACAGTAGGTAAAAGATTACCATACCCCGATGTTCCTTCTGCAGTCTCGCTAACAACCATGTTTACTGTTTTCTTCTCTTGAGCTGGTTTTTTCTCTTGCTTAAATTTGCTGTCTGGACAAGCGCTTGCCCAATGATCAGTACTCCCGCAAACAAAGCAACCAGCTCCTTTGTTCTTCTTTTTGAACGAGGCTGCCTGCTTGGGCTTCGTGGCATTCTGTTGCTTGTTCTTCTTTTTATTATTATGTGATGCATTGGAGTTCTTCTTTTGTACCATATTGGCACTAGAAGTCTCAACTCCTTTTCCACGAGTGTCTTTTGCTCTCGCCCTCTCCTCAACATCAAGAGAACCAATAAGCTCAGCCACGCTAAACTCTTGTCTCTTATGTTTTAGAGTGGTAGCAAAGTCCGTCCAAGAAGGTGGCAGTTTAGCGATAATACCGCCGGCCACGAACTTGTCAGGCAAGACACATGGGAATTGTTCGAGTTCTTTAGCCAGTGCCTGTATTTCATGAGCCTGTTCAACTACAGGACGGTTTTCCACCATCTTATAGTCAAATAGCTGCTCCATGATGTACAGCTCGCTACCAGCATCAGAAACACCAAACTTCTCATCTAATGCATCCCATAACTCTTTTGCAGATGTGCACGTTAGATAAGAATCAACATACTTGTTGGCAAGAGCGCCAATCACGGCGCCTCGAAACAGGTTATCGGCAACGTCGAACATTTTCTCCTCTTCAGGAGTGAACTGTTCGGGTTTCCCCTGTGCGGCGTGATAGCAGTTCATTGCGGTCAACCACAGTATCATCTTACTACGCCATCTCTTGTAAAACGTCCCATCAAAAGGTTCACTTGGTTTTAACGCAGCAGCAAAACCACTAACAGAAAAATGCCTAATATCAGATTTTTGGATTGTTAGAAAGTTAGGCATTTTTAGTTTTAATTTAATCCAGAAAATCAGTGCGATATATGTGATGACATGTATGTGTATGTGTGTATAACTACTCGCATAAGCAGTAAACAGCAATGAAACATGCACAAATACGAAGAACAGAGTGTACCCAGCGGAGGGACCGATGCTTAAGGCACCAGTGGCTCCATTCACACGAGACATCTCGTGTGTTTGTTCGATGTAGCCGAACGAAGTCGGTGCAGGAAGATGTACGCAGTGCAGTCCCTCGAACGGTCGCCGGGAAGAAGAACAGCAGCACGCGTCAACTTGGGAAGGCGACGAACAGCAAGCTGTGGACGATCACGCGAGCAGTCGCGAAGACGCTCCCCAAAAATCTGATCGCCCGCACACCCGTGCAAGTGTATCTCTGCGGTCGGTGATTTCGGAGGCCTGCTCTCCCACTCTCTCTGTGCTCGCAGAAGATGGGACGGGAATGTGTTGTTTGCAATTCGCCTGAGATAATCCACATCTCTGGAAGAGCCCTCCCTCTCCATTCTTATAGGCGGTCAGAAGAAGGGAGAAGGACAACGGACAGAAACGGTCGCGCATTAGAGCTGGAAACTGACGACAGTAACTGACGTCCGTTACTAGCCATAAGATAGGAAACGGACGGTTATCATGACGGTCATCACTCCAGGCAAAATGCGCAACCGTTTGAAAAGAATATTCGGACCAAGGTCCGATCTACCACGAGCCACGACAGAAACGGTCGCGCATTAGAGCGTCCGTTACTAGCCATAAGATAGGAAACGGACGGTTATCATGACGGCGTTTGAAAGGAATATTCGGACCAAGGTCCGATCTACCACGAGCCACGGCCCGGCCGGCGGCGGCGGCGGCGCGCGCGCGCGTGTGGCAGTCCTTCATCCTTTTCTCAACTTCTCAATAGATGCACCAATGGTCCACCTATTTAAGTTGATTGATTTGTCCTTTGAACTTCCAATATGGTACTAAATAATTAGTACACCATAGCATTAAAGTGGGCCATTAGCATTGACTATTATTGAATATTAATTTGGGCCAAGCCCACATTAATCCAACATGATGCACATATTAAATCATCACCAGATCTAACGTCTCTAGTTGTTTGGTATATTTTGCTAAGTACACCCTCCAACGTGGTGGTGTGTAGTGGTGGAAGGTGTTATTTGTAAATTGAATGATCAATTATTGACGTTAGATCTAAAATAAGTGGTGATAATTTAATATGTGCACCATGTGCACCAATATTTTATGTGCATCAGATATGTCATCTTCTAAAAAAACAAAGAAAAAGTTGATAGATTGAAATGAGAACATACGTTCCATATAGCGTCATAGACTCTGGAATGTCTTGAATGTTGCAATCAGAGGAAGCATGTATTGGCATCAGGCCATACCTAATATGATTCCTGTAACTTTGTGAGGATTTAGCAGATCCCAAAAAAAATGCATCTCACTCTCGTAGCAGCAACAAGTGGATTTGTGCATCCAACATAATCTACAATAGCGACGCTCGCAAAGAACTACACCGTAGACATCACTAACTTAGGCTGACTCTTGATCCATAATGTTGGGAAGAAGTTGGAGCAAACACATGTGAAAAGGTGAGTTCATGCTTGTGTTGGCTTATCATATTGAGTTTGACGTTCTAGTTCCATGCATGATGCGCACACTGTACCGGATCAACACGAGCATGAACTGATATGGACCGTGCTTGTGCATGCACCGGGCTTTATCGTGCTCGATACCGGGCCACCCAATGGGCCCGGCCTTCCTAGACGTCACTAGCTGGCCGGAACAATAGAATATCATCGCCTTTTAAACCGCCGAACTTGATCTACCGCAGCTTCCACAGCCTCAGAAATAGGGATGGCAGTGGGTAAGGTACCCAGTGGGCACACGAAGTCATACCCATACTCACTAGGAAAAAATTGACCTATACCCATACCCACTATACCCATCATAGGTACAAAATTACGTCATACACATACCCACCATGGGTAGCAGGTACCCATTGGGTATCCATACTCATTAACATTACGATAGACATGATCATTTGAATCGCAAAAATAAGTACCAGCATAACAAATGTATCGAACCCAACATAATTTTATCACAGGTTCAATAATATTAAACATTAAATGGCAACATCATGCCTTCAAATCACACAAAACATAGCATTGATTC
This sequence comes from Zea mays, assembly GCF_902167145.1. Lineage (NCBI taxonomy): Eukaryota > Viridiplantae > Streptophyta > Magnoliopsida > Poales > Poaceae > Zea > Zea mays. Next base: position 173,288,720 of record NC_050102.1, read on the forward strand.
TACAAAACTGTGGACAAAATCATGCCTTCAAATCTAATTGTTGAGACATATAAATCCAGACCTACGTGTCATATATTAGCAGGTTCCCCATCGGGTAGCGGGTATGGGACAACAGAGAACATACCCACGCCCACCATACCCGATGGGCATAACAAACGACCCAATAAAATACCCATGAGTATCAAAATCCGCCATACCCGTGCCCTAATAGGGTTTTTACCCATCGGGTTTCGGGTACCCATTGTCATCCTTACTCAGAAAGCCAGAGCTGAAAAGCCAGACTACTGTGCAAGCGAGGCTTCTAGACTGTTAGATCATGATTCAACTGTAGATATAGATGAGGTTTGTTAGGTTTTTTTAATAAACCTATGTGAGATGGTGGTGCGGAGATTGAAGTGTTAAATGTAGTATGCAGTTAGATTATAGTTTAAGAGACCTCGTTTACATCGTCGGCTGTACTGTAAATACTACTAGATTCGGATATCAGTCGCCACTCGCCCCGGGCCGCGATCCCTTGGGCCGAACCTCATTTCCTTCCAATTTCCACACCGGGGTCAGCGCGCGCAATGGCCCACTTGTCGCCCAAGCGACACGCGGGTCGCGGGCGCTCGACACAAGCGGACCTCAGGCGGCGGTAGCATAGCAGCAGCAGACCAACGCTGGCCGTGGAAATGGACCGCAGACAAGATGACTGACCGACTGGTTTCGTTGGTCACGGTAGCAAGCAGACGCTAGCTGTGACGTGACCAGTGGAATCAAACATGGGTGCGCAGCCAATGGAAAGAGTTCTTTCCGTGTGGCCTGGTCTGGTCATGTGGCCTCGCCGTCGCCGCGTAGAAATAGAATACTAGAATAGAATAGTGCGTGCAATCTCTCATACTGTTCCAGCTGCCGGGGCTCGCTCGACGGATATCACAGTGCGGCCGCCCGTCCGCCGGTTGACCGACCCCGCGCCACCGGTTTGTTGGTTGGTTGGCGGGTTTGCACTGACTGACTGGCACACCGGACGTGTTGCTCTGCGCGCCGCCTGCCTTGTTGCGCCCCCGGGTCAGGGTCACACCATCCAGCCCCGCCACCGGCTGCAAAGCTTGCCGTGCTCGTCTCGTCTACTACTCTTTTAGCTCCGCGACGCGGGACGACTGCGGTTGTCCGCGGCCGCTGCTTGCTGGATACTAGGTCTTAGCTGTTGCCTTGCCGTCACCAGGGACAGAAAGATTACGCGTACGTATCGGGCTCGAGAGGCCGGCACGAAAAGCGATTTTTGTCATCTAGTATGTAATAAGAACAAGTATAACAAGAGGCCATACAAGATTATAAAATGTTGAGGTGTACGAAATAGAGGAGGAGAGAGAAGAGAATCAGACGGTAAACTTGCGTTCGACTTAGACAAAAAAATCAAAAAGGTTTGTGAGAGAGATAAGTAGAGTTATGTATTAATACTGAAGAGCTAACTGATATATAAATAGGCTAAATAGCAAGCTACGTACAACGATACTTGCAGTCGTCTCTGTTATTAAACTTGCTCTAATTAATATAAAGAGATTGGAGTGAGCTAGCGGAGCACTGTGGGCTAGTCTGTGAGAACCTACCAACATGACAGTCAGACAGGGATGGCTCCTGTGAGCTAGTCGATCAAAAAAAAAAAAGAGTAAAACCTTAACCCGGAAGGAAGCAATCCAACTATCTACATCCACCATCTCCATCCAAAGGCCCGCAGTTCAGTTGAAACCGATGACGCAGCTGTCACTTGGCACTCCCCTACCCCTAGTATAGCAAAGCTCCGCATGATCCGATCCCATCGCATCCCACACGCGACACACCCGGCCGAAAGACCGCCCTGTCTCTTCCTGCATGCGTAAGTCTGCATCCCCGGTCAGTCAGACACGGCGCGCCCGCCAGAAACCTCACACCGCCATCGCCATCGCATAAACTAGGCGAGAAGAGAGAGGGGAAAGTTGCTTCTCTCTCTGACCCGCCCACTCCCTCCTTCCCTGCTCCGGTCGCACTCCGTAGTTCCTCCGCGCACTTACGTACAGCAGACAGACACGAGATCGAGTGGTACAGGGCCCGCCAGAAACCTCACGAGCTAGCTGGGTTCCTGCCGCGCCGCCGATCCACGCATGGCGCCGCCGCCGCTCCTGCCCGCGCGCTTCGTCGCCGCCTCCGTCGCGCTGCTCGCCGTCGCCTTCTCCTCCTCTCTAACGCGTCCGTCAGGTCAGACCAGTGCGCCGCGCGCACCTCCGCCTCCAAACCCTGCCATCTCCTGTCCTCGTCGGATGATTCTTGTGATGTTCAGATATATCTCCCTCGTATAATCTCAATCACACATAAAACAAAGCTTCCTTTCGTACCATACCATTACCATGAATGCTGCTGCATGAAACTTTTTTTTTTTTGCCTGCAGGTGCATACGATCCGCTCGATCCGAACGGGAACATAACAATCAAGTGGGACGTGATACAGTGGACTGCGGATGGCTATGTGGTGAGTGAACGGGTTAATTAATTCGCCACTATCTGACGACGGACACCTTCTGATCGAAACGCCCTGCTTCTTCGTTCCCCTCCCCTCCCATGCCCGTGCCCAGGCCGTCGTTTCGCTATACAACTACCAGCAGTACCGCCACATCCAGGCGCCGCCGGGGTGGAGGCTAGGCTGGGTGTGGGCGAAGAAGGAGGTGATCTGGGCGATGACCGGCGGCCAGGCCACCGAGCAGGGCGACTGCTCCAGGTTCAAGGCCAGCGTCCTCCCCCACTGCTGCAGGAGGGACCCGGAGGTGGTGGACCTGCTGCCCGGGACTCCCTACAACACGCAGACCGCCAACTGCTGCAGGGGAGGAGTGCTCGCCTCGTGGGCGCAGGACCCTAGCGACGCCGTCGCCTCGTTCCAGGTCAGCGTTGGGCAGGCTGGGTCCACCAACAGGACCGTCAAGGTGCCCAGGAACTTCACCCTGCTGGCGCCTGGTCCCGGGTACACCTGCGGAGCCGCCAAGCTTGTCAAGCCTACCAAGTTCATGTCTCAGGATGGCAGGAGATCAACTCAAGCGCACAGTACGTAAGATGATTAACCTCAAGCCTACCAAATTCATGCATTGACGATCGACTTGTTTAATTTCTTCGCGCAGTGACCTGGAACGTGACGTGCACGTACTCCCAGTTCCTTGCCCAGAGATCTCCAACCTGCTGTGTCTCGCTCTCGTCGTTCTACAACGACACCATTGTTAGCTGCCCAGCATGCTCCTGCGGCTGCCAGAACAACAACAGCAGTAGCACCGCCGCGCCAGGAAGCTGCGTAGAGTAAGTTTAATTTGCATCCACAGATCGAACTCAGCTTCGATCGACACAAACACACACACGCACGCACGCACGCACACCATTTTCATCATGTTCAGTTATGTGAATACTGCTGGACTCGATGCGTGTTGTCCGCCTGCCTGTCCTTGGACAGGGGTAGTAGAAGGTCGCCCTATCTGGCTTCCGTCGTCAACGATCCTAGCAAGAACAGCTTGGCGCCGCTAGTCCAGTGCACCTCACACATGTGCCCGGTAAGGGTGCACTGGCACGTCAAGGTCAGCTACAAGGAGTACTGGAGGGTGAAGATCACGGTCACCAACTTCAACTACCGGATGAACTACTCGCAGTGGAACCTGGTCGCGCAGCACCCCAACTTCGACAACCTCACCACCATTTTCAGCTTCAACTACAGACCTCTCAACCCCTACGGAGTGATCAGTGAGATCGAGCACCACCACCTGGTCCTGGACCTCGTTCGCCCCCACTGAAGAAATTCAATCTTTTCTTTCTCTTTTTTTTTCCGCGCGCGTGCAGACGACACGGCGATGCTATGGGGCATCAAGTACTACAACGATCTGCTCATGACGGCCGGGCCAGACGGGAACGTGCAGTCCGAGCTTCTGTTCCGGAAGGAGCCGTCCACGTTCACCTTCCACAAAGGATGGGCCTTCCCCAGGCGAGTCTACTTCAACGGAGACAACTGCGTGATGCCGCCGCCGGACGCCTACCCGTGGCTGCCCAACGCCGCCTCGCCGCGGCTGTCGCCTTCGCTTCTCCTCCCGCTCGTTGCGGCTGCTTGGACAGCATTCGCAGTCCTTTCGTGATGGGCCCATATGCGTAGGGAAGGCAAGGCAAGGCACACAATGTCCCATGACAAGTTCTGACCTGATTCAGCGTTGTTGCTTGCTGCTGATCATTAGTCGATCTGTTGCGAAGTTTTATTTGGTGTCTTGAATCTTGATTCAGGAACAGGTTCAGATGTGCATTCACGTACTACCAAGCATGTACATTCCCAATACTTGTAAATTTCTGCAAAGACTGACTGGCAAGTGACAGTAGAAATAATCTGTTTCTCTCTCCGCATCATGGAAAGTTTCGTGCTCAAATACCATCGGCAGTTTCACAAACAAGAAGGTTGTGGATGCATATCAACAGTTTGAGTACGCATACCAACAGTTTCCGGCCTTAATGGCATTTCAGTGATTCATAACCGCCCTCGTCACTAGAAGGGGTTGCACAATTTTATCTGACGAGAGATGCACATGTTAATTTTCCTTGCAAAATCATGGCTTGTCCATCTACACTGAAAGAAAAACATCCAAAGTTCCAAACCATTCCTGAAACCCAAACCGAGGTCTCTGGTCTCTCTATCTACAGAAGAAAGCAACGTCTTTTTTCCATTCCCCTGTGCCGGTCCTAGCACTAGGTCGATCGATGTCCCGTGTTTTCTCATGCCACGATCATGCCCAAGAGCACCACGACGGCCGCTGCCGCTGCGCCGCCCAGCGACGCCGCGGCTGTCGGCGGCGCGGAGTTGGGCAAGTAGGGGTAGGCGTCCGGCGGCGGCATCTGGCACTCGTCGCCGTTGAAGTAGACCTTGCGCGGGAAGGCCCAGCCCTGCCTGAAGGTGAAGGTGCTGGCGTCCTTGCGCATGAGCACCTCCGACTGCACGTTCCCGTACGGCCCCGCCTGCATCAGGTGGTCGTTGAAGTACTTGAGCCCGTAGAACATGGCCGTGTCATCTGCACGCACGACACGAAGAGAACCAACATCATCAGGCGTGGTCGCGTTGAAGAGTCGCGTGATACGATCGATCACGGAGAGAGAGAAGAGAAAGAGAAAGAGAGTTACTGATGGATCCATAGGAGACGACGGGCTTGTAGCCGAAGCTGAAGACCTCGGTGATGTTGTCGAGGTTGGGGTGCTGCGCGACGAGCGTCCACTGCGTGTAGTTCATGTGGTAGTTGAAGTTGGTGATGGCGATCTTGGCGCGCCAGTACTCCTTGTAGTTGAGCTTGACGTGCCAGTGCACGCGCACGGGGCACATGTGCGTCGTGCACTGCAGCAGCGGCGCCTCCTTGTCCCGGTGCTGCCCGCGCACCGCCGCCGCCGTGTGCGCGTGCTTCCCCGTCACCGCCAGCCGCTTCGAGTCGCCCCTGCAGCCCATACACACGCACGTCGTTAGAACTAGGACCGACGGCGGGCGAGGTCAGGAGGCTGCTTGTGCAGGGCCGGAGATGGCGGTGGCCGAGATCATCAACGTACTGGACGCAGGTCTTGTGCTCGCAGCCGCAGGCGCACTTGGCGCAGGGCACGATGGTGTCGTTGTAGAAGGAGGAGAAGGAGACGCAGCAGGAGGGGTACTTGGACGCCAGGTGCTGCGAGTAGGTGCACGTCACGTTCCACGTCACTGCATGCAAGCATATCGTCACAGGCTGGAGTTGAAGATAGATAGTGAAAACCATATAGGACTATAGTAGAACGCGAACTCGAACGCACTGAGGGCTTGTGTCTTGCGTCGGCGGTCGGGCGTGAGGAAGACGGTGGAGGGGACGACCTTGCCGGGGCCGCAGGTGTATCCTGGCCCCGGCCCCAGCAGCGTGAAGTTCTTGGGCACCTTGACGGTGCGGTTGGTGGTGCCGGCCTGGCCGACGCTGACCTGGAACGCGGCGACGGCGGTGGCCGGGTCCTGGCCGTAGGCGCTGACGACGCCGCCGCGGCAGCAGTTGGCGATCTGCTGGTTGTAGGGCACGCCGGGGAGCAGGTCGACGACGGCCGGGGTGCGCTTGCAGCAGTGCGGGATGTTGGCCTTGAAGCGGGAGCAGTCGCCCTGCTCCGTGGCCTGCGCGCCCACCATGGACCAGATCACCTCCCGCTTCGCCCACGTCCACCCCACCGTCCACCCCGGCGCCGTGATCTGCCGGTACGTCTGGAAGTTGTTGATGGTCACCACCGCCTGCATTGCATATACGTCTGGTTTTAGCATGATGACGATGGCACATAGGAGCAAGCATGGGCAGCAGGAATAGAGAAGAAGAGCTAGGGGGCAGGCTCGCGGTGGGAGCACTCACGACATAGCCGTCGGGCGTCCACGACATGATGTCCCACTTGATGGTAATGTTCCCGTTCGGGTCCAACGGGTCGTAAGCCACTGCGTAGAACGAACAACCGGCAGACGCCTTGAGCTCGTTAGATTCATTCATCAACGGACAGCACGCACGCACGCACGCACACGAACTGAACCATTGGAGACAGGATGACGCCCAGGAAGTAGGAACCGACCGACCTGCGACGGAGAGCGCGGCGGCGACGGCGAGGGCCAGGAGCAGCACGGAGCGGCGGGGCTCCATCGCTGCCGGCGAGTGCGCGACGAGAACAACACACACCACCGCGCCTGCACTGGCTTGGCCTTGGCTAGCAGTATCGGGCGTGCATGCACTGGGCGGTCGAGTAGCGGCGCGGACACGCACGGGCCTTTAACGCAAAGAAAGGGCACGGGCCGGTTCCGCTTCCGCAGAGCAGCAGCACGCTTGCTTGCTTGCTTGATAGCCAACGGCGGCGCCGGCCGCGATGGTAAGGCGCCACCAACCTCTGCCTCCTGTCCTGCCACCGTTGGTTGGGTTGGGTTCCTTCTCGGTAACTCATCGACCAAACCCCGGGCGCGGGCGTGCCTCTCCAGTGTGTCTACCGGTGGCTGCCTCGCTCGTACCAGTTGGGGTTGCTTGCGCCGTAGTTTCTCCCTGCCGAAGCAACGTGGTTGGGTTGGTGACCATACACGATACATACTGCGCTCGTGTCCCGTGCCCCCGAGGAGGAGTTCAGTTGTAGTGGGAGCAGGAGGGAAAAAGGAAAAGGGCACGGAGCGATGGCCGTCGCAACGGCCGCGTTCAGGTCTGCCGATGGCGACGCCCAAACACCTGTGCCTTCTTTGTTTGCCCGAGTCCGGTGCCCGGCCGCTGTCGCCGCGCGACTTCTCGTGATCGGTGGTATTGTATTCGGCTATATATACGTCGGCAATGTGAAGCTCATGTTTCCGTCAAGTACGACGATTTACCAAGAGTTTGACTGTTCGGTTTCTTCTTGTTCGCCTTGCAGCGACACTAGGACTGAAGCGCGGTTTGCTCTCAGCTGAACTACAAACTTTTGGGGGTCTAGGGATGAGGACGAGCTTTAAATTTTACACTATAAAATTTAAAGATCAATCTCTAATTCTAATTATTTTCAAACTAAAAATTATTTAGAGTCCTAACAAATTATAAATAAACATTTGAATCAGGATCCGTTACCACAGCACTAGTCCTTGGTCGATTAGCTTACCCACCGAGATGGGCAGTTTACGTACCGTACTAATTGCGGCAACAAAGGTCCCTGCCCTGACTGACAAGACCCTGCTTAACAGCAGCCTCGAAGGTACACCAGGCCACCCGAGGCTCAGACACAGTGGCAACAAAACAAAAAAACTGCAGCAAGACTTGGCGCAGTTGAACGACTCGACTAATAAGACCACAAAAAAGACGTCCGTTTAGAGGCCAGCCAGAGGCACAACCACACAAGCGTTCTCACGTGCATTACATTGCACAACACGAATGCTATAATATTGGGCAGTATACTACTGCTGTTGCTTCTACAAATACTACGTCATCTCGAGAAGTAGCCAAGCTGCCACGTTTCGGAAAAGGCTTAAGCCGCATACCATCTCTTTTGTCCTGTCGGTTATTGTATTGCTGACATGCATCACCAATTCCAGACCCCATCACAGCATCTGCAAGGCCGTGCAGGCAACAGTGGCATCAGCCAACCTGCAAGTTAGAACGAACAACTTAGCACATGAACACCGGTTGAGATGGTTCAGACAAGTCCAACGAACATCTCCAGGCACTAGTGCATAGTAGGATCCTAATTCATAAGGCCCGCATGATAGCAATGGAAAGAGAGGCGGGAAAGGCCAAAGTTGACATGGAAAGAGACAATAAAAGAACACTTGAAAGGATGGAATATAACCGAAGATGTGCATGAAAAATTGTTATCTATGCGCCCGAATCTTAACTTGTGGCTTTTGTTGGGTTTCAACTATAGCCTACCCAAGCTGACTTGTGGTTTCTGTTGGGTTTCAACTGTAGAGTGCCCCAAGTTGTTAGGGATTCAAGGCTTTGTTGTTGTTGTTCATAAAACATTAAAACCTAACAAGTAACTTTTTTCAATCAAACTACTAAAAAGCAAACATAACTTACAATGTGTTAAGTTATGAAGTGTTAATATTTCAAAACGCTGGCTCAACAATTGTAAAAAATGGACCTATATATAAAGCGTTAACATTTCATCCAAACTTACATCGCTTATTCAGTTGATCTTAATACAAATGGACCTCTATATAAATTATTGTTTAGTTACAAAGCAAGGTGAACTAACTTTTCCATCTTTTGGAAACCAGGCCAGCTATTATTGCACAAATATGCTTATGAAATCAGAACAAACTTTTCATTTTGCATTTGTATTCTAATTCAAAGGGAGTAGTAAAGGACCACACAAATGATTATAGGGCAAACTTATTGATCAGAAAATCATGCCTCACCTAACTTTGTAGCTTATACATAATTAGTAAACTTGTTCGTGATCAATAACAGTGTAGCAGAAGTTGCAGATGTTACACAGTAGGATTCTCATGGAACTAACAAGCTCCACACAGATCGTATCAACCGATTCGTTCAGCATGTGAGTCATGACATAGAAGTGTTCCTAAAACATCAACATGGATGCAAGGAAGTGAAAACTAAATAAGCTACCAGCACCAGAACAGCATCCCAGAGAGCACACAGAAAATTAAAATAAACTACGAAGGAGTGAAATATGGATATTGGCCCTTCACATCATGAAATGGCACTGTCCTGGATTTCGGCACTAGGTAGTTAAAAACGATAATCCAGTACAAATCCAAGTACAGACTTTTAAAAAGGAACAGTAACAAAAGGGGAATGAGCCAATAAACCCTGGCAGGTGAGAAAAATCACATGTCCATCAATGGATCTACTTATACTCAAACGATGGCACCGCCACGCTGGGCTCCTAATAAGTCTCTGAAGTACCAGTCTCGCAGCAGCTATTTCTATTGGTGACTCAACTCTTCTACTTTCCGTTTCATGAATAAGCTACTAAGGGACTGTTTGGTTCGCTGACTCACTTGACACAATTTGATATACCTAAGTTAGTCAGGTTTAACCGAGTTAGGCATGTGTTTGGTTTGTAGCCACATTTGTGGCAAGATTTTTCTCCTAGTGCGTAGGTCCCACTTATCAATGACTTGGAGAAGTGTGGCAATATTACCTTAGGCCTGCCAAGATGTTGCACAGAATTTGAGCGCCTAACCTTAGGCAAGTGTGGCAGAAAATGTGACAATTTTTGACATCTTAAGTATACAATCAAACAGGCCCTAAACCACTGACCACTAGGAGATGTCTCCATAGGTATGATTGCTTCAGCATCAACTGGCATAGATCAGTTGGATCATCAACTGACATAGATAGGATCAGGCTGAGAGCATTGCTTCATGATAATTGCCCCATTTAAGAGAGAAAACAAAATTTCTCCATGCATGGATGGACAAATGACTGAGCAAATCCCCAATGTAAAGAAAGGATGCCACCAGTGGCCGCAACAGAAAGAATAGAGTTCCAGGGATCCTCCTGACGCACATACACGAGGGTACAATCACATATTGAGTACAGGCCTCCCCGACAGCAAAGCTGCTACCAATACGTGGTGCATTCATGCGCATAGCCTCCGGGCTACCAGTAAATCCTTGCAGAGATCATTGACAAAGTGGAAGAAAGAACCCCCAACAGCACCAATGACAAAGGCGGAACCTGTATCAGCAGCAAGGATGTGGTCTGGACAAGGGCATTCCCTATCCGTAAGAGACCCCGTAGTAGTTGCTGCTTGACATCCTAAAGGTCTGCTCCTTGTCGGCCGAGGAGCAAAACTGAGGCAAAGGGTCGACAATGCAATCGCACGCACCCATGCCCGCCCACTCGCGACCGCACGTCACGTTCTTCCAATAAGAAGCTATAACAATCTCTAGTTGGATACGGAATGGATTTGCAACAAAATGATCACAACGCCTAGCACAAGAAAAGGAACAGTTGCCGAACCCAAGCAATTTCTAACTTCCATGGCAACAACCCGAGCCCTAATGGGGTATAGGGCAATCAGGAACCCAATAATCGAATATATATATATGTCGCACCTTTTCTAAACCCGAACAGAACAGCAATTAACTACATGCATTGAGTAAAAACCGCACCTTTTCCTCACTTGTACTCGAACGATGGTATCGGACTGCTGGGCGTGTCGAAGCTCTCCAAGATCTCCGACTTGCCCGCGCTGGATTTCTTCTCTTCGTCCTTCCTGCCAATCAGTCCCCCGAACCACCCACCCGCGCCGCTGGAGCTCGCCACTTCCGGAGGTGCCACGACCGGCGGCGCCTGTGGCAGGCCCGGGAAAGGGTTGTCGCCCATGGCCGCGGTAAGGTTGGGATCCTCCGCGGGAAGCGGCGGGTTGGCGAGGACGCGGTTGAGCATAAGGCCGGCGCCCTCGATGAGGGCCAGAAGGACACCGCCCATGAGCGCGGACCGGCCCGCCGCCCCCATGCCCTGGCGCATAGAGAGAAACCCACCCGTGGCGGCGCCCGCGATAATGGAGTTCCAGGGATCCTCCTTCTGGCGCGCGTAGACCATGGCGCAGTCGAAGGTTGAGAAGAGGCCGCCCCATACGGCGAAGCTGCCCCCCACGCGCGGCGCGTTCATACGCACGGCCTGCGCGCCCCCGGACATGCGCATCCCGTTGGGGGAGTTGTAGATGCCCTTGATGAAGTGGAAGGCCGAGCCGCCGACGGCGCCCATCCCGAACGCGCCGCCGACGTCGTCCAGGATCCGGTCCGGGCATGGCTCCCGCGACGTCTCCGGCGTCCCCATGTTCCTCCCCTGGCGCTAATAACTCGGCTTCACCTACTCCTCTTCTCCGTCGACGTCGGCGGCGGCGGCGGCGGCGAGAGAGGAAACCCTAGCTCGGAGCTCGGGCCCTGGCGTGGGAAGCAAGTAGGGCGAAAGGGGAGGAACCGAGGAAGGGGGGAGATGCGATGCGCGGTGCAAAGCGTGGAGAAATTGCTTAGCTCGCCGCGGGTGCTGAGGGCTCCTTGCCCTATTTTTTGGGGTTATTGTGACAACACTCTCTCACTGTGTTTGGGTCCCGCACAAAGTGGGGTCTAGTGTCATTTACTGTTTACTTGTGTGCTTACGGACTAGAGCCGTAAAGGGGCAACAGGCGGTTGGAGATTTTTGTGGCGGCGACGGCGAGGTGGCTATCTTAACATGCCGTTGGGCCGAGGCGGAGATCATCCACAATAACCCGATGAATTTTGGCCTGTTAAAGGCTCATGTCTTGGGCTGGACAAAGGCTAGTCAGGGCATCATGCATCTAGAGTTTCCGCCCAATACACACACATTCTAGTTCCAGTAGTGTTGACGCTTTTTCGGAGCGCCAAATAATCAAGAAAAACCGGCAGCGGTGCTTTCTGGTCAGGCGCGGACGGTCCGCGGCACGGAGCCGGACGGTCCGCGACCTGACGCGAGGCGGCGGTGCTCTCTGGTCAGGCGCGGACGGTCCGCGGCCTGGGGCCGGACGGTCCACGACCTGGTGCAGGAGCTTGGGTCCTCTGCCTGACGGCCGGACGGTCCGCGCGTGCGCAGGGGCGGCGGAAGTCGCCGGCGGCGGCCTGGATCTCGCTCCCGGGAGGGACCCCGTCGGGGGGGGGGAGAGATCTTAGGGGTTGTCTAGGCTCGGGCCGGCCGACCTAGACTCCTCCAATCGGCGTAGAGTCGAAGAGAGGCGAAGAATTTGGGAATTGAGAGGCTAAACCTAAACTAGACTAGAACTACTCCTAGAATAAAATGCGAATAGAAGTTGTATTGATTCGATTGTTGATTACAAATCGGTTGTAGACTTCTCTTTATATAGAGGAGGGGGGCTGGACCCTTTACACGACTGGATTCCGGGTTAATTCCGCAAATCTAGCCAACAAACATAGCACAAAACTCGGAACCCTAAACTGCTCTGCGCATGCGCGGACCGTCCGGCCCACAGGCGCGGACTGTCCGGTCGCTCAATATGGTGCTCAACATATGCCCCCTGCCTTTTGGTGGAGCTGAGCAAACCAAAAGCAACTAACTCGATGTGATTACATCGGTTCTCTTAGGCATCCTGCCACATACTAGGATGGTATTGTTTGAGGAAACGCCCATTCAAAGCCTTAGGCAAGTCCTTGCCTTGTAATGTTTGTAGCAAATAGGCGTTGTTAGACATCACCTGTTTTACTTTATAAGGGCCTTCCCAGCTTGGTGACCATTTCCCGAACTTCCGGTCTTTATTCCTTAGAGGCAGAATGGTCTTCCATACCAGGTCCCCTACTTGAAATGATTTTGCTTTGACCTTCTTGTTGTAGGCCCTCGCTACCATGATTTTGTCCTTTTCTATTGCTCCCAAAGCCAGGCCTGGGCAAAAAGAACCGGAACCGAGGAACCGAACCGAAATAACCGAGAACCGGAACCGAACTAACCGAACCGAAGGAACCGTTATGAAATTCGGTTCTGGTTTTTTGAGAACCGAAATAAATGAGATATTTTCGGTTCTGCACTCCAAAGAACCGAAAAAACCGAAAGAACCGAAAAACCCAAAAGTATTAGATTCAATTTGTTACATGTGTTTGTAACTTCGGATGTTGTGTTATCGACTTATGTTGAACCTCTAATCATCCATGTATTATCTATGAAATTATAGTCATTGTGCACTTGTCGTTGTTTGTGGGGAGATGTTGCTGAAATTTCTCACAAAAGTTGTCGTTATTCATAATTTTAGAGTGGCTGTTAAAGTTCGGTTAGAACCGAGGAACCGAACCGAAGAACCGAGAACCGAACTAGTCGGTTCTGATTTTTTTATCTTGCTATTTCGGTTCTAGTTTTTGAAGAACCGAATTTCTACAAGAACCGAGGAACCGAACCGAACCGAACCGAAGAACCGAATGCCCAGTCCTACCCAAAGCTATCATCCTTTTGTCAGTCACCTCATCAATATTATCCATCATTGAATCATAATAATCGGTAGCAGTTAGATCATTTTGTCTGGCGAACCTGATAGCATTCAAATTTATTTCCACAGGCAACACTGCTTCCTGCCCATAGACAAGCTCAAAAGGAGATACTTTAGTAGCCCTATGTTTAGATATTATATGAGCCCATAAAGCCTCAGACAAAATCTTATGCTAATGTTTAGGATTATCAGATATTTTCTTTTTTATCAAATTAATCAATGTCCTATTGCTAGACTCGGCCTGACCATTGGCCTGAGCATAATATGGAGATGAATTAAGCAGCTTAATTCTGTATAATTCAGCAAATTCACGTACCTCCTTTGACATAAAAGAAGTACCTTGATCTGTAGTTAAGGTCTGGGGAATGCCGAATCTATGAATGATATGCTCAGTTATAAACTCAATTACCTTCTTGTGTGTCATGTTCTTTAGAGCAACGACTTCAGTCCATTTGGTGAAGTAGTCAGTGGCAACTAACACAAACTGATGCCCCTTTGATGATGAAGGATGAATTTCTCCAATAAAGTCTAATCCCCATCCTCTGAACGGCCAAGGCTTGATGATAGGATGTAATTCGGCTGCAGGGATCAACTGTAGGTCGCCGAATTTTTGACACACTTGGCAACCCTTGTAGTACTTGAAACAATCAGCTATCATACTAGGCCAATAAAACCCAGACCTTCGCAACAACCACTTCATCTTTGGAGCTGATTGATGAGAACCACAAATTCTCTCATGTACTTCGGCCATGGCTAATGTAGCGTCATCTGGGCCCAAGCACTTAAGCAGGATGTCATTGACTGTTCAGCGGTAAAGTTCATCACTCATCAAAACATACTTGAAAGCTGTTCGCCGAATGTTCTTATCTGTCCTGATATTGGGATTTCGTAAATAATTAAGTATAGGTGTCCTCCAATCACTTGCATCGGCTTCATTGTCAGCCGAATTAATGAAAAGAACATTTCTGGTAACCCCGGACGGTCCTGCGTCATCACGCGGACGGTCCGCGACCTGGGAATTTGGCTTTGCACTGGTTATCAGATTTTCAGTTTTGTGAAACTTCCCTCTCTTTATCTGATAACCTGATGCATCTTGTGCCAAATCATTAGCTCTATGATTCTCAACTCTAGAGATATGCCGAATACTGAATTCGTCAAAAGAATGGATTATGCTCCAACATTTCTCAAGGTAACTATTTAGAGTACCATCAAAACATTGATATTCTTCTAACACTTGTTGGACAACCAGCTGAGAATCACCAAATACCATCACATGTTTTACTCCCATACTATTTAAAAGTTCTAAACCGAATAGGAGGGCCTCATATTCAGCTTGATTATTAGTGCAATAAGTTTTCAATCGGCTAGAGAAGTCAAAGGAGACATTACTTGGTGAAACAAGTACAATGTCAATTCCTTGCCCTTCATTGCAAACCGATCCATCAAAATATAAAGTCCAAGGATTAATAGTGAGGTATGACATGTCTAGTTCATGAATATCATTAACCCGATGTTCTACAATGAAATCCGCTACGACTTGGCCTTTCATAGATTTCAATGGTTCATAGGCCAAGTCATATTCTATTAGTGCATAAGCCCACTTACCAATTCTACCACTCATAATTGGGTTATGCAACATGTATTTGATCACACCGGCTTGACCAAAAACAGTGCAATGACTAGACAGCAAATAACATCTACATTTGGTGCATGCGTAAAACAAGCATAAGCATAACTTTTCAATAAAAGTGTACCTTGTTTCAGCATCCACCAACCTTCGGCTTAGATATGCCACCACATGCTCCTTCCCCTCAGTTTCTTGTGTCAGAACAGCCCCAATGACCTTATCCTCAGCTGCAATGTATAATCGAAATGGCACTCCTGCTTGTGGTGCTTTTAATACGGGAGCCGAAGATAAGTATTTTTTGATGAGATCAAATGCTTCTTGCTGTTCTGCCCCCCAAGCGAATTCGGCATCATTCTTAAGCCGAAGAATAGGGGTAAACGCATCAATCTTCCCGGCTAGGTTAGAAATAAACCTTCGTAAATAATTCACCTTGCCGAGGAACCTTTGTACCTCGACTTTACAGGTCGGAGGCCCCACATTCCGAATAGACTTGATTCGGTCAGGGTCTATCTCTATACCATGTTCATGTATGACAAATCCTAAAAACTTACCAGCCGACACTCCAAAAGCACATTTACGTGGGTTCATTTTCAAACCATACTGACGCATTTTATCAAAGGCCTTGCGCAAATCAGCTATATGAGAACTAAACTCAGCCGATTTGACTACAATATAATCAATGTAAACTTCCACAGTGTTTCCTAACAATTCATGGAAGATCAAATTCATAGCCCTCTGATAAGTAGCACCAGCATTTTTCAGACCAAATGTCATGACAACCCACTCAAATAAACCAATGAAGCCTGGACATATAAAGGCCGTTTTAGACGCATCTTCTTCGGCCATGAAAATCTGATTATATCCGGCATTACCATCAAGGAAGCTAATAATTCTATTTCCTGATGCATTATTGATTAATGTGTCGGCTATGGGCATGGGATATTCGTCTTTAGGAGTTGCTCTATTTAAATTGCGAAAATCAATGCATACTCTAAGTTTACCTGACTCCTTCTTCTCCATCGGCACAATATTGGAGACCCACTCTGCGTATCTGCAAGGTCTGATAAAATCAGCTTCTAGCAGCCGGTGGATTTCGTCCTTGATGCGTGGGAGAAGATCTGGACGAAATGTTCTAGCTCTCTGCTTGAAAGGTCTGAAACCAGATTTAATAGGCAGCCGATGCTCTACGATCTCTCGGCTTAATCCAGGCATCTCAGTATAATTCCAAGCAAAGCAATCTGAATATTCCTTCAATAGACCGATCATCTCATCTCTAGGATCGGTCTCCAGGGTCTTCTTTACAAAAGTCGGCCTTGGAGTTTTACCATCTCCTATGTCAATCTCCTCCAAAGGATCGGCCGATGTAAACCTCTGTCCTAGTTTATCAAGATCTCTGAAGTCCTCTATCATGTTCCCCACAGAGGAATTAGAAGATCTTTGTGTGACGGCGGACTCTCCGGTCTCGGGGACCGGATCATCCATAATACTGTCCTTTTGCTGTGATATATGTTCGGTCTTAAAGTCCGAACCCTTTTGTGAAAGACCAGACCATCCGGCCTTGGAGGCCGAACTGTCCGCGACCAGAGACTTATGACCTTTGTGTGTATTCATCATTTAAACTTTATTTTGAATTTAGCCGATTCTCCATCGGCTCTAGCATTACAGGAATGAAACCTTTCTTATCTATACTGATGAATTGATAATCAGAAAAATCTACTCCTGTGAGACATGTAGCAGTCTCATAAGTCCAGAGTACAGGGGCATCGGCCACAGCGATGCAGGCCAATACATCAGCATGTACTTGTTCTCTATCATCGCATACCCATTGTATCAGCATTTGATGTAATGTAGAAGGTATACATTGATTGGCGTGAATCCAATCTCTGCCTAGGATTAAACTGTAATTTCCTTCTACATCAGTGACGAAGAATGCAGCAGCAAGGGTCTTAGTCCCGATGGTTAATTCAACGGACGTGACTCCCCTGGCTTTGATCGAACTATCAGTTCCAACACCGCTGAGGGTCATGTTGGTCTTGACAAGTTCGTTATCTTGTTTACCTAATTTTCTGTACAATGAATAAGGCATTAGATTTACAGCCGCCCCTCCATCTACTAACATCCTAGCAATCGGTATCCCATCAATGTGGTCGCGCACGAAGAGCGACTTTAAATGGTTTACCGATTCCTTTGGTTTAGTAAAGGCGGCTTCTTTAGGACCAAAATCAAACTGGGCAACAACAGGTTCATCGTCGCCGATAATAGTACAATCGGCAGAAAATGTAATAATATTTACATCCATACCTGGGCGTTCTGGAGAAGCCTCGTAGTCGACCAGGTCTTCTCCCAGCAGGTCGTCCTCTTCCATTGATGTTGTCGTGTCGTTGGAGGCCTCCTGGTGAACGACGGACGGTCCGCGCGCGGGGGCCGGACGGTCCGCGCCTGGTGCAGGTTGTCCAGAGGCTTCCTGGTGAACGGCGGACGGTCTGTGCGCGGGGGCCGGACGATCCGCGCCTGGTGCAGGTTGACTTTCTATTTCTGTGGTCGTTTGTTTTTCCTCAACGGCCTTCGGTCTCCATTTCTTTTGTGGTGGCGGGTATAGTGGATGTGTGTCATTAAATGTCTTTTCCGCCTCCTTCTCCTGGCTCTCCTTTGCCCTTAGGCGCTGTAATTTTCTCTTTTGGGATCGTGTCAATCCCGCTGGGCACCATCGAGGCATGGAGTATTTTGGATCGGCTGTTTTGATGGTAGCCGTATCCTTTTCGGTTGTGTTGGCCGATTCGCCGAAAATCATCGGCCCTTTATTGTCTCCCTGTATGACAACATCTGCGGTGCCTATTTTGATGATGTCCTTTTTTGTTGTTCTTTGAGTTGCTATAGGCATATGTGAAAGGGAATTAGGCTTACACCTAGTCCCTAATTAATTTTGGTGGTTGAATTGCCCAACACAAATATTTGGACTAACTAGTTTACTCTAGTGTATTAGTTATACAGGTGCCAAAGGTTCACACTTAGCCAATAAAAAGACCAAGTATTGGGTTCAACAAAAGAGCAAAGGGACAACCGAAGGCACCTCTGTTCTGGCACACCGGACTGTCCGGTGTGCCACCGGACATGTCCGGTGCACCAGAGGACTCCAACTCCAAAATCGTCACCTTCGGGAAATTCCAGAGGCGAATCCGCTATAATTCACCGGACTGTCCGGTGTACACCGGACATGTCCGGTGCTCCAAGGAAGGGTGGCCTCCGGAACTCGCCAGCCTCAGGAATTCACTTCAGCTGCTCCGCTATAATTCACCGGACTGTCCGGTGTACACCGGACTGTCCGGTGTAACAGCGGGGCAACGGTTATTTCGGCGCCAACGGCTACCTGCGACGCATTAAATGCGCGCGCTGAGCGCGCAGAGGTCAGGCACGCCCATACTGGCGCACCGAACAATCTACAGTGCATGTCCGGTGCGCCACCGGACATCCAGGCGGGCCCAGAAGACAGAGCTCCAACGGTCGAACCCAACGGCTTTTGGTGACGTGGCTGTCGCACCGGACATGTCCGGTGTGCACCGGACTGTCCGGTGCACCATACGACAGACAGCCTCCACCAACGATCATGTTTGGTGGTTGGGGCTATAAATACCCCAACCACCCCACCATTCATTGAATCCAAGTTTTCCACTTCTCAACCACTTACAAGAGCTAGGCATTCAATTCTAGACACACCAAAGAGATCAAATCCTCTCCAATTCCACACAAGGTTTTAGTGATTAGCGAGAGAGATTTGCAGTGTTCTTTTGAGCTCTTGCGCTTGGATTGCTTCTTTTCTTTCTCACTTGTTCTTGTGATCAAAACTCCATTGTAATCAAGGCAAGAGGCACCAAGTGTGTGGTGGCCCTTGCGGGGAAGTTTTGTTCCCGGTTTTGATTTGAGAAGAGAAGCTCACTCGGTCCGAGGGACCGTTTGAGAGAGGGAAGGGTTGAAAGAGACCCGGCCTTTGTGGCCTCCTCAACGGGGAGTAGGTTTGCGAGAACCGAACCTCGGTAAAAAAATCCGCGTGTCACACTCTTCATTTTCTTGCGATTTGTTTTTCACCCTCTCTCGCGGACTCGTTTTTATTTCTAACGCTAACCCGGCTTGTAGTTGTGTTTATATTTGTAAATTTCAGTTTCGCCCTATTCACCCCCCTCTAGGCGACTATCAATTGGTATCAGAGCCCGGTTCTTCATTAGAGCCTAACCGCTCGAAGTGATGTCGGGAGATCACGCCAAGAAGGAGATGGAGACCGGCGAAAAGCCCACTACAAGCCATGGGAGCACTTCATCGGAAGAGTCCCGCACCAAAAGGAAGGAGAAGAAGAACTCCTCCAAAGGGAAGGAAAAGAAGTCTTCTTCTCACCAAAAGGAGAAGAAGGAGAAATCCTCTTCTCACAAGATGCGTCGGAGTGGGGACAAGAAAAAGAGGATGAGGAAAGTGGTCTACTACGAGACCGATTCTTCATCACCATCCACCTCCGGCTCCGACGCGGCATCCGTCACTTCTAAACGCCAAGAGCGCAAGAAGTATAGTAAGATCCCCCTACGCTACCCTCGCATTTCCAAACATACACCTTTGCTTTCCGTCCCATTAGGCAAACCACCAACATTTGATGGTGAAGATTACGCTAGGTGGAGTGATTTAATGCGATTTCATCTAACCTCACTCCACAAAAGCATATGGGATGTTGTTGAGTTTGGTGCACAGGTACCATCCGTAGGGGATGAAGACTATGATGAGGACGAAGTGGCCCAAATCGAGCACTTCAACTCTCAAGCTACAACCATACTCCTCGCCTCTCTAAGCAAGGAGGAGTACAACAAGGTGCAAGGGTTGAAGAATGCAAAGGAGATTTGGGACCTACTCAAGACCGCGCACGAGGGTGATGAACTCACCAAGATCACCAAGCGGGAAACGATCGAGGGGGAGCTCGGTCGCTTCCGTCTTCGCCAAGGGGAAGAGCCACAAGATATGTACAACCGGCTCAAAACCTTGGTGAACCAAGTGCGCAACCTCGGGAGCAAGAAATGGGATGACCACGAAGTGGTTAAGGTTATTTTGAGATCACTTATTTTCCTTAACCCCACTCAAGTTCAATTAATTCGTGGTAACCCAAGATATACACTAATGACTCCCGAGGAAGTAATCGGGAATTTTGTGAGCTTTGAATGTATGATTAAAGGATCAAAGAAGATCAACGAGCTTGACGAACCCTCCACGTCCGAAGCACAATCGGTGGCATTTAAGGCGACGGAGGAGAAGAAGGAGGAGTCTACACCGAGTAGACAACCAATCGACGCTTCAAAGCTCGACAACGAGGAGATGGCTTTAATCATCAAAAGCTTTCGCCAAATCCTCAAGCAACGGAAGGGGAAGGATTACAAATCCCGTTCCAAGAAGGTTTGCTACAAGTGTGGTAAGCCCGGTCACTTTATAGCTAAATGTCCATTATCAAGTGACAGTGACAGGGATAACGACAAGAAGGGCAAGAGGAGAGAAAAGAAGAGGTACCACAAGAAGAGGGGCGGCGATGCCCACGTGTGCCGTGAGTGGGACTCCGACGAGAGCTCCACCGAGTCCTCCTCCGACGAGGAAGCCGCCAACATCGCCGTCACCAAGGGACTCCTCTTCCCTAATGTCGGCCACAAGTGCCTCATGGCAAAGGACGGCAAAAAGAAAAAGGTTAAATCTAAATCCTCCACTAGATATGAGTCCTCTAGTGATGATAATGCTAGTGATGAGGAAGATAATTTGCGTACCCTTTTTGCCAATCTTAACATGGAACAAAAAGAAAAATTAAATGAATTAATTAGTGCTATTCATGTAACACCCTAAATCTCATTTTGAGAATACAGTAAAATTTTTCAAAGAACTTGAATTAGATTTTTTTTCTTTCTTTCTTCTTTGGAATTCCCATAACATTTGAAGTCACATCTCCTTAAATAAAAGTTATATAACAAAAATTCAATAAAAAATATTCTTATATGAATTAGACTTTGTTGAAGTTTATAAATATTAATGTGAGAACATTTTTTTGAGATCATACAATATAAACTAATTCTCTTAGAATAATGGCGTATGTGCTACATATTCAAAAGCAATTGTTTATGTAGAATAATAAATGAAAGAATAAAAATATATATATACAATGAATATTGCATCATGCTGGATTTTGATTGTGCATTTTGGTTTGAATAGAAAAATTCAAACTCAGATTCAAAAGTGAATTCAATTGGAAATAGAATAGGAAAAATAAATAAATAAATAAAAAAGAAAGCAAACCTAGCCTAATTGGGCCAGCCGCACCACTTTTGGCCCACTCCTCCTTTGCTCCACATCCGCGCTGGCCCAATCCTTGTGCCCACCCGTGGTAGCAGGCGCCGACAAATGGGACCGTGTTGTCAGAGCTCATTTCTACGCGCACTCGCGTGCGTCCTTGTCACTGCAGCGCGGGGCCCGCTGTTCAGTCCTTCACCGCGTCGCGTCTATCTCTCTCGCGCGCCCTCGCTCATGCTTCGCTTACCTGTGGGCCCCACTGGTCGGATTCCCCTTCTACATTCTAGCTCAAGCGCTCGCCGATCGGATCCCGCGATTTCTGCGCCACCGCGTGCGCTGACTGGTGCCTCTCGCGGATCCCAAGCCCCACGGCCAAGGATAATCACGCGGACTCCGCGCCCTCTCCTGCCGCTGTTGGGTGGGACCGGGCGTCTCCTCCATCCGTCTCGCCGCGAGCTTGGAACAGAATCAAGCGGTGCCCAGGTCTTCAGATCTTCCTCACGTCGGACTCGCGCCTGCGTATAAAACTGGGTTCCGCAGCCTCTGCCGCTCCGCTTTCAATCGCTCTAGACCGGCCGTGTGCCTGTCGTAGATAGCAGAGAGAGAGACCATGACGAGAGGGGAGAGAGAGAGAGCAAGAAAGGAGGGTGCCGCCGTGGGCGATTCTCGCCTTGGCTGTCGGTCCGGCCAAGGGGACCCACTCGGGGGAAAGCGCGGAGCTCAAGAAGGTTGTGTGGGGCATCTACGGCTGGGGGAGTGCCTTGCCGCCACTGGGTTTTCTCACCGGAGTCACATACTCACGGCGGGGCCGCCGTATCTCGTGGTCAGCCTCGTCCTGCCTCCTCGTCGGTGAGTTTTACCCCCCATGAGGTCCGCTTTGTCCTGCTACGTGTGAGTGATGCGCCGGTGGGTTGTGTGTTCGGACACCGGGGGCGGCATGCGGGCATGTTGCAGTCGGGCGTCGCCGCGGGGAAGACCGTGCGCCGTCGTGCCCCGTCGCGTGGTGGGGAAGATGCACGCCAGCCGTTGATCCGGGCGCCTGCGATCTAGATTAGATCAGCCATACCTCTTCGCTCCGTTTGATCATGACCGTGAGATTTAGATCCAAGGGACCGGACTGGGTTAGGGCGTGGTCGGTTTTGAACCATTAGATGAAGATCTGGTGGTTCCTATTGCTTACCGGTTCGGGTAATAGATGGTTTAATCTAGGCCGTTGGTAGAAGATCGGGCGGGCAGGACTAAACCATAGCCCTTCGGCCGCGCCAAAGTTCATAAGAGCCCCTCAGTTTTATAGGTTTGAACCCGCCGCCAACCGTGTGTAAAGATTACTACAAATAGGTCCAGGAATTTGCACCGAGACCCCTGGCCTTTTATGAATTTGAGGCCCAGTCCAGAGATCGTTTAAGTTGAATAAATGGAATAGAAAATAGATTTTTAACAGGAAAATAATTGCTAGAACTTCAATAATTCATAGAAAATGTATATGAACTCCAAATTACTCCATTCCAGTTCCTAAAATTTTGTAATTTTATTATCTATCGCTTAGTGTCTCTGTTTTATCATGACAACAGCAATAAAATTAATCCTACACTTAATCCTATTTTAAACACATAAAACCTTTGGAAATTCATATCTTAAATTCTATAACTCCAAAAATTATGATTTCTGTTCCTAGAATTTTATTTTAGTGTGTAGATTATTACTGCATAGTTTGTTCTTATGTTTGGTGTGATGTTTATTTTGCCTATACCGTGTTTGTTTGTATTGCTACGATTAGCAGTGAGGTCACGAGGATCTGAAGAAATCATCCTGGTACCTGGAATCTCAAGTCCTAGGCAAGTTGTGCCCTTGATCACTTCTTTTTACCCACTCATGTTCTAATTAATCATAATGATCTGCATAGGTTAATTTTGATGGGTCCTAATAGGATACCCTAGTTTGATTATCTTTATACCTTGTTACCACTGAACTTTTTGGGTAGTACTTGCTAGTGCTTTATGTGGTTTTGGGTATGAAGATACATTACTCATGATTATACTTTTGTTATCCGTTGTTATTTATCGTTCATGATAAGATCATTATGTTAATTGGAACATGGAGAACCACCTGGGAAAACAGTGCTACCACAAGGGTTTAATGGGACGCCCTTGGCTGATTAACTAGGAAAGCTAGTGGAGGGCTACCTTACCCGAAAGGGGCAAGGGCAGTAGGGGAGTGGTCAGTGTAGGGAGGCCCTCGGGAGGATTTTGCTGCGATGGCGGTCCTGCAAGGGATTCCTGCATTGGAGCTTCCTATAAACTGTAGCGGGTAGTCTGAAGCTAGTGGAACTTTGTAAAGGCCTCGTAGTGGCACCCTGCCTCGCTTCCTTGGTAGAGGTGCATGGGGTCTGATCAACTCCGTGGCAAATGGGTAACACGACTTGTGGGTAAAGATGCGCAACCTCTGCAGAGTGTAAAACTGGTATACTAGCCGTGCTCACGGTCATGAGCGGCTCGGACACTCACATGATTAAATTATGGAACTTAAACTCAATTTGTCATATGCATTGCATCGCAGGTGAGGTTGTTACTTTTGTTCTACTATTTAATTGGGTTGGTATTTACTTATACTTAGTAATTGCTAATAAAATTTTGACCAACTTTAAAAGCAATGCTCAGCTCCAGCCATCCTCTTTGGTAAGCCTTACACTTCACATGAACTCCCACCTTTGGCGAGTTCATTCACATTATTCCCCACAACTTGTTGAGCGATGAACGTATGTGAGCTCACTCTTGCTGTCTCACACCCCCCCACAGGTCAAGAGCAGGTACCACAGGATGAGGCGCGTGGAGGATGCTGTGATGAGTTCGTGAGTGGTCTAGGCCGTCGTCTCCCAGTCAACTTTGGGTTGCTGGACCGTTGTCTCCTTATAATGTATTTATTTATTTATTTTGTATATAACTCCTGATATTTAGTAAAGATGTGACATTCGATCCTGTGCCATGATTCATCATATGTGTGAGACTTGGTCCCAGCACACCTGGTGATTATGTTTACGCCCGGGCTTTGGACCCCTAAAACCCGGGTGTTACAATTCATGAAAAGGATGACCTTTTGGATTCTCAAGAGGACTTTCTAATTAAGGAAAACAAGAAACATGTTAAGGTTAAAAATGCTTATGCTCTAGAAATTGAGAAATGTGAAAAATTATCTATTGAGATAAGCACTTGCCATGAGACAATATACAACCTTAGAAATGAAAATGCTAAATTGCTAGCTAAGGTTGATTCTCATGTTTGTATTGTTTCAACTTCCAATCCTAGAGATGATAATGTTGATTTGCTTGCTAGGATTGAAGAATTGAACATTTCACTTATCAGCCTTAGAAATGAAAATGAAAAATTGCTTGCTAAGGCTAAAGATTTTGATGTTTGCAATGTCACTATTTCCGATCTTAGAGATAAAAATGATATATTACGTGCTAAGATTGTTGAACTTAATTCTTGCAAACCCTCTACATCTACTATTGAGCATTTTTCTATTTGCACTAGATGTAGAGATGTTGATATTGATGCTATTCATGATCATATGGTATTAATTAAACAACAAAATGATCATATCGCAAAATTAGATGCTAAAATTGCCGAGCATAACCTAGAGAATGAAAAATTTAAATTTGCTCGTAGCATGCTTCACAATGGGAGACGCCCTGGCATCAAGGATGGCATTGGCTTCCAAAGGGGAAACAATGTCAAACTTAATGCCCCTCCTAAAAGATTGTCTAACTTTGTTAAGGGCAAGGCTCCCATGCCTCAGGATAACGAGGGTTACATTTTATACCCTGCCGGTTATCCCAAGGACAAAATTAGGAGAATTCACTCTAGGAAGTCTCACTCTGGCCCTAACCATGCTTTTATGTATAAGGGTGAGACATCTAGCTCTAGGCAACCAACCCATGCTAAGTTGCCTAAAAGGAAAACTCCTAGTGCATCAAATGAACATAGTCTTTCTTTTAAAACTTTTGATGCATCTTATGTTTTGACTAACAAATCCGGCAAAGTAGTTGCCAAGTTTGTTGGGGGCAAGCACAAGGGCTCCAAGACTTGTGTTTGGGTACCCAAAGTTCTTGTTTCTAATGCCAAAGGACCCAAAACCGTTTGGGTACCTAAAGTCAAGAACTAAAATTGTTTTGTAGGTTTATGCATCCGGGGGCTCAAGTTGGATACTCGACAGCGGGTGCACAAACCATATGACAGGGGAGAAAAGGATGTTCTCCTCCTATGAGAAAAATCAGGATCCCCAACGAGCTATCACATTCGGGGATGGAAATCAAGGTTTGGTCAAAGGTCTTGGTAAAATAGCTATATCTCCTGACCATTCTATTTCCAATGTTTTTCTTGTAGATTCTTTAGATTACAATTTGCTTTCTGTATCTCAATTATGTCAAATGGGCTACAACTGTCTCTTTACTGATGTAGGTGTCACTGTCTTTAGAAGAAGTGATGATTCAATAGCATTTAAGGGTGTGCTAGAGGGTCAGCTATACTTGGTAGATTTTGATAGAGCTGAACTCGACACATGCTTAATTGCTAAGACTAACTTAGGTTGGCTCTGGCACCGCCGACTAGCCCATGTTGGAATGAAGAATCTTCATAAGCTTCTAAAGGGAGAGCACATTTTAGGACTAACAAATGTTCATTTTGAGAAAGACAGGATTTGTAGCGCATGCCAAGCCAGGAAGCAAGTTGGCACTCATCATCCACATAAGAACATCATGACAAGTGACAGGCCATTGGAGCTCCTACACATGGATTTATTCGGCCCGATCGCTTACATAAGCATCGACGGGAGTAAGTACTGTCTAGTTATTGTGGATGATTATTCTCGCTTCACTTGGGTGTTCTTTTTGCAGGAAAAATCTCATACCCAAGAGACCTTAAAGGGATTCTTGAGACGAGCTCAAAATGAGTTCGGCTTAAGGATCAAGAAAATTAGAAGCGATAATGGGACGGAGTTCAAGAACTCTCAAATTGAAGGCTTCCTTGAGGAGGAGGGCATCAAGCATGAGTTCTCTTCTCCCTACACGCCACAACAAAATGGTGTAGTGGAGAGGAAGAATAGAACTCTATTGGACATGGCAAGAACCATGCTTGATGAGTACAAGACTTCGGATCGGTTTTGGGCGGAGGCGGTCAACACCGCTTGCTACGCCATCAACCGGTTATATCTACACCGAATCCTCAAGAAGACATCCTATGAACTCCTAACCGGTAAAAAGCCCAATATTTCATATTTTAGAGTCTTTGGTAGCAAATGTTTCATTCTTGTTAAAAGAGGTAGAAAATCTAAATTTGCTCCTAAGACTGTAGAAGGCTTTTTACTAGGATATGATTCAAACACAAGGGCATATAGAGTCTTTAACAAGTCCACTGGACAAGTTGAAGTTTCTTGTGACGTTGTGTTTGATGAGACTAATGGCTCTCAAGTAGAGCAAGTTGATCTTGATGAGATAGGTGATGAAGAGGCTCCGTGCATCGCGCTAAGGAACATGTCCATTGGTGATGTGTGTCCTAAGGAATCCGAAGAGCCTCCAAATGCACAAGATCAACCATCCTCCTCCACGCAAGCATCTCCACCAACTCAAAATGAGGATGAAGCTCAAGTTGATGAAGTAGAAGATCAAGCAAATGAGCCACCTCAAGATGACGGCAATGATCAAGGGGGAGATGCAAATGATCAAGACAATGAGGATGAAGAACAAAGGCCGCCACACCCAAGAGTCCACCAAGCAATCCAACGAGATCACCCCGTCGACACCATCCTCGGCGACATTCATAAGGGGGTAACTAATAGATCTCGTGTTGCACATTTTTGTGAGCATTACTCTTTTGTTTCCTCTATTGAGCCACACAGGGTAGAGGAAGCACTACAAGATTCGGATTGGGTGGTGGCGATGCAAGAGGAGCTCAACAACTTCACTAGAAATGAGGTATGGCATTTAGTTCCACGTCCTAATCAAAATGCTCTAGGAACCAAGTGGGTCTTCCGCAACAAACAAGACGAGCATGGTGTGGTGACAAGGAACAAAGCTCGACTCGTGGCCAAGGGGTATTCACAAGTCGAAGGTTTGGATTTTGGTGAAACCTATGCACCCGTAGCTAGGCTTGAGTCAATTCGTATATTATTGGCCTATGCTACTTACCATGGCTTCAAGCTTTACCAAATGGACGTGAAGAGTGCCTTCCTCAACGGACCAATCAAGGAGGAGGTCTATGTTGAGCAACCTCCCGGCTTTGAAGACAGTGAGTATCCTAATCATGTCTATAGGCTCTCTAAGGCGCTTTATGGGCTCAAGCAAGCCCCAAGAGCATGGTATGAATGCCTTAGAGATTTCCTTATTTCTAATGGCTTCAAAGTCGGAAAAGCCGATCCTACTTTATTCACTAAAACTCTTGACAATGATTTGTTTGTATGCCAAATTTATGTTGATGATATCATATTTGGGTCTACTAACGAATCTATATGTGAAGAATTTAGTAGGATCATGACTCAAAAATTCGAGATGTCTATGATGGGGGAGTTGAAGTATTTTCTAGGATTCCAAGTCAAGCAACTCCAAGAGGGCACCTTCATTTGCCAAACGAAGTACACTCAAGACATTCTAACCAAGTTTGGAATGAAGGATGCCAAGCTCATCAAGACACCCATGGGAACAAATGGGCATCTCGACCTCGACACGGGAGGTAAGTCCGTGGATCAAAAGGTATACCGGTCGATGATAGGTTCTTTACTCTATTTATGTGCATCACGACCGGATATTATGCTTTCCGTATGCATGTGTGCAAGATTCCAAGCCGACCCTAAGAAAGCTCACCTTACGGCCGTAAAACGAATCTTGAGATATTTGGCTTATACTCCTAAGTTTGGGCTTTGGTATCCTAGGGGATCCACATTTGATTTGATTGGTTATTCGGATGCCGATTGGGCGGGGTGTAAGATTAATAGGAAGAGCACATCGGGGACTTGCCAGTTCTTGGGAAGATCCTTGGTGTCTTGGGCTTCAAAGAAGCAAAATTCGGTCGCTCTTTCCACCGCCGAAGCCGAGTACATTGCCGCAGGCCATTGTTGTGCGCAATTGCTTTGGATGAGGCAAACCCTGTGGGACTACGGTTACAAATTAACCAAAGTCCCTTTGCTATGTGATAATGAGAGTGCAATCAAGATGGCGGATAATCCCGTCGAGCATAGTCGCACTAAACACATAGCCATTCGATATCATTTTCTTAGGGATCACCAGCAAAAGGGAGATATCGAGATTTCTTACATCAATACTAAAGATCAATTAGCCGATATCTTTACCAAGCCTCTTGATAAACAATCCTTTAACAAACTTAGGCATGAGCTAAATATTCTTGATTCTAGGAACTTCTTTTGCTAATTTGCACACATAGCTCATTTATATACCTTTGATCATATCTCTTTCATATGCTATGACTAATGTGTTTTCAAGTCTATTTCAAACCAAGTCATAGGTGTATTGAAAGGGAATTGGAGTCTTCGGCGAAGACAAAGGCTTCCACTCCGTAACTCATCCTTCGTCGTCGCTCCAAGTCACTCTCCATCTTTGGGGGAGAGAGCAAAAGAACTTCGTCTTTGATACAATCTTAACTCATTTATTTATGACCAAAGGGGAAGAAAAGTACTTCAAGGGCTTATATCTCACTCAAAGTATCCGTTTTTGGCGATTCATGCCAAAGGGGGAGAAAGTATGAGCCCAAAGCAAAAGGACCGCACCACCACCTATTTCAAAAACCTTTTAAGAGTATTTTTCAATTAGTATTCCATTGTGTTCAAAAGGGGGAGAAAGCAGTATTTCAAAAATTGTATATCAAAACCCTCTTGAACACTAAGAGGAGGATCTCATTTAGGGGGAGTTTTGTTTAGTCAAAGGAAAAGCATTTGAAACAGGGGGAGAAAATTTCAAATCTTGAAAATGCTTTGCAAAATCTTATTCATTTACCTTTGACTACTAGCAAAAGAACTTTAAAAAGGATTTACAAAAGAATTTGCAAAAACAAAACATGTGGTGCAAGCATGGTCCAATATATTAAAAATAAAGAAACAATCCATGCATATCATGTAAATATTTATATTGGCTCAATTCTAAGTAACCTTTGCACTTACATTTTGCAAACTAGTTCAATTTTGCACTTTTATATTTGCTTTGGTTTGTGTTGGCATCAATCACCAAAAAGGGGGAGATTGAAAGGGAATTAGGCTTACACCTAGTCCCTAATTAATTTTGGTGGTTGAATTGCCCAACACAAATATTTGGACTAACTAGTTTACTCTAGTGTATAAGTTATACAGGTGCCAAAGGTTCACACTTAGCCAATAAAAAGACCAAGTATTGGGTTCAACAAAAGAGCAAAGGGACAACCGAAGGCACCTCTGGTCTGGCGCACCGGACTGTCCGGTGCACCAGAGGACTCCAACTCCAAACTCGTCACCTTCGGGAAATTCCAGAGGCGAATCCGCTATAATTCACCGGACTGTCCGGTGTACACCGGACATGTCCGGTGCTCCAAGGAAGGGTGGCCTCCGGAACTCGCCAGCCTCGGGAATTCACTTCAGCTGCTCCGCTATAATTCACCGGACTGTCCGGTGTACACCGGACTGTCCGGTGTAACAGCGGGGCAACGGTTATTTCGGCGCCAACGGCTACCTGCGACGCATTAAATGCGCGCGCTGCACGCGTAGAGGTCAGGCACGCCCATACTGGCGCACCGGACAATCTACAGTGCATGTCCGGTGCGCCACCGGACATCCAGGCGGGCCCAGAAGACAGAGCTCCAACGGTCGAACCCAACGGCTTTTGGTGACGTGGCTGTCGCACCGGACATGTCCGGTGTGCACCGGACTGTCCGGTGCACCATACGACAGACAGCCTCCACCAACGGTCATGTTTGGTGGTTGGGGCTATAAATACCCCAACCACCCCACCATTCATTGAATCCAAGTTTTCCACTTCTCAACCACTTACAAGAGCTAGGCATTCAATTCTAGACACACCAAAGAGATCAAATCCTCTCCAATTCCACACAAGGTTTTAGTGATTAGCGAGAGAGATTTGCAGTGTTCTTTTGAGCTCTTGCGCTTGGATTGCTTCTTTTCTTTCTCACTTGTTCTTGTGATCAAAACTCCATTGTAATCAAGGCAAGAGGCACCAAGTGTGTGGTGGCCCTTGCGGGGAAGTTTTGTTCCCGGTTTTGATTTGAGAAGCGAAGCTCACTCGGTCCGAGGGACCGTTTGAGAGAGGGAAGGGTTGAAAGAGACCCGGCCTTTGTGGCCTCCTCAACGGGGAGTAGGTTTGCGAGAACCGAACCTCGGTAAAACAAATCCGCGTGTCACACTCTTCATTTGCTTGCGATTTGTTTTTCACCCTCTCTCGCGGACTCGTTTTTATTTCTAACGCTAACCCGGCTTGTAGTTGTGTTTATATTTGTAAATTTCAGTTTCGCCCTATTCACCCCCTCTATGCGACTATCAATATGCCCCCCTGCCGGATTGGTCGGCCTAGGAGGCCGAGTATTCCGGCAATCTTGTTGGGCCTGTGCCTGGTGACCGGATTCAGCAGCGCGCAATCGGTCTTGCACTGGCGGCGCCAACCTATCAAAAACAGATGTTTGGGGTGCCCCCCAGGCGGGGTACTGTGGCATCCCAAATGGATATGGTGGCATGCCCCACATTTGATTTGGGACATATGGTGGAGGTAAGTATGTGTATGGATATGGCATAGATGGATAAGGGGGTGGAGGTGTCCATGTTGGTATGTTAGGTCTCAATTGTATGATAGGACCTTTCATTTCATCCGATTGGTGAGGTGGTCCAATCGGCCTGACCTGACGTTGCTCATGAATGGGTGAGTGGGGCCGCTTTGGTGGCCGGTCACTGGGGCCGGCCTTCTTTTTCACGTATTTAGACAATAATTGATCGAAAGTCGGGCCAGGCTTGATCAGCCGACCAGCTGCTTTAAATGTATTTATTTTCCACGTACCTATCTCTGGTCGTCATGGTTTGAAGGTACGTGGTCGCTGCGAGTCCTGAGCATGGCCGGACCGTCCGCCAGAGTCCTCCGGACCGTCCGGCGAAGCGTCGGACCGTCCGCGTCTGGACGGCGGACTGTCCGTGATGCGCAGCCCGGGTTCCCGCAACTGTCTCCCCGTCTGCGCTTGCCCCCCAGTGCTAGAGGCTGTGATGGTCACCTTCAGGGTCTCCCCTCCATCGGGAGTCTTCTCGGCCACCACCTTCCTGCAAGAAGCTTTACAATCCCCATCGGCCTTTTTAGCATTGCCGATGATTGTTTCCTTGCCTTTGCCTTTATCAGCTGTATTTGGCCGAATCAGGACTTTCTTGCCCTCGAAGTCAATCATGTTCATCGGAAAGGGCTCTGTATCCACCTGCATTTCCTAAAATTTCAATCGTCCTTCGTTAATGGCCGATTGAATCTGTCGCCGAAATACATTACAATCATTAGTGGCATGAGAAAATGAGTTATGCCACTTGCAGTACGCACGACGTTTTAGCTCGTCGGCGGATGGAACAGTGTGATTTATTTTAATATTACCATTTTTGAGTAATTCGTCAAATATTCTATCACACTTACCAACATTAAACGTAAACTTAACCTCCTCTTGCCGTTTCTTTTGAACCGGCTGTAAGGAGGCACAAGCCGAAGATTTGGCCTGTTTTGGCCAAACCATTTCAGCAGCATACACTTCTGTTGATTCGTCATCTGAGCTACTTTGGTCGCATTCTACTATATGTACGTTGTGACGCATTGTTTTAGCAGTTTCTTTGCTCCGGCTTTCGCAAGCCAAAGCTCTCTGGTGTAACTGTGCTAGTGTAAAAAATTGGATGCCTTCTAATCTTTCTTTTAAATAATATCGTAGACCATTAAAGGCTAATCCTACTAGCTGTTTTTCTGCTAAATGAATTTGAAAGCATCGGTTTCTTGTATCTCGGAATCTCCAGATGTAATCATTAACCGATTCATCTTTTGTCTGTCGCAATGATACTAAATCTACCAAATCCAACTCATAGTCACCGGAGAAAAAATGATCATGAAATTTTTGTTCTAGATCCCCCCATGATGAAATGGAATTAGGAGGTAAAGTGGCATACCATGCGAACGCAGTTCCTGTTAGAGATAATGAAAATAAACGCACGCGAAATGCCTCTGTGTCGGCCAACTCTCCTAATTGTGCTAAAAATTGGCCTATGTGTTCACGTGTGTTCTTTCCTTGATCACCCAAAAATTTTGTGAATTCGGGTATCCTGGTCCCCTGTGGGTATGGGTGGTGATCAAATCGGCTGTCATAAGGTTTCCGATATGATTGCCCCCCAGGGACCATGCTTACTCCGAGCTTATCTCGGAATACCCCGACTATTTCTTCCCTCACTGTATCAATGGCAGCCGGTGCAAGACCACCGGCTCTCTGGTCAAACATAGGTGGGTTTGGTTGCATGTTAGTATGTTGTCGTTCCCCCCATTAGTTTGAGCTACGTGGTGCATTTCTATTTCCCTATATGGCTCATAGGTTTGATCGTTTCTTTCCGGCCTCCTAGGTGGGGCCGGACAGCTTTCCTGGGCTCTGGATCCTGAATTAATGGGCTGGTGCATTGTATAGTGTGATGAGAAGTGTTGCTGGGATAGGCGAGGATTCAGGTAATAATCTTCCTCAAAAGACTCATGCGCGGACTGTCCGGCTGTGTACCCGGACCGTCCGTGGTTATATGCGGACCGTCCGTCATTGTATGCGGACCGTCCGACTGGGTAGTTTGGGTTCTGTGCCGTGTGTGGTAGCTCGGGCGCATATCTAGGTAACTCATTAAAAATAGGCCCGACTGTTGCTGGCCCGGACGGTCCGGGCATGTGCAGATCGGCTGATTTACTGCCGATTTGCGGTTGCTCAGGGTATGTGTCCATCAGCATCCCATAAAGGGGTTGTGACTGGTCGTGACAACCTGTAGCCGATGTATTACGCGTGTTACCCCCTAACTCAACCTCGTGCGAAGGAAAATTTGCGATATTAGATTTATCAAATGCACGCACTAGTCTCTTAAAATCGCTTTGCATACCCCCTATGATGTTCTGCATTTGCTCACGTTGCTCTTCTACATAATTTCTAAGAGATTGTAGCTCTTTGGTATTACTTACATTGGGGATATCTGGTGTGGGTTGGAGCGAAGCCGGATTCGTCGCCCGATGTCGGACGACCTTGTTGTTCCTGTCCACTTTGAAGTCGGCCAAGAATTTTGCTTTTGCCTCCTGGATCATACGCTCCTTGTGCTCCTCGAATTGGAGCTCTTCGTCAGCCGGCAAGGTCTCCCAAGTCGGCTCTATGATGTTGCTTGGGGAAATATCAGAGCTATCTCTTGAACCGGCCATTGAGGGCCGATTTGATGCGTCTATATTTGTTGTCCCCAGCGGAGTCGCCAAAAAGTATGTTGACGCCTTTTCGGAGCGCCAAATACTCAAGAAGAACCGACAGCGGTGCTCTCTGGGCAGGCGCGGACGGTCCGCGGCACGGAGCCGGACGGTCCGCGACCTGGCGCGAGGCGGCGGTGCTCTCTGGTCAGGCGCGGACGGTCCGCGGCCTGGGGCCGGACGGTCCGCGACCTGGTGCAGGAGCTTGGGTCCTCTGCCTGACGGCCGGACGGTCCGCGCCCTGAGGCCGGACGGTCCGCGCGTGCGCAGGGGCGGCGGAAGTCGCCGGCGGCGGTCTGGATCTCGCTCCCGGGAGGGACCCCGTCGGGGGGGAGAGATCCTAGGGGTTGTCTAGGCTCGGGCCGGCCGACCTAGACTCCTCCAATCAGCGTAGAGTCGAAGAGAGGTGAAGAATTTGGGGATTGAGAGGCTAAACCTAAACTAGACTAGAACTACTCCTAGGATAAAATGCGAATAGAAGTTGTATTGATTCGATTGTTGATTAGAAATCGGCCGTAGACCTCTCTTTATATAGAGGAGGGGGGCTGGACCCTTTACACGACTGGATTCCGGGTTAATTCCGCAAATCTAGCCAACAAACATAGCACAAAACTCGGAACCCTAAACTGCTCTGCGCATGCGCGGACCGTCCGGCCCACAGGCGCGGACTGTCCGGCCGCTCAATATGGTGCTCAACAAGTAGAAAATCATTCCATAATCTCTACCTCTAAATAAAACATCAGCGATTACATTGTGGTTATATTCTCCAGACATATAACATTTACTAGGTCAGTACCCGTGCGTTGCAACGGGAACATATAATACCATGATAACTTATATACAAAATGTGTCTTATATTGTTATAAGAAAATATTTCATAATCCATTTGTGATCCTAGCCATACATAAATTTTGTTATTTTAATTTAGTTGTTTCACTACTACATTGCAACCATCAGTATCATGCAGACTTCGATATATGTCATGATTTGCATGGTCTCATTATTGGAGAGCACGTGCCACACCTGCCGGTAGAAGTTCCGTCGTACATCGTTAGTCATCAGGCACGCACCACCATACATGCTTGCTTAAACAAAAAATGCAAGTGTGTGTTTGAGAAGAGAATTAAAGGCAGGCCGACACAAAAGGTACCCCGACGATGGCGAGTGGTCATTGTTGTCGGTCCATCTCTGCTCACCTCCGGTGTCGAGATGACGCCACAATCCTTGATATAATAGTCGTCGAACGCGCGCGATATGGTGAGTACCGATCACTCTTGGCTGGGCTGCCAAATGAAGTGCACCCCGGGCTCATCAGCGAGGTAGTACACCTGGTCGTTGCACCACCGGATGTGCTACTCCTCTACATACATCTTGTTCGAGGACACTCACACAACAAAAACAATGGTCGTCATTCCAGCGCACAAGAATTCATGGCCGGTCAGTAGCGACTTACGTGGCAGGTTAGGCTTCAGGTGGATGATGAGCTAGACGGCGTGATGGCGTCGTCGTAGGTTGCGATGCCCAGAACAACCCGAGAGTCATCGACATTGGCGACGACCATGAGGTCCCCATGTTTGACGATGGACAGCGCGGTGCAGCCGCGTTGGACCACGTCCAAGCGGCGGCTGCGCCGGAGCTTGCCGTACACAGCGGCGCATGGGCCATGTAGGACTGCTTCCAGAGGTCGAACTGGCAGTCGCCAAGTTTCTTCTCGTCGTCGGTGAGCGACGCCAACGCGAGCGCCTCATGCTAGTGGTGTTTGTTCGGGGTTTCCAAGTAAGAAACATGGATTCACCTTTGGCATTGGTTTATGAAAATGATTTATAAGTTAGATCCATGGAAAAATATTACGGAGAATAAATGTTACACATGCAAAAAAAAGTATTTAAGTTGAAAACATTATTCAAACAAAAGAAATTGAATGCAAGGCTCTTCTTTAAATACTACTCCCTCAATCCTAAAATATAATTTAATAATCTCAGTGATACTTATCTACTACTACACATTGTGCAAGGGTAGCAGGTGGGCTTCGGGAGAGATGTATTATATGTTTTTACTATAATAGATGTAGATATAAACACACATGTGGTGTAGTGGTAGCTACAAACACATTTATTTGAGAGGTCGCGGGTTCGAATCCCCTTGGAGCCTGTTTTTTTAATTTAATTTTAGCTAGGCGTTGGATGCACGTGTGGATGGGCTTTGCAGGGAGGGGGAATGAGAAAGACAGACAGCTGGGAATGGGAATGAGCTTTGCAGTGAGGACGGAATGGGGCAGCCTACCCCTTACCGTCTTAATAGGTAGTAGAGATTACGGTCGCATCAATACGTACACTCACATATGCAAACGTACAGTATAAAATAAGATTGTCTCTAACAGATCGTGCATATGATTGCGGTTGGGCTCGTATCTTTCTCCCTTTGCTGTGGTTGGACTCGGTGTAGTGTAGTAGATACTAATAATGTCTCCATCGGATCGTGCATATGATCGTGTAAAACACTGTTTTGCAATGTAGATTATATTGTTTATATATTAAAGTTTGATATAGTGGATGAATAGAAGATATGATGGGTAAGCTGCTGAAAATAACCTTACAATGTAAGATAAGCAGTGATTGCATCTTAGCCGTTTATCCGATGGACAACGGTAGGAAGGGGTTGATCTAGAATAAAATAGGAGTATAGAGTAGATACACACTTGCAGATATGGGCACCAAAATATCAAATGAGGGCATTCAAGTTAGATTGTGTAGGAGGATTTAATGGTGAAAGCTTAAACTCCAAAATATCAAATGAGGACATCCAAGTTAGATTGCGTAGGAGGATTTAATGGTGAAACCCTAAACTTTACTACTTGCAACTGAGAAATGAGTGGGGGCCTGGACCTAGTCCTCTTTAGGTGCGCCACTCACGGCAGGGGCGGGCCAAAGAAATTTCAGACCCTATGTCAAATCTAAAGCAATGTAATATATATTTTTTTATTAAAATCGGTGAAAACAATCTACGAGTTACGGTATATATATATATATATTGCAATAGCACTAACAGAATATAACAAGTTACAGTATATAACAATATATATATATATATATATCTTGCAATAGCACTACCGGAATCTGACTCTTCACCGAGTGCTCGGCGCGTTGCCGAGCGCCACACTCGGCAAAGTCACACTTTCGATAACGAGCACGTGTACCGAGAGTCGGACACTCGATAACGACCTCTTTGCCGAGTGTTAAACACTCGGTGCGAACGATGACGCTCGACAAAGGGTCGACAGCAGCCGTCTATAGCTGACGGGTGTTATCTTTGCCGAGCGCCAGGCGTTGGCAATCAACAAATTATGCTTTGCCGAGTGTTTTACTTTGACACTCGGCAAAATATATTTTTATTCTTTTTATTTTTTCAACCAAGCTTTTTTGGTTTGTTTCTACACTATGTAGACCTACATGTTCGATTTTGGTATAATCACAGAAGTGTTTGCTATAACTATTAGATTTTGTTTGTTTAATTGAATTTTCTCGGATAATTCATATTTGAACTGCAAGTCAATCGAAATATGGAAAACCGTGAATGCAAAAATAATATTCATGTTATTCAGCATAAGTTACGATTGATTTTAAGAGCAGACCGAAACTTTCGAGTACCATGGTCACGAAACAAGACCGTAAACTTACCATCGAGTCGTTTAAAAACTGTATAAAACAAAACAAAGTATGAAAATCATAAAACTTGTCTACATGTCATGATATCGTATAGAGGTTGTGATAAAAAAATTAAAAATATTTCATAAAAGTTATCGCACACTATATGTAGAAACATAGTCGGTCTACATTTAAGTTCTATATAAGCTAGCTAAACTGGTGCGTTCAGAAACATATAAAAAAAGAACAGTACTTTTTCTTGGGGGCATTCAGAAACACATATATAAGCTAAACTGCACGCGACAACCTGCACAACATGCCCAAATTTTAACACGACTCTCTCTCTCTCTCTTCGGTACGTAGTTACGTGCCTCTGCGGAAAAACCAGAACACGAATATATCAGTGCCCGTGGTATTGCATGCACTTGTTGGACATAAACAAGTCCTTTGATTGTTATTCGAAGAAGCGTCGACCTGATTGGTATGCCGTAGAGTATTGTTTATTATTCTTGTAACGCCCATCCATTTTTATCGTGTCAGGCTGTCACTGCTTCGTCCTCGTCTGATCTAAATGTTCGTATGTTACACGAGTACGTCAAGCGAACATGTTATATAT
Organism: Zea mays; assembly: GCF_902167145.1. Classification (NCBI taxonomy): domain Eukaryota; kingdom Viridiplantae; phylum Streptophyta; class Magnoliopsida; order Poales; family Poaceae; genus Zea; species Zea mays. The sequence goes on from NC_050102.1 coordinate 173,326,806, forward strand.
GGCCAGCGCGCCGTAGTTATTGCCAGCCTGAGCCGTCGCGTCTTCGGAAGATGTGGACAGAACCATACCACATAACGAAGAGTTACTGGTCATCCAGCACAGCAGTATATGTGCAAAACCAGACTTACCCCCCACAGATTCTCTGAAAACCAAAGGCAAAGCCTCGGCTGCTTCTGGAACTGGAACATGGACCGGGGACGTACCGGCTTGCAATTTCACGTCGGAAAAAGAGCGGTCTGTTCTGACGAGCTGAGAGTAGCAGTACTCGCTATGCATGTATATCCACACGTGTACGTAATACGTACACCGACGTAGTCCAACACGGAGATAGACATGCCATGCCTGCGTGACGCACGCGCGCGAACCCGGCCCGGCGACAGTGACGGGTTGACCAACAGCGAGCGGAGCGAGGCCGCGAGGGAATGGAACGGTCGTTGGCCGTTGGGGGGTAAATTAACGGGCGGGGTTGACCTGACTCGCCTCGTCGTCGAGAAGGAGAAGGAGACCTTGCTGGCAAGCGGCCGGAAACAGTGGGCAGCTCATGGTTTTCCCGGCTCGAGTCGAGCTGCAGGCAGCAGCGGAGCGTCCGGCCGGCCCACAGGAAAGCATGCATAGCTAGATCGCCCGACGCAATTCGAAGCAGCTGTTTGCTGTCCCTGACCGGCTGACCCTGTGTCGAATGTCGATCGATGCCGGGTAGCATACTGCGCGCATATATATACACGCACACGAACGCCTCCATTATTCATCCAGATAGAGTTCCACGTACGACGTAGCAGTGATCCATTCCCACGTACGTTCCAGAAGAATCTGCAGCAGGGAGGGACGAGCAGCTAGCTAGCCATCCATCCAAATGGGCCGTTGGTTGAAGCCAGATGTACGTATATACGCGTCGTCGGCCACTCAACCATGCATCGTTGTTTCGTTCTCGATGTCGTCGCTGCAGAGATCCCTGCAGTGAACCGGCCGCGCGCTCACGCTCACGTCTTATTTGTCTTTCACTATGTGCGTCGTACGTGCATGCAGGTGTACCCGCTGATCGCGGCCATGTCGTTCGTGACGGGGATGTGCGTGTTCCAGCTGGCCCGGAACGTGCTGATGAACCCGGACGTGCGGGTGAGCAAGACCAGCCGGCAGAGCGCCGTGCTGGACAACGCCGGCGAGGGCCAGCGCTACAGCCAGCACGCCTTCCGCCGCTTCCTCGCCACGCAGCGCCCGGAGGTCTTCCCCGCCCTCAACAGCTTCTTCTCCGACTCCAATAATAATAACACCCCCGCCGACAAGTGATAAATTCATCTCATCGACGGTCTGGTCTTAATTACTCTTACGCCGCCGGCCGGCGACGACGGCGCGCGCGTGTCTGTAATCATGCCACATATATATAGTGTACATGTGCCGGTCGAATAAAAGTTGAGTCTCTTTTAGTCCTTCCATACGACAGGCCGGGATCGGGTCTGGACTGGAGCTCGTGAACTACCTGCACACGGCCCCGCTGGTGGTGCTGGGGGCGACCGGCGACGCTCGTGACCTACCTGCACATGATCCTTTCATAAAGACCACGATCTGACTGAATCCCAACGCGTGCTAACAACGTGCATTGCGGGCAGAGACGCCAGCTCATTAATTAATTTAATAATTTTCTTCCGGTCGTCGCAGTGTGCACTACCCCGTACGTCACGCGCCGACTTTATTTTGTTGGTGCGCATACAACTGCACGCAACAAGAAAAAGTAGGATCCGACGATGTACCTGCACGTACGCGTACATAGCACTATACTACCTACCTCGGATCTCTCAATGCAAATGCAATGCAACCGTCGGTGATCTGACACGGCCCAGAAAAGGACGGTAAAATATGCCTTGTCCAACTGGTAGTCACGTTAGCGGACGTACGACCTATGGTGAGTTTGCAGATGTGCGTGGTACGGTGGCAGAGTACTGAGTACGGAGTGCCATGCCACCTCTCGGCTCTCTCGTCTTGATCCGATTCAGGTGCTATGCCGTGGCGTGCACCACGGAAATTAAAAAGGCGCGTTCACTGACGTGATTCCACATTCATGCTCTAGTCGCCCGGCCTTTTCACTCAAGGCGCACAGGTCGAGTCGTCGTACCGATCTGTCGCGTCTCTATGTTCTTGGCCTATCCGCCTATACAATACACCCACTGCTCCTCCAAGTGGCGAAGCTATACAGACTCGGTAAGGAGTTGAACACCATCCGCCCTTTCCTCAATCGTCAGCTTTTGTAGACCAGCCTACTAGTTGTATTGTCCTTCTCAATACTGATATATTATTGTACTGCCGCCTTTGGGAAGCATGATCGATGAAATGCATGAATAGGAAAAATATAGAAAATAGAGTTCATCTGCAACCATACAGGAATTAAAAACACACAAAAAAACTTCTAAAAAGCGTTTGGATGTAACATAAGAAGAACATATAAATTAGAAGACAAAGACAGACACAGGGGGTTACAATTTTCAACAGGTTGAATCTCACGTTAGAAACCTCGGTTAGAAATCTCCCAGTATCTTAGTCCAATGGTTCATTCTATAGGAATTTTATAGGCAATCATTTGTTCAAAGGGAGCCTACATATACAGAACAAATGGATCTGGATAAAATACACGCACTTTGAATGCAAAATCTTATTTTATATATTTACACTTTACAGCTGTTTGGTTTCATGGCTCGTAAACATGCTAGTAACCGTGAAAATCTCAAGAAGACGGGTTCTATCAACGTTCGGGTGGATCGTCCACCAGGCCACACCGAATCGTCCACGAGAACACTCATTTCACTAAGTGGTAGTATTTTAGTTGGTTAGGTTTTATTAATAATGAAAGGAATATGGACGTACAAGAGGGGATAAATTAGGATGACTGTTTTTCGCGCTAAACTAGACCTCTATTTTCCTTTTAAACAAAAATTCTATACATTTAACCAAGCATTTATATATGGAACTAAAGTTTTGTTTAATTAAGTATTGTTGTCTCTGACGCAAAAGGGTTTTGCAACCTAGGTTCCAGACATATCTACTAGCCTATAACTAAACTAATAAGGATAGCATACAACCAAAGGTAAGAACATAAATATGAAAACTTAATTGAGATAGAGATGCAAAACATGTTGATGTGCCGATAATTTTACTGAGGTAGCAAGAAGAGTGCAAAACTTGTTACTAATCCTCGTTGAAGCCAATGCAAGGGTAGCCCACACGAGGGCCAAGCTCTTGTCTGGTTAACTCTAGATAGCAACGTGCCTTCTTCGCGCGCAAGTGATGCTTTCCCATCGTCTGCACTATCGAGCTTCCGACTAAAATTTCGTGGGTCTTGTTCCATCCGGTATACGGTGACGACCACACCACAAACACGTTTGATGTGATATAGCAAGATACAACATCTCCTAGTACAGTATAATGGTGCGCACAAGCACCAAGGGGTCGAGGTGTCTATTCCTGATCACTTCTAACAATTAGGCATAACTTAGATCAAACACTATGATTTGGGTCGAACTAACCTAGCTAAACACTTTACAAAGTACTTAAGTTGATCACCGAGCAATTCTTTGAGCGCTTGATTATCTAGAGCTAATTGATCGGAGTTTCAACTCACTTGGTATGTTTCTTAACTCCCATACTTGAGAAATGGTCGGATGGATGGTATTTATAGACCCCCATCTCATGAAACAAAAGGATAGTTTTTGCGCAGCACCGAGCATGTCTGATGGCACACCAAACACATATGGTGAGTTCCATGTAAGCTAGCCATTACGAACTAGGCGTTGATGACTGTTGAGCCCTAAGTATCTGGTATAGCCACACCAGACATGTTTGGTGAGTATAACCTGGCCCAATTGTATTTGCAGCCTCTTTGAGTACTATATCAGGTGTTCAACCGGACACGTCTGATGCGTTGTAGACTCCCACACACATGTTGCAAAGCTTACTAGGTGCTCTATTCGGTGTGACATCTGGTGCACACATATCCAGTGTGCTTAGTCTTCAGACCATTCTCCAATTCAATCACAGTACGTATCCGGTGATTCGTGTCTTCACATTTATTCGCTTGAGCTTCCTCCGTCTCGTGTCTTAGTCTCTTACATGATCTTGATAGGTCTTTGATGAGTCTTCTAGTATCTTGCTTTGAGGTGTTGATATCCTTAATCATCTTTTTACATTCGTCCGAAGTCCATGCTGCATTCTTTGAACTATATCCATAAATATTAGCACACACACTATTAGGCCAAATAGTTATGTTTGATCATCACACACCAAAACACTTAAATCAAATGGGTCATTATCTATTTTACTTAGAATCTCCAACTTTTTGGTGATTGATGATAACACAAATAAAGCAAACAAATAATAAAATACGGACATTAAAATACAATCTACTTACTATGATGCTTGTATACAGACAAGATTCATATGTTATAGAACGATACTAAATGAAAGTATACACACTTAACGAACTTCTTGACGGCCGTAAACTATCCTCATATTATGGTGTTATAGACTTAAGCCTTCTTTGAGCTTTATAAACCACATCATTCCTATCATGGACGGGAACCTGTAAAAACACTTATTTTTTTAAATAAAAATAATTCCTTTGATATCTGTTAAGGTTTGGGCTTGCTTTTAGTCTTTGAATTTCTTCTCCTTTAGAACCAAGCACCGAAAAAGAAAGATATTTAAACACTTAGGATAAAATATGCATCGATAAATGAAAGTGCGGCGTGAAAAAAGAAAGGGAGAGAAATATGTAACTAGAAAATAAAAATATACGTTGGAAGAAGAGAAATATGCATGGCTAAATAATAATGTTAAGTATTTTAGAATAAAGTAGGTCAAGATTTTTAGGAGAGAGGAAGTATCATAAATATTATCGTTTTCATATTTTCAAACTTAATTATTTAGTTAGGACGACATTAGAATTGTATTTTTATGGAGGTTGTACTTCATATCGATTTCCATTTTTGGTTTAATCTTACAAGAATTAAAGTATTTATTTATATATAAGCAAAATGAACTTTTAAAACCATCCTTGCGCGGAAGCCAAACCGAGGCCTGCGGGCCCGTATTCGTGCAGGTGCAGGCGTGCAGCAGCACTAGACGGGCTCGTGTATGGCCGGCCCCGGACGTTTGAATGGGTATTGGGCGTCTAGCAAATAACAAAGCACCCCGGCCAACTCACTGATCCTTTCCCCTTTCCTTCAGAAACAAACAACAGCTGCGCCGGCTCCACCGCACCAGCCCACACCCGCCGCGGCCGTTACATCCCCGCTTCCCCGGCCACCTTCCTTCCATTTATACCCCTCCGTTTCCCACCCTTCCCTCCCCACTCCGGCAGTCCCCGTCCCACCACTACAGCCACTGCTGCCCGGCCGGCCGCGTCCCTCTTCCTCCGCCAGGCGCCAGCCGCCCGCACTCCAGCAATGGCGTCTGCCTCGCACGCCCCGACGCCGCTGCTCAAGGACGAGCTGGACATCGTCATCCCGACGATCCGCAACCTCGACTTCCTGGAGATGTGGAGGCCCTTCTTCCAGCCCTACCACCTCATCATCGTGCAGGACGGCGACCCCAGCAAGATCATCCGCGTCCCCGAGGGCTTCGACTACGAGCTCTACAACCGCAACGACATCAACCGCATGCTGGGGCCCAAGGCCTCCTGCATCTCCTTCAAGGACTCCGCCTGCCGCTGCTTCGGCTACATGGTCTCCAAGAAGAAGTACATCTACACCATCGACGATGACTGCTTCGTGAGTGACCTCCGCTCCGTTCCGCTCTTTTGCGATGACAATCCAAGAGTTATTTCCTTCCGTTGCGGATAGTCTTGCCGTAATTGGGCCCGATTTGGTGGGGATGAGGCTCAGATCTTGTTATATAGCCGACGAAAAAAGTACACGGGCAGTTTTGTTTTGTGTTTTCTTCGGTGAGGTGAATTGAGCTGTAAAATTTGGGATAGGATACAATGCACCCTGGATTGAATTTTCAGGGTGCAAAGTTTTGACGGCTTTGCTGTTACCCGTCCTGTTAATTATGGCCGTAGCGCTGTGATCTGGGTAGGTAGAATGCAAATTTCACGTGTTTCAGGTAACTGATTGATCTGACTAGCAGGGTACTGTCTCCTCAATCCCTGGAGTTCAGACATGTGTCTGCTGGTGGTCGCTACTGTCAGATCTAATCATGTTACTTCGACTAAACTTTTGACTTGTTTCACTGTTATAAAAAATATGTAGCATTGGATCCAGTCTCACTACTTTGGCCCTGTATTGCTTCCAGTTGGGGGTATATGAACTGGAATATGCGTTTGACCTTTGTTGCCTTGTAGTTCACAATGTTTCTTTTCTGTTGGATGACTTGTATATGTCGCCTTGCAGCCATATTGTGTCGGTTGTATCGGTGCATATGCATTTGTGTATGTTTCCAGGTCATGATCAGTAGACTGAGTAACTAGGGGACAAAAATGCTTATTTTACAATACAAATAACAGTGCTGGGTTGCACCTTGCATGGTTTATTCCGAAGCCTGTACATACAATGTAGTTGGAATGACGCTATTGTCCATGTAGCTTTGGACCATCCTTGCCATAATATTTTCTTATAACCATAAATTATTCCTTTCCACTAGAAATATAACTTAATGCTAGCTTGGAGCTACCAGCGCTCTGAAATCACCACCACTTGGTGCACCATGTCAACATCGCCTTGTATTGCATTTTACATATTGTTTTGTCCTTGTATTGTTTGTACTCTGCCACTCGGACAAACTGGAGACCTAGAGGCTTAAGCAGAAATGCTTGTTAAAGAATATCCTGTAAGAAATTGAAGAAACAGGAAACATAAGAAATCGTGTCTCAAGAGCTATTGGGAAAAAAGCTTTAGGGTATATAAAGATTCCTAGAGGCACCGCCCCTCTAACTTTGAATTTTTCTTGTAGAGTTCTGTACTTAACTATGGTAAGATATTGATAATTTTATCTAATTTACTAATAATAGCCCTCCTTAACATTCATGTGAAGCTCAGCAAGTGCCTAGAGGGCTTAAATCTTGACAGTGTTCCAAGTGCATTCACTCGGGGTCCCACCCACTTGTCAAATAGTACTCATTTATATGAATTGTTGTGCTTGCTTCTGATGCAGGTGCTCTACCATGGACTCATATTTCCTTTTGCATTTTTTAGAAGCAATCTTCTAACTTAAGAGAGTGGCTTTTGTTTTAACTATTATTATTAAAAAATAGTATGTTGATGTTCACTTTGGTGGCATTACTTGCATAAAAGGAAGGCCCGCAGAACATCAAACAGGATAATTTACTATGTTTGTTGGCAGCTGAAACTAACTGAACGTGCCCATCCCTTGCAGTATAAATTTTATAGCCTTAGAATATGATGAAATTATTTTTAATCCACCACTATATACTTCTTAAATGCATTTAGGCAAATGCTAATTTTTGAACTATTGCTTTTCAAAACTTTCAGGTTGCCAAGGATCCATTAGGGAAGGACATCAATGCACTTGAGCAGCACATCAAGAACCTCCTGAGCCCTTCCACCCCATTTTTCTTCAATACTCTGTACGACCCTTACCGTGTTGGCGCCGATTTTGTTCGTGGGTACCCCTTCAGCCTTCGTGAGGGTGTCCCAACTGCTGTTTCTCACGGGCTTTGGCTCAACATTCCAGACTACGATGCCCCTACCCAGCTTGTTAAGCCCCTTGAGAGAAACACCAGGTAAAAATGCTATATTTCAGCGTGTACGTTCCATCATTCAGGTGGCCGCCTTTTGCTAACTGGTGTTTCTTTCTTGCAATCAGGTATGTGGATGCTATTCTTACGATCCCAAAGGGCACCCTCTTCCCTATGTGTGGAATGAACCTTGCATTTGACCGTGAGCTCATTGGTCCTGCAATGTACTTTGGTCTTATGGGTGATGGCCAGCCTATTGGTCGCTACGATGATATGTGGGCAGGATGGTGCACAAAGGTATATGCCATTATAACCTTCCTAGTTGCATTCTTGTAAGAAGTTGGCCGACAGTTGGCTGTAAGAAGTTGCGTGCATGCTTATATTGACTATACATTGCTTGGTGTTTTTTTTCTTCTTATTATGTCTTTGTTCAGTATATTTGTACCAACAAAATCATGCCAATGTCTTCTCTGCTGCAACACACAGGTGATTACGGACCATCTGGGCCTGGGTGTGAAGACTGGCCTGCCCTACATCTGGCACAGCAAAGCAAGCAACCCGTTTGTGAACCTGAAGAAGGAATACAACGGCATCTTCTGGCAAGAAGAGCTGATCCCGTTCTTCCAGTCGGTCTCCCTTCCAAAGGAGGCCACCACCGTCCAAAAGTGCTACCTCGAGCTGGCCAAGCAGGTGAGGGCCAAGCTCGGTAAGGTGGACGGCTACTTCAACAAGCTTGCCGACTCCATGGTCACGTGGATTGAGGCCTGGGACGAGCTGAACCCCCCAAAAGGCGGAGTCCCCACAGCAAATGGCCCTCCAAAGAAGTAAAACACTATGTAGTGTAAACTTCACTCGTTCATGTGGACCGTCGTACTGAAAGGAAATACTGTTTTGGGGTTAGTGCTGATGGACTGAGATCACTCCGCTGTAACTCGAGATTTTCACGTCCCGGAAACCGCCCTGCCGGTTTTAGGGCGTTTACATGTTTTTTTTTTCATTTTTCGTGTGATACAACAGGTGTAATGTCGGATTGGATTAGAATAAAGTTTATGATCTTCATCTTTTCCTCAGAAACCATAATTATGTGGTGATTATCTCGTTCACATCATCACATGTCTGTTTAATATGTTCACACTCCAAAATGGCGTTGTGAAAAAAAAAATCATAAACCATAATTATGTGGTGATTCTCTCTCTTGGCTATGTTAGGATTTATGGGCTTGGCCCAATTAAGTTATTCAAATAAATCCCAGGAAAATCTCAAAAGCCCATATAAGTGGATGGCAAAGGGATAGGTGGAACCAATAGCACCATATTGCTAGCTCTTGTGGAGTAGAGCTAACTTAAATATGGAAGCCACACTCACTCACCAAGTCATGGATGAGAGGAGAGAGTGTGGAGAGCCACACGCGCGCGCGCGCTCGCTCGCCTCGCCTGGCCGGGCCTGGCCTGGCCTGGCCTGGCCTGGGCGGGGCGAAGGGCGCGGGCGCACGACATGCGCGTGAATGGTCCGCCGAAATCCGGCCCCTCGCCTTGCGGGGGCGCGGCTACCTATCCTAACCGATCGCTATAAAATCTCAACTGATTGCGAGATTTTCGTGGGCGGATAAGCACAGGGGGTCGCAGACTTGGCCCTATAAAAGGAGCCCGGCAGCCAGCCTCCAAATCATCCCAGATCCCAGTTCGCTTTCGCCTCTCTTCATAGCTGAGCCGCCTTTTAGTTCCCTTCGTCCCGACCGCAGAGGTGCATCTGCGATCAGGAGAGCAGGTCTCCGGAACCCTTCGTCTTCTAGATCCTGCACCGGGAGAGGGCGAATAAGGTTTTTGGGAAGCGTCTTCACGCGACTGCTCGTGATCTGCTGACCTCGTCGACCCAGCTGATCCTGGCGCGCGCCAACAATCAGTAAGTCTAATCAGTACGCATCATCTGATTTGGCTTTTATTTCAGTTCTTCTGATTTGGTCATGATTTATATTCGGAATTTAATTTGGAATTTGTCTAATTATTCAACAATCCAAAAACCTTATTGTAGACAATTTCCTAGTTTTTCTATGGCTGCTTTTGCCGATGCGCTCAAGCCAGAAAAGTTCAATGGTATGCACTTTAAAAGATGGCAAGTCAAGGCCACGCTCTGGCTTACTGCTATGAATGTCTTCCATGTTAGTAAAGGCAGACCTGAGGGTCCACTGACTCCTGAACAGGAGAAAGAGTACGACCATGCCAATACTATGTTCACGGGAGCCGTTCTTAGCGCCCTTGTTGACCGTCTGGTTGATGCGAATATGCAGTATACAGACGGGAAACAGTTGTGGGATGCACTTACTACTAAGTATGGTGCATCAGATGCTGGCAGTGACCTGTATATCATGGAGAGCTTTCATGATTATAAGATGGTTGATAATCGCTCTATTGTAGAGCAAGCTCATGAAATACAGTGTATAGCCAAGGAGCTCGACCACCTTAAGATAGTCCTTCCTGACCGATTTGTGGCCGGGTGCATTATTGCAAAGTTGCCTTCTACATGGAGGAACTTCGCCACAGCTCTGAAACATAAGAGACAGGAGATATCAGTCGAAAATCTGATAGCGTCTCTGGATGTTGAGGAGAAAGCTCGGGCTAAGGACACGGGATCTAAAGGAGGCGAGGGCCACTCCAGCGCCAACATGGTTCAGAAGAACCACAACAAGGGCAAAGGGAAGCCAAAATCTAACAAGCCCAATAAAACTACCAACTTCAAGAAGAAGAAGAACAAGGCTGAATTGACATGTTTCGCATGTGGCGAGGCGGGTCATTTTGCCAAGGATTGTCCTGATCGAGCGGATCGCCGTGGCAAAAAGGGCAATGTCAACACAGTGATCGCTAGCAATGAGGAAGACAAAGGGTATGGTAATCTACCTTTCATCTTCTCAGTATTTCAATCACCTAGTTGGTGGCTTGATACTTGTGCTAATGTTCATGTGTGTTCTGACATTAACTTGTTCTCTTCTTATCAGGGCGCCCGGGATTCTTCCGTGCTAATGGGGAATGGGTCACATGCTTCTGTTCATGGCACTGGCACGGTGGATCTGAAGTTTACTTCGGGAAAGATCGTGCAGCTGAAGAACGTGCATCATGTCCCTTCTATACACAAGAATCTCGTTAGCGGAACCCTTCTATGTAGAGATGGGTTCAAGGTAGTTTTGGAGTCCAATAAATTAGTTGTGTCCAAGTCTGGACAATTTATTGGTAAAGGCTATGATTGCGGAGGCTTGTTCCGCTTTTCTTTGTTAGATTTTAATAATAAGTCTGTGAACCATATTTGTGCTAATGTTGATGATCTTGCGAGTATTTGGCATTCTCGTTTGTGTCATATTAATTTTGGCTCTATGTCTCGGCTTGCAACCATGAGTTTAATTCCGAATATCACCATAGTCAAAGGTTCTAAGTGCCATAGTTGTGTGCAGTCGAAGCAACCTCGAAAGCCTCATAAGGCTGCTGAGGAGAGACACCTGGCACCACTAGAACTCATACATTCTGATCTTTGTGAGATGAATGGTGTGTTGACAAAAGGTGGTAAGAGATACTTCATGACATTGATTGATGATGCGTCTAGATTTTGCTATGTATACTTGCTTAAAACTAAAGATGAGGCTTTAGACTACTTTAAAATCTATAAGGCTGAGGTTGAAAACCAACTAGAGAGAAAGATCAAACGTCTTAGATCAGATCGTGGTGGCGAGTTCTTTCCCAAAGTCTTTGATGATTTCTGTGCAGAACATGGCATTATTCATGAGAGGACTCCTCCCTATTCACCCGAGTCAAACGGGATTGCTGAAAGGAAAAACCGTACGTTGACTGACCTGGTGAATGCCATGTTAGACACTTGTGGTTTATCTAAGGCATGGTGGGGGGAGGCAGTCCTGACTTCATGTCATGTTCTGAATAGAATTCCTATGGGCAAAGAAGAGAAAACCCCTTATGAGAAGTGGGTTGGGAGAAAACCATCACTTTCATACTTGCGCACTTGGGGGTGCATGGCAAAAGTCAATGTACCAATTAATAAAAAGCGCAAGCTTGGTCCAAGGACAGTGGATTGTGTCTTTCTTGGATATGCTTCGTGTAGCATAGCTTATAGATTTTTAGTAGTTAAATCTGAAGTTCCTGATGTGTATGTTGATACTATTATGGAATCACGTGATGCTACTTTCTTTGAGCATATATTTCCAATGAAAGACATTCATAGCAATTCTAGATACTCTTCTGAGATAATTCCTGAACATAATACACCTATTGAGAGTTTTGAACAGCCACATGAAATTGTCCTAGAGGAGGATGACAATGATGCTCCTAAAAGGAGCAAGAGACAAAGGGTTGAAAAATCCTTTGGTAATGATTTCATTGTGTACCTTGTGGACGATACTCCTACTACCATTGCAGAAGCATTTGCATCTCCAGATGCAGATGATTGGAAAGAAGCAGTTCATAATGAGATGGACTCTATTCTTTCAAATGGTACGTGGGAAGTCACTGATCGACCCTATGGATGCAAACCCGTGGGTTGTAAGTGGGTGTTTAAAAAGAAGCTCAAGCCTGATGGTACAATTGAAAAGTACAAGGCTAGGCTTGTGGCTAAAGGCTATACTCAGAAAGAAGGAGAAGACTTCTTTGATACTTACTCACCTGTTGCTAGAATGACCACTATTCGAGTACTACTTTCTTTGGCTGCCTCGTATGGTCTCCTTGTTCATCAGATGGATGTAAAGACAGCTTTTCTTAATGGAGAGCTGGACGAGGAAATCTATATGGAACAGCCTGATGGATTTGTAGTAAAGGGTCAAGAAAGCAAGGTGTGCAAGTTATTGAAATCTTTGTATGGTCTGAAGCAAGCACCAAAACAGTGGCATGAGAAGTTTGACACTACTCTAACGTCTGCAGGCTTTGCCATTAATGAGGCAGACAGGTGTGTATATTATCGCTGTGGTGGGGGCGAAGGAGTTATATTGTGCTTATATGTTGATGATATATTGATATTTGGCACAAACATTGATGTGATCAATGAAGTCAAGTCTTTTCTATCAAAGAGTTTTGATATGAAAGATCTGGGAGAAGCTGATGTGATTCTAAACATCAAGCTGATTAAGGCAGATGGTGGGATTACTCTCTCGCAATCTCACTATGTTGAAAAGGTTTTGAAGCGATTTGGCTTCTCTGAGTGCAAACCTTCTCCAACACCTTATGATCCCAGTGTGACACTGCGAAAGAACAAGAGAATTGGTTTAGACCAATTGAGATACTCTCAGATTGTCGGTTCACTCATGTATCTTGCTGGTGCAACAAGGCCCGATATCTCGTTTGCTGTGAGCAAATTGAGTAGGTTCATGTCAAACCCCGGGACTGATCATTGGCATGCACTTGAGCGGGTTATGCGCTACCTGCAAGGTACAATGAGTTATGGGATTCACTATTCTGGTCAGCATGCAGTACTTGAAGGATATAGTGATTCGAACTGGATATCTGATGCAGACGAGCTTTATGCCACCAGTGGTTATGTCTTTACTATTGGTGGAGGTGCGGTATCATGGAGGTCATGCAAGCAGACCATTTTGACGAGGTCAACCATGGAAGCCGAGCTAGCTGCACTTGACACAGCAACCGTTGAGGCAGAATGGTTGCGTGAACTCTTGATGGACTTGCCGGTGGTTGAGAAACCAATACCAGCTATCCTTATGAACTGTGACAATCAGACAGTGATCGCTAAAGTGACGAGTTCTAAGGATAATGGAAAGTCATCAAGACATGTCAAAAGACGATTGAAGTCTGTCAGAAAGTTGAGAAACTCCGGAGTTATAAGTGTGACTTATATTTCAACAGATAAAAATCTGGCAGATCCTTTTACCAAGGGTCTACCACGTAATGTGATAGAACTCGCATCGAGAGAGATGGGTATGAGACCCGAATAAAGTTGCCATGGTGGAAACCCAGTCTATGTGATCGGAGATCCCGTGAATTAGGTCCTGGGAAGAACAAGCCATTGGTGAACTGAGGAGAGTAGCCTTTGACCCTCTCTAAGTAAAGATGCAATACTCTCAAATGCTGTAAGGCAGGTTGGCTTTGTGCCTTAATGTGTTCTGTTGGCTTGTATTAGCGAAGATGTTGTCCTGCAGAACATTCTTTGAAAGAACACACCTATATGAGTTAGACTGTCTAACGTCTCAGTCTATGAGATCTGGGTGATCTCTAGTAAACTCATGAAGAGACCTTGGAGTACGACGTATATGCTCCACCCGAGAAGGGGACTACTGGTAGCCAAGTACTGGTCATGACTTCAAGTGAAACCCATCCACGCAAAACTTGCAATTCAAGGCATAGTCCATTGTCCAAGTTGTGGGTTGGTGTAACTTGGAGTTCTAGGCGGAAGTTCAACTTAACAGTCTCTGCTGAAAAACTAGTATATTAAACAGTAGTGAACAGTGGCGAAAACTGCAGATGGGCATTTGAGATCTGGTGGGGGATTGTTAGGATTTATGGGCTTGGCCCAATTAAGTTATTCAAATAAATCCCAGGAAAATCTCAAAAGCCCATATAAGTGGATGGCAAAGGGATAGGTGGAACCAATAGCACCATATTGCTAGCTCTTGTGGAGTAGAGCTAACTTAAATATGGAAGCCACACTCACTCACCAAGTCATGGATGAGAGGAGAGAGTGTGGAGAGCCACACGCGCGCGCGCGCGCTCGCTCGCCTCGCCTCGCCTGGCCGGGCCGGGCCGGGGCGGGGCGAAGGGCGCGGGCGCACGACATGCGCGTGAATGGTCCGCCGAAATCCGGCCCCTCGCCTTGCGGGGGCGCGGCTACCTTTTGCCGTTTGATTTTTTGGTTTCTTGGCTGTTACGCTTATCCTAACCGATCGCTATAAAATCTCAACTGATTGCGAGATTTTCGTGGGCGGATAAGCACAGGGGGTCGCAGACTTGGCCCTATAAAAGGAGCCCGGCAGCCAGCCTCCAAATCATCCCAGATCCCAGTTCGCTTTCGCCTCTCTTCATAGCTGAGCCGCCTTTTAGTTCCCTTCGTCCCGACCGCAGAGGTGCATCTGCGATCAGGAGAGCAGGTCTCCGGAACCCTTCGTCTTCTAGATCCTGCACCGGGAGAGGGCGAATAAGGTTTTTGGGAAGCGTCTTCACGCGACTGCTCGTGATCTGCTGACCTCGTCGACCCAGCTGATCCTGGCGCGCGCCAACAATCAGTAAGTCTAATCAGTACGCATCATCTGATTTGGCTTTTATTTCAGTTCTTCTGATTTGGTCATGATTTATATTCGGAATTTAATTTGGAATTTGTCTAATTATTCAACAGGCTAATGGTCTGATATATGAGAAGATTTGCCTACTTTGCTTGTTTTTCTTGTCGAGAGTACAAATAGCAAAGATCGGTGTCAACTGGCCAACTGCAAACGGTGCAATGTCAGGTTGGGTATTCAATTTGCTCCCACAACTTTTCCCTTTTCTCAAGATTTTAGTGGTTGCGGTGTAACTTTGCTTCCAAACAAAGAAACAGCAGGCCAATTCGATGAAAGTTTATTAAATATATAATGAAATGTCTCGTTGACGTTGTTGTGATTTCTAAAGCAAGTGTGACAGAGATACTGCTGTATTTCGAAAAAATTGAGAAAATTTACAGATTTCTAATGCTACAGATTAAAAAAATACGCCGTTGCCGGGGATCGAACCCGGGTCACCCGCGTGACAGGCGGGAATACTCACCACTATACTACAACGACTGTAGATGCTGCTCAGTATGGCGTCACTTATTTGTCATATTATCGGGACGGTGGATATGGCAAAGAGCGATGATGGAACAAGAAAAATCAGTGTTGAGAAAACAGGGGATTTATAACTTTATATGGAAGGCGCTCACGAATCGATAGATTTTGAAGGATATAGACAGAACTCAATAGTCAGTAACATAAGAGATCGGTATTTCATATGGAAACTCGGCTATATAACTGCGAGCTCGGCCAAGTTGGCCTCGAGCTGGTCACACAAACTCTGAACAGTGTCAACCAGTTCAGCACTATACCTGTCCTGCTCCAAGTTCATCTGAGTGGACTCAATTGACTAATGTTTCTTTTGATGAGTGAGCATGAGTAGGAGTGACTTTTCCTCGGTCCCGTCCAAAATTTCCTACAAAAGATATCATCAGAAGTAGGGATTTACAAGATGGGCTAGGATTTAGAAATATTAGTTTTTAGAAGTCGTCAGCGTACTATCGAGGCTTCTTTAACTAGTGTTGGTAATTCTGCCAAGTCCAACTTTACCATAAGATATTGTACAAACATCACTAAGACTTCATTGTGTTTGGTTTTAGACACGGTAGTCTTGGCCTCGCACAGAATTTCCTCGATAACTAGATCCCATCACTTGTATCAGTCAACAACTCAAAAACTGCATTGACTACATGAGGGTTCAATAGAAATATAATTACGAGGGGCTTAGGGATTTGTGGAGGAATCGGTACAACAAATGTCATGGCAGCAGCAGTCTTCTCAGCCCATGGCTTTGTGGGAGCAAGGGTAGGTTCCATGTGGACAAATGGCTCGACTAGGCGATCTAGGACCAAATCCTCGAGGGCTCCAAAGGACTCGACACTTGTTAGCACTTAGTTGGTGTTGGTATAGTATCATTGTAGGCTCAACACTGATAGGAGCGCTGGTCGTTGAGTCCTCTCGAGCGATAGAGCTTGCCTTATCTTTAGGTAACTCTATTGAATGTCAACAAGATCGAGTTTCATGTTTATAATTATTCTTATAATAAAAATCATAGCTACGCAACAGTCACACCTTACAGAATTTTGAAGCTCTCTAGATTTCAGCTCTGGTGGCTAAGTCCTCTAGCCTCTCTAGATCATAGCTATTGTTGGCTTCGAGTCACCACCGAAGGATGGGAAGGTGCCCTGACCGGGATGTTGGATTGGGACGATTGTACCACCATGGAATCGAAACCATAGGAGGAGGAGCATCATGGAATCGAAACCATAGGAGGAGGAGCATCATGGAATCGAAACCATAGGAGGAGGAGCATCATCGTTGTCATTGTCGTTCGAGACATCGACTCATGCCACCTTCCTCCTCTGTTGTGGCCTGTGGAGGAGGGGTTGGTTTCTTCCTAGTAACAAGAGGAGCCTCGAGGGCTCGCTCAGTGAGCTGCTTAGTGAAAGGAAAATGGGTATAACTATTTTCTCTAATTGATTCTGGTGCATGATGACCATCACAAACCTTACTGACTAACTAGTTTGCCTAGTTTTTTATTCACAAATTCATAAGTTCATCCAATTAATTATAATTCATCATCTCTCAAAATGTCACATCACAAACCGTCCGAGGCTCTAAAGCAGACTGTCCGGAATAACATAGATTATTTCGGACATGAGTTTTTTAGGGTTTTTACATGTGCTCGAACCGTTCAGGCCCTTCTGCGCGACATCGTGATACGCTTCAGACAGAAACTATGCCAAATGGACACTTCTACTACGGACTGTTCGAATGAGAGAAGAGTAGCGTCCGACACCATGTGCAGACAGTCTGATCCTTAGGCATGGACAATTTGGCCGTTGAAAACCAGGAAACCTGATGGTGTCGGGTTCGGTAAAATTCATTTTTAGCATCCTTATGGACCGTCCATGATCTGCTTTATCAGATCCTCAAGATTGATAATAAGCACTCAACCAGTCTAAGTGACCGTTTGAGAGAGAAAAAGGGTTTAAAGAGACCCGATCTACGTGGCCTCCTCAAGGGAAGTAGATTCATTGGAACCGAATTTGGGGAAACAAATCGCCTGTGTATTGCTGTTAATCTTTGCTTTGCGATTTGATTCTTTCTCCCCCTCTCTCTAAGTTCTCTTGCTTGTGATCGTTTTGATTTAGCTCCCAAAGTTATCCATATTGAATGACCAACTCATGGAAAAAAATATCTTCTGCACTCCGATTTTATTATTACTCGTTCTAACGCTAACCTCGGATGAAGTTTGTGTTCAAAATTTATAATTTTGAGGTTTCGTCTATCCACCCCTTTAGGCAACTTTCGCTTAGAGAAATGGCTTAGGTTGGCCTCTTAATTAACCTTGGTCGCCCATAGTGCGTTCTGTCTCGTTATCCCTTTCTAATTCATGGTAAAATGTCACTCATCAAGCCATTTCCCAAGTGTTGCCATTGCTCATTCGTTCTCACCTTATTCCTTTGTGACGGTTCGTTCTTAGCTTGTACCATCCATGTGCCACTACAATGGCTCAACAGCATGGCGTCAGGCGACTGACACACAATGTGTAACACCCTAAATTTGAAGTATAAAATTTCTTTCTAATTACCTACCAAATTCATGTGTTACTCTTTTCTCTCTCTAGTTTCTCTCTCTTTTTTTCTTTTTGGTAGAATTAGATTAATTAGTGAGAGATTAATTATTTTATTTTGTCAAAACAGTATGGCTCATTAACTGTTGTATCATGCTGAGCTCTAAATATTCTTTGAATTGTTGCACATGCTTGATTTAGTTTGAATTCAAAACTTGATTTGAATTTGAATTGAAAACCCTAGAGAAAATAAATAGAAAAGTACTAGAAATTCCCTAGAAAATGGAAACCCATTTCAGCCCAAAGTCGGCCTAGCAGGCCCAGCCCCCCGCGCGTGTCCCCTCAGCCCTGACAGGCGGACCCCGCCTGTCGACGCCAGTCCGCACGACCCTTCTCTCCCTCTCTCCCTCTCGCTGCTCTGTGGGGTCGGCCTGTCGACGCCGATTCCCTCGCGCTCGCGCCCATTCTCTCCCGCTGCCATGTGGACCCCACCCGTCAGCCCCATCCGCTTCCCTAACCTCTCGCCCACGCCCCCGTCGTGGACGCACCCACGTCCGCGCGTTCCCCGACCACCTCCGCACGCCCTCGCCCCTTTAGAGGCCGCGCCCCGCTCGCCCACTTCCCCCTGCTCACTTGCGCCCTCATCCGAGCTCTCTCGCCCCCTCTCTCGCCCTGCACGCGCACCAGACAGCTCCGCCGCCGCTCACCGACGTCCGTCGCCCGTTCTACGGTCGTTGTGGGACTCCCCGCCGCGTCTGTTGCCCCGGTAAGCTCTGCCCTATCACCCGCCACCTGGAACGCCCTTTGGTTCGCCTTCTCCCCCTCTAGTTCGACCGATCCGCGCTCACCGGAGCATTTCTTGCGCAGCTAGAGAATTGCCGCCGTCGACCCGCGTCCTCGCCACGCCGCAGCGTTCGTTCGTGAGCCCCTGAGTCTCCACTTGAGGTAACCGTTCTATCCCCGCCCTTATTTCCCCTGCCGTGCGCCTTCTTGCCCGCGATTGCTCGCTAGAGTGCCTCGGTCTGCCAAGGATCTCTCTCTCCACCGTCTGGTCGTCTCAGCCCTGTTCACACAAACCCAACCCCGCCATAGTGTTCGCTAGACCCTCCCCAACCTCTCTAGCTACCCGGACCGACCTCTCGCGCCCTAGGAGACTCAATGTGCCCCGCCTCCGGCGACGGCACCGCCGTGCCCGCGGGGAGCACCGTCCATGGCTTCCCGGCGGAGACAAAGTCCCTGGCGCGCATCCTATCCGCTCAACCCTAATCGAACGACCCGATTCCAATTAAATCTGATCTAATCCCAACCGCCCGATCCAGATCTGACCGCTCTCCTCTCACTCTCTCTCACCCGCGCCCTACAGCTGGGGCCGGCCGGTCAGGCCGTCTCGCCCCAGGCCGCTGACACCCCTGGCCCGCTGGTCAGCCCACGCTCGCGTTCGCACGCGCGCGTCTGCTCGGCCAGATCTAATCTGGGTCGTTGCTCGCTGATCCGATTACCGGGAACAACCCATACCCCTTCACGTGTGATTTTTGCTAAAGAGACCCTAAGTTCTCGGGTAATAGAACCCGCCGTCCTTAGACTTTACGCGCAGGCCCCTGAACTCTTATAAACAGACCCCTGCACTTTTAAATAATTACAGAATTGGACCTATTTTCATATTTCAAACTTCAAAACTTGTTTATTTCATATCTTTTCATATGAACTCCAAATTTAGTGATTCAAATTGCAAAATGTTCATAGGAATATTCTCTGTTCAAATAAATTATGTTCATTCACAGTCTGTACACTCTAATTTTGTGTCTAACTATAGGTTAGTGTATGTATTGATTTATTCACTCAATAAAATAAATAAAAAGGAAACCCTAGTGGTAAATAGATGTTTAATATTGTGAAGATAATAATATGTGATGTATGAACTTATCTCTGGTTTAAATTTGATATCTCATTAAAATAAGTAGAGTTAGATTATGTAATCATGGACAACACTTAAAGAATAATCAACTACTAAATGAGACTAGTTCACCCTATAATTTAAACTCCCTTTTGAGTTTATACTTTTCCTTTTTCAGATGTGTCCCAATGTTTGTACATGATTGATGTGTTATTTATTTGTCATTTACCAAATGTATTGAATGCATGATCGCTTTATTTAGACAATGAGCAACTCGTGATTCCTGAGTGTGTTGCCGAAGATCTCCCTGAGCAACAACCTGGTGAAGGCAAGTGTCTTATAACCTATTATGTCCTATCTATTTTATAATTCACCGCCCCGCATTATATTATTGAAACTTAAGGATTGACTAGTTTGTATTTACCTTATCCATGTTTACATTTTGGATTATCATAGTTAGATTTATGCTATCGCTTTACTTTAATCAATGAACAAGATGTAAATATTATGATACGATGATGTTATCCCGATGATGTTCTTATGATACTTTAGGGGACTCAGGCTGTTTCCTGAGTACCTCTCTGTAAGGACCTATTTGGGGAGTGACAACCCGGGATAACAGTGCAACCGTGAGTGTGGAATGGGATGCCCTTAGCTGATTAATTAGAGGAACCAGAGGAGTAGTTGGCTTCGCCGTGGGGCCGTCAATGGGGTCTAGGCACAATACTTGTGAAAGGGAAATGTGCCCTTGGGCCATTTCTAAGTATTTTGGTGATTGAGTGTCAACACAAGTGCTTAAGTGTAAATCTATGCCAAGTGATGGACAAAGTGAAAATCAAGTCTAAAGGTATGTTTCTAGACTTAGTACATTGTTTTAAGTACTAATGTATTGTGTCTAAGTGCTGGAAACAGGAGAAATCAAATTGGAAAAGAGATGACTTTGTTCAGCCAAAGTCTGCTCAGTCTGGGAGCACCGGACTGTCCGGTGGTGCACCGGACAATGTTCGGTACGCCAGGCTGGCTCTGGCGAACTCGCTGCTCTCGGGACTTCGACGGCGGTGTACGACTATAAATCACCGGACTGTCCGGTGGTGCACCGGACTGTCCGGTGAGCCATTCACAGGCGAACTCGTCGCTCTCGGGAGATGATTAACGCCGTACGACTATAAATCACCGGACTGTCTAGTGGTGCACCGGACTGTCCGGTGAGCCAACGGTCGGCTGGGCCAACGGTCGGTCGCGCGATCTGCGCGGGACACGTGTCCGAGCCAACGGCTAGAAGAGGGCACCAGACTGTCCGGTGTGCACCAGACAGTGTCTGGTGCGCCAACGGCTCTGAATCTTCAACGATCGGCTTCGCCAAATAAGGAAAGGAATCCGCACCGGACAGTGTCCGATGGTGCACCGGACTGTCCGGTGCGCCAGGCGACAGAAGGCAAGAATTGCCTTCTTAGAATGCTCTCAACGGCTCCTAGCTGCCTTGTTGCTATAAAAGGGACCCCTAGGCGCATGGAGGAGTACACCAAGCATCCTTTGAGCATTGTTGATCACTCACACTTCATTCTTGCGCACTTGTTCGACATTCTTAGTGATTTGAGCTCCGTTCTAGTGAGAACCTCGTGATAGTCTTTTGAGCTCAAGTCTGGGTCTTGTGTGTGCGTATTCGCTGTGATTTTTGTGTCTTGTGTGAGTTGCTCATCCCTCCCTTACTCCGTGCTTCTTTGTGAACATCTTTGTAAGGACGAGAGACTCCAAGTTGTGGAGATTCCTCGCAAGCGGGATATAGAAAAGCAAAGCAAAACACCGTGGTATTCAAGTGGGTCTTTGGACCGCTTGAGAGAGGTTGATTGCAACCCTCGTCCGTTGGGACGCCACAACATGGAGTAGGCAAGTTTTGTACTTGGCCGAACCACGGGATAAACCACTGTGTCTATCTGTGTTGATCCTCTTGTGGTTGTTGTGTTTTGGAAGAACTCCTCTCTAGCCACTTGGCATTATTGTGCTAACTCCTAATCAAGTTTTGTGGCATTAAGTTTCAAGTTTTACAGGATCACCTATTCACCCCCCCTTTAGGTGCTCTCAATTGGTATTAGAACCATTCTCTTCACGAAGGGACTAATCGCCCGAAGAGATGGATCCTAAGGGCAAGGGGATTGTGATCAATGATAAGGAGAAGGAGTCCTTCGTCAACGAGCCGAAAGACGACAAGCCTACCGACTCGGGCTCGGGCCACAAGCGAAAAGATGGGAAGAAGAAGAAGATGAGGCGCATCAAGGAGATCGTCTACTACGACGACAGCGACGAGTCCTCTTCTTCCCAAAAGGACGACTACGACTACGAGAAAAAGAAAACGGTCAATTCGAACTTTTCTTTCGATTACTCTCGTATTCCGCAAAGTACAAATGCTCATTTGCTCTCCATTCCACTTGGTAAACCTCCTCACTTTGATGGAGAGGATTACGGATTTTGGAGCCACAAAATGCGTAGTCACTTGTTCTCTCTCCATCCTAGCATAAGGGAGATAATAGAGAGTGGAATGAAATTTGATAGCTCGAATAGTCCTATGTTTATCAATGAACAGATTCATAAAAATGCACAAGCTACTATTGTGTTGTTAGCCTCTTTGTGCAGGGACGAGTACCATAAGGTGAGCGGCTTGGACAATGCCAAGCAGATCTAGGACACCCTCAAGATCTCTCATGAGGGGAACGACGTCACCATGCTCACCAAGATGGAGTTGGTGGAGTGCGAACTCGAGAGATTCGCGATGATAAGGGGGGAGGAGCCAACCCAAACGTACAACGGGCTCAAGACCCTCGTCAACAAAATAAGGAGCTATGGAAGCACGCGATGGACGGACCACGACGTCGTCCGCCTAATGCTAAGGTCCTTTACTGTCCTTGATCCTCATCTTGTGAACAATATTCGTGAGAATCCTAGGTACACAAAGATGACGCCCGAGGAGATACTTGGAAAATTCGTAAGCGGGCGGATGATGTCAAGGAAGCTAGATACGTGGATGATGCACTGAATGGTCCAATCCAAGAGCCTCAAACTATTGCTCTCAAAGCAACGAGGAGCAAGGAGGCGCTACCTAGCAAGGTGGCGCAAGTTGAGGCGGCGGGGCTAAATGAGGAAGAGATGGCCCTCATCATTAAGCGCTTCAAGAGGCGCTAAAGGGACGCAAGGAGCATCCCAAAAAGACTAAGACGAAGGGGAAGCGCTCATGCTTCAAATGTGGTAAGATTGGTCATTTTATCGCTAATTGTCCCGATAATGATAGTGTCCAGGAACAAGGGAACAAGAGGGAAAAGAAGAAGAATTACAAGAAGGCCAAGGGCGAGGCACATCTTGGAAAAGGAGTGGGATTCGGATTGCTCCTCTTCCGACTCCGACAATGAAGGACTCGCCGCCACCGCCTTCAACAAATCGGCCCTCTTCCCCAACGAGCGTCACACATGCCTCATGGCGAAGGAGAAGAAGGTATGTACTCGAAATACTACTTATGCTTCTTCAAGTGAGGATGAGTCTAGTGATAATGATGAAATAGATTACTCTAGTTTGTTCAAGGGATTGGATAGAACTAAAATAGATAAGATTAATGAATTGATTGATGCCTTGAATGAAAAGGATAGACTTTTAGAAAAACAAGAGGATCTTTTGTATGAAGAACATGATAAATTTGTAGAGGCACAAAAATCTCATGCTTTAGAAGTTAAAAGGAATGAAATGCTTTCTTGTGAACTATCTACTTGCCATGAGACAATTTCTAGTTTAAAAGATGTTAACAATGATTTAAATTCTAAACTAGAAGTAGCAAATAGATCTAACTCTTGTGTAGAACATGTTGTGATTTGCACTAGGTGTAAAGATTTTAATGTTGATGCTTGTAATGAACACCTAGTGTCCATTGCAAAGTTAAATGATGAAGTGGCTAGTCTTAATGCCCAACTTAAGACTAGCAAAAATGAATTTGATAAACTAAAATTTGCGAGGGATGCCTACACGATTGGTAGACACCCCTCAATTAAGGATGGGCTTGGCTTCAAAAGGGAAGCCAAGAACTTAACTAGTCATAAGGCTTCCATTCCCGCCAAGGAGAAAGGGAAGGCCTCTATGACTAATAGTGTTCAAAAGAACCATGCTTTCATTTATGGTGATAGAAAATTTTCTAGAAATGCGTATAGGACCTGTGCTTATGATTCATATGCTATGACTGCTTCTAGTTCCCATGTTGTGCATGGTAGAGATATGCCTAGGAAAAATATTCATCATGTGCCTAGAAGAAATATTGTTCATGCTCCTAGGAAAGTAATGAATGAACCTTCTACAATTTTTCATACTTGCAATGCTTCCTTTGCTATTTGTAGAAAGGATAAGAAGGTAATTGCTAGGAAATTAGGGGCAAGATGCAAGGGAGATAAAACTTGCATTTGGGTCCCTAAGACCATTGTGACTAACCTTGTAGGACCCAACAAGAGTTGGGTACCTAAAACCCAAGCCTAAATTTGCCTTGCAGGTTTATGCATCCGGGGGTTCAAGCTGGATTATCGACAGCGGATGCACAAACCATATGACGGGGGAGAAGAAGATGTTCACCTCCTACAAGGATTCCCAAGATTCAATCATATTCGGTGATGGGAACCAAGGCAAGGTGAAAGGGTTAGGGAAGATTGCTATTTCATCCGAGCACTCTATTTCTAATGTGTTTTTAGTTGAGTCACTTGGATATAATTTGTTATCCGTTAGTCAATTATGCAATATGGGATATAATTGTTTATTCACAAATGTAGATGTGTCTGTCTTTAGAAGGTGTGATGGTTCACTAGCTTTTAAGGGTGTACTAGACAACAAACTTTATTTAGTTGATTTTGCAAAAGAGGAGGCCGGTCTAGATGCATGCTTAATTGCTAAGACTTGCATGGGCTGGCTGTGGCATCGCCGTTTAGCACATGTGGGGATGAAGAACCTTCACAAGCTTCTAAAGGGAGAACACGTGATAGGTCTAGCTAATGTGCATTTCGAAAAAGATAGACCTTGTGCAGCTTGTCAAGCAGGTAAACAAGTAGGAAGTGCTCATCACATCAAGAACGTGATGACTACGTCGAGACCGCTGGAGCTGTTGCATATGGACCTCTTCGGACCCGTCGCCTACCTAAGCATCGGGGGAAGTAAGTATGGTTTAGTAATTGTTGATGATTTTTCCCGCTTCACTTGGGTATTCTTTTTGCAGGATAAATCTGAAACCCAAGGGACCCTCAAGCACTTCCTAAGGAGAGCTCAAAATGAGTTTGAGCTCAAGGTGAAGAAGATAAGGAGCGACAACGGGTCCGAATTCAAGAACCTCCAAGTAGAGGAGTACCTTGAGGAGGAAGGGATCAAGCACGAGTTCTCTGCTCCCTACACACCACAACAAAATGGTGTGGTAGAGAGGAAGAACAGGACGCTCATCGATATGGCAAGGACGATGCTTGGAGAGTTCAAGACCCCCGAGCGGTTTTGGTCGGAAGCCGTGAACACGGCTTGCCACGCCATCAACCGGGTCTACCTTCACCGCCTCCTCAAGAAGACTTCGTATGAGCTTGTAACTGGTAACAAACCCAATGTGTCTTACTTTCGTGTATTTGGGAGCAAGTGTTATATTCTTGTGAAGAAAGGTAGAAATTCTAAATTTGCTCCCAAAGCTGTAGAAGGGTTTTTACTAGGTTATGACTCAAATACAAAGGCGTATAGGGTCTTCAACAAATCATCGGGTTTGGTTGAAGTATCTAGCGACGTTGTATTTGATGAGACTAATGGCTCTCCAAGAGAGCAAGTTGTTGATCTTGATGATGTAGATGAAGAAGACGTTCCAACGGACGCGATTCGTACCATGGCGATTGGAGACGTGCGACCACAGGAACAAAAGGAGCAAGATCAACCCTCTTCCTCAACAATGGTGCATCCCCCAACTCAAGATGATGAACAGGTTCATCAAAAGGAGGCGTGCGATCAAGGGGGAGCACAAGATGATCATGTGATGGAGGAAGAAGCACAACCGCCACATCCAACCCAAGTTCGAGCGACGATTCAAAGGAATCATCCCTTCGACCAAATTTTGGGTGATATTAGCAAGGGAGTAACTACTTGTTCTAGATTAGTTAATTTTTGTGAGCATTACTCCTTTGTCTCTTCTATTGAGCCTTTCAGGGTAGAAGAGGCCTTGCTAGATCCGGACTGGGTGTTGGCCATGCAGGAGGAGCTCAATAATTTCAAGAGAAATGAAGTTTGGACACTGGTGCCTCGTCCCAAGCAAAATGTTGTGGGAACCAAGTGGGTGTTTCGCAACAAACAAGACGAGCATGGGGTGGTGACAAGGAACAAGGCTCGACTTGTGGCAAAAGGTTATGCCCAAGTCGCATGTTTGGACTTTGAGGAAACTTTTGCTCCTATGGCTAGGCTAGAGTCCATTCGTATTTTGCTAGCATATGCCGCTCACCATTCTTTCAGGTTGTACCAAATGGATGTCAAGAGCGCTTTCCTCAACGGGCCAATCAAGGAGGAGGTGTACGTGGAACAACCCCCTGGCTTCGAGGATGAACGGTACCCCGACCATGTGTGTAAGCTCTCTAAGGCGCTCTATGGACTTAAGCAAGCCCCAAGAGCATGGTATGAATGCCTTAGAGACTTTTTAATTGCTAATGCTTTCAAGGTTGGGAAAGCCAATCCAACTTTATTCACTAAGACTTGTGATGGTGACTTATTTGTGTGCCAAATTTATGTCGATGACATAATATTTGGTTCTACTAACCAAAAGTCTTGTGAAGAGTTTAGCAGGGTGATGACTCAGAAATTTGAGATGTCGATGATGGGCGAGTTGAACTACTTCCTTAGGTTCCAAGTGAAGCAACTCAAGGAAGGCACCTTCATCTCCAAAACGAAGTACACGCAAGACTTGCTAAAGCGGTTTGGGATGAAGGACGCCAAGCCCGCAAAGACTCCGATGGGAACCGACGGACACACCGACCTCAACAAAGGAGGTAAGTCCGTTGATCAAAAGGCATACCGGTCTATGATAGGGTCTTTACTTTATTTATGTGCTAGTAGACCGGATATTATGCTCAGCGTATGCATGTGTGCTAGATTTCAATCCGATCCAAAGGAGTGTCACTTAGTGGCCGTGAAGCGAATTCTTAGATATTTAGTCGCTACGCCTTGCTTCGGGATCTGGTATCCAAAGGGGTCTACCTTTGACTTGATTGGATATTCAGATTCTGACTATGCTGGATGTAAGGTCGATAGGAAGAGTACATCGGGGACGTGCCAATTCTTAGGAAGGTCCCTGGTGTCATGGAATTCTAAGAAACAAACTTCCGTTACCCTATCCACCGCTGAGGCCGAGTATGTTGCCGCAGGACAGTGTTGCGCGCAACTACTTTGGATGAGGCAAACCCTCCGGGACTTTGGCTACAATCTGAGCAAAGTCCCACTCCTATGTGACAATGAGAGTGCTATTCGCATAGCGGACAATCCTGTTGAGCACAGCCGCACAAAGCACATTGACATTCGGCATCACTTTTTGAGAGACCACCAGCAAAAGGGAGATATCGAAGTGTTCTATATTAGCACCGAGAACCAGCTAGCCGATATCTTTGCCAAGCCTCTAGATGAGAAGACCTTTTGCAGGCTGCGTAGTGAGCTAAATGTCTTAGATTCGCGGAACTTGGATTGATTTATAGCATACATGTGTTTATGCCTTGATCATGCTCCTTATGCATTTTGTTGTTTACTTATGGTGCTCAAGTTGTACAAGCACTCCCCGGACCTCACAAGTCCATTTGCAAGTGATGCGCATGTTTAGGGGGAGACGTGCTACAACTTGACCCTTTGAGACTAACCGTGTGCTTGAGTTTGCTTGACTTAGTCTCAAAGGAGGTTTGAATGGGAAAAGGTGGACTTGGACCATGAAAGACTTCCACTGCACTCCGATGAGAGGGTAACTTATTCCAAGTTCATCTCATGTACTCTTATTGCCTTCGTATTCTTATTTGAAGATTTTGGTGAGGCAATGGGGTTCTAGGGCCAAAATTGATCCCGTTTTGGTGCTTGATGCCAAAGGGGGAGAAAATAAGGCCAAAGCAATAAATGGATCAGCTACCACTTGAGAAATTTTGAAAATAGTAGAATAGAACTTTTGGTTTGTCAAAACTCTCTTGTTGTCTCTTTTATCAAAAGTTGGCCTCTTGTGGGGAGAATAGTCGATTATGAGAAAAAGGGGGAGTTTTTGAAATCTTTGATCAATTTCTCTTGGAACGACTCCCTTTATGTCCCAACAAGTGTGTTTGACTTAGCGATAGGAAATTGAGGTTAATTTGCAAAAACAAAACCAAGTGGTGGCAAAGAATGATCCATATATGCCAATTTTGAATCAAAACAGTTTTGAGTTCTCATTTGTATTGATGTTGCACTCCTTTTAGTTGCTTTTTGTTGTGTTGGCATAAATCACCAAAAAGGGGGAGATTGAAAGGGAAATGTGCCCTTGGGCCATTTCTAAGTATTTTGGTGATTGAGTGCCAACACAAGTGCTTAAGTGTAAATCTATGCCAAGTGATGGACAAAGTGCAAATCAAGTCTAAAGGTATGTTTCTAGACTTAGTACATTGTTTTAAGTACTAATGTATTGTGTCTAAGTGCTGGAAACAGGAGAAATCAAATTGGAAAAGAGATGACTTTGTTCAGCCAAAGTCTGCTCAGTCTGGGAGCACCGGACTGTCCGGTGGTGCACCGGACAGTGTCCGGTGCGCCAGGCTGGCTCTAGCGAACTCGCTGCTCTCGGGACTTCGACGGCGGTGTACGGCTATAAATCACCGGACTGTCCGGTGGTGCACCGGACTGTCCGGTGAGCCATTCACAGGCGAACTCGTCGCTCTCGGGAGATGATTAACGCCGTACGGCTATAAATCACCGGACTGTCCAGTGGTGCACCAGACTGTCCGGTGAGCCAATGGTCGGCTGGGCCAACGGTCGGTCGCGCGATCTGCGCGGGACACGTGGCCGAGCCAACGGCTAGAAGGGGGCACCGGACTGTCTGGTGTGCACCGGACAGTGTCTGGTGCGCCAACGGCTCTGAATCTTCAACGATCGGCTTCGCCAAATAAGGAAAGGAATCCGCACCGGACAGTGTTCGATGGTGCACCGGACTGTCCGGTGCGCCAGGCGACAGAAGGCAAGAATTGCCTTCCTAGAATGCTCTCAGCGGCTCCTAGCTGCCTTGTTGCTATAAAAGGGACCCCTAGGCGCATGGAGGAGTACACCAAGCATCCTTTGAGCATTGTTGATCACTCACACTTCATTCTTGCGCACTTGTTCGACATTCTTAGTGATTTGAGCTCCGTTCTAGTGAGAACCTCGTGATAGTCTTTTGAGCTCAAGTCTGGGTCTTGTGTGTGCGTATTTGCTGTGATTTTTGTGTCTTGTGTGAGTTGCTCATCCCTCCCTTACTCCGTGCTTCTTTGTGAACATCTTTGTAAGGGCGAGAGACTCCAAGTTGTGGAGATTCCTCGTAAGCGGGATATAGAAAAGCAAAGCAAAACACTGTGGTATTCAAGTGGGTCTTTGGACCGCTTGAGAGAGGTTGATTGCAACCCTCGTCAGTTGGGACGCCACAACATGGAGTAGGCAAGTTTTGTACTTGGCCGAACCACGGGATAAACCACTGTGTCTATCTGTGTTGATCCTCTTGTGGTTGTTGTGTTTTGGAAGAACTCCTCTCTAGCCACTTAGCATTATTGTGCTAACTCCTAATCAAGTTTTGTGGCATTAAGTTTCAAGTTTTACAGGATCACCTATTCACCCCCCCTTTAGGTGCTCTCAATTGGTATTAGAACCGTTCTCTTCACGAAGGGACTAATCGCCCGAAGAGATGGATCCTAAGGGCAAGGGGATTGTGATCAATGATAAGGAGAAGGAGTCCTTCGTCAACGAGCCGAAAGACGACAAGCCTACCGACTCGGGCTCGGGCCACAAGCGAAAAGATGGGAAGAAGAAGAAGACGAGGCGCATCAAGGAGATCGTCTACTACGACGACAGCGACGAGTCCTCTTCTTCCCAAAAGGACGACTACAACTACGAGAAAAAGAAAACGGTCAATTCGAACTTTTCTTTCGATTACTCTCATATTCCGCAAAGTACAAATGCTCATTTGCTCTCCATTCCACTTGGTAAACCTCCTCACTTTGATGGAGAGGACTACGGATTTTGGAGCCACAAAATGCGTAGTCACTTGTTCTCTCTCCATCCTAGCATAAGGGAGATAGTAGAGAGTGGAATGAAATTTGATAGCTCGGATAGTCCTATGTTTATCAATGAACAAATTCATAAAAATGCACAAGCTACTACTGTGTTGTTAGCCTCTTTGTGCAGGGACGAGTACCATAAGGTGAGCGGCTTGGACAATGCCAAGCAGATCTAGAACACCCTCAAGATCTCTCATGAGGGGAACGACGTCACCATGCTCACCAAGATGGAGTTGGTGGAGGGCGAACTCGGGAGATTCGCGATGATAAGGGGGGAGGAGCCAACCCAAACGTACAACAGGCTCAAACCCTCGTCAACAAAATAAGGAGCTATGGAAGCACGCGATGGACGGACCACGACGTCGTCCGCCTAATGCTAAGGTCCTTTACTGTCCTTGATCCTCATCTTGTGAACAATATTCGTGAGAATCCTAGGTACACAAAGATGACGCCCGAGGAGATACTTGGAAAATTCGTAAGCGGGCGGATGATGTCAAGGAAGCTAGATACGTGGATGATGCACTGAATGGTCCAATCCAAGAGCCTCAAACTATTGCTCTCAAAGCAACGAGGAGCAAGGAGGCGCTACCTAGCAAGGTGGCAAAAGTTGAGGCGGCGGGGCTAAATGAGGAAGAGATGGCCCTCATCATTAAGTGCTTCAAGAGGCGCTAAAGGGACGCAAGGAGCATCCCAAAAAGACTAAGACGAAGGGGAAGCGCTCATGCTTCAAATGTGGTAAGATTGGTCATTTTATCGCTAATTGTCCCGATAATGATAGTGACCAGGAACAAGGGAACAAGAGGGAAAAGAAGAAGAATTACAAGAAGGCCAAGGGCGAGGCACATCTTGGAAAAGGAGTGGGATTCGGATTGCTCCTCTTCCGACTCCGACAATGAAGGACTCGCCGCCACCGCCTTCAACAAATCGGCCCTCTTCCCCAACGAGCGTCACACATGCCTCATGGCGAAGGAGAAGAAGGTATGTACTCGGAATACTACTTATGCTTCTTCAAGTGAGGATGAGTCTAGTGATAATGATGAAATAGATTACTCTAGTTTGTTCAAGGGATTGGATAGAACTAAAATAGATAAGATTAATGAATTGATTGATGCCTTGAATGAAAAGGATAGACTTTTAGAAAAACAAGAGGATCTTTTGTATGAAGAACATGATAAATTTGTAGAGGCACAAAAATCTCATGCTTTAGAAGTTAAAAGGAATGAAATGCTTTCTTGTGAACTATCTACTTGCCATGAGACAATTTCTAGTTTAAAAGATGTTAACAATGATTTAAATTCTAAACTAGAAGTAGCAAATAGATCTAACTCTTGTGTAGAACATGTTGTGATTTGCACTAGGTGTAAAGATTTTAATGTTGATGCTTGTAATGAACACCTAGTGTCTATTGCAAAGTTAAATGATGAAGTGGCTAGTCTTAATGCCCAACTTAAGACTAGCAAAAATGAATTTGATAAACTAAAATTTGCGAGGGATGCCTACACGATTGGTAGACACCCCTCAATTAAGGATGGGCTTGGCTTCAAAAGGGAAGCCAAGAACTTAACTAGTCATAAGGCTTCCATTCCCGCCAAGGAGAAAGGGAAGGCCTCTATGACTAATAGTGTTCAAAAGAACCATGCTTTCATTTATGGTGATAGAAAATTTTCTAGAAATGCGTATAGGACCTGTGCTTATGATTCATATGCTATGACTGCTTCTAGTTCCCATGTTGTGCATGGTAGAGATATGCCTAGGAAAAATATTCATCATGTGCCTAGAAGAAATATTGTTCATGCTCCTAGGAAAGTAATGAATGAACCTTCTACAATTTTTCATACTTGCAATGCTTCCTTTGCTATTTGTAGAAAGGATAAGAAGGTAATTGCTAGGAAATTAGGGGCAAGATGCAAGGGAGATAAAACTTGCATTTGGGTCCCTAAGACCATTGTGACTAACCTTGTAGGACCCAACAAGAGTTGGGTACCTAAAACCCAAGCCTAAATTTGCCTTGCAGGTTTATGCATCCGGGGGTTCAAGCTGGATTATCGACAGCGGATGCACAAACCATATGACAGGGGAGAAGAAGATGTTCACCTCCTACAAGGATTCCCAAGATTCAATCATATTCGGTGATGGGAACCAAGGCAAGGTGAAAGGGTTAGGGAAGATTGCTATTTCATCCGAGCACTCTATTTCTAATGTGTTTTTAGTTGAGTCACTTGGATATAATTTGTTATCCGTTAGTCAATTATGCAATATGGGATATAATTGTTCATTCACAAATGTAGATGTGTCTGTCTTTAGAAGGTGTGATGGTTCACTAGCTTTTAAGGGTGTACTAGACGACAAACTTTATTTAGTTGATTTTGCAAAAGAGGAGGCCGGTCTAGATGCATGCTTAATTGCTAAGACTTGCATGGGCTGGCTGTGGCATCGCCGTTTAGCACATGTGGGGATGAAGAACCTTCACAAGCTTCTAAAGGGAGAACACGTGATAGGTCTAACTAACGTGCATTTCGAAAAAGATAGACCTTGTGCAGCTTGTCAAGCAGGTAAACAAGTAGGAAGTGCTCATCACATCAAGAACGTGATGACTACGTCGGGACCCCTGGAGCTGTTGCATATGGACCTCTTCGGACCCGTCGCCTACCTAAGCATCGGGGGAAGTAAGTATGGTTTAGTAATTGTTGATGATTTTTCCCGCTTCACTTGGGTATTCTTTTTGCAGGATAAATCTGAAACCCAAGGGACCCTCAAGCACTTCCTAAGGAGAGCTCAAAATGAGTCCAGTCACCTGGAGAGACTACATCGTCGCCTGCACGAGGAGCAGGAGCGCCGACGCTAGGAGCAGGAGCAGCAGGATTCTTCCCCCTCGCCTCAGCATGAGGTGGAGTCTGGGAGGTAGCCTTCCCCTGCACCTCAGCCTGAGATGCCCCTGCACCACCACAGGGCATCCCGGCTGCTGGAGGAGACCCTGACGGAGACGGAGACAACGACGACGCCGGTGGCAGTTCGAGCCACAGCGCAGAGCTCTCGGAGGAGCAAGAGTCAGAGGGATGGATCACTAGACCCATCACTCATGACGCCTCTCGTGGGTGTCACTTCCACGACACTCTCGACCCCTTGCTGCGTCGGACCTTCGACCGACACACTTGGTCCATCGAGTACCGTTGTATAGTCTACCAGCATCGTCGTGGGTTATACCCGGACCAGTGGGAGGCTACTTGCTTGGTGCGCCGTCCGGACAATGATCTCCGGGGTGCAGAGGCCTTCTCAGAGCACTATTCTATCACTGAGAGGGATACTGCCGAGGACCATGCAATATGCAGCACGACGTGCACTTTCGCAGTATTGTTTGTTGTTCAGCGGGGTAGCTGATGGCCTTGACCTAAAGTACTACCCTCGTCGTTCGACCGGCAGTGCTGGAGGTGGGATTGTCTCTCCTATTGGTGAAGGCAATCCTAGGCTGAACAACATGGTCAACTTGGTCACCGTGTGCAACACCGAGCTGGATCATGCCCTTGACAAGTTGGGCAAGGTTCGGGCAGAGGTTGCAGAATTGCGTGCTGAGTGCGCAACACGCCACTATCTGGATGGTGGTTCTCCCGTCCCTGTCGGGATTCAGCACCCTTACCGTTCACCGCCCCGTGGTCACTTCGACTCTAGTACCCCTGACTGCAGGACCCAGATAGATTTGGACCCATAGATCGACGGAGTTGGAGTCTGTAATAATGCTTAATTCAGTGTCTTAGTCTTAGTCAGTCTTAGTTAGAATTAGTTTACTTATCATATGTTGGATGCTTATCGTGATGAACATGTAATGAAGTTGGATCTTTGTAGTGATTGTCACCAAGGTGTGGGTATCCCCTGCAACTTGGTGTAGTTATTAATAAAATCAGTTATTTAGTTGGGTAACCCCTTTATTTCAACTTTCCTCTTTATCTGAGAAGTTGTCAGTGAAGATGATCAATTATTTAGTGCTATGAAGATTTCCATATATCTTTTCTTATGCTGAAAGACTGCAGAGTCAGATCTGATGTGTGTGTGTGCTTTCTACAGATGTCTAAGAACAGACACAGAGGTGCAAGGCGTGCTCAGCCAGAACAGCAAGCGCCCTAGGAGGAGGTAGCTCAGCAGCAGCAGTTGCCACCGCCACCCCCGATGACAGTTGAGTAGATGTTCTTGATGCAGACCCAAGCAGTCCAAATAATTGGTCAGACCCTAACAGCAATGCAGCAGGTGCAGCAGCAGCCACCCCCACCTCAGCCTCAAGTGCAAGTTCAGATGCCTCAGGTGCCTAGAGATAAACGGGCAGAATTCATGAGGGGCCATCCCCGTGTCTTTACCCACTCTGCTGATCCCATGGACGCTGAAGATTGGTTGCGTACTTGAAAGGGAAATAGGGTCAAACCTTTTTCTATATGAATTATTGGTGGTTGAATTGCCCAACACAAATTATTAGACTAACTAGTTTGTTCTAGATTATGAGTTCTACAGGTGCCAAAGGTTCACAACAAACCAATACAAAGTTAAAAGAAAGGGTTCAAAACAAAGGAGCAAAGTATACCGAAGGCAGCCCTGGTCTAGCGCACCGGACTGTCCGGTGCACCACCGGACAGTGTCCGGTGCACCAGGGAGGTTCAACCCAAACTTGCCAGCTTCGGGAATTCGGGGAGCCGCTCCGCTATAATTCACCGGACTATCCGGTGTGCCAGTGGAGCAACGGCTACTTCGCGCCAACGATCATCTGCAAATGAACAGTGAAAGTAAACAGTGCGCGCCTGCGCGCGCAGAAGTCAGAGCAGCGCCAGAAGGCGCACCGGACAGTAAACAGGACATGTCTGGTGCACCACCGGACTATCCAGTGGCCCCACTTGTCAGAGCTCCAACGGTCGAACCCCAACGGTTGAGTGACGTGGCTGGCGCACCGGACAGTGTCCGGTGGCGCACCGGACTGTCCGGTGCGCCATACGACAGCAGCCATCCCCAACCACCACACATTCAAGGCATCCAAGTTTTCAGCCATTGCATTCAATACAAGAGCTCTAGACTTTATTCCAAGACACAAACAAGAGATCAAATCCTCTCCCAAGTCCAAAGTTCATTCCAATCAAATAGTGACTAGAGAGAGTGACATTTGTGTTCATTTGAGTTCTTGTGCTTGGATCGCTTTTCTTCTTCTTTCTTTCTTGTTCCCAACTCAATTGTAATCAAGGCAAGAGACACCAATTGTGTGGTGATCCTTGTGGGGACTTAGTGTCCCAAGTGATTGAGAAGAGAAGCTCACTCGGACTAAGTGACCGTTTGAGAGAGGGAAAGGGTTGAAAGAGACCCGGTCTTTGTGACCACCTCAACAGGGAGTAGGTTTGCAAGAACCGAACCTTAGTAAAACAAATCACCGTGTCTCACTCTTCATTTGCTTGTGATTTGTTTTTCGCCCTATCTTTTGGACTCGTTTATATTTCTAACGCTAACCCCGGCTTGTAGTTGTGCTTAAGTTTATAATTTTTAGATTCCGCCTATTCACCCCCCCTCTAGGTGACTTTCAATTGGTATCAGAGCCCGGTGCTTCATTAGAGCCTAATCGCTCGAAGTGATGTCGGGAGGTCACGCCAAGAAGGAGATGGTGACCAGCGAGAAGCCCACTACAAGCCACGAGAAGGCTCCATCGGGAGAGTCCCACAACAAGAAGAAGGAGGAATCACCTCCTCACAAGTCGCATCGGAGTGTCGACAAGAAAAAGAAGATGAAGAAGGTGGTCTACTATGAGACCGACTCTTCGTCGCCATCCACCTCCGGCTCTGACGCGCCGTCCATAACTTCTAAGCGCCATGAGCGCAAGAAGTTTAGTAAGATCCCCCTACGCTACCCTCGTATTTCAAAACATACTCCTTTACTTTTCGTCCCATTAGGCAAACCACCTATGTTTGATGGTGAAGATTATAATATGTGGAGTGATAAAATGAGGCACCATCTAACCTCACTCCACACTAGTATTTGGGATGATGTTGAGATTGGAGTACAAGTACCATCGCCAGGGGATGAAAATTATGATTCAGACGAGGTTGCCCAAATCCGGCACTTCAACTCCCAAGCCACCACTATACTCATCGCCTCTCTAAGTCGAGAGGAGTATAACAAGGTGCAAGGGTTGAAGAGCGCCAAAGAGATTTGGGATGTGCTCAAGACCGCGCACGAACGAGACGAGGTGACCAAGATCACCAAGAGGGAAACGATCGAGGGGGAGCTCGATCGTTTTATGCTTAACCAAGGAGAAGACCCGCAAGCCATGTACAACCGGCTAAAAACCTTGGTGAACCAAGTGCGCAACCTCGGGAGCACCAAATGGGATGACCATGAGATGGTCAAGGTTATTCTAAGATCACTCGTATTTCTTAACTCTACTCAAGTTCAATTAATTCGTGGTGATCCTAGATATAAACTAATGTCTCCCGAGGAAGTGATAGGAAAATTTGTGAGCTTTGAGTTGATGATCAAAGGCTCCAAAAAGATCATCGAGCAAGGCGCCTCCTCCTCCATACCCGAGGCACAACCCGTTGCATTCAAGGCAACGGAGGAGAAGAAAGAAGACTCTACACCAAGTAGGGTCCCCATCCCCATTGACGCCTCCAAGCTCGACAACGAGGAAATGACGCTCATCATCAAGAGCTTCCGCCAAATCCTCAAGCAAAGGAGGGGGAAGGATTACAAGCCCCACTCCAAGAAGGTTTGCTACACATGTGGTAAGCCCGATCATTTTATCGCTAAATGTCCTTTGTCTAGTGATAGTGACAGGGATAATGACAAGAGGGGGAAGAAAAATGAGAAGAAGAGATATTACAAGAAGAAGGGCGGCGATGCCCATGTTTGCCGGGAGTGGGACTCCGACGAGAGCTCCACTGACTCCTCCTCCGACGAGGACGCCGCCAATATCGCCGTCAACAAAGGTCTTCTCTTCCCCAACGTCGGCCACAAGTGCCTCATGGCAAAGGACGGCAAGAAGAAGAAGGTAAAATCTAGATCCTCCACTAAGTATGCAACATCTAGTGATGAGACCAACTCTAGTGATGATGAGGATGTTTTGTTTACTCTTTTTGCCAATCTTAACATGCAACAAAAAGAGAAATTGAATGAATTAATTAGTGCTATTCATGAGAAGGATGAACTCTTGGATAGCCAAGAGGACTTCCTTAAGGAAAACAAAAAGCATGTTAAGACTAAAAATGCTTATGCTCAGGAGGTAGAGAAAAATGAAAAATTAACTAGTGAGCTTAGCACTTGCCATGACATTATTTCTAGCCTTAAAAATGAAAATGCAAAATTAATTGCTAAGGAATCAAATGTTTGTGATGATTCAATGGTCAATCTTAGAAATGATAATGCTAGCTTAATTGCTAAGATTGACATGTTGAATGAATCTCTTGCTAGCCTTATGAAGAGAATGAAAAATTAATTGCTAAGGCTAAAGACTTAGATGTTTGCAATGCTTCTATTTCCAATCTTAGAGATAAGAATGCTATTTTACATGCTAAGATTGTTGAATTAAATGATTGCAAACCCTCTACATCTAGCGTTGATCATGTTTCTATTTGTACTAGATGTAGATATATTAACATTGATGCTATTCATGATCACCTTGCTATGATTAAACAACAAAATGATCATATAGCTAAATTAGATGCTAAAATTGCCGAGCATGAACTAGAAAATGAGAAATTTAAATTTGCTCGTAGCATGCTTTATAATGGGAGACACCCTGGCATTAAAGATGGCATTGGCTTCCAACAGGGAGACAATGTCAAGCTTAATGCCCCTCCTAAAAGATTGTCCAATTTTGTTAAGGGCAAAGCTCCCATGCCTCAGGATAACGAGGGTTATATTTTGTATCCTGCTGGTTATCTTGAGGATAAGATTAGGAAAATTCATGCAAAGAAGACTCATTCTGTTCCTCACCATGCTTTTATTTATAAGAATGAGGCTTCTAGCTCTAGGCGTTCTACACATGTTAAAATGCCTAAGAAGAAAACTCCTATTGCAATGATCATAACATATCATTTAAGACTTTTGATGCTTCATATGTGCTTACTAACAAATCAGGCAAAGTAGTTGCCAAATATGTTAGGGGCAAAGACAAGGGCTCCAAGACTTGTGTTTGGGTACCCAAGGTACTTGTTTCTAATGTAAAAGGACCCAAGACCGTTTAGGTACCTAAGAACAAGGCCTAAATTTGTTTTATAGGTTTATGCATCCGGGGGCTCAAGTTGGATCATCGACAGCGGGTGCACAAACCACATGACTGGGGAGAAAAGAATGTTCTCCTCCTACGAGAAAAACCAAGATCCCCAAAGAGCTATCACATTCGGGGATGGAAATCAAGGTTTGGTCAAAGGATTGGGTAAAATTGCTATATCACCTGACCACTCTATTTCCAATGTTTTTCTTGTAGATTCATTAGATTACAATTTGCTTTCTATTTCTCAATTATGCAAAATGGGTTACAACTGTCTTTTTACAGATACATGTGTTACTGTCTTTAGAAAAAGTGATGATTCAGTAGCTTTTAAGGGAGTATTAGAGGGTTAGCTATACTTAGTTGATTTTAATAGAGCTGAACTCGATACTTGCTTAATTGCTAAGACTAACATGGGTTGGCTCTGGCACCGCCGACTAGCCCATGTTGGGATGAAGAATCTTCACAAGCTTCTAAAGGGAGAGCACATTTTGGGACTAACCAATGTTCACTTTGAGAAAGACAGGATTTGTAGCGCATGTTAAGCAGGGAAGCAAGTTGGTGTTCATCATCCACACAAGAACATCATGACGACTAACAGGCCACTAGAGCTACTCCATATGGACCTATTCGGCCCGATAGCTTACATAAGCATCGGTGGGAGTAAGTACTGTATAGTTATTGTGGATGATTATTCTCGCTTCACTTGGGTATTCTTTTTGCAGGAAAAATCTCAAACCCAAGAGACTTTGAAAGGATTCTTGAGACGAGCTTAAAATGAGTTCGGCTTGAGGATTAAGAAAATAAGAAGCGACAACGGTACAGAGTTCAAGAACTCTCAAATTGAAGGCTTTCTTGAGGAGGAGGGCATCAAGCATGAGTTCTCTTCTCCCAACACGCCACAACAAAATGGTGTTGTAGAGAGGAAGAATAGAACTCTATTGGACATGGCAAGGACCATGCTTGATGAATACAAGACTTCGGATCGGTTTTGGGCCGAGGCGGTCAACACCGCTTGTTACGCCATCAACCAGTTATATCTACACCGAATCCTCAAGAAGACATCATATGAACTCCTCACCGGTAAAAAGCCCAATGTTTCATATTTTAGAGTCTTTGGTAGCAAATGCTTTATTCTTATTAAAAGAGGTAGAAATTCTAAATTTGCTCCTAAGGCTGTAGAAGGCTTTTTACTTGGTTATGACTCAAACACAAGGGCATATAGAGTCTTTAACAAGTCCACTGGACTAGTTGAAGTCTCATGTGACGTTGTGTTTGATGAGACTAACGGCTCTCAAGTAGAGCAAGTTGATCTTGATGAGCTAGATGATGAAGAGGCTCCATGCATCGCGCTAAGGAACATGTCCATTGGGGATGTGTATCCTAAGGAATCCGAAGAGCCTCCACAAGCACAAGATCAACCATCTTCCTCCATGCAAGCATCTCCACCAACTCAAGATGAGGATGAGGCTCAAGATGATGAAGGAGAAGGTCAAGAAGATGAGTCACCTCAAGAGGAGGACAATGATGAAGGGGAGATGCCAATGATCAAGACAAGGAAGATGAACAAGATCAAAGGCCGTCACACCCAAGAGTCCACCAAGCAATCCAACGAGATCACCCCGTGAACACCATCCTCGATGATATTCATAAGGGGTAACCACTCAATCTCGTGTTGCTCATTTTTGTGAACATTACTCTTTTGTTTCCTCTATTGAGCCAAACAGGGTAGAGGAAGCACTTCAAGATTCAGATTGGGTGCTGGCGATGCAAGAGGAGCTCAACAACTTCACGAGGAATGAGGTATGGCATTTAGTTCCACGTCCTAATCAAAATGTTGTAGGAACCAAGTGGGTCTTCCGCAACAAACAAGATGAGCATGGTGTGGTGACAAGGAACAAGGCACGACTTGTGGCCAAAGGGTATTCACAAGTCGAAGGTTTGGATTTTGGTGAAACCTATGCAACCGTAGCTAGGCTTAAGTCAATTTGTATATTACTTGCCTATGCTACTTACCGTAGCTTTAAGCTTTATCAAATGGACGTGAAGAATGCCTTCCTCAATGGACCAATCAAGGAAGAGGTCTATGTTGAGCAACCTCCAGGCTTTGAAGATAGTGAGTACCCTAACCATGTTTATAAACTCTCTAAGGCGCTTTATGGGCTCAAGCAAGCCCCAAGAGCATGGTATGAATGCCTAAGAGATTTTCTTATCACTAATGGCTTCAAAGGCAGCAAGGCCGATCCTACTCTCTTTACTAAAACAATTGAAAATGATTTGTTTGTATTCCAAATTTATGTTGATGATATCATATTTGGGTCTGCTAACAAATTTATTTGTGAAGAGTTTAGTAGGATCATGATACAAAAATTCGAGATGTCTATGATGGGGGAGTTGAAGTTTTTTCTAGGATTCCAAGTCAAGCAACTCCAATAGGGCACCTTCATCAGCCAAACAAAGTACATTCAAGATATACTCACCAAGTTTGGAATGAAGGATGCCAAGCCCATCAAGACACCCATGGGAACCAATGGGCATCTCGACCTCGACACGGGAGGTAAATCCGTAGATCAAAAGGTATACCGGTCGATGATAGGATCTTTACTCTATTTATGTGCATCTCGACCGGACATTATGCTTTCTGTATGCATGTGTGCAAGATTTCAAGCCGATCCTAAGGAAGTTCACCTTAGGGCCGTGAAGAGAATCTTGAGATATCTAGTTCATACACCTAAGTTTGGTCTTTGGTACCCCAAGGGATCCTCATTTGATTTATTAGGATATTCCGATGCTGATTGGGCAGGGTGTAAAATTGATAGGAAGAGCACATCAGGGACTTGTCAGTTTCTGGGGAGATCCCTGGTGTCTTGGGCTTCAAAGAAACAAAACTCAGTAGCTCTTTCTACCATCGAAGCCGAGTACATTGCCGCAGGCCATTGTTGCGCGCAATTGCTTTGGATGAGTCAAACCCTTAGGGACTATGGCTACAAATTTAGCAAAGTCCCTCTCCTATGTGATAATGAGAGTGCAATCCGCATGGCGGATAATCCTGTTGAGCACAGCCGCACTAAGCACATAGCCATTCGGTATCACTTTTTGAGAGATCACCAACAAAAAGGGGGATATCGAGATAGCCTATATAAATACCAAAGATCAATTGGCCGATATCTTTACCAAGCCACTAGATGAGAAAACATTTACCAAACTTAGGAATGAGCTAAATATTCTTGATTCTAGGAATTTTGATTGATACTTTGCACACATAGCTCATTTATATACCTTTGATCATATCTCTTTTATGTCTATGACTAATGTGTTTTCAAGTGTATTCTCATGCTTAGTCATAGAATTGAAAGGGAAATGGTGTATTCGGCAAAGACGACGCTTCCACTCAACTCCATTGATATTTGTCGGTATTCCACATCATTCTCTACTTTGGTATAATCTTCACTCTTATTTACTTGTTTGCCATTGGGGAGAAAGTAAAAGGGCTTGTATTTCACTCACAAGTATCCGTTTTTGGCGATTCATGCCAAAGGGGGAGAAAGTATGAGCCCAAAGCAAAAGGACTGCACCACCACCGAATTTTAAAAATGAAGCTTTTTCAAATTGATATCTTATTGTGTTTAGAAGGGGGAGGAAGTTCTAGCATCTTCAAAAATTTGTAAAACCCTCTAGAACACTAGGAGGAGAAATTTTATTCAGGGGGAGTTTTGTTTAAAGGAAAAGCATTTGAAACAGGGGGAGGAAACTTCAAATCTTGAAAATGCTTCTTTCAAACTTATTCATATACCTTTGACTATTTGCAAAAAGTATTTTGAAAAGAATTTACAAAAGAATTTGCAAAAACAAAACTCGTGGTGCAAATGTGGTCCAAAATTTTAAATAAGAAGAAAACAATCCATGCATATCTATTGAAATAATTTTATTGGTTTCATTCCAAGCAACCTTTGCACTTACCTTATGCAAACTAGTTCAATTCTGCACTTTTATATTTGCTTTGGTTTGTGTTGGCATCAATCACCAAAAAGGGGGAGATTGAAAGGGAAATAGGGTCAAACCTTTTCCTATATGAATTATTGGTGGTTGAATTGCCCAATACAAATTATTGGACTAACTAGTTTGTTCTAGATTATGAGTTCTACAGGTGCCAAAGGTTCACAACAAACCAATACAAAGTCAAAAGAAAGGGTTCAAAACAAAGGAGCAAAGTATACCGAAGGCATCCCTGGTCTGGCGCACCGGACTGTCCGGTGCACCACCGGACACTGTTTGGTGCACCAGGGAGGTTCAACCCAAACTTGCCAGCTTCGAGAATTCGGGGAGCCGCTCCGCTATAATTCACCGGACTGTCCGGTGTGCCAGCGGAGTAACGGCTACTTCGCGCCAACGGTCGTCTGCAAATGAACAGTGAAAGTAAACAGTGCGCGCGTGCGCGTGTAGAAGTCAGAGCAGCGCCAGAAGGCGCACCAGACAGTGAACAGGACCTGTCCAGTGCACCACCGGACTGTCCGGTGGCCCCACTTGCCAGAGCTCCAACGGTCGAACCCCAATAGTTGGGTGACGTGGCTGGCGCACCGGACAGTGTCCGGTGGCGCACCAGACTGTTCGGTACGCCATACGACAGCAGCCATCCCCAACGACCACTTTGGTGGTTGGGGCTATAAATACCCCAACCACCACACATTCAAAGCATCCAAGTTTTCAGCCATTGCATTCAATACAAGAGCTCTAGACTTCATTTCAAGACACAAACAAGAGATCAAATCCTCTCCCAAGTCCAAAGTTCATTCCAATCAAATAGTGACTAGAGAGAGTGACATTTGTGTTCATTTGAGTTCTTGTGCTTGGATCACTTTTCTTCTTCTTTCTTTCTTGTTCCCAACTCAATTGTAATCAAGGCAAGAGACACCAATTGTGTGGTGATCCTTGTGGGGACTTAGTGTCCCAAGTGATCGAGAAGAGAAGCTCACTCGGTCTAAGTGACTGTTTGAGAGAGGGAAAGGGTTGAAAGAGACCCGGTCTTTGTGACCACCTCAACGGGGAGTAGGTTTGCAAGAACCGAACCTCGGTAAAACAAATCACCGTGTCTCACTCTTCATTTGCT
This sequence comes from Zea mays, assembly GCF_902167145.1. Taxonomy (NCBI): domain Eukaryota; kingdom Viridiplantae; phylum Streptophyta; class Magnoliopsida; order Poales; family Poaceae; genus Zea; species Zea mays. Next base: position 173,370,311 of record NC_050102.1, read on the forward strand.
TGTGATTTGTTTTTTGCCCTCTCTTTTGGACTCGTTTATATTTCTAACGCTAACCCCGACTTGTAGTTGTGCTTAAGTTTATAATTTTCAGATTCCGCCTATTGACCCCTCCTCTAGGCGACTTTCAGTACTATGGAGCGTGAGTTGCACACTGCTCAGTGCAACGATCGCGAGAAGGTTCTGTATGGTTCCCGTATGCTAAGGGGAGCAACACAGTCCTGGTGGGAGTCTTATCTCGCCAACCATGCCGACCTGAAGCCATCACCTAGGAGTAGTTTAGGGACAACTTTCATCATTATCATGTGCCTGAAGAACTAATGATAGTAAGGAAGGAGGAATTTCTAGCTTTGAAGAAAGGTCCCCTGTCTGTAAGTGAGTACAGACACAAGTTTCTGCAGTTGTCACGTTATGCATCAGAAGATATCAACACGGATGCTAAGAGGCAGTACCGTTTTCTGAGAGGTTTGGTTGACCCCCTTCACTATCAGCTGATGAACCACACTTTCCCCATCTTCCATTATTTGATCGACAGAGCAATCATGACTGAAAGGAAGCGCCGGGAAATGGAGGACAAGAAACGCAAGATTGGTGGATCTCAAGCTAGGAGTAGTAGTCGTTCCTGCTACTCAGGCAACCCACCCCAGCACTTCAAGCAAGGTCACCCTTAAGGTCACCAGCATCAGCGTCAGCACCAGCACCAGTACCAGAGGCAATTTCCTCAGCAGCAGCAGCAGTATCGTCAGAACAACCAACAAGGTGGAATTCAGTACCAGCGTCAAAATAACCAAGCAGCTCGCCTTCCTGCTCCAGCAACCAACCAGAACAACCAAGCAGCCCAGCGCAAGTAGGAGGCCGCGTGTGCTTCTATTGTGGGGAACAAAACCACTGGGCGAAGCACAACCCAAAGAAGGCAACTCAGCAGTCACCAGCAGTCAATACTCCAGCAAGATAAGGAGCACCATAGCAAGCACCAGGAGGCCATGGTCAGGCTTGCAACCGTGGAAAGGTGAACCACCTAGAAGCCGAAGCAATCCAGGATGCTTAGGACGTGGCAGTAGGTATGTTTTCAGTCGAATCCCATCCAGCAAAAGTATTATTTGACACTGATGCCACACATTATTTTGTTTCTACATCTTGGGTGGAAGCACATAACATCCCCATAGAACCAATGATTCCACCTTGAAGGGTTAATTTAGTTGGGGGAAAAGTTTAGTCCGATAGGATGAAGCGCCCCAATCCACTAGGACTCAAATGTGATACAATTACTAGTCCCAGGAGGCTAGTAAACACATTTATACATCAGATGATTCCAGATCTGCTTAAACGAGACAAACCTATAAAGGTGGCGATCAACTTTAAGAGTTGGTCCACAACTCGGGACATATCATTAGAGTGGGGCGGAAGCAGCCCGATATACGCAGCGAAGCAAATCAGTAGTCCAACAACCACATGCAAGGTTGGGAACATGCATAACTCTTACCCGATCAACGATCTCCTTCTCTGAAAAACAACAAATGGCAAGGGTGAGTACTTACGTACTCAGCAGCCCACCTTCACCCGCGGAATGGGGAAATTAGATATAATGCATGGAATATGTGGAGCTCAGGATATTTTGCAGAAAGAGCGATATTTATGCAGGGTTATTTTGTAAAACATTTTGTATTTTTCAAAGCACATCCTCTCACCAGGAAGTTTTTCAATATAGAACAAAATCCCCTAGACTAAACCATACACGTATCTCAGCAGTTTCCCACTGGTTTTCATTTTCAAAAACAGCTACTGGACTTCCCGTCCACCATATCTCACGGCTCAACCGCCGGACCTTTTTAAAACCACTTTTCAAAAGCATTTTTTTGGAAAACAAAACACTAATTGTCAAATCCATGCCATGACTCATCCATTTCCATGGACGCGGACTATTCGAATAGGTTTTCAAACTCTGCGCAGAGGTGTACACTTTACCCAATAGTCTGGTTTCTGCAATCTCACCGTCGTGAGATTCGAATGCCGAAACTCTCTCTTTCCATGCACGTCCTTACCTTAACGATTATACCGAAAGGAGTCAGGCCACCACCATGCCCAAACCGGACAAAACATTCCCCTTCCTTATCCTCCCGGTGCTCCCCAGCCATCATAACCCTGGGGTTCGGACTGTACAAGTTCAGATTGAGTGACTGCCCATACAGTCTCGAGTGGTTGTACTTGATAAGAGTATAGGTAAGGAGTGATGACAAATCGGTCCTTAGGTGAAGCGCCCCAATCCTTTGAGACTCAAATGTGATACAATTACTAGTCCCAGGAGGCTAGTAAACACATTTATACAACAGATGATTCTAGATCTGCCTAAACGAGACAAACCTATAAAGGTGGCGATCAACTTTAAGAGTTGGTCCACAACTCGGGACATATCATCAGAGTGGGGCTGAAGCAGCCCGATATACGCAGCGAAGCAAATCAGCGGTCCAACAGCCACATGCAAGGTTGGGAACAGTCGTAACTCTTACCCGATCTCCTTTTTCTGAAAAAACAACAAATAAGCAAGGGTGAGTACAAACGTACTCAGCAGCCCACCTTCACCCGCGGAATGGAGAAATCAGATATAATGCATGGAATATGTGGAGCTCAGGATATTTTGTAGAAACAACAATATTTTATGCAGGGTTGTTTTGTAAAACATTTTGTATTTTTCAAAGCACATCCTCTCCCAAAGGAGTGGGAAGTTTTTCAATATAGAATAAAATCCCCTGGACTAAACCATCTAGGTATCTCAGCAGTTTTCCACTGGTTTTCATTTTCAAAAACAGCTACTGGGCTTCCCGTCCACCATAGCTCACGGCTCAACCGCTGGACCTTTTAAAAACCACTTTTCTCAAACGCACCCTTTTTTGAAAACAAAACACTAATTGTCATACCAGACTAGACTCGTCCATTCTAGTGGACACGGACTATTCGAATAGGTTTTCAAACTCTGCGCAGAGGTGTACACTTTACCCACCAGTACGGCTCTACGATCTCATAGCTAGTGAGACCCGAATCCGAATATCTTTCTTTACTCGCACGTCCTAACCTTAACGGTTATACCGGAAGGAGTTAGGCCACCGCCATGCCCAAACCAGACAAAACATCCCCCCTCCTTATCCTCCCGGTGCTCCCCAGCCTTCATAACCCTAGGGTTGGACCGTACGAGTTCAGATTGAGTGACTGCCCACACAGTCTCGAGTGGTTGTACTTATCATGAGTACAGGTAGTGAAGGATGACAAACCAGTCCTTATATGAGGGGACAATCCTTCTGCTCACACCTAAACCAGCTGAGCCATCAC